>NC_138588.1:17465941-18110941 GCF_964289735.1 Phaethon aethereus | reverse complement strand
TAGGAACGTATTGGTGCTAGCACATATGAATATTCAGGAGAGTGTCAATTAATTAGCAGACAGAGGAATCTCATTATGGTGCTCAAAACCCTTTTAGTGCTAAACAGAATTAAGGGGGCATTTGCCAATGTGCTGGATTAGTGAATATTTTACTGCGCGCTCATTTAACTTCATTATCATAGCACTTACGCTACTCTCTGATTTTATTAATTAAATTGCTCATTAATTTATCCAGAAAGGGGGATAAAAGTTTTATGACGCCACAGCACTCGCGTAGACGTCTTAAAAGCCAGCTCCTTCCCGGCCCTGCCCGGCCCTGCCGCTCCGCCGATTTCCCGCGCTTGACGGGAGGCCGGGCGGCGCGAGCGCAGCCGCCCCGACGCGCGGCCGCTGCACGCGCGGCCCGCCCGCCCGCTCCGCCCGCGCGGAGCCCCGCAGCCCTCTGTCTGCCCGCGGCCGGAGATCCGTGTCAGGCGGCGGTGAGCGCGGCCGCTGCTGCTGCTGCAGCACAGGGGAGCGGGCGTCGCTGGGACGTGAAGCGCCCGCTGCGGGCTTCGTCGGTTCTTCTGCTTAAACCTCAGCATCTGCGGGGCGGCAAAGCCCACGGTGCGATTAACCCCTTAATCTCTGCACAAGCTGCGGGGAGAAGAGGCATGATCTTCTCTTTCCTGGTGCTCCGGACAAAATCGAACGCCAGCTCTTTCCGAAAGAGACGCCAGCGTGGCCCGAGCTGCTGCGCTGGGGAGGAGCGGGGAGCGCGTCCCCACTGCCCGCAGCTGCGAAGCGCGGGGCGCGCTCCCGGGGAGCCGGCGGTTTCTCGGCGCGAACGGGAGAGCTGCGAAGATCAGAAGGCAGCGAGCAGGATTACGCTCATTTGCTAATTAGGCAATACTTGAATTCTCGTAATTTTTCCAAGGAGCATTGTATTGAGAGCAGCTATTTAAAAAAAATGTCCGTGGGATATTGTGCTTTGCCAAAAACAAACAAAAATTCCCTCAGAAATGTTTAATATTAAATATTAATCGGATTTAAATTCAATAGCCGTATCTTGCGACAGTTACAGATGTGCGGGAAGCTATAGATAATCAGCCCTTGCGCATCATCACACAGGAGGGATCGAGCCGTTGTCAGCAGAGGGTCCGCAGAGGAAAGGGAGACCGATGGAAATGTGTTTAAAAAGTCACCTCCATTTCAACACCGAGCGCAGAATTTGCCCAAAAAGGTTAGAAAGACAAATATTAAATCTGCCTTCACAAAGGGAGCCACTAAATAGATCCGAAATTAATATGTATGTAAAATTAATTAGCTGTATTTCTTGACATCAAAATAAGTACCTGGGAAACAAGAACACCTTCTGGGCATTTGGCACCATATGCTAGAATTATAGTTAATTGACTAATTACATAAATTAGGCATTAATTTTACAACACATCAAGTATAAAAGATATCTCAATTAATTGTGCGGGGAGGAGAAGGTTAAAGGGGAGGCTGGCGGTCCGGCTGGGGAGCCGCGGCCGGAGCCCGCCGCTGACTTCGGGCGGTCATTAGCGCGCGGTGACAGAAAGCCGAGTTCATTAGAATCAATTACACAGCTGAAGATTGATTAGCTCGTGTCAGGGCGCGGCGTCCCCTCGCCTGCCTCTCCGCACGGGCGCGCGGAGCCGCCCCGCCCTTGGGTGTGGTTGCCGTGCCGGGCCGAGCCCTGCCGAGCGGAGCCGAGTCGCGCCGGGCCGGTCCAAGCCCCGCCGAACCCGCCGGGCCGGGTCGGCCCGGGAGCCGCCGCCGCCGCCCGCAGCCGAGAGCGTCGGAGCCCGCTGCTGCTCTGTGCACGGTACGGCCCGGGGCGGGGATGTGCTCTTTCTGCTTTGGCCCTGCCCGCTCCGCTTGGGGCTGCGTCGCGATCTGAGCCTTCTGCCCTCCCCTGCACCCCCAAGTATTTTATTCCGGGAAGAAAGCTCAGTTCTGTGGAGAAAAGGTGCAAGGTTGGGCCGCCTTCCAGTGAAGTTAGTCAGATTTTCCCGTTATTTTGCGAAGGCAGGATTGAGTTTCAAGTGCTGTTAAAAACTTGAGGTAACCAGAGCTATGGCACGCTGATTCTGCGCCTTCGAGGTGTGAGGTGACGCTCTCCGTAGGCCCAGCACCCTGGAGCCTCCTTGCCTGTCAAGGGGGCTGCCTGCAAGCCAAGGAGCTGCCTGGCAATGCTGCCTCAGAATTTCCTCTTCTTTTCAGGAGTGTCCAGTTTTGCCCGACTGTACCCAAAAAGGTGCCAGGTTCTCTGCTGTTTACCTTGTAGCTAGCAATTTAAGCACGAGGGTGGTTGCGTTAAAATGCAGGAAGGATTTTGAGCTAACGGGAATAATTACATTTTAAAAGCTTAAAGCGGCAAAATTCAAACCAGTAAGAGAGCTCCGGGAACCAAAGAAAACCCAGGCCATGGAGCAAGGAGTGGAAAGATTTTCATACTAAAAGTTATTTGGGGAGGGACCAGTAAGTGGTTTGCATTTCCACTGGGATTTGCTGAACACCACAAAGTAAAGAAACAAGTCCTAATGTGCAGCTTTTGGCAAGGTGACTGGTGAAGCTGGGGCCAGGCCTGCCCCAGCAGGACAGGAGGCCCACGGCTGGCACCAGGCAGGCTGCACGGAGGGCTCGCTTCTGCCTTTGTGGGGAGGTGTGGAGGCTCTTTGAGGGTCTCCGCTAGTTTCTTCCGTGAGTCTGCCTTACTAATGTAAATAAAATTTGGTGTCCCTCCCCCTTTGTAAATAAATATTCTGTAGGCAGTGGTCTGGTTGCATTAGTTACAATATAGCCTGACTGCTGATGGTCTAGAAAATGGATTAAAACCTGCCATGCGTCTATCTTTTTATTGAGACAAAATGTTCATTTTGATGTAGCAGTTTTGTGCTGTTGCCAGATGCTGAAGGTACTTGAGGGACATGTTGACAAGTGGATAATTGTCAGCAGAACTAAAACAGACACTTTGTTTACAGTTGAGCATGATTAATTGAGAGTAAATAAAACAGCAGTTCTGTTCAGAAACTCTCTCAGCAGCTCAAGTTCAAAAACAGGCAGTATACTCCAGAAAGGAAGGCACTGAACCTGCCGTCATTTTCGAGGAAGGGCTGGTATGCAGGGGTCAGTAACTGAGCACCGTAATTGGAACACACGGTGCAGCGTGGGGCACCAGCCTCTAGGTTTCAAGCCACATGGTTTCCTGCTTGCTTTTTCGCTCGTTTATCCCCCCCACCCCCTTCATTTTCGTTTACATGGCTGGATCACAAAGGGTTGTGGATCACACATTAATTTAAAAGGAAAAAAGTTGTGCATCAGAATGCTGGACACAGTCGACGTGTTCAGGTAAAATGAGGGGATGAAAGTGATCTAGGATCAACAGCAAATTATTAAGTGATGCAGTGATTTTTCTTTCCGTGTTGTAACTTAAGGTTGTTATAGAATATTTCATGCTTTGTAACAGTAGTGAGCAGCATGGATTAGTGCTGATGGTCAGTAAACCCCAGGTGTACTCTGCAGGTTTTTTTGTAAATCAAGGTACGTTTCTATTTGTATCTCATGTAGCTGTGCATATTTATCCAGAGTTGTACAGAAGGTGGCATAGTTAGCATCTAAGTGATACTTAATGCTGCTCAGACTAGACATATGCTGCAGCTCAACGGGGGGCGGGGGCGCGGAAATAGCGCTTACCTCTCCAGAATTGTGCAAATGTGGTGGTTGTGCATATCTTTCTCAAAATTATAATTTTCCCTCTCTTCTTTGTGCTTTGATCCACTCTAAAGCCACTTCCTGTGAATTATTCTTCCTTTAAGGGGCAAGAGCCCTACTACGAGACTGTTGTAGCAGCCAGCTTAGCCTCCCTAGTGTGTAGCATACTTTTAAGCAAAGTTATGAGCCTGTTAATCTATATGCAAACTTCCTGTCTTGGTCCTGTCCTTGGGTGGCTAGCCGTTTAAGAATAGCATATCCATGTATGTACCTGTTGCCAGTGGGCATTCAGATGACTGTAAGTGGATTGCAGCTGCTCACATGCTTGCTCTATCAGTACTGAAGGAGTGGTAAACTCTCTTGTTGATGACTCTTTTGTATTTCTTGTTGAATCAGTTTACTGCAGCATGCAGGTTTTTCCTTTTTTGTACTAACTCTATCCTACTGTCATTGACTTTGGCTGGAAAGCGTCTGGTGACAGCAGTCTGTGCCACCTTCCAAGGAATGTCCATGTGAGAATATCCTTCAGTCTCAGGCCCACAGTTTAAAGATGTGGTTCTTGGTTGCTTGTGTTACAAAGGGTCCTTGAGGAGTGGTTGTGCGCTACTCGCCTATTACAGCCGTATCCGCTTTGAGGCAGGGGAAGACTGACAGGAATTTGTGAGAGGTTGCATGGTGATATACATTTATCTGTCCATACAAGCAATGTTTAGTTATTATTTTGCACTCTGAAGGCCAGTCATGCCACCAGCCTCCTATCCAGGGTTATCACTAGCAGTGAGGGTGCTGCTAGTACAGCGTGTGAGTGTGATGTGGCTCCATCACCCGTGCAAAATGACCTGATGTTTCTAGCATTGCTTCTGCTGCACACTGGCTGCTGGGCTCCTGTCCAAGTGGGACTGTGGGTCTAGGGATATTTATTCTAGTTGGTCGGGCCTGTATATAGCTTGTCAGTAGGATTATTAATTAATTTACACTATCACAGCCAATATGATTGCTCTTTTTTGCTTTGAAGCTGACTGTATCCTTAGTATTTCTCGGGTTCCTTCCAAAACCTTTCCCCTTCACTTTATCTGCAATCACAACTTTGCTCATCCCTCATCTAGAGCGTGTCTCTTCCTCTGGAGCATATGCTTGTCTAAGCTGCGGCAGTTGTTGCTTGCCTGTGCAGCTCAGAAGTGCCCCAGGATGCTCCCCAAAGGCTGCAGCACTTCAAAGGAGATGCTGCAGGCTCATAGCAGCCAGAAAACAGGCGCTTGCGGTGCTCTAAGCCCCAAAGGTGGCTGCTGGCATGGATGTAAGAGGAAGAGCTCCTTTCAAGGAGCAGCTTTGGAGTTTCCTTCTGTAGGGGAGCACTGGGCACTTCAGGGACAAGGCAGCAAGCCAGGATCCTCTATGCAGGTTGTGAAGATCTTCCCAGAAGCTAGAGCAGCTGTGTGGGGAACTCCTGGGTGTCAAAGCACCAAGGGCTGGGGGGGAGTGGTGTTTCCCCTGCGGAGAGATGAGAGCATTGTCTGTTCTGCTGCTGGTAAGCTTTCCAGCCCCCAAGTTATTGCTGTCTTATACTGCCCTTAAGACTATGGTGTTACTTGTTTGGATGGTGATAGGTGTCATCCCTCCAAACAGGGGACCCTACTTATTTGCAAGACAGGAGGAAAAAAAGTGTTTTCCATACATATGTTAACTTTGCACTTTCACTCCAATGTCTGTCAATAACTGTCAGATGTAAAAGACTTCCGAGAGAAAACCGCTTTAGCCCTACCTATGAGCCTACCTTCCCTAGCACCTTTAAAGGATAAGTTCTCTAATGGAGCAATGTAACTTAAAAAACAGGCCCAAAGCCAGGAAGTTCTGCTTCAGGTGACATCAGTGGAATTGGTGTATTTTACAAATAGTAATGATCTACCTCATTCACATGTGAATTGTACACGACTTCTGAGTGAGGATATGTACAGTTTCTTTATGATCCAGGCACAAGAGCTGTGCTGCTTGGACCTACAGGAATGTCTGTCAAAAATTGCCATAAATCTTACTGACTTTGTAGTCTATAACAAATCCTGAGAAGTTGAAATGACTGTGTGATATATTGTAGTAATGCCGAAAGGTCCAAGCAAAAGTCCAGGCCTCACTGGAGAAGTTGATGTATAATCTCATGCCCTTCTACTTTTTACAGAGCTTTTCAGCTGCTGTGGCCTGGCAGCTGTGTTGGACTGATAAGATAGTGTGAACTGGATGCTTCAGGTTAACTGGCCCAGGGAGATGTGCCTGGCTTTCTCGCTGTCCTCTCAATATAATGCCCCAGGGCATTAAGGGCTGTTGTGGTTTAACCCAACTGGCAGCCAAACACCACACAGGTGTTTGCTCACTCTCCCCCCACCCCCCAAAATTGGTATGGGGGAAAGAATTGGGGAGAAAAAAGTAAAATTTGTGGGTTGAGATAAAGACAGTCTAGTAGGAGAGAAAAGGAAGGGAAAATAATAATGTAAAAGAATATACAAAATAAGTGATGCACAATGCAGTTGCTCACTCCCTGCTGATCGATGCCCAGCCAGTCCCTGAGCGGCGACCCCCAGGCCAGCTTTACCCCTAGTTGATATACTGAGCATGACATCATATAGTATATAATACTCCTGTGGTCAGCCTGGGTCAGCTGTCCTGGCTGTGCCCCCTCCCAGCTTCTTGTACCCCAACCCGGCCTCCTCACTGGAAGGGCAGTATGAGAAGCTGAAGAGTCCTTGACTTGGTGTAAACACTGCTTACCAACAGCTAAAACATCAGTGTGTTTTCAACATTATTCTCATCCTAAATCCAAAACACGGCACTATACCAGCTAGGAAGAAAATTAAGTCTATCCCAGCCGAAACCAGGACAAGGGCATAAGCAGCAGATGGATGTAGGGTATCCTTTTATCATGGTCAAAAGTTACTAGTGGATCCTGAAGGCAGTTCTTCTCTGGCCACAAACCTCGAGGCAACCAGTCAATTGCGGTTTCATTATCTTGGAAGACCTTGAGTTGGAGTCAAAATTGAAAGAATGAGCCAGAGTCATGAAGGTGAATGTGTTTGCAGCTGACAAGTGCGGACACATGCTGGTAACCATCTGCTGGGATTCGCTGTGGGTAGCTGTGGAAGTGCATTTTCATATGTAGACTGTGAATGTTATGTGCATGATCTACTTTATATGCATATGCTGTCCAGTTAAATAGGTGCATGGGTATTAAAGTCTGTTTAAGTGGTGTTTATCTTGTTATGTACTCTTTGGGAAGAGACTGTCTTATTATCTGTTAGATATTTTCTTCTGCAAAAAAGAATGCCTCTCTTAAGAGGTGTTTGTACACGAAAATCCTGAGAGATACAGCACAGTTTTCCTTCTGCACTCTGTGTCTGTAAAGTTTGTATGTATTTGCAAAGTAGAACTTTGTTTAACTTAACTGTCATTAATGGTCAGAGATGCCATAGCACTAGTACTTTACAAATGAATTACATATATAACATTGTAACAGGATTATTAGAAAGTATTGAATGCTTGAGAATATATGTGATACAGGAAGGGGCACAAAATTGCTGTGTACATAGCGTGTATAATGCAGCTTGCTCAATTTGTTCCTGGCTATTCATAGGAGAGTGCATTTTCTCTTTTTAATTGCACAAGATGACAAGACCTTTTAATTAAGGTGGCATCTATAGTATTCATATACTGCAAAACCCACAAATGACTAAAACTTAATAGTGTCATAAAAACTGTGGTTAAAGCTTTTACCAACACTGCCATCACAGCAAGAGGTTTTAAATCAACTATGTCAGAAGTGAACTTACGCCTACACAGAGGCTACTGACTGAGGGCAGTAACTGGCTTCTTTTCCCACAGAAAGAAAGTCTTTGTGATTTTTATGGTTGTAGTAGTGAAACTGGTAACAGCCCTTCTGCCTCTTCAGGTGTACCTGCCCTCCCTTGTCAAATTTCTGCAACAGTCCTGTTTCCAGTTAGAAGATACTATTGGGGAAAGAGGATAAAACTACTCTTCATCACTCAAAAGTTTCCTGCAGCCTTCAATGGAACGGAAGGGCAGGGCATGCGAGTTTTGTATATGGACAGATGCGTGGAAGCAGGCAGACACAGTGTTAGATGCTGTAGGAACAGAGTAAGGCAGGAAGCCTCAGTGCCGCTCAGCCTTGACACTGACTCTCTGTCTCACTTGAAGTGAACCACATCATCCAGTTTAGGGATCACATGATTGCAGTAGGGTCACTACTGTAACGTGATGTTAATAATTCACAAGCGAAGTCCTTTGTCAAAGATGTATGCATAGGCAGATTATTTCTTCCCCTTTTCTTTATAATGACTGTCTTATATTCATTGGGCTGATATTTGTGGTGGGGATGCTCTTGCACCATCCCTGTTTCATAGGATGCAATGCCGTGGCATCCCAGGAACCTTCGAGGAGGTGCATCCCACTTCTGAGGTGGGGTATGTGTCAGCTGAACATTCCCAGTTTTTGCCTTGGTAATGCTGGTAAAAATGGGAACGATTCTTGGTTGCTTTTGTAAGGGGTTAGGCTTTTTTCCCCCCCTCCTTTTTCCGTGGAATGTAAAGGAATGTTATGCAGATGCGTAAGGTACGGTCTTATTTTTTGCAATAGCTTTTTGTGTTTTTCATCACGTTTAGTTTGTGGAAAAAGCACCTTTGTGTATATGTAACAGTTACTGCAGGGGGCTTTTGCAGGCATTTCTTTTTCCATAGAATTAGATATTTAACAGTTTCATTTTAATCATTATGTCACGATGGAGTTCCTCAAGCACGCCTTGTTATCAATTAAGAAATAAACCAGTTTGTATAATTCAACATTGCCTTTGGGATTAGTTCAGAAAGCGACATGATTTTTACCTTATTGCTAAAAATACTCCATTGTTTACCAGATGAGTATTTAAATAATTTAAAGATGCTATTCAAAAGAGAGACCTTGTTAGAGTGAAAAGTGCTTTACCATGAGAACCTCTAGCAAAAGAGAGGAGGAGAGAGTAAACAGGAAAAGAAGGGACCTTGGGATGTATTAACATTTAGCAACACTAAAATTGAATTGCGTTAATCATGTCTGGCTTGATATTAGGGAATTATGCTAACTGAGTATATTTTCTCCATTGTCACGTTTTGACTGCAGATTTTTCACTTGTGAGTGTGGAAGCAGTCATTTGGGGATTGTACTACACACAGCTTTGTGACCGCTGTTCAGCTGGCCAGAATCCTTGGTTCTTCAGTCCCCTTTGTATCACTAGTGCAATCCCAAGGGCCCCGAAAGGCAGGAGCTGATTAGCTGAGAGCCTGAAGAGGTTGCAGTCTTTCCATTGCTATTTTCTAGACTGGCATGTGTGGTCTGGGTTTCATGGCACAGGAAAAGCTGTGTATCCTCCTCTTCCAGCCCTTCACCTCAACCATCTACCTTCTGTTCTGCTTCCTGTTATCCAGTAAGCTGCGAGGCCTTGCTTCAGCACGTGCCTGGTTCATCCAGCAAGGGGGCTAGAGTTGGGACCACCATCATGTTCTGACAGAAGTTAATGTAGCCCTAAAAAGTCAATGGATTGAAAGTAGCATTAAGCTATTTAAGCCTATCTTCAAGCCCTCTGGTGCTCGAAGGACCCATTGTTAATGAGATGGACTATGGAGACACTTTAATCTGATGCTGAAGTAATATGTTTGACTACAGACAAAATATCAAACTATGCTGGAGCCTGTGTATCAATGCCCATCAAAAAGTCCGCACCAAGCTTTAAGAACACAGGTAGCATTACTCTGATACATTCTGGGGAAGCTCCCCAGACCATTTTACCACTTGAACAGGTTCAGTAATTTTACAAACCTGTCATGTGAATGGTCTTCATCTTGGCATTTGTCAGACTGCCACATGCAGATCGCCGCTCTTTACAATAGAAATAATCCAAATTGGACATTGAAAGATGTGACTTCTTATCTGAGCCCCAAGTCACAAAAGGAACTTGAGTCATGCTTATTCAGTTCATCTGTTAAATGACTTGCAAACACATGCTTAAATTTAATCCTAGAGATGAAAACATTTGGTAAGTGCTGTCCTAAATGGACTTATGTTCCCAAATGGCCTTTGTGCATTTTCATGTTCTTTAGGATTTTCCTTTTTCTGCAGTAAGGGAAGAATAATAAAAATACAATCAGGAACAGAAGTTTGGCTGTAACAGTGATGATCTTAGGAGTTTGGCAGGACAAGGTTTGTAGGTGGTGTCAGTGGAAAAAGTAGACAAGTTTTTAGACCCGCAAGAATTCCTCTGTAAATGATGTGTCTTCTTATGTTTCTGTACTGAGCACATTAGCAAAGCTTATTCTCTCACAAGTATCAACACTGTTGGAAGATAATATTGTTCACATTACAAAGGCTTTGGAAAGTCTTCATTTTGAGGAAGAGACAGTTCCTCTGAAACAGTCCAGTGTCAAGTGGTCCAAAGAGTCTGAAAACAAGAGAAAAGTGGTATTGTTTCCTAATGCAAGCTGATCCTGCATGCTTTAAACAATGAAAATTTCAGCCCTAATAAAGGTTTTAGGGCCACCAGGATTTGCTGTTTTAATAGGACATGGTGGATGATTATGTTATATATATATATAAAAAATACCTTACGGGATTCAGTGACTCTCTCTATGTAATTTGTGATTGGATTTTGTACCTAGGTTTGGTATTGGTAGGAAAATGATTTGGTTGTGGTTGATGCTTTCAAATGCCATGACAGCAGGCAGCGCTGCTGACTGTCACCCCTTTTGTTGAAAGGAGGCTGGGAACAAGACAGTTGCAGTGAGGAAAGGGATGCTTGGCTCTGGGTTTAGTTCCCTATTTGTCTCGTGGAACTTGGAGTTCAACTTCAGGGCATATTTCAAGGTGACATTTATGCTCAGGGACAGATCTGACCACAGTGCTATATGCAGCACTCCTATTGACTTCAGTGAGAGCGCCTCGCAGAAAGCGAGGGTAGAATGGCCCTTGAAGTTTGTGACACAGAGCATGGCTTGAGGAAATGTGCGCATGTTTTGTGCTTTGGGTGGTTTTTTCAATGAACGTGCTGCCAGTCTAGTAGTGTTTTGGGCCCTGATCCTGCTGTGCAGATTCAATAGGCACATGCATGCTGTTGAATACGGCACGTTGAACATTAATTTATGGGAATTTTGTAAGCAAACTTTATGTATGTCGCAGCTTTAATAGCATGTTTTTACAAGCTGCAAATAAAAAAAAAGAAAGCTTATAATGTCTATTTAAAGGCTTACTGGTTTTTTTTTGTGTGTGTGTGGTTACTACAGATGTTACTGGTTTGAGACATTTGCTTGATAGAAAAAGAAGAAAGAAAAAACGTGAGTGCTCAGTAATGTCAGCACCTCTCTCAAGCTGACGGTTAGCTTTACCAGTAGATAAATCCTTTAGTGTCGATATTTTTTTGTTTTGAGGTGGGTCATAAGTGGAGGAAAAAAAAAATTAAAATTGAATATTTGCCCTTCCCAAAGGGCAGACATGGATCCAAATAGAAACATTCCTTCCAAATATTTCCTGTAGACTTCTGATGAAGGAAAGAATGAGATCAGAGGAAAACTGGAAATATAGGCTACTTCTGATGCTTGGGTCCATCCCTCTAAATTCAGATGATCAGAAAGAATCTGTCGACGATTGAACCTTAATTATCTGCTTCTGGTCATAGGCGGAAACAAGGAACTGAAAGTGATGTGTAGTCTGACCCTGTATGTAGTGATTATCTTCTTAACCTTTGTGTCCATGGATATTTCTCTCTTCTGTTCTAATGTCTGCTGTTCTATCCCTCTCACTACCTGTTCAAGATACCATTATAGACACCTGAGCAGGTGAGTGAGCAATCTGCTCTGTGCTTTGTCACAGGGAATATTTTTGTTATTTTTGCAACACACACGCACAAGCCAGTGTATAGCAAAAATACCAAAATGAAAAGAAATCCAGAGTCTGATCTCAAGGCGGGAACTTGTTCTGTGATTTCTGAAAGCAAGTAAAGTTGTGGCATACATGTTCAGCACTGGGGGATAAAAGCCCAAATGCTCCAGCTAGGCTGCTTTTCTGCTCAGCTTAAAAGCTAAAGTGCTGTGTTACATGTGAACTTACTTGAACTGCTTTGCTGTAGGAAAACTTCTTGCATTGCAGGAAGCATGATTGCCTTCCATTTTGTGCCAGAATCCTGCCACTGATGAAACTGCTAGCATTGAAAAATGTCTGTCTTATGTAACTGCTATGAAATGCTGCTACAGAACTTTGTTTCAAAATTTTCCTGGGGTTTTTTTTTGTTTTTTTTTTTTTTTTAAATATGGCCACCTTAAACTTGATGAACTTTCACAGCCTGAACAAGCAGGAGGACCATGTGGAGAAAAACCTCTCTCGGGATGTAGCTTTCAGTAAGTTCACTAGAGTGATTTGATTCCATTCACTAATGCAAAATTTGACAACAGTAAAAACACCTTCACTACTTAATCTTCCACTAGAGGGGAAAAAAAATCAAAATACTTTTTTCTTTCCCAGAATAGCTAGCTGGCAAAAAACTTGAAAACTGTGAACCCCCTTCTTGATACCAAGTCACTTTGTTGATGAACAGTGCTCCCAGCAAAAACTGGGAATGATACCAGACAAAGGATGCCTGGCATCATTATCTGCATTATATATCAATAGTTGTGCTTCCTTGCTCATCAAGTGTATAACCTTGTGTGTCCTTAAAGTGTAAAAACAAAACACCCACCACCCTAAGGACGCCTGGGACTGCACTTCTAAGAAGCCAAGAGAAATAAAAAGATTTTATTAAAATATTATGAATTATTGTTGACATATATTTACATAATTTAATTAATCCCAGGAAACATCTTAAAAAATGAAATATTATATACCTATAGTCATGAAGCCACCCTTTAATTTCATCATTTCACTGCTACAATCCATCAGTACAGTAGCTCCATATTTGGGGGGGGTTGCTTATTTTATGTAATAACAAGACAACTTATGTTTCCAAAGGCAATGCCATTAGATGGGATAACTGACTGTCTCCATTAGCCCAAACCTGAACTGGAGAGGGGCTCTGAAAGATCCTTTTTTTTTTGGTGAACAGTTTAAAATGTTACAGCTAGTGGGCTAAGCAAACGGAGTCAATGGTGTTACTTGAAAATGATTGCTGTGTTGGTAGCTGACATTTAAGGCTTTGATATTTCTATTACAAGCTGATTCTTTTCTTAGGAGTGCTTAAGTTGGAATTAATTTTGTTAGGCTGAATGCCATTAAGGTAAGAAAATTGAAGGTACATTCTACTTCTCATTATAGAAGCAATCTCGGTTGAATGTCTTGTCTCTGATATCTGTTGCTTTTTTAGTTTGAGCCACATCTGTAGCATTTTTGCAATTAACAGCTCTCAATTCAGTAAGGACTTCTGACATTCTTGGTCAATTGTTTGCACAATCACTATTTTAAATAGAAAACTGCTAAGAGTCTGATTACACTAACGGAAGTGAGGAGGAAAACAAGGCTGAGGAAAGCAACATGGTGTTAACGATGTCTTCTAGAAAAACTAATTTATCACAGGGCCCATTAGTAAAAGTAAAATCTTAGAGAATCCCAAGATAAATTGGAAGGAGAGAGAATTAGAGCTTTGTGTGGGCTGTGTACAAGTGACGAGGCTTCTGGTAAAATGTCTGTGTTTAATCACAGAATAGTCTTACTTGCAAAACCATCTGCATAAACAAAATCTTCTGTTTCAGAGCAAAAATAGGACGAATTGTGTTGCTGCCAAACAAATCTGCTTGACAGCACGTACATTAAAAGGGCATTACGCCAGTGAGGAAATGCACTGAGGAATCCTGAAAATTGCTTGTCAGGAAGCATAGCGCTGTTGGGGTGACCAGGTGCTCGTGAACCACAGGTGTATCATTCAACTTCTTGTGGTTTTAATCTTTGAGTTTTGAAATTCAGGAACACCTGCATTTCCCGATCACATCTGCCTGCTTTGCCATCTCTATTTTCTCCTCTGTCAGCAGTTGGCTACCAGATGAGCTTTAGATGAATAGCATTCACCTTACTTCATAGTTGTTTTATGATGCTGGTTAGATGAAATAGTTCCAGCAGATACTCTCAATAAGCAAAGGCCTGTACTCTCTGCAGTTCATTGAACCCATATGGATGAGAACAGCTGGAAAGATGGGTTTGCTACCTGAGGCCAATGTTTGTGTTGCCAACCGCGACTCCGGCTTGCTGACCCTTGTATAATTCATTGCAGTTGAGGAAATGTTGTTCACACTATTCCATTTTGTGATGAATGGCATTACTTAAAACTGATAGTCTTGTAAAGCAGTGGTGACTTCCCATGTCTGACAGATGTGAACAAAGAATACAGTCAATAAATATTGCCATGTTCTAAAGGAAGATTCACTGCTCGCAGTTGAGGGGGAAGAATTTCAGTGCAAACAGAAAACAGGTGGAGAACAAGCTGTTTTAAAATTACAATTTAGAGGTTATGCTTAAGGATGGACCTCTGTGGGGATTCATGCATTGCAGGTCTCTGAATCATCCAGGTATAGTGCTGCAGGCACATATTTCAATCTCGCATCATGGAATGGTTATTGCTTCACTGACCCTTTTACAGTAGCCAGGCAAATCATTTCAGTGACCTTGTTGAACCTAGACTTCCATGGCATTTGCCCAGAAAGGGAAGGATGCTTCAGGAAGGCCTTGTACAGGTAATAACACTTTCTATTTAGTGCTATTGCTTTTGGGAATGTTCTTCAGCCAGACATTTCCTGGTGCATTTTTATTGACAGTTTTTCCAAACTAAGGTTGAGTGTTTGCATGTTTGTGTGAAAGAGTATCTGACCTACTAACCAGTATCTCTGAACTCCATGAGATGTCCTTGGTAGACTTTGCTATAGGCCTTTGCAGGCAGCAGCCCAAGGTTCTGCTGAGACAGAGATTAGAGGCAGATGATTGTATCCATAAGAAGAGCAAAAATGCAGGTTCTTTGAAAGGTCAGGAACATCCAGAAGAAGCTGTTAAAAAAAAGGGAAAGAGGAACTGAGAACAAAGTGTTTTATCAGGTTTCTGTGAGAGACCCTGGCAGAAATGATTATGGTCCGAGATATGAGGATGGTGCCTGGGGAAGTGGAGTTGAGTAGATCTCTGAGTGGGCTGGAGATAGTGCAAGGGGAGTTGGTGATAGGCTTCAGTGAGAGACAAAGTGAGGTGAGTGGCGGAAGCATAGGGTAAGAAAGGGGATAGATTCCTCATGAGTATGAACTCCTCTTTCATGGAGCCAGTGCCTCTATGTTTTTACGGTATAAAAGCAAAAATAACATCATTGATCGTATTTATATAATAATATACAGGGCACGCAACTGCGTGATATTTGTCCACATTCACTCTGTAGTAGATGTGCAAATGTTTCACAGTCTCCTGCTTAATCTCTTCCCAATCCATGGGGTTATAAAGATCAGTTAGGTAGTGTTTCTATAGAATGTTATGAATATCAGACTGATACAAAGTCTTTTTGAAATTAAGAGATATGGATTGATGTTTGTCTCCTGTTCTTTTGTGGTGTTACAGTGCTGTGATATGGTGGGTATTTCCCCAGAAATGTTTCAAATCCTTTAACTGTAGCTTTTATTCAAGAGGTGAAATTATTGTTCTCCGTGGCCCCCATTCAAAAAGCACATAAAATCTCTTTGCTAAAAGGCTTTTAAGAAAGTGCCTGAAGTTAAGTCCACAGAGTCAAGTAACGAGAAATTTCAGTATCTTTATGGGCAGTGGCTGAAATGAGACCTTTTTTTTTAGATTTTGTGTTATTTTGATGCCACAAAAAACAGTTAAGAGATTATATACACTTTGTTTTTTCATCCTTGGTAGCTGAACTTGCTACACTGCAGAAACCAGTCCATAAAAGTATGTGCAATAACCTTAGGCTTGAGTGATGTTCATCTTGGTTGTGATAGAAGGAAAGAAGAAGATGAAGGCTTCTCACCTACAGGCTATGAATACTACAGCAGTTTGACCCTCTACACAAAGTTCTGAGGATGTGCTCTTCCTCACCCCTGGCTTGTCCTGAGGTAGGCCAGCGGGGATGCTCCTGAAGCTGCAGGTCTAATTTAAGCAGCCCTGACAAAGTAGATCAGACATTTGTGGGTGCAGACAGTATGTTTGGAGTTAGGTTGAGAAAAGGCAACTCATTTGATTTTTGCTTTGCTTCTCTGTCACTAATGTAACATCCAGTGAAATCAAAGTTTCAGAACTGAAATGCAGTTGTTAGTGATTTCTGCAGTTCTGTCTCTTGTGTTTCTTTACGTTGTAGTGCATAGCCACAAGGGGCCGAATTAAGGTTTTTCTAGGCAGCTTTTCTGTGCTTAACTTTGCAATTAAGCTGCTGTAAAAGATTTCCCAATTAAAATGCAAATAAATAAACCACAATAAAAAGTGAAATCATGTGAAACTAAGCCGATACTCATTTTTGGTAGTAACAATTCTTTTAAATTTATTGTTTAGATCTGCGCACGTTGAGTTTTCAGACTAGCAAAACAATGGTTGTCTTCTGTCTTGCATGTGAACCAGCCAGCAGAATAGAAAGACAAACTTTATTATTATTATTGCCTCTGGATTTCACCATTGTTTGCAGCAAAGGAACATGGAGACTGAGGACTCCGTATCTGCATTGCAGATGCTGTGCAGAGGTGTTCTCCAAAGACTACCAGACATTTTGCTAGTGGTAGGGTGCCTCTGGATTTTCTTGGCTATACCATCACTTTCTGTTTGCAGACTTCCCCAAGATGGCATTTTCATTTGTCTTTGCTTTCTGAAGCTGGCAGCCTAGTTGGAATTCCTGCACAATAAATCTGGAAATCTTGGTCATTTTCCAGAGAGCATGAACAGAACTTCACCTGCCTTTGGTGCCCCCGCTAACAAACCATAACTGAGATGCAGCAAACTGTTCCTCCTATGTGCAGCTGAGCCCAGAGAAGAGAAGGGAGAAAGGATGAAGGGAGAAAAGAGAATGTAAAGATGGGAAGAAGGAGTGCATGGCAGTGGAAGAGGAGTGATGGATACTGGGGTAGGCGAGGTGATGAGACCAGGTGTTTCTCTGCTTACCACCTTCTTCCAAACAAGCTGAGGATCCCATTGCCGTTGTATGCTGCCTCAAGTAGAGGAGCGGCAGATTCTAGAAGTCAGTGCCTTGTTGAGGGAATTGGGAGTGGTGGTTTCTTTCTGCTTTGTGGCTCAGAGGTACATTCAGTGCAGCACCAACTGCTGCAGTTCCTTTGGTGATGATAAGAAGCCTGCACTGGGAGCTTCAGGAGTTTGGGCAAGCTGCCAAACTCCTTTTGCAGAAGCGGTGAGAAAGGTGAAACTATGATTCTACACTTTATATCGCTGCCAAATCTGAATGGATTTTCATGAGACAAAGGCACTTCACCACTTGGAGGGCTGCATATCAAAGGCCTTCAGCACATGCTGGGAGTGTGGGAACTTTTCAAAGGTGAAGTCACAAATTTCTCTAAAATTGAAAGTATTAAGCAACCTAGATAGAAAAGTAATTTACCAAATCCTCTGGTAATATCAATATATGCACTTACATGTGTGGTTATAGGATATAGGTGGATATATGTGGATATAGGTGTGTACATGTATCTATATATTTAAATAAAAAATATTGTATATGAAGTAAAACTACCAAGATGTCCACAGAGTGACTGATGTAACATCAAACATCACAGCTCAACACTATGCCTATTTAGACAGAAACAAAATCAGAAATGGATATGGAAACAAGACCAAGATAATGCCTTTAAGATAACTCAAAAATCTTGTATTTATATCTTGCATTTTGCAATTCACTTCCTCTGTCTGTTTTGTCTTCTTTTCATTTTGTCATGTCTCTATTCAGATGCCAAAGTCCTTGGGGGGGGGCTGTGTTTTCTTGGGTGTGTGGCACAGTGCACTTTTGAAAGTTAATGACTACTATGAGAAATGAATGTTCAGTGAAATGGCATTTTCATGATTGCAGCTTCTGTTACCAGTGATACCCATCATCATATGGAAGTCTTGGGATTCAGGATGCAGTCTCGCAAGCCTTAGAAATGCACCCACAGAACCTGTGGGAAGGCACTAATTCTGCAAAGTAATCAGTCACTTGTGAAAACAAAAAGAGGGGAATCCTCAGCGATGTACATCTGTTGTTGGCATGTATACAGACTTGACACTTTGATAGAGTCTTGGCCCTCACCAATATTTTACAAATCTCTCTGTATTTGACCTTTTTCATGGTCATGAGTGCATTTAAAGCCTAATATTCATGATTTAGAAACTGTTGCATTTGGTAATAGGTTTCCAGTGGTTATTCCTGGCATCTGATACTGAAGCATTGGAGATCAAGCATAGACACTCTGATTTTATTAGACAATAACAGATATAGACCTATTGGTTTATTTGTTGCAAAATGTATACAATTACACAGTTCTGTGGACCAAAACATGACCTGGTACAGTGTATCTGGTAGCACTGTGTCTACCACCTTAACTAAAAGCAAGAATCTGTCAGTAGCCATAAGAAACAATTTTCTTTTGGATATTTAAAATTATACTGGACACCTAGCAGAGGTCCACTGCAGCTGGAGCCAAGCAATGGAATACACTTTCTTGTAAAGTAATATACTTCTCATTCATTTGAAATGCAATCTTTTTGAGTAGATATATCAAATGATTTATCATCTTGCTGTCAATACTGATAGAATATCTTTGCGTAAATGGCCATGGACCATCAAGTGTCATTTATAATCATTCTTAGATTACTATTCTATGGGCTTTTAAGGGTTTTTTTTTTGTGTGAATCTTAAAAACAGTAGGAAGAGCAACACTCCCTACAGACAATTACTAGATCTTCTGTTATTCCTGAGCTCAGTGTTGACAGAGGGAAACAACTTTCCATGTTATGTATCAATAGTTTCTGGACTACTGGATTATTTGTTGAATTGGTTGAAAAGGCAATTTTTGCCATAAGCTTTCTAATATTTTTAGACATTTTCCATGGACAGGACTAAAATATTTCATTTTTTTTCCAGCAGTGTGATTTCAGATATAATCTCTAAAAGGATAGGGTAATAGCGACTTGGTATGACAGTGGTGCTGTGACTGTGGCCACAACATGTGCAGTGTATCTTGGGACATGACTTTCTCCCACAATGGGTAGCAGAGTCTCTTTTTTGTTTGGCTCATAAAAGTGATTTGAGGGCTGGGGGACCCCCAGTTAATGGTGGATTACTGACACTAGACTGCATGTTCAGAAACTAGCCCGTTGTTGGACCATGAGATAGCTGAACTGTAGCTCCCATGAAATACCAAGCTGTTCAGTGTCAGATGGGAGAAAAGTTGAGGAGAGAACTGCAAAAGGGAATTTGGAATACAAACTGAACAAAGGAAAAAAAAATTATTTCTGTGAGAAGCAAAGAAAGAATGGTATACATAAACTCCTTAAGAGGCCTCAAATGTGCAGTCTGTAGGCAAACTGTTACAGAGAAGACTGTCCTTTAGCATTTTTCCCAAGTGTCCCAACAATATCCTCACTCCAGCTCAAACATGGGTCACTGGAACTGACAGATGCTCTAAAGTTCAAGTTTATTAATCATCTTGATCCTCCCTCAAGATGTAAGACAAGGTCTGTACTTTGAAATGCGTTATATGTTTAATACTATCACCATTTGAGGTCTGCCTACCATGCACAGAAGAACATCTATGAACAAATGAGAGTTCATAATGACAACAGAAATCAGGACTAAAACTATGACATAACTTTGCTGATATTCTGAGAAATCCTTAAATAAATCATAATTTTTCAGGTGAGAAGTGGAACTGGCAGTTGGGGCTTTCCCACAATTGAAAAATTATTCACAGTGCAGAGGCTTTCGATGGAGACAGAAATGTGGGTATATCTCCTGTGTGCTGAATATTCGTCAGGTTTGCTTTGCTTCCACTTCTCATCCCCCTCTGCCCTATCTTCACCAGGAGACCAAGTGCTGTTGTCCAAGAGCAGCTGTGTATGCATCTGAAAGTACGGTTAATCCCACAAGAGCAGAACTAGTTTTGAAATACTTTGGGTTTGGTTGTTGGACATTTAAATGTAGTAATTTGCTGAGCCTGTGTTAAGCTTACCCTGACATCCTTATGCTTCACAGGCCATTGGCTGGTCAACAGCGTGGTGTTATATAACCAGTTAGTAAAGCCAGCATCACCAGTTCCCCCCATCTTGTTTACCTGGACTTGTCCCAGAAATGTGTAGCCATAATTCTATATTTAGTTACTGTTTCCCATAGTATAAATGGTTACTATACAAGTGTAATCATTGGATTAAACATGGTATCTGAGATTTTCAGATTTCATTAGGTAAATCAAGCCTTTCAACATGTGTATCTTGTACTATCTGACACTTTACGCTTTTTAAATATTCATGCTTCTGAGGTATGTGTACATTCATTTTCTCTAGCTGGTTATTTCTAAATTTGTTATGTAAATGAAATAAGCTTTTTGACTTCTGTAAGAAAAAGTTTTTGAAGTTGAGGTTTAAGCAACAGCTTTTTGTGAGGAAGTTGTTCTCACAAGGAAAACAATACTACTGCTAAAAATTTCCAAAAACCTTCTGAGGCATTGTTCACAGAACGGTTTTTGCACTTCATGGGCCACAAATATGGCTCACCATTGTTTTACACAAGCAGAAAAAAAGAGAAAGCCACCAGTAGGTGAATATCCCAAGGGTGTACCATACTCAGTGGTGTTCTGTGGCTCCCATTTGGTATCTGTTTATGATTTCTTGTGCTTCGATGAGACTGACAGTTGTTTGAGATGGGCTGTTCTCCTCTGGTCTGCTTCTGAATAGGAGAGTTGTGGTCCCAAAGAGTCATAGGAAACAGTTCCAGGAAATTGGCAACTGGGACAGATGACAACAACAGGAGAGCTCAGAAAGTGAATGCTAAAATAAAGTGAGAACCACCTTCACCTTAAGCAGCCCTTAACCTGGGAGTTTGATGTGTACCACTGCATAGATCTTAGTCTAGTGTTAGAGTTAGGATTAGGGTCAGGCTTCCAAGAAAATGTAAACTGAGAAATGGGTAAGAATGGCACTGAGAAATGGGTAAGAATGGCACTGAGAAAGAGCTACCAAAGTAGTCTGAGAACTGCTGGTGAGATATTCCCCTCAGCACTAGGTAACCTGGGCATGTGGCCACATTCCTGGCCTAGTATTCAGTCAAGAGTTAAGGACAAGATTAGGATTGAAGCTCTGAGAATGAAATGTCCTAGACATTAAGTAAGGCTCTGAAGGTGTTACCAGAGAAAAGTGAGGGCTGCTATCAGTATTTTGCCCCTCGGCACTCCTTAGCCTGGGGACCAGGAGTGTCTCATGGCATAAGTCTCAGGCTAGGATTAGAATTCCAAGAAAGAGAAGTTGGAGTGGTGGTAGAAATTAGAGTAGAGCTCAAGTTGGAGCTGCAGAAGTGATGCGATGGCTGTAGCTGGAATCCTCCCCAAGCCCTTAGACTGAGGATTCAGCATGTGTCAAGGCATAAATCCCAGCATTGGGTTGAGGCTCACAGGGCAAGAGGTCCGCGATGTGTAGTAAGAGAGCGGTTCAGGAAAGGCAGGAGTTAGCCTTCTACCGCGAGATGTCTGTGGTCTGAGGGCTCAGTACATCCATTAGGAGTTAGGCAGGGGTGACTTTTAAGAAGGAGTCCATGAGGCCCAGCCCAAGCAGAACTCTATAATCCTCTCATTCTGAGTCTTGCTTCCTGCCCGCAGTAAGCACAGACAGTGCACTTGTTAGGAAGTGTGCTGCACCTCCATGGAGGTCCTCAATGAGAGGGATCCCCACCAGCTAAAAAGCATTAGTTGCCTCTGCAAAACAACAAACAAACCAACAAAACCAACAAAAAACCCCCCTTGATCCAACACTTCTACTATTTCATGTGTTAAGTAGGCTGTATCCCAATGTAGGGAAGATGAGTTCCCTGTCTATGTCTATATGTCATTAAAATGTATGAATGGACACATACACATGCATGCAGATGATTGAAGTAATAATGGTTTAAACAGCAGCTAATAACTGAGAATAATCTAAGCAAGTAAGGTTAGGGTAAAGGTATTGATTTTATGTCACACAAACGTAGGTAGAACATCTAAGCATTAAATAATGTTCCCAGGGCACTTTTCAGTGTGACCAGCTGAAACAGGAGAGCACAACATATTTAATGATCTGTAGAACACAGCTTCCTTGAGGTCAATAATGTGTACTTAACCTTTAGGCTTTCCATGTTGTCTGCTTGTCCAGTTGGTTTATGAAGTGTATGTTAACATGATTGGGGATTTAGAGCAGTGATAACTTGATCTCTCAAACATTCACTGCTGTTGCACGTAAATGTTGAACAAATCCATTGTGAATACTGCCTAGGTTTTCCCAGTACAGCCTGCAGCGATTGCTGTTCCTCATATGCAGCCAGGCCGCTCTGTCGGGAAGTCAATGGTATTTATCATGTGAACAGTAAGATTGCTATTTTACTCTGGTTTTACTTTAACTCCATTAATGGATATTATAATCAAAATAACCTGTTCTGGCCTTCAGCCTTTGTCAGCGGACTTGTCCTTATTTGGTGGCACAAATAATGATTAATTAGTTTTAAGAACAAAATCAAATAAGAAATAAAGGCAGAACTTCAGTTATCAGCAAGCGTACCTCAGTTAAGAGAAGACTAAAGATTTTTATGAAGTGATCCATATTAGACACTAAAGTCTAAATTAAATCATTTAATTGATAACTGAAATTAGCCTTTCTTATCTGAAAGCTAAAATCAGATCTTTATTCAGCCTTGCTCTGCAAACGAGAACCTTGTGTCCCATTTCAAAGAATTACCGTGCCTCTGAAGCAGGCTGAAAAAGTTTAGTCTGATTTTCTGTAGCAAGACTATGCCTATCCCTGTGGAAGGGTCACTAAATGAGGTATCCCAGTGTATCAGCAGTACTCATGCAAATAAATTTAGGGTATGCTCTGACTTTTAGAATGTCCTGCAATACTAGTATGGATGGTTCTTACCTGTCTTCAGAGGATAAATACATAAAGTACAATATCTAAAATTAATTTCTTCAAAGCTGACTTCATTTGAGATTTTGCTTCAGGAGAGGAGAACCGTCAGACACTTATTCTCACTGTCTCTTGAAATTACAGGAGATGAAGCGTGGTAGTGTTTAGAGCTCTCCTCCACTATCACAAAATGGCAAATGGTGAGTGTCCTTCACACTACTTCCTCCCCCTCCTCCACCAATAAATGTGTGGACTTAACCGCTTTGGGACTTAGACCCACAGGTGACTTACTGCAGCTTCACAAGCAAGTGTTCAGCTGTTGAGCCAAGGTAATAAGTTTTTCTACTCTTTTTATCTGTTACTAACGCAAGGTAAAACTTGTTTGCTTAAACATTAATTTATACTCCCGTGACAGAGAGAAGTGAGGGCTGTCACCACAAGCTAAGAATGCAAACATGCACGATTACCCTGGGTCTTGAAACTGCATTACACTCATGTAGAGCTGAAGCATTTGCTCAAGAACTCCTGGGGACTTACCTTGCTATCCTTCAGGTTTCTTCAGAACTTCGTAATAGCTTATCCCCAGCCTTTAATCATCTCAGTCGCAAATAGCGGAGACAGAAGGAAGTGCAGCCAGTTAGCTACAGTAGGCATATGCAATATGAGTGTACTGTCTCTGTTTCTCAGTACATGACTCTAAATACATGTGTATGTTAAAAAAAAATAGATATATGTGTGTATAGCAAACCAACCTTTTCTTTTGAGTATGTCAGGCCCCTGCTTAGCCAGAATCCCTGGTCATGCAGATCTCACATGACCCAGACTGACCTGTATAATTTCCATTGGGTGCACTTTTTATGCTGATATAAGACTATTTTTGCTTGAGGTTTCTACAGCAGTACAAACAGTGAGAGCAAATCTCAAATAGTTTGTACAGGCCACACGAACCCAGCTTTTAGAATATACTTCTGTACCTTAATGAGAGTTATCCATAGTTGTATCTGTTCTGCTGCAGTAGCCAAATGTACCATGCTGCTTATAGTGAAGAATAAATGTCGTAATTCTGTAGAGTTTTACTTCTCTGGGAAAGCTTTAGGTCTTTCTTACAGGAGAACCATAGTTAAAGTATAAAGCTGATAATCTATAGACTGTGAGTTCTGTTTCCAGCTCTGCAAGAAGCTTGCAGGTGGCAAAAACTCAAAGTCCATGATTCAGCAGAGCACTGAAGCATCTGCCTTCACTTAAGCAGCAAGTAGCCACATTGATTTCCATAGAATTGCTATCTTGCTTGGGAAATGCTTGAGTTCTTTGCTGGGTAAGGGCTCATCAGTGGCACGGAACTACAAACTTCACATGTGCATTTGCTTCCCAAGGAAACAAAAGAGGATACTTTTGTATTTTCAGCAAGATGTCATGTTTTCCCAACTCCAGATGGTTGGCGGGGGGGGAACAGGAAAAAATTACAATATTATTGAAATTTGTCCTGATATCTAAAAGATTTTATGGAAGCCTTGTGATGTTTTTCTTTTCCATCCCTTCTAAATCAGAGTATTGTCTTTCTGGCTTGCTTTCTGGAAGATTGGGATTGAAGTCAAATGTAAAATTTTAAGGGTATTTCAAAATACAGATCAAATTAGTATGGCTGCCAGTTTTCCTATTCCATTTCTTTTTAATTTCCTTTCTTTTCTTTACACTTTTTGAGTCAGCTATTACTTATGTTTATTAGTAACTGACTATTAGATTTTTTTTCCAAACAAAATTTGCAATGTCATTCAAGTGTTAGATAACTTGTTAGAAATGAGGGTGTGATCCTATGAAAACTTTTGCTTGGAGAAATGCCTGTTTCCATATGAGTAGTTCTATCGATTTATTCCTGTATACAAACATTTAAAGGATAGAGCCATAAAGTTATATTGTATGTACATGATGCTGAGCCTTTCAGGGGAATTTCTCTCACAGGAAGAGAATACTTTTCCCTCAGTGCCCTTTCCCCCACAAGTAATCTGTCACTGTATAATTAAATGAGAAAGTAAATAATGTTATTATTTCTGAGCATGGACACAGTGCACACAGTAACAAATCAGATTCAAAAACTAGCTGATGAGAGGATTTGTAGAGATCCTTGATGCGAAGTTTTAAGTACAGTACAACCAGATACTTGCTCTAAATTGGCTGCCACTGTAATTAAAAGTATAAATGTTTCAAGTCAAATACATCCTATTAGTAAGATTTTAGGAAACAAAAATTTAATTTATTCACATTCGATATGGTCTGTAAATGCCACCATTATGTGCCTTCCTCTGGCCTTTGATTAGCTATGGATTAATAAAACTTTTATACCTTCTTTGTCAGCCTCATTTTGAACTCTGTTTTTGCATACTGTTACTATTAAATAAATGAATTAGTGTCCAGAAATGTGTCATGCATATTACCTAGCAGCAGGAAGCATAATACAGTGGTCAGCTCCCCAGGAGCATTATAAATCCTAACACGCTCGGTAACCTGCTCATGTGGACCTATTAAAAGCTTGATGATTTAGTGAAGCAGTATTTGTGCTTAACAATGGAATTTTAGTTAATTCAAAACAAAGTAAATCATTTCCAATTACAGTATTTGAATATTCACAGTAGCTATACAAGGATGTGTAATGTTGCCAGACCAAAAAAAAAAAAAAAAAAAAAAAAAAAGAAAAGGCATTATAAAGGTTGACTGGAGTTTAGCGTTTTGAGTGGTTGTGGTACCTCAGCACACCGGTGTGTGTAAAACATGTTTATTTGACATAGCTGCTTCACTAGAGAGACTAAGGAGCTCGAGCCTAGAATGGGCAAAACTGTTTCCAGAGACTATGAAGACTTCTGTGACCAGGAAGGCTCCTGAAGGTTAAGCAGCGGCAGTAACAGGAGAGCCACCCAGCCAAGGGATGATGAGGGGTGTTCTGCGGTGTGTACAAGCAGGGCAGGGGTGACCGTCAGTGATTTGTGATCGTCGTAGTGGTATCTTTCGTATCTGGGCTGACCACACACTCCACAGCGGGGTTTGCAGGTGGTCTAAAGCTGCAGCTGTTGGAGGAAGCGAGTGAGAGCAAGCATCTGCCACGTTACCCTGAGACTCTGTTGCAGGAAGATGATGGATTGATGGGGAGGGCCAAGATCCATGAAATGTCGTACAGGCTTCCTTCACATGTAACCAAGGTACTATGTATGCATGTGGGAGATCAGATTGTCCCTTCTGAAAACAGGCTAATGTTTTCCAAGTCTGTGTTTTCAGTCCAGGTTTTTAGGGGTGTTGCTGTGCTGAAGGTTTTTCAGTGTACTTAGGAGCCCAGTGCCTTTGATTTACTAGGAATTAGGGTCTCAGTTGCTTTCCTTAAATACCCCTTTGGTGCTTATTTACAACCATGGACTATTCTGTCTGTCTGCATGTCCATCAGCCTCATTCAGTCATGCAGCTTAGGCTTTGAGGTACTGTCCTGGTTTCAGCAGGTACTTAAGTTTCAACAGGTACTTAAGTTGCTTTTTAAAATAGGATGTGGGCTTCTAAGTTCTGTAGAATGGTTTAAAGAAAATGTGACAAATAGGCCATCATGAAGCTATGAAACCCAATGCATGTGCCACTGTTGTGCAGTGAAAATAGAAGTGAAGATGACAATTGTGAAAGGATGACAATTGTGAAAGGATGACAATTGCGTAAGTATCTGCAGTGTTTTAAAAATGCTATTGAGTGCCAATGTACAGGCTGTAATTGAGTTTGTTACAGTTTTTCTTGTGGATTAATCCCTTAATTCTGATTACAGATCTTAAGTAATGCTGTATGCAATTTAGCTTCCTTTTGATCAGTTGGTCACATTAAATGGTTAGATTTTAGTATTCTTAGAAGGGGAATAAGGGAACTCACAAAAGGGAAATAAATTCTGGGAGTTTATGAAAACAGAATTTCTTAAGGTTGGTGGAATATAGCCAAATAAATAAACATCATATGAAAGCACAGAACTGCATGAAGAGGTCTTACTAACTATACTTCTGCTCAGCTGACTTGCATTGTACGGTGCAGACTGAAGATGGAGGAATAGGAAAAGTGCTAACCTCCAGGTAGCTTTTCTCTCTTATTCTCATTACTTTTTACAAATTTATTCTGACGTTTTTCTTCATGAGTGACATTTGCTACCTTCAGATACAGTTTTATAAACCTGTTGCTGTTAAGTTGGATTACATTATTCCTACAAATGTCTATCTGACTCTTGCAATTTTCAGGTCTTGATTCCATTAATAATCCTAAAAATATCAGTATTTGCTCCTTGTGTCTTATTGGTCTCAGCATAATGATTTCCATTTGAGGATGATGACAGTCATGTGATATTACCTAGTTACTAAAAAATCCTGAGGGGAAAGATTCAGGAATAGATTCATCATTAAAACCAGTGTGTTCTTGCTAAAGTGTATAACAGAAAGTATTGTACGGTATCCTCAGAGGCGTTTCTTTGTGCATTTTGGCTGTTACATTACCCAATATAGTCACGTGCTGCTTAGCAAGTTAACAATCTTACAGCCACAGAAATAGATCAGTGAAGGATGATACATGATATAGGAGGAATAATTCAGGACAATAAGGTATGAGTATAGGGATGCTATAGATCATAAAACTGAGGTGGTGGTCACTTTTTTAAAAACCTGTTTAAATGCCAAGGGAAAGTTCTGTGCAGGTTCCTGCTGCATCCTTGGTACCTAAAAAAATAAGGACTGGCACCTGATACTCAGGGTACTCAAGGGGATGCCCATGCAGAGGGCTGCTGATTGCATTTGCAGGTAATTGTCAGCATTTGTGAAAGCTGCTGGGGAAGTGTGACCTCAAAGGTGTTCAGAAGAGTTGTCTTAATTAGCAGTCATTCAAAAAAATTCTAGGAGACTTACTTATAAGTCTTCCTCTCTTCACTATTCTTCTTTCCATCCATTTTTCTTTTTTTCTTTTTTTTTTTTTTTAAACTTTTCTCGACCTTGGAGCCATCCACTTAAGCAGTGTAGGGATTTGGTACGGTCTTCTGTTTAGTGATGAAGATAAGGGGAAAGAAAGGATTAATGTCTCGTCACCTTTGTGGGATACAGCTGATGGCAGGCTACATAGGTTGCTGTGGCAGGTGTGAGATTGTAGTCACTCTGAAGTCAGTGTGCTGTGGTGACAAGGGTTTGCTAGTCTCCCTGGAGAACACATCTACCTGACATACAGAAAGTGGGTGGTCTAGGAATAAGACATACTTGGCTCATGAGGGAAGCAGCTAGCACCTAGAAGGAAATGTTTGTGTTGATGAGAACTTTGAGGCCTTGATCAGAGGCTGAGGGTGAGTAACTTCATTTTGGAATTAACGTGATTAAAACTAGGGCGTATGTCTGAGAGTGGGCCTATGCCTGTGGCTGTATTAATTTTTTTAGTGGTTGTTAAGCAATTGTATGTGACCATGTTGCACCTGAAGTCACTTAAATCCTGTTGGCACTGCCAGAAACTCTGAGAGCTGCTAGAGTGTACATAAAGTATCTGTCTTTTATCGCTTTATATATGTGGCCTGTAATGCTGTATATTTTCTGTAATTTGTTCTCATTCCCTCTGATTATAAGCCACGGACTATGTGGAAAGGGAGGAAAAGGGTAACCAGTATCTAAAGCGAGGGGAATCTTTGCTGTGACCCTAACAATAATTACTAACTAAGTTTAGCTCTATTTTTCCTGTTTAAGTGTTATATTTATGGACTAGTCTCAGGCAGTTCTTGGAGCATTCATGATGAGAGCTGTGTAGTGTAAGCTAATGTGATGGTTAAAAGTCAAATAAGCTTTGAAGCTTCTGTTGAGGCTTGTTTGCTCCTTCAAAACAGGAAATGATCTGGTCTAAAAGCCGCTGAAGAACATGTAGTGTGCTTTGCAGGAATATGTACAACCCTTTTTTATTTTAATGAAACTTTACTAATGTATGGTCAAAGGAAACAAACACAGATAGGTTAACCCTAGTCAAGTCCATTAAATCAAATATAGCAAGTATGATCATTATCCATTCATTGTTGTTTCAGAGTTACTCTTGATTGCCTAAGAAATCATACAAATTAGAAAATTAATTATCCATCAATCTCTTACAAAACATTTATTTGAGTAATGTGTATAAATAAGAATACAGAATGTATTTTAGTCTCTTGATTTCTTGTTCCTCTGAGAGCAAATATAACAGGGCTTGCTATTAAAAAAAAAATAATTGCAGGTTAGTTAAAATGTGGTCAGGGTAGACAGGATTTTGGAGCCACAGTTCAATGATAAAGTCAGTGCTCTTTTAGGGTTTCTAATTACTAAAGCAAAAACTTTGCTTCTACATAATACCTGTTGGTAATCCAACATAAACTCATTCTACGGGTGTGAATTTGTTAAGAATCTTGATCGTACAACTTTGTACTAGCAGTGTTTATTCTGGACCAGATATCATATAACCACACCACTCCAGGCTTATGCAGGATCTTCCTATAAATACCATAAAACTAAGAGCATGAGTCCGGTCTAAACATCTTCTCATATGGTCAGACACCTTTGACAGAAATGTGGTGATGGAGATCCTCCCAATATGCAAGTGATCATGGAGCTGGAACTCTGAAATTAAACAGAGATTCCCAGCCTCTAAACTTCCAGAAGTATTTTTATTACATTTCTATTATACACGTAAAAGCGAAAACCCTTTAAAAGTCTTAAAGGTCCCTGATAATAAGCTGTCCTACCTGCGGGGCTCCTTGATGTCAAGACATCCGTGCAGTCTGAAGTTCTTGTCCAGCTCATTCATCAAACGGATCTTTCTGTACCTGAACGATCTGGGGACACTTCTTCCTTCTCAGAAGAATGAAACATGCTGTAGCTTCTGCATGAATTGGCTTCAGGAACTCTGGAATTTTCCCAGTGTTCATAGTCGTATTTCAGATCTGTTTCAAATCAACAGAATGCAAAAGTACAAATTGCAATTTATTTGTGAAACTTATTAACAAGTTGCTTATGTATACCAATAACAAAATGCAAAGCACAATTGAAGCTTATTTACTTTAAACTTAATGATCTGCATTTCTAAGCCCAACTATGAAATGCAACATGCTTTTTTTATCTGATTTGTGTTTAAGAAAATGGAAGATGTCCATTGCATTAATATGCACACACTTATTACTCTCCAAACTGAATTTGTTTAAGTCTATTTTTCCCTGTCTGTGTAAACATAATTTTTTTTCTTCATAGTACCTTGTGTCTATCTGTGTATGTCTTTGTGTGTATGGATGAGCAATTTGTTCCCAATAGTATAGGAGACATCTGTAAAAAGGATGTATTTTACTGACAGTGGCAGCATGCCAGGAATATACCCCAACTATTGCTCTCAAGTATACGTGTTTGTGCCTCAGCTCAGCATGTAGTGAAGGAAAATCTAGCCACAGTTTAATGCATATTTACAAGATATCCTACGCTCTCCAGTGTGGTGTAATGAGTACCCAATGTGCAGTTTGTTTCATTGTTAAAAGAGCACTAGTGGAAACACCAAATGAAATGAACATGCTAAAATATTGTAATCTATTCCACAGGGTGCTGTTCTTCAAGGGCTTGGTGATTAGAGGTTTTATTTTCATCCAGCAAATGTTACTTATTCACACAAAAGTCCTGCAGAGAGACTAAGAGACTTAAACAGACTGTGTTAGCTCAGGAGATGGGGCAGGGGTAGGATTGTGGCTTCTATGAAGAGACCTATCACTGAAGTTACATGGAGCATTGGGGAACCTCTTCAGGCTTTATACCGTAGCTGTGCTTTTGATCATGTGCATAAATAGGTCTTCTGCAGAGTGGTTGACTTAATTCAGTCATTTTGATTGATAATTAGAACTGACAAAGAACAGATCAATGCAAATCACAAGGACAAAAACATCTGGGACTCAGTTTAATGTGAATCCCCCAAATCCTCCTTAGTGGTAACCACACCACATGTACAAAACAGAATTCACAGTTGTTTTTGCAAATGCACAAATTAATACATCATCAGATATGAAAAATAAGGCTTTAAAATTATAGGAAAGAACTGGTGCAGATATTGCACTTCCTTCTTAGTTTAGGTCTTGCAAGTTTTCACTGTTTTTCCGTGGTGGAACATGGGCTGAGCAGCGATGCAATGGGTGGAATAGACTGGCACTGAGCTTAGGCATGTGGCTGCGTGCAAGCTTCTGCTCTGCAGCTCTCTTGGCTGGCTTCTGGTCTTGTCCGGAGTTGTATGAATGTGGTTTTTTTTTAAAGCTGAAAGCTCAAAAGAGTTGCTCTTGGGATTTGTTTGTGTGTTTTCTTCTGTCCTGGTTTCAGCTGGGCTAGAGTTAATTTTCTTCACAGAAGCTAGTGTGAAGATATGTTTTGGATTCAGGATGAGAAAATGTTGATAACGTGCTGATGTTTGGAGTTGTTGCTACGTAGTCAAGGACAGTCCAGCTTTTTATGCTGGCCTGCCAGCAGGGAGGCTGGGGGTGCACGGGGAGCTGGGAGGGGACACAGCCAGGACAGCTGACCCAGGCTGGCCAAAGAGATATTCCATACCATATATGTCATGCTCAGTATATAAAGCTGGGACAAAGAAGAAGGAAGGGGTGGAGGGACGCTTGGAGTGATGGCGTCTGTCTTCCCAAGAAACCATTATGTGTGATGCAGCCCTGCTTCCCTGGAGATGGCTGAACCCCTGCCTGCCCATGGGGAGTGGGGAATGGATTCCTTGTGTTGCTTTGCTTGCGTGTGCGGCTTTTGCTTCACCTATTAAACTGTCTTTATCTCAAACCATGAGTTTCCTCACTTTTACTCTTCTGATTCTCTCCCCTGTCCCACCGTGGGGGAGTGAGCGGCTGCGTGGGGCTTGGTTGCTGGCTGGGGCTAAACCATGACATCTTCCCAAGTGGCTAATCAAAGAAACAAAAAACCTTCCCAGTGAAATACTTTGAACAAAATATTTGATAGGACGTTGGAAACATTTTGTAAGAGAGAAATTCAAACCATAATAAACAGAAACTTTATTTTACTTTTTCATCTTTTTTCCTAAATATATCTTTTCTCAGATGTTTTCCATTTCTTACAGTGAAGAGAACTGAAAAAAAAAAAGCTGGATTTATTGTTTTGGGTTTTTTTCCTTCTTCCGTCTTTGCTTTTTCTCCTCTGAAATTCTAATATCTCTGGAGTTAGGAAATAGTTTTGCAGAGAATGAAGGAAATCTTGCAGTGTTTGAGTATGGTGGTTGAATTACTTCAATTTGAAATAATTTTGAAAGGTTCAGCTGGAAAAATGGTGGGGAGGAAAAGAAGTTGTATACATACTTTTATATTCAGGGACAAGATTGAGGTGGGAGACAAGGTAAAACTTGGTACAAAAAAAAAAGGAATCTTTAAATGAACTACAATAGATCAAAAAATTTAATTTAAAACAATTTGAAATATAAATACTATTTTAAGGGAGAAGAATAATCTGAGATAACTTGTTGATGTTTTGTCGACAGAATCTTATTTTTCAATAGAAAGGTTGGGGGTTTTTTTCCTTCTCTGTAATGGATTGATGTAATCTCTGTATGAGCTAGGAACAAACACTATTTACATTTACAGTTTGAAGTGAGATTCAGAAAATCTAAATGACTTGACCATGATGACAAAGGCAGCCCAGCAGAGCTAAGAACAGATCCCTTATCTGCATCCTAGACTTGTGCTTTTCCTAGCTTGCATTCCTTGGAAGGAAATTTATCTTTTTTCTTTCTCTCTCTTTTTTTTTTAATGTATTTTTTAAATAAATGTCTTGCTGTCTTTCTCATTTATATGGTAAATCCCAGTCACTTCCTTTTTCTGAATGCTGTTCAATGGAAGGCTGGTTTCTGCTTGCCAGTTTTTCTGGCCGCCTAGGTATCTGCTAGTCTGCCTACCATGAAGGTACTTGCCTTGTTCTGAACGCATGCTCCACAGCTTTTGGTGTAATTTCAAAGTTTAATGTGTACGTGGTGAATTTGGGTATTTGTCATTAAATACGTAGCCTTTTTCAGAGAATCAAATGTACTTTTATGATGATTAGTGTTAATAACTGATGGAGCTGTGCTAGAATAGCAAATCTTTGATTCCAGTGCTATTTCAAATTTTTGTTCAAATTGTAATTTTAGGGCATTATTTCTGTTTTGACATCCCCTCTGCCTTGTTTGCAGCTTGGCTTGCTGCTTTTATTCCTGTGCCTTCTAAAACGTTTGAAAATAATGTTTGTTTAGGGGTAACCAGAGTTCTTATATATTTCTTCCTTTGGTCTAGCTCATTAATAAATGCCTTTTAGCATCTTTTGAAACCAAAAGCAAAATAAAAAAGGAAAAATTCTGCTCTTAACCTAGAGAAAGAAAAACCCTGTTCTAGTGTCAGTTGTCATAGTGTAAAAATGATTAGTCAAGAATAAAACTCTGAGAAGCAATATCCTTAGTTTTGTCACTAATAGAAGGTAGCATTGTCTATTGAAAGTGTAAATTTGTGTCTTGCAGACTTAAAACTGCTGGATACTGCAACAAAATCATGTGTGTGTTCGTTTTTATTATTAACTCTAGCTTTGAATTAGAATTCCCTATATTACAGCTTGGAGCTAAACTCTGTTTACAAAACAGTATTTACACTTGACTAATTTTGCAGATCAAACTAATTAAATCAATTAAACTGGTGATTAACCAAATGAAGGCTGATTGCAAAAATTAGTGGGTTTATTTTGGAGGACTGGAAGTAAGCTAATTACTGCAGTGATTACTTGAACCTGGAGTACTCTAAATGTGGTATAAATTGAAACCTCATAGTGAATTAGACTGGGAATTCATTACAGTTTAAAGCACTGTTAATACTATTCAGGCTGCTACTCCTGTGGGAAAATTTCACTCAGTATTTTGTATACTGATAAACAATCATTTAGTCTGTGTCCTTTTAAATAACACCAGCCAATTTCACACAGTATTTTTTTCTTGTAGCTGGGTCACAATTCTATCTAATGAAAATGTAGTTACTAAAACTGTCAATCGGGTTCTTACACATTGCATGATGGGAAACGCAGTCCAACTAAATCTGTCTCCATCATAATGAAACAAAGTCTTCTAGTTTCATGGTCGCTACAGCATTTTCTGGGTTGATGCCTTAATCTGTGTTTGCCGTCTCCGACTGTTAGCTTGGTGCACAGAAGAAATGGGAGATCGGTTCATTTGCCCTGCACATCACTTAACCGTCGGCAGAGCACAAAATGATTTGTACTAATTCCAATTTGTTGCATTTCACGCTCATACTTGGAAACACAGTGCCACAGAAGGATTTTAGAAAAGGAAACAGATCTGCTAGATTACTTGCTCATTTTGCTTGCCAATACAAGCTATTCCCTGTAGTACACTTCCTCGGCTATTTCATTCCTCCTTGTGTCGCCAGTTAACAACGGAATATAAATGTCTACTAAAAATGACCTATATTATAGAGTTCCTTCAAGCACATCTCCTTACAAGGGGGTTAATGACATTGCTCAGAATTTAAACAGAAAAACCTCAAAGAGCTGCAATATTATGTAGTTTGTGACTGTTTCATATTATACTTAGAATATTGTAAACATGCTCTGTTTTAAGCTTGTTTTGTAAGATCTTCTGTTACACACCTCATTCAGCGGGGGATCCAGTTTCAGTCCTCATTGCTCCAATGAATGCAGCCACTTAAGATTAAAAGCCTGTTATGCAATGTAATTCTGCACATTTTTGCTGGTTTGGGTTCTTTTCTCATACACGAGTACAGCTCCCATTTGCTTAAAGCCAAATATCAGTAGACCAAAATGCAAAACTCATTACTTCATTTTGCTATGTACCGCTCTAAGCAAAGGCATGATGTAGACCTCTTGCAGCATTCCTTTCTGAAACTGCTCATAATAAGGAAGCAGCTACTTTTTTTTTAATTAATTTAAAGCATACTCCTTTTCTCTGTAGTTGCCCATTTGGGAATTGCCCACTTGAATTTTATTTTTTTACATTGCTAGGTGCATTTTGTCAAGAGGAACTTCAGACATACAAGAAAAGAATCTAAGGGTGTTAGAACAGGTAGAAATTACCGATGGATCCATTTTGCTGGGCAAAATAGGATCAGATCAAATCAGCTGGGGAAAATAATCTGAAATGAGGCGCACTTACAGGAATGACTTAGGAGAAGGTGAGGGCTAGCCACGGGTGGGTGATGGGACAGGAGACTATGTAGGCCAGCATGAACTAGTGCATTGAGGTCAGCAGTAGGAAGGATTTCAGTTGCTTTTTGGCCAGGATCTGGTGTGTTAAAGGGGGCAGATGTTGCCATCTGTGTGCAAACTGCACCAGAGCTAGTTTCCCTGTATGAAGGCAGGATCTGTTTCTACATGGAGTGTCATGCTCAGCACTTCATCATCAAAGGACAGTGTAGAATGAGAAAGCAGTACAGGGAGACAAAACCGAAAGATGGCTGCAGGGAGAGAACTGTGACCAGCAATGAAAGGGATGAGGTGTGTGAACTTTGACAAAAGGACTGTGTCCTGCCAAGACTGAAGCTGGGATATGTTCGCAAATATTTAGCACCTATTAGCACTGAGAAAGAAGAGTGCGTACTCAGTGTTGTGTTTGAGTAGAGTGAAACAGTAGAGCACCTCAAACCAAAGAAAAGGGAATACCCAGAGAGGCTTTCTCAGCCAAGGGCCTCTTGGGCAGGAACCCACAGGCAGGCAGGGGGGCTGTGCAGCCTTTCTGGTGGGGGCAGAGGGAAGCCAGGGCCTCTAGTACTCTCCCTGTGCTATAGCCCACTGTTGGAAAATACAACTGCTAGCAAAAGCACTGAAAGGACACAGGAAGGTGAATTTTTCACCATGACATACTAGTTTTAGGTTTTTTTAACTGAGTGTGTCCAAGTATATTTTCTGAGAAAAGATGTATGAATACCAAGATGCTTCATGCAAGAAAATTCCATTCTGTTGCTGGGTACGCATTTCTTCAGCAGGTTTTTATTTCCATAGGAATTGCCTTCTCTAAAAACATAGGCAGATATCCAAGTCTGTATGTGAAAGTCACATGTGAAATATGAGGTCTGAGTGTTTGTTTGGTTTTGGTGGTTTTTAGTTTTCTTTTTTTTGTTGTTGTTGTTAGCAAATATCTCACCTTCCCTAACTGTCTTTGCAAGCCAGGAATTTTGTTTCTTTATAAAGAAGAAATTTTGTTAGCTTGTGATGAAATGAAAAATTTAGAAATGCAGATTACTAGCTGAATGCCTTAAGGGAGGAAGCTATGCATACAAAGTACAAGGAAATGCCAGTCTTGCACACTGTACCAAAATAAAGCATTCTCTCATACTTTAAGCTCATGTGAAATTCTTTATAAAGCTGACTAAAGCAGAGCAAACTATATGGTAGCTTGTTCTTATAAAATAACTCAATACAACTTGTCATTATTTGAATAGATTCAAGTGACTCTCAAAGTAAATTTTTTTGGATGCAGGTTTTTGGAAGTTAAATTCTGCAGTATAAATCTGAAGCAAGTTTACCAGACTTGAGTAGATTTGACCGCTGTAAGTTTTCTCCACAATGTCCGTTTTCAACTATGCTCCACTATTTAATGCTATAGTAGAAACAGAATATCATCCTGGCAGTTTCAAATAGTTATTATTCATTTATTGTGTTACCAGCCGGGGTACTCATCTAGATTGCTTATACATGGGATTTCCACGAGAGCTTAGAAGACAAGTATCTGAAAAGACAGGAAGCTGAAGGAAAGCATTCATTAACCAATATGAGAAAGGCCTATGAAGTAGTTCCAGTAACCCTGCCTAGAGTAAAATTGGTTAAGAAAGGAAAGAGGTGTGCACACTCTTAATAAACCCATCATGTAAAAAATGCATTATTTTTCTCAAGGAGTTAGCAATATTATTCAAAACGTGCTAAAGTGGGCAGGATATCCCAGGAGTAATTGTGAATTATTAGGTCATAGGGACCTCATTGCAAACTATTTGCAAAACTTAATTGGTGTAATAAATAAAATATGCATGCAAATTAGACTACTTTCTGAATTAAAGGAATGTCATCCAGCATTGCAAAGATTCATCCTAATTTAATAGTGGTTTTATACACATTTTGAGATAGCCATGTTTTATCTTTGTCCTGAAAAAAACATGGTATTTAACTAAACCTGAACCAGCCAACTAGTGGCGTCTGATAAATTTCAGCCTGTAGTGCAGGATGTCACTGGCAGGGGGACACTGTATTCCGGCAAGAGTGTAATGGTACCTTATTTAATTTAGTACATAGGACTGTCATTTTGTCACCTTACTTAATCACTTTCTTCTATTTGCTTTATTCTGTCTTTTAGACAGACTCTTTTGGTACTGAGGCTAAAAATATTAGTAGTTTTGAAAGTTCTGTTGCAAACCCTGTTATTTATTGATTTATTTGCTATTCATCTTAGAATTCTAGTAGTGGAAAGAAGAGCACTAATGAGTGTAGCTGATTTCATTACCCTAGATATAAAATAGGGAGTATGTAGTTGTGTAATGACTTAGTATCCTAAAGCAAAATCTGAAAGAATCAAAGTGAAGAATCTCTTAGAATAAATATAAATAGATATGAAGAAATAGTTAACGCTCTCCGTCTAATATCGTTGCTAGACTCAGTAACACTGTCTCGTCATCAACCCCAAACCAAGTATTACATCTGCTTTTTTAAAGCGGTTGACTGAATGAATACAAATGTCTTGCTGTTGTCACTTGGGATAGCACTTGATATATCCCATTTTCTAGACTCTAATTATTCCATTTGTAGACATGAATGCCATTTAGATGTAAGCTAATTCAGCATGGTAACTCAATTAGATTTGTACTGACTAGGATTTATGAAACATCAATGGATTCTTGGTGAGACCAATGGGACTACTGGTTATTTATCCCTAAGTCTTACTGATACTGCCTCTCAGGAGCTCAATTAAACACGCCAGTGATGAGAATGTTTTGTAACAGTAGTCTTTCACAATTAGACTAAGATTTTTGTAAAGCATATCACATGTAAAGTGGGGCATCATGTATTATGCAATACAAAGTTCTCATCTGACTAGCTCATGATGTTGAAGAGGAAAAGAAATTCCCATTATTGCTTTATTAGTGTAATGACAAAACACAGAACTCGAGATTAAGTTCATATAAAATATGACTAAATTCTGCTTTACTGATTGGAAAAAGTAAAAATCAAACTATATTTATAAAAGAACATATTTGTTAGTATCTGCATCTTGCAGGCTACAAATGGGTTTCTGTACTAACGTAGATCCCCTTGGAAACAAGGAGTTCCTTGTCTGGATTTAGAGGTTTCATTGCACTTGACCCTGGGATCTTCTGTTTGTTCCTTTTTTGGGAAATAAATTAAATAGTGGGAATGCTGACTGAAATTGCAGGTTTTAAACAGTGGCAAGAGACTATGTGAGTAAATCTGCATTCATTGTCATTAGGTGTTTCAACTTAACAGTTGATGGAGTCTTGTCTTCACCTGATCTTTGTGGTTTAACCCCAGGTGGCAACTGAGCAGCACGCAGACACTTGCTCATTCCCCCTGCCTCTGGTGGTATGGGGGAGAGAATTGGAAGAGTAAAAGTGTGTGTGGGGGGGAAGTTGGGTTGAGGTAAGAACAGTTTAATAATTGAAATACAAGAAAATAGTAATAATGATAAAAGGTATATACAAAATAAGTGATGCACAATGCAGTTGCTCACCACCCGCTGCCCAGCCAGTCCCTGAGCAGCGGCCCCCAGGCCAGTTTTCCCCTAGATGATACACTGAGCATGACACCATATGGTACAGAATATCTCTGTGGCCAGCCTGGGTCAGCTGTCCTGGCTGTGCCCCCTCCCAGCTCCTTGTGCATCTGCAGCCTTCTCAGTCAGTAAAGCATAAGAAGCTGAAAAGTCCTTGACTAGTGTAAGCACTGCTTGGCAACAGCTAAAAGATCAGTGTGTTATCAACATTATTCTCATCCTAAATCCAAAACACGGGACTATACCAGCTACTAGGAAGAAAATAAACTCTATCCCAGCAGAAACCAGGACAATCTTAAAGCAAAAAGAAGTTTAGTAGAGTAATTAAAACATCCTGTCAAAATGGCCCAAATGTCCAGTGTTTGATTATTGAATCCTGACGACAAAGTGCTGTGGCGTTAGTCAGCAGAAACTACATAGACAATCTGAAATAGAGAGCAACATTCCTTTAACTTCTATTCCATTACTAATTATGCAGCTAACTTTATGGAATATACAAAGCCTTGATTCCTTCAGCATGCCTTGCCAATAAAATAACCAGTCTTCCTGTTTGCTACAGATGTCTCCTAATGAAATAGAAGGAGTCTGTAATCAGTACAGCACTGGCATAGAGAAAAACCTCAATAAATGGGTAACAAATGTCCTCCATTCCCAGTTCGTTCCAAGTAAACACCAGGGCTTGAAAACTTGGGTGGAGAAACACAGAATCTGAGTGATTAACTGTTGTTTTAATCATTGGAAACACAGGTTTTCAGCTACAAGTATACAGTACATGTCTCTCACACTGTTTCTTTTCTGCTTTAAAAAAGCAGCAACTTCTTTTTTAAGTGTGAAACTCAACCTTTAGTAGGCTTTTGGTTAAACATTTTGTTCGCCAGAAGCTGGCAATTTTCATGTTCCTTTTCAAGAAAATATTAATTTTTGGGGGTGGGTGGGATGGGGACGGACGGGACCCAAAACCCACCAAGCAACAACCCAACCCCCAAAACCAACCTTTGTTGTTTCTAGTTCTGATATTTGCAATGTAAAAAAAAAATTCTCCCACACTGAGCAAACATTTCTATCTAGTCTTTCCTCATCAATAATACTCCTCATGATTGTTTTTACAGATTATGAGCTATGATTAAAGCTGAAGTTAAAATGGGGTAAATACAATGTTTTGCCAACAATCCAGTTCCCCAGTATACTGGAGATTTTTCACACCTGCTGCTGTGTGAGGCTGGCCAAGAGAGAAAGAGCTGCCATTTCTTAGGCCTTGGAGCAGGTTCGGTGCTGAACTTGAGCAGCTTGGTAGTCTTCCGGAAGGGGCCTTTGAGCCTCTTCTCTCGTTTGTGAAGCGGTGCAGTGGCGTATGCAGTGATGTGTCAATCTGTCAATCGGTTCTGAATTTCCCATTTGACTATCTTCCAAAAAGTGGGGTTTTGCTACAGAGAGGCATGGCTTTGGCCTAGACTTAATATTAAGAAAAACAACTATTTCCTACAGAGGAGTACAGCATCTAAAACTGATTCTTCCATCTGCAGCCCACAACATAGCCAGAACCCCGTGTTTTGCTTGTACCGTGCTTGCCATAGTTTCAGAGCAAGTAGGATAAACTGAACATGGAGTCAGAGTTGTGGATCACTTTGCCTTTGTGAGACTTCTGTTCAATAGGTAACAAATTCTGTACAGAGTTTGGTGTCTTGTTCCTGTCTCCAGAGTGAATCTCCTTGTATGAAACGGCAGGTGTACCCTGAGGCACTTTCCAGATTCTGTTGAGATACCTGGACATTTGAGCTCCTTCTTTAGTCAGATGCATGTTGCACTTAGTAATTTGCTGAATTACCTTTATATTTGTACTCAGGCTTAAAGAGATTTAAAAGTGCCATTTTTAACCCTTTGTGATGCCACCGAGAATTCAGGATGACTTTACAGTAACTCTGATTTCCTTTTGTTCTTTCTAGTTCCTCAGAAGTACCTCTGATAACCTGCTTTTGAATGTTGAATGACTCGCTGTAGGTGAGACTTAGTATTAGATACTGGTGCACAACCACTGGCGCTGGCATGTGTCTGCTCAATCTTATCACCGTTTGGGAAGATATTTCTTCAGTTTTTGTTTTGAGAAAGTAATGAAATTTCTGGGCTTTACAGAAGCAAATGGGGTCAGGTGTTAACAAGTTTTGAAGTAGGACATTTGCAGTAACTCCACACCTAAACTTGCATAATCAGATCCCCTATATGAGATAATTTCAACAACCAGCTAGGACTTTGGCATCACTGGACACACAGCTATTGGAAATGGTGGTTATAAAATGCAGGGATGTTATTACTTGTTTTGCTTAAGACTGTAGAAAGCTTCTGAAATTACCAAAATCTGAGTGGAGAAGAGACTGTCAAAGAGTATTAATTTATTCTTACAAAGGACCCAAATCCTGGCAGAAGAGGAGCCTTCCACACTGTTTTATAGGGTAACAAAATGAACCACTGTGAGATTGGGATGCCTCCGCTAGTAAGCGGAAGGAACGGGCAGAGGCCTCTGAGATTGGTGTATTTGGGTTTAAAAGTCTTGGCAGCTTTGCATGGAGGGATGGACTGTATTTCTTGTAAATGCAGACTCAAAAGCTTCATCAACCAGCTCTACACTGCACAGCTAGCAAAACTGGACAAGCTAAATGTAGGCTTGTGCATGACTGAAAATATAAATATGCATCTACTGTTTTGTACTGACTGGTGGTGTGGTTTAGCCCCAGCAGGCAGCGAGGCACCTCACCTCACAGCTGCTCACTTGCTGCCCCGCCAACAGGGTGGGGGAGAGAATTGGAAGGGCAGAAGTGAGAAAACTTGTGGGTTGACAATAATAAAGTTTAATAGGCAAAGCAAAAGCTGCACACCCAAGCAAAGCAAAATAAGGAATTCATTCACTACTTCCTATTGGCAGGCGGGTGTCTAGCTCTTTCCAGGAAGCAGGGCTTCATCACATGTAACTGTTACCTGGGAAGGCAGATACCATCATCACTCTCAAGGTTCCCCCTGCCATCTTCTTGCCCCAGCTTTTGTTGCTGAGCATGATGTTGTACAGTATGGAATATCCCTTCGGCTGGTGGGGTCAGCTGTCCTGGCTGTGTCCCCTCCCAGCCTCTTGTCCATTCCCAGCCTACTCGCTGCAGGGGCAGAGCGGGAAACAGAGGAAACCTTGATGCTGTGTAAGCACTAAAACATTGGTGTGTTATCAACCCTGTTCTGGTCACAAATCCAAAACAGCACCGTATAGGCTGCTATGAGGCAAATTAACTATCTATCTTAGCCAAAGCCAGCACATCTGGGATTTGAGGATATGGTCAGTGCTGTCCTGCGTTGTGAGAGTCCTGTTGCATTGCCTATTGTTTATGACTGAGAAACTGTTATGGAGGAAATTATTTCTGATAAGGCTCACTCAGTACTGCTAAATGAAGACCCAGCATAGCTTCAGAAATATTCTCTCACTTGAATCCTGCTTAAAAGCAGAACAGAGGGTTAATTTGTAGTCTTTGTTAAGCCTATCACAGAATCACTAGGTTGGAAAGGACCTTCAAGATCATCAAGTCCAACCATTAATCCAGCGCTACCATGTTCCCTAAACCATGTCCTGAAGCGCCACATCCACACGTTTTTTGAACACTTCCAGAGATGGTGACTCCACCACCTCCCTGGGCAGCCTGTTCCAATTCCTATGTGCCTGTACTGAATGCACCCAGCTTTTGCTGAGCAATGGAGGAAAATTAGCACAGGCATTTTTGCCTAAAAATTTTAATTTTTCATCATAGGTGGTTTACATGTTCTTCACACAGGTAAGACATTGACTGTCAATGTGCATTGATAGAGTAATCCCAGCATCTGCAGAATTACTCACGTGTTTTTAAAAACTAAACAAATTGGGCAGCATGCTCAGTCTGATGAACTCTGTATGCTTTTGCAGGTGTGGTGTCCAGGATAACAAAGCAATATTTAGCCATTGCAGTATACATGGAATTAGGAATTCATATGTCATACTAATCTATTAGCTATGAAACTATATTGAATTTTATGTGCTAAAAATCCATCTCGCTTTTTCAGACTACTTTGAATATATGTTAAACTTGAGTCTGTATATACCTAAAAAAGCTGTGCACAAAGTTTTCAAGTATGGTTGTTCCCTCACATGCTCTTAGGCTTTTTATGGCACTATCAAAATTGAGAAGCTTTAGAAGGGAAGTGTATTTAGGGGTCCCACAGATTAAAACTGATTTTTTTGTTCCAGGCACTCTTGGGCTCACCGACTTGCAGCCCTTGCTTCCAGATTAGCCAGAACACTGTAGCTGCTGATGGTTAGCGAAGTGCCTGATGCAATTACTCTAGGAAATATTGACAGCTTGCAGGATTGAACACTAATATGATAGCTTAACTAACATGGAAGCTGCTGAAAAATGAACATATAAAAAAGTTCTTTTACATGGAATTATTTCATGGAAGGACAGTGTTTGGAGGGACTGATTGCTGAAGTGATTGCAGCTGAGTGGCATTGTTTGGATGCTGATTTCCTGTACCATGTGCTGTTTGTTTCATCAGATTTACAGTATCATGATTATCCTACTCTGTCATTCTGCAGTTCATACTGTCAATGCTCCAGTTGTGCACCTGGGTGCTAGTAGGCATCTATAGTTTCTGTCTTTTATGAAAGCTATGCAGATTTGTGCATAGAAACAGCTGGTTAGAGACTACCTTCCAATTTAAAAACCATCCTGCTACCAAAATATTTTCAGACTATCATTATTATTTAATTGTTGTTTAAAAGAGATACAATAAAATAATTATTCATTTGCCAAAGAGTTTTTAGAGGATCATATCTGCTGTCTTGATTCTTGCTGTTGCTTTCACATGGGATCAGGCCAGTATCTTCTCACACTGGGAGAACTCACCGTGGCTCCACATCTAAGAATAAATTCATTATGAAATCAAGAATAGCTTTCAGTTACAGTATTTTTTTGTGCAAAATAAAGTATTACTTATCTTAGTGCAGGGTAGTAAAAATCTTCTGGTAAATGTTCAATGTGTTAGAAGATATTGTTGTGGAAATGTTTTATCAAAGAGTGTTCTTTTTAATGAAGGTATGCTTGGGAGAAAGAGCTCTAATCAAACAACAAACAAAACCCCAAACCTTGTAAAAATGGAATATTTACATTTTCTTACTTAAAAATATTTCCTTTCATGTGATCAAAATATAAGCTGGAGAATTAACTGTCAGTTGAAACATTCCTTTTTACACTAATTAAGCAAAACACTTTAAGCCAAGTCTGGTTTAAAAAAAAAAAAAAAAATCACAAGACTAGTTGAAAACATATGTATTTTGTTCCTTTCGGGAATGAGCATATACGTTGAAATTTGTACAATAGTCCCAAAGTAGAAATGGCAGGTTTTTTGCCCATTTACTAGAATAATTGTAATTCCAAACTCAAACTACAGATTCAAAGCCTCACTTGGATCCAGCTATATTTATTGACACATTTTGCATGCCTAGTGCCAAGAAATTGAGTTTAGTTTACTTCTCAGTGCTTTTACCACTTCTCGGTGCTTTTACCACGGTAGACTACAGTAGTAACTAAAGTAAGCATTGTCAGGGAATGTGGCTAAGATTAATTGGCTCAGGGCTTTTCAGATGTGTCTCAAACCTTTCCCAGTTAAATGCTGCAAAAATGTTGTTATGATGTGGGGGTGGGGGTACGACACATGACACAGAAGTGCTGGTAAATCTCAACAATATCATCTCAGTTGCTATTTCTGTTGGCAAACTCGGCAAAGAGGCTAGACTCCAAGTCTTTGAAACCTGAGCTGCAATGCACAGTTCAAGACTGGATTTAAAGATATATCTCTGTGCCTGTGCAGTAATACTTTCCATCACAGGGAGGACTGAGCCACTGGAGCCTACACCTGAGCTTCAGGACTGCAGGATGAGAGCTTCTCAGAATTTTACTTTCTCTTCTGCTCAGTAAGAGGTGTGCTTTCTGAGGGAAACAGCACAAAAAGAAATGAGAAGGAATGGAGAAACCAAGCAATCCTTAGACCTCTTTGTGTCCCATTCACAAGGAAGCTTTGCTTCCTAGCCCCCCTCAGTCCCTTCCTTCAATTCCAATTCACTTTGCATCCTTTTCGCTTCCATGTCTAATAGGGATGACTTACATTCTTCTACTCAGCGCCTATAATTTTATCTTCTCAAAGAACTGAATGTCTCATTCAAAAATTGGAAGTCCTCTGAATCCCAAAAACTGACCTCAAGTTTCCATTAATGGTTATGTAGTTGCACTGATTCCTTTGTACATGTAATATACAGGAAAATACACAACCACAGCTTTTGCATAAAATTGACTTCATTCTAGAATCAGGACTGGAATAACCCCAAGAACTTGTCATGTAGTCTGTCTTCTCTCCTAAGTCTGGATCAGCAATACTGAACTCATTCCTGACTGATTTTTGTACACACTCTTATTAAACCTAGATAATGAAGATGCCACAAAATATTCCAGTGTTAATGCTAATATTTAACTTTTCTGCCAAAGTACATTACTACTTTTTCTTCTTACCATCATCATAGATGTGGGGAAAAAGAATTTCCTTAGTAGCACCCTTTATTTCTCTCCTATCAGAAACAACCTCTACAGGACAAACACAACCCCAGTTTCTTCAGTTGTCCCGAATGGGACTTGCTTGCTCTAGTGTTATGATATCTCTGGTTGTCTTCCTCTGGGCTTATCTCCATTTAGTCTACATCCTCCTTAGCTGGTAAGATTACTCTGAATTCTGTTCTTATCCTTGAGAATATTCATAATCCTTCCCACCTTGCAACAGGTTTATAGGCATACTGTCTTCTGTCCTTCAGGTCAGTAAAGTACCGATTAATACTAATACGGGATCGAACCATGCAGAACCCAATCTGACAACCTTACAGTTTGACACTGGAACACTAGTAATTGCTCTCTAGGGTGGTTTTCTACCCATTTTTGAGTTCACACACTAATGGATATTTTTTCTATTTCACTGATGAGAATGCTGTAAGAGATGACATACCTTACCAAAGTCAAGACTTAAGACATCCACTGCCTTTCCTCTACCCACAAGACTGATTATCATGTTGCAGAAGGATGATAGATTTGTGAAAAGCAAATAATGTCAAATTGGTATTACCATTACTCTGTTATTTTCTGGTGCTTATCTGTTGCCATATTTCTTAAGCAAAGTGAGGTCCATCCTTTTTAATACAATAGCTGTATGTGCTCACCCCTTCTCCTTTACCGTAACTTTAGACTTTGATGGGGTAGTTTCTAATGTTCCATTAACTTTTACTTTTAATGAAGTTTGCATTTGAAGACAAGTAAAATTCGTCAGTGATGCTAGCCATTGTCAGTAATTTCTTGGAAAAACAGGGACTGGGAATCATTAAATGGGTATAGCAATATAGCCAAAAGGTCTGTCAGGAAATTTCCCGAACTGAAAATAAACATTAGGTGGGCAACATTAGCTATAGTCAGGAGGCAGTGAATGGAAGCCAATGGTATGGTGTGGCAGTGTAACCTGCAGAGCAAGGGAAGTGAAAATATCTGTAAAATACCAACACAAGAAAACAAGAAGTTAATTTAACCATCTGGTAAATTTTGTTCTAGTTTAATCTAGCAGGTATTATTTAAGAGGGCTCGCTTTTTGCCAAGTTTTCCCAGGAAAAACCCTGTTTTCATTCCTGGAAATCTTTTGCTTGTAGAATTTAAGGAATTTGGACATCTTATTTTAGGATTTCTAGACACCTTTATATCCGGCGAGGACAACAGTGTAATTCAGACCAGGTTCTGCAATGTCCTGGACTGGACATCTACCATGTATGCATAGGTCTGGTGTGTCCTGTGCATCAGATCCACCATACAAGCATTGCTTCATTCATGCCCTTTATTATCCCTACTGCAGCGGGCAACATAACACATCTTACTGCCTAGGTACAGATCATCTAAGTAGACAGGTAGGTCTGATGCATTTTGTAAGTCAGGTGCATCTGGTTTTGCTGTGTATGCTCACACAATATATGCAGTCATGCACCTGCCTGAAAAAATCCTGGTCAAAACATTGGAGGCCTAACACCTCTGGACTTCTGAGGGAAGAGTCTCACTCAGGTAGTCATCTGTGGGCCCTGCAATAATATCCTAGTCCCCTCCCTTCTTCTTCACCTCCTCCCCCACTCTTTTAAAATCCTGATCAGAACAAGCTGTGCATAGCTTGTAGAAGTGTGGTTAAGAATCAAAGCCTGTGTGCTGTTGCTACAGCCTGTGTGTGTGTAAAACTGCTGGTGATGTTCAGAGTAGCACAGCTGGAGTTGTGCTCTTCTGACTGCTAGCATCAAATACTAGTTCAGCACCCACTGCACTTTGAGACGCTTCAGTACGAGTCCTATATCTTTGGCCCTTAAACTGATACTTTGATCCTTAACCTGAGAAGGCTTTGGACGTTCAGATATATAGACACTGTTCAGATAGCAGATATTGTACTTTAGGGAGCACAGGTAGAGCAATAAAGAGATACTGCTTCTAGAAATGAGGAGGAGGGAAGAAAACAGGAGGATATCTCCTCACCTGCTGCATACAGTGACACCAAGTTACCTGAAAAAGTTTCTTCAGTTACTGTTGCCCCTGCAAGCTGGGTTCACCCTTGTATTGCAGCAGGCTGGCCGTTTCAGGTGATTGTTGCTCCAGTGAGGTGTTTCATGGCTGGAATTATTTCTTTGATGGAAGAAATAGAGAGCAGGACCAGGAACGGATGGCTGATAATGACATCTTAATTCTAGAGAGAAAGAAAGTGATATTTCATTACGGAGTGGTATATTTAAATTGCCTTCAGGTGTTAGTTTAAGAGAGTAGAGAGAAAAAAGAAAAGTTAAAAAGATTTTTAAGATTTAGTAAAAGAGAGAGAGTAGTACAAATCAGACCTAGTAATAATGCCCTACAAACCTGTCAGATTGTAGTAATGTGACAAGTGCTAGCTAAAGGGGATCATTGCCCCGTGTATGGTGATGGACTTGTTTCACTTTGATGAATCAACTGGTTTGAATTATTAGAAAAATGAAATGTTTGCCCTGGTTCAGAATTTCCAAATGCTCCTTCAGGATAAAAGGACATGCATTATGTCTTTTTAATAATTTGAGAATCAATTTTATGCTATGCAAAATGTTCTCTCTTTAAAGAGCTAACATAAATTTTAAAACAAATTCATAGTGCAACTGAGTTTGGTGACTAATAAGCTTCATTTAAATAATTTCTTTCCTCTTACTAAACTTTCCTACAAACTGGACTTTTTTTAATAGACCTGTAATACTGAAGGTTTATTATGACACTTTCAGTAGGCAGAATCCTGGCTGATATAAATGTTGACATAAATTAGGATTAATCAGGCTAATTCTTCTGTGAATTTATGGTATTTGTGGACGAGAGATTGGAAAACTTTAATTTCAAAGACCTGTGTCACACAAAAAGCTACACACTGACATCTTTCTTTCTGTGAAAGATGTCATTGCAGTGCTTTAGTTTTTGTTATATGTGTAATCTAAATTATGTAGAAGATGAATAGAGATCCATATGCAAACACTTTCAATCTGTGTGTATGCATTTGAGGAAAAAGTCTCATAGATTTCTTAAAAACACACAAATTAATATTGCTTACTTTTCAGCAGGGGTAAATTAGGGTCTTGGAGACCTTCTTAGAATAGTCTGGAGTTAAATAATATTGCATGTTTTTCATTTTACTATGATGAATGCAAAACTATTAAACAACCTTTTAAAGAGTTGGTGTAATTATCTGTAAACAGTAATGTTACAAAAAAAGGTCAAGTTGTCCTGCCATTAGAAGTTTATGGATATAAACTGGATTTATGTTCCCATAAAATGGGCACCGACTAACTAGATTAATTCTAGACAACTAAACCAACTGTAGTAATATTTAGAAACAATAAAATGATACCAATTAAAGCAATTTTATTTTTTGTGTCATATTGATTAATGGTGCACTAAAATTAACCAAAGACCTTAAAATCAGAATGGTTGCAGGAAGGCATCCACATCTCAGCATTATTACCAACAAGAAGGAGCAGTTAAGGGAGATGGCCTTGCAATAGTATGAATATTTAATTAATAATTAGTCATGTAATTTCTCCTCAGGAATTATTATCCCTCAAACTGGTTTGTGAATTTAATTATTAGCAGCCTTTTTGTTTCCATGTCCCCTCATTACTGTCAGGATTGATGTAACATAAACTTCATTAAAAATTAAAGCAAGAGTCTTAATTACAAGGCTACCCTGACTGAAGTCAGAATTAGCCAAGTCAGTGATGTGCAAATGAGTGCATTATTTAAGAAACATGCTGGAAGTAGTTATGCTAATGTGGAAGGTTCACAGTAGCAGACCTTTTCACTTGCAGTTGCATATTCATTAAATGCACTATGCAAATTTAATGTAGCAGCCTTAGTAATGCGTTGTTAATTTATTCAGATTTATTGAGTAGGACTTAAAAAAAAGTACAAATTTAATTACTCTATCTGCTAGAATGATATTAGGAGAGATGGTGGAGGTTTAAAATGTGTTGATCTGGATTACTGCAGTTTGATGGAGGATGTAGTATCAAAGGACACAATTTTGATAACTAGGCTTGAAAGAATATTTGATTTACTTATGGAATGATCTAAGAAATCACTAAAATTGCACATGCTACTTCCCAATAGGAAAGTAAAAAAAAAAGTCTCAGTTGTATTAACTTAAGAGCTAAAGCAGTGCTGAGTCCACAGTCTAATGGATGTAATGATCCTACTGAGACCAGTAAAGGTTATGTATGGAGATCTATGGGAAGCAAACTGTCTTTGTGGAAAGTTCACTGGTTGTTACGTGTTCCTTTGCGACGCTGCTGATCATCAAGTTTAACAACAGGAATCCTGTCACTTTGTAACATTACTGGCAGCGCAGGGTAATTTGTTAGCAGTAGCTGAGGTGAAATTTAAATTTGTTTTTCTTTTTACTTTACGGTTTGCAAAAAAACCCAACAAGAACACTGTAAGTTTACTATTGTGGAATAATTTTTAACTGGCACTTTTTTCCCCTATATGACGGCTATACATATGGAGAAAAAACCAGTATGATCGCACTGTGGTATGTGCTTTGAAACCTATTCAAAATAATTTGGGCTGTTGTGGCGAGACTCATGCCAGCAAGTGTAACCTTGCTGTCATGAGGAACTGAAAAGCTGAGCTAGAACAATTAATTTCCAAATGTCTTTGCTTCTCCTCCTTGTAATAGTTCCCATGTTTTTCTTTCCCACCTGATGTGTGGTTTCAGAAAACTAACTGCTGCAATTGTGTCTTGTGCTTTTTCGGCAATCAGCTTCATAGCTGGGTATCCGTAAAGGTTCAGACAATTTGTAGACATTTGTAAGGGCTAAAGCCTGGACTGCTTAGCTGGGCCGTAAGAGCATAAAGGACCCACTCCTTCCTGGTGTGATTAATCCTTGCATATTCTCTTCTGTGTAAGATTGTGTGCTTTGCTCACTACTGGATTGTCTAAGCACCACCAGACTGTACATTAGGCTGCTAGCTTGATGCTTACTAAGGGACTTCTATTCCCTTGAAAAGGTATGATCCAACCTCCCCTGTAAGAAAACAGCAAGCAGTCCATGTGTTTATCTCATTTTTAAAACTTAAGAAAGTCTCTCTGGCCACAGGTACCCGAGTCTTCAGGTCAAGGTGTTAGTCTGTGGTGGGCACAGGCAATTCTGCATTATGAAGCCTCTGGTAAAGCTAATCTGTGAAGTTCTTGCTCTCTTACTCTTGCCTCTTGTTCTTGCTATGGTGAGGCTCTCTCCTCTGTCCTCTGAACCACACTGCAGAAATTAACTTTACTGTTTGCTTTTCTTTTAAATCACTTAAAATTAACTGTTGTTTAAAATAATAACAGTATTTTTTTTTTTCTATTGTGTAGCCGCAGCTTACAAGCAGTGGAATGGAGAAAACTGAGTCCATCATTAGATGTGCATTCTCAATGTGCCTATCTTCCCTGTGCTTTACTGGTATAGGCGTTTCTGCAGACTAGGCCAGGGACTTTTATTTTGGGTAAATGAGTTACTTTCAGACAAACCTTCTCCTGATCCAGCTAACAAATGCTCTTGTGCTGGGATATCAGCTGGTAACACAGGTTTAACATTGAAACCCCTGGATGAGGGAGACAAGGGGCTACTCTTTCTGTCACACTGCCACCTTCAGCCTATGCTATAGTGCAGTCTAAGAGGACAGTGGCCACTGGCAACAAGGGATGGGAACAAGTGGCTGGAGGCAGAAAGTCAGCAGAGTCCTTTTGTGGTGAGCATCCTGTCAAACATGGAAGTGCACCTACAGCTTCTCTGCCCATGTCTTACGCTCCTTTCACTGCTAAATAATTCAGACTCTCTGTCCATGTTTTTTAATCCATGCTGGGATCCATCATGTTTTTGCCAGGTGGCTTGAGGAATCTGGAGAAATCTGTCAGTCTCGTTCCCCCTGCTCTCCTCATAAACAATTGAATCTGTCAGGTATGGGTAAAAAACTGACTGCTGAAACTATTTTCCCTTCATGCAGCATAATCCTTGCAGATAAACTCTTTTGCTCCAGAAAGCAGCTATCTTATGACTGCTACATAAAAAGGATATACAGAAAAGTATTTGTCGCCTCTGATGTCAGGCATCTTGCTTTGAACATCTAAGAAAGAGTCTGTCTAGCATTGCAGGTAGGTTCATCTCGTAGATCTTTGAATTGTGGACTGTATAAATGAACATACATCTCAGGCTTTCTTAAAGTTTTTTAAGTAAAATTTACTCTCTTTGCCCAAACAAGGATCTACACAGTATCCTACACACTACAGGAGTGTTGTTTGAAAGGCATGCATGGTGTTATAAAGTGTTTCATAGCGTGGCCTCTGTACGTGTCAGAAGAAGAAAGAGGTGTGGGCGTGCTGGAAGGCCATTTCCTGCTCTATACAGATATTCTAATTTCACACACATTATACTGGAAATGGCTCTTTTAATAAATTCACATTCACTCCTCTTTTACCTGCTTATCCAGTCATTGGATAAATTCTTCTGTTAAAAGCATAGGCTGGCTTATTTGAAATAGTTTTATTCCAGCAAAGTGTTAGAGCTGTGCCTTCATCGTGTGGGTGGTGAGATTAAATGATATTCAGTGTATGCTCAGAATACTTGAATGATTAGGCACTTACATCTGTTTAATTAAACAATGAGCTTCAACCTCCGTTTAATTAAGGACTAGCTCATTTCAGTTGTGATCGCATGCTGGGAGTTGTAACACTTCTGTGATTCAAACCCAAGGATATAAGAGAAATAGGTGGGTCTCCTTTCAATCCTTAATAGCCAGTGGTGCACAGCACAAAGCAAATGAATGACCTGCAGGTGGGCGATGTAAGAATTTAGGCATTATCAGGGAAAAGGTATGTTTAAGGTAAGATTTGGGTCAATGCGAAGAATGTGAAATTGTATGTGTTGGGTGATGGGGGAAGTGAAGGCTAACAAATATCATTTGTCAACTATGACTGTATATATATATTTTAGCTTTACCCCCTGGAAGGTCTTATTGCTTTAACTTTCTTAAGTACTTTGCCTACATTGCTAAAGGCTGAGGACATTGTGCTCTTCAGTGTAATCCTCAGAAAACCAACCCCACTACAAAAAAAGGAAAATGCTGTTTTCTTTAACAGAAAAAGGAGGAGCTGAGACACAGAGGCTAGAACTTAGGTTTTCAGAAGCTTGCTGTATCCAATTTACCAGAATTCATAAAAGAATTTGGGACCGATCTGGTTTCCTGTGCTCTGAGGTTGCATGCCAGCTAGTGGACTTTCCTTTCTCTGTCTTTATTATGAATTTGAGGCACACAAACCTTGTCGTGGAAGGAAACTCAAACCAGCATTAACTGACAGGAAAAGAAGCAGAAAAAGAGTGTTCTGTGTAATGCTCCTTCAGTCCTGAACTGTGAAAAGTAAGTAAGAAATTAGTACGGAAATATACGAAACATAGGAGGCTTTATAAATCTGCTGAAGGGCATTCAGAAAAGCAATTCTCATGATCAGACTTACAGATCTGAGTATTCAGTTCAGGCTGATTGGGAATTCCCGCTTCCTTGTGACTTGTTACCTTGGCTGCCCCTAAGGAAAAAGTGCAAAAAGAAGATATTGCAGTGAGTAAACATGCCTGTTTCCACATTAATGGGCATGAGCCCATACTGGAGTCTTTGAGGAGACGGCATTAACTTTCAAACAAACATGGAATTTGTTCATCTTGTGTTTATCTTACACAACTCTGAAGTCCTGATGAACCCAGAAACTGATCATCCTCCCCAGGTACCGCATGAATAACACCAGAATTGCACCATGATTAAGATGTATTCTATCCCACAACTGGTCAGACTGGAGAAACCCTTAAAGAGGTAAAGTAAGTCCCAACCTGGACACTCCAGGTTTCTAGGGGCTGTTGAGTTTCCAAGCTAAAGTCCAAGGCAGGGAGATCATTAACAGTCTGTGTATGCCTGTCTCACAGCAGCTGCAATATATTTTGCGCAAAGCCACTCTATTTCCCTGTGCTGTCAGGCTTTGAGCCTTGTGGCAATGCTTGGCACTTCTGTCCTGAAGACAAGGCAGAATTTTGGTGGGTGCTGGAGGGACACACAGCCTTATCACAAACGTGACAAGACTTAGGCTTACTGTGGCAATGCTCATAGGTTTAGATTAAATAATATTCCTGCTATCCAGTTTTGAGTCCATATGCATTTGACATGTTTATTATCAAGTCTCAAATTCAAGCAAAAGGAAGTAGGAATTTAGTTTACAAAAAATCTAACTATATATAATTTTGATTCTCACAGCTGTTTGCTATATAATGAACTTGAATTTTGAAATAAGCAGTTAGATTACAAGTAGCTAGTTTTTTTACTAAGATAAGATACACTTAAAAAATAATGTCAAATAAGCAATTTAATGTGCATAGGTTTAATTTTGGTAGATTGGTGTTTGTGTATGTATATATAATCAAAACAATACTTTCTGGTTGGAAAATGCCAACCAGATTAATCTCAAATGAGAGTTCTAAGGATTGAAAAAATAAAAACCCCAAGAATTTTGGCAGAGAGAGTCTTATGCTTCAGTATATGTGATGACTGTAACTAATACGGTAAGCTGAAGCATTGCTCTCTGAATGGGTTTCTTCCATGTCTACCTGCTATTTCTTCAATCTTCCTCTGTATCTGTTGATGCATGGTATCTGCTAATAGAGATAAGGTATGAGATTATGTTGCTTTAATGTAGGATGATGCTTTCTATATTTTATATCTGCTGTAGTTGTAGGAGTAGCAATTCAGTTGATGTATACATGTGTAACTTGTCAGACTTCATGCAGTTACAGCTCTTGTTAGACCATCCCTGTGGTTTTAAAAAGATGATATATTGAGAAAATTACAGTTTTTTGGGTTGTGACAAGAGCACGCTATTGTGCTGAACCTTAAAAAAAACAAAACCAAACCAACAAAACTGTAAACCCATATGGCTTTCTTATCAAACAACCTCGTGTTTTAGTTTCTTCCTGCAACCTTAAAAGGGCTAGGTTGGTTTGAATCCTGGGCAGGCAGAGCAGCTGAAGCCATCCTCTGTGTGAATCTCATAACCCAGTGAATAATGTCTCTACTTTTATGGGTCTTATTCTTTGTCGCAGATTAAATTAGTTTAATCAAGTTCATGAGTTTGGGCAGCCTCTCATCTTCCTGCCTCTCCCTGCTCTCCATCCTCCATCTAGCACATTAACTGGAGGAAAAATTTATGATCTCATTAGTTTTTCATATTGGTTCACTTAGGACAAATTGAAGCTTAAAAATGTCACTCAACTTTGACCAGTTATGAAAGCATTTAACCCACTGAAGACTACTCAGTTGTTTCTGAGCCATTTGACAACTCTGGTGTCTGACATCCTGTAAAAGCTGTGTAAAAAATGGACTCTGTACAGACACCTCTGATCACCAGGATCACTGCAGATTCTAAACTAGGCTTCTGGAGGTATTTCCTTCACTGTGTGAAGCCTCGCTCAGAGGGTGTTCTGATGTGCTTCCCTGCCAATGCAAAAATTCCATAATAGCGGGCCAGTATTTGCATGAAGTGGGGCAGCTTCTTTCTTTGTTGGCTTACGACCTGCCTGTGCCAGGCAGACCGGTTCTTGTTGTTGTTCCCTCTGTTGTATTTTGCAGTACTTCCCCCATCTGCATTGTCAGTCCATACTGGAATCTTACCGAGGTCATCATCTGAATTTTTGCCACAGGGAGTTCCAGAGCTTGACTGTATCATGTGTTACTCTTGACAGTATCTTCCTGTGCTGCAGATGTTTGCTTTCCAGTGCACAGAGGGAAAGCCATGCCAGCAGTGGGCAGCTGGCAGTGCAGTTACCCTGTTTCATGAGCTGCGTTGTATTGTGGGAATGAAGGACATAAGATTACTATCATTCTAGATGCTCCTGTTTGTAAGCAGCTTTCAGGGAATGATAAGTATCTCACCTTCTGCCTGAAAACCTCTTCTGTATTTAACATCTATGAGGTCTAATTTGAAAAGTTAGGGTCACTTGGGGGGCTCTGCAGGCAGGACTCCAAGAAACAACTTGGTAACAAAGGAAGAGGAATATTTCTTTTCTTCAAGCCACCACATCACATTTGTATCTTAAAAAAACCCCAAACACATATATGCTTTGTTTGGGAAAATCTGTATTTCTGAGCAATTTCAAGAGTTCAGTTAAATCTGCTTAGTCCCCTTTTCTTCACCTTGTACTAAATGGATCCTGAAGGAGGATTCCAAGAGCTTTGCTGCAGGGATCAGCTACATTTTCCATTCCACTTGTTAACCTTTCCCCTCCATGCTGACTTTGCATGTGAAATTTTAACTTGAGAGAAAGCCTTGCATAGATGGAGATTAATCTCCTGATGCAGTTCATCACAGCCTGTTAGCACTGTCAAGTTCCAGGATAATGCTGTACCTCATACTTCCCACTGCTTGAAGCCATTATTTTTCGTGTAAGATATGTTGGTCCTACACAGGGGTTTTTACAGGTGTCTTTGTATCCCATGGCAAAGATTTGAGGCCTGGGGCTACTTTTTCTATGTCATTGTCATAATTCCAACATAGAGAAGCTATTTTGGGGGCCCCTTCTCTGTCAGGTCTTTGGAATTTACAGTCTGTCTCCCTTGCCCTCTTTGTCAGACACTAAGGCTCTCTTGCCTTAACTGAAGATGATTTGCCATATGGTAAAGTGGGTTTGCTCTCTATTAAGTGTTTTTAATTGCAGTGTGTTTACAAAGAGCTCTGTAAATACTTACATATCTGATGCTGCTAGAAATTAGTTTTATACTAGGTTTTCCTGGGCCTATTCCAAATGATGCTGTTCAGAGAAGTTAAATTACATTTGCTGCCATTCTGAGCTTAATGACGGCATGCCCAGCGTGAGGCTGTATGGCATCATGCTTTTCACGCATCCATAAATAAGACTTCAAAAGGATTACTTCAAATGATATAGGTGAGTAAGCTCACAGTGAGGTCTGGCAGGAATGCCTACTCTAGTAGCACTGGTGAAATTACTCGTATGATATAAAGCCAGAAACTCAGCCAATGTAATTAATTTTAAACTCTGTTGTTTGCACTAGGATTTTACATTGATTTTTTCCAGTTACCCCAGTATGACTTCTGCATGTAAACTGAGTCTGATTCAGTCAGAGCTTTTTCAAAAGGTTGCTTACTGCCCTCCATAAAAAGCTGAGAGTGAGAATATTTTTCTGCCCTTGGGGAAGCCTGAGATACAAGCATCAGACTTGCAGCAACAATCTTCCTGTAAAGTCCTCAGTCACGGTAATACCCAACTGCATGTATAACTGGTGTGTAAAAGCCTACTAGATATCTTAAATATGTTACAGATGTGAAGTCTCTGTGTGCTAAGTCAGCACATAGCACCCCATACAGGAATTGGGGCACAAAGGAGTCCTAGCTGGGGAACTATGTATTATGGTGAAATTCAAAGAATTCTCAGCTGAGTGAAATAAGAGGTGGGCTAAATGATTCGTTGGACTACATATTGTGTAGTTATACACCTGTCAAGATATTTATTAATCGTGTACAAGTCCTTTGAAAACCTTCTCTAAATATTCTTGGAGGAAAAATGAAAAACTCAAGACATCTAGGGCAACTTAATCTCTGTAACAAGCAGAGAATATTCCACTCAAATTCCTACTCAACAGGCTAAGTTCTGTTTTGGCAGCCAGTTTGTTTCTGTGTTGTTCAACCCAGGTGCAGGCATTTAGTATCATCTCTCTTGAAAGTATAATCATCTGTCCACATCAAGGCATGGAAGGAAAACTTATCCTCAGCAACATTGGAGAATCATACCCGCACTCCTTCTATCTTCAGTGACCTGTTTTGAAATGCAAGGACAACCAAATTCACTGGTATGTGTTCTAGCAGATAAAAGTTATCTTTCCCTGGAGCAGTTTGATCATTTGTGTCTGGAGGCTCTGCCTATACCATTATCATGTATACCTGATTTCCAGAGCATGCTGGTTTAGCTAGAGACACAGAGCTACACTGGGCCACTTGACTGACTGAACCGGTGGTTAGACCCCTTCAGACGTTTCAGGGAGGTTTCTTCTTTTCTCTGAATTCAGCTGGCTTCCTGCTTCGCCATCTATCCTATTTACATTGGTTATACTGCTCTTCTGCTTGTATCACAACGCTCAGTGGAATGCTGAAATCATCTGGTTGTGGTACACAGCACAGTCAGCAAGCGCCCGTTGTGCTGGGCACTCAGGATGGTAGGTGCACAACACAGTAAAAGAATTGACTTTGACCTTGATTTTCTAGTCTGCTGGCGGCTCAAAGTTGACTCTCTGCATTTTTTGTTATTCTTTTTCTTCTTGGCGACTTGGTGCTTGCTGATTCCTAGAAGAAGAATGTGTTCAGAGAGGAGACAGAGGGGCTTCTGAGAAATTGGTTTTAGCAATGCTCGTGATCAATAAAAGCCTGGCTCTAGCATAGCAGAATAAGGTGGGTGCTAAATAAATCCTTAGAGAAATTATTTTGGAAAGCACTGGAAAAAGGGAAAAGCTTGAAGTGCTTATTATTACCATTCTACTTCTCACCTACTGTCATAAAAACGACGCACCTGCAAAATGGAAACTCTTGGTTGAATCCCTCTGATACAGTTAATAAGCATCGGGGAAAAATAAGTAGAAAATAACTACAGGCTCAGGGACTGACATCTAACTAGGATACTTCAGTCTTCGTTGAAATTCAGACTCTTGGGAAATGCTGTCCTTGGTTTTACGTAGCCACTGCTTGCTTTTAAGCTGTCCTAAGCTTCTCCGTGAATATCCTTTAGACACTGCAGACATGAAAAGTACTGTAGGCCTGTTTTGTTTCCTGCGGCCATGCTAGCTGTTGCTCTGCGCTGCAACACGAATGTGGGAAGGGCTATCTTCAGATGTATGAAAGCTCTGTCGGGAACAGGGTTCAGCCTGCTTTGTTACACAACTACGAGTGGTGGCACTATGAACTGGCAAAGTGTGTGAGAAACTTCCACTGCTGTTTTTGGAACCATTTTGTGTTGCTTTTTTTACAGAAGTAAAACTGAAGGGTGCTGGATCCTTCGCAGACTGATTACAGCTATTTAGTTGCAAATGGGATGTGCTTTCCCTATCTTCTTGTTCTTGGACATAGAACGTATCATAATAAAATAGGTAATATTTAATTTAATGAAGTCTTTGCTTATTGTGTCTCTGTAGCTTGAAGAGGTCAGAGCAATGATGAATGGTTTCAAAAAGTAGTTTTAGGGTAGGATTTCATAGCTGCCATGGGTATTTGGCATAAATGGCTTGGGTAAAGGAGACAAGGGATGCAGGATACGCTGTGTGGGAGGAGACTATGAACTGTGACACCATGGCAGCACCTTATTGAGGAAATACAGGAGGAAGAAGTTTGGAGAGAAGAATATTTGGAGCCAAATACTTTTCTGGTGTAAGTTACCTTAGCTGCACTGGTTATGAAGAAGCTAGGAAGGTTTGCATGATTTGAGGATGTGCATTTGTATCACAAGAGAATTTCTTCTCCTGGGCTTTCTGGCTGTGAAACATTAGAGCTCTAATGCACCTTGATTCTCCAGCCTCCTTTAAGTTTTAAATGTCTGTCTTTTGGGTATGGTCTTAATAGACTAGGGCTTTAGGACCAGTTTCTCTGAGAAGCGGTACTGTTCAAGAAGGGCCCTTGACACCATTCTGACTTAATGCTAGACACATCTGCCGCTACTTGGACAAAATTGACATTGTCTAGAGAGCAAAGCAATCACCTGGTGTAGCATTACAGAGCATTTACACTTGAGCCATGTTACCAGGCAGTCAATCTTGACCTTTAGGAGTTCAGAGATTAGATTTCTTTGCTAGAAGCGCTCAAGATATTGTTAGGCATTTGTTGCTATTCAAAGCAGATTTCAGGGGTTACCTATGGGTTTAAATCATAGCATCAATCATTTTCGGAAGGTTCTTTTAAAGCTGAGATAGCTTCAAATAAAAACTAGGATTACTTTTACATTTATTGTTAGTAGTTGGCAAGAAGGAAAGGCAGGGGAGGAAGGGGTTGTGGAGGCATAAGAGACTGCTGTAAGTTTCAGTGTTTATTTCTGTGTGAACAGTTATTTTGCAACCTTTGGAGGGAAATGGCTTCTTTTCAATGCTGTGAACTGATGCGCTTATGTCAATGGGTTAATAAGCTAAAAGGACTGAAGACAAGCAGAGTTTAGAAGAAACACATTTGTAAAATAGCAACCCCTCAAATTATTACTGACTTACAGATAGACACAGTGTTAATAATTTGTTAATACCAAGAAATGCTTGAAAGCTCATGCTTTATAACTGTGTACAAATCAAGCATTTCAGAAGGGGGGGTCAGGAAGATGCCAAACCAGGCCAATGAGCCTCCACTCCTGTCAGGAATCCTTCCTTCCCATTACAGAAAAGCACTCATGATCAAATCGGGGTAGGTGCACGTAGCATCTAAGTGGGAATCTCCTCTCTCCCTTTTCAGTGAGATAGAAGGATCAAAACTTCTAAGATGCTTTCTCCTTTCTACCTCTCTTTTGTCCAAACCATTGGAGTGGGTCTCAAATGCATATTTCTGTCTTTTTACCCCAAACTTTTTTTCCAAAATAAAGACTTACATCCATGAAAGAAGTCCAGGATTTTGTTCAAAGTTTTTAAAAAATATTCTATTTGTGAAATTTAACTGAAAAACCCAGCTACAAACTGGAAGGTTAATGACTGAAAAGCGACACAGTAAGATCCTGTTGAAATTGTTAGCAAACGTGTGTTCTGTGTGGTGCCAGAGTTAAAATGTGGTGGTAATGCTGGAATTGCATTTGGAAGAAAATTAACCAGAGGAGTAAGGGATTTTTGCCCTTTGCCCAGGCCAATGTTCCAGTGCTGGAACACACTCTAACCCTCTGGGCATTGTATTAGAGAAGGACTGGAGAGCGCTTGGAGAGTACAGACAGGGAAACTTTTATTAAGCAAAGGAAGCATGATTAAAGTGATTAACTACCATGAACAGAGTCCTTTAAAGTCCAAGTCTCCTAGCCCCCAGGGTTTCACTTTCTTGCTTTTTTAAGTCCCATAAAGTAAAATAATAGTGATTTTTCTGTGAAGGATAGAAGGCAAAGCTTGACAAGTGGGAGGAACTCAGAAGGGGGCAGAACCTTTTGCTTTATTGCTCTTTGAAACTGTAATTGATATTATAAAACGTCCTGATGCTCTTCCAGGCCCTCAGAGGCTAGAACCCCTAAAATTATTTTGCTAACATTTCTTCCTAGGCAAGCTTCATAATTGTCAAGTATAAGAATGTGCTAGAACTGGCTGGGTAACTTTCAGCTGAGCAGTTTCACTCCTCTGTGCAGACGATAAGCACCACCCTCACAAGTCCTGGGACTTGTTACCAATTCTGAGATAACTAGATGTTAAAAAGAGCAGATGGATGCTTAACTGTCTTTCTAGAATTGTCTAGGTTTCTTTGGACACTTTAAATATCTCACAAGGTATTGGAGTTTGGCCTTTCACAGCTGGTCCTGCAGCCTTTGAAATCCTGGCCAGCGGAAACAGATTTGGGCCTTGGGAGGTAATAAAAAAGGTCTCAGTGAGTTCCATAGGAGCATAAAGGGACCTTTGGTGATGATGGCTAAGGTAGCTTATGGCAACTGAGCTATGACCAGTTTATCCCTACTTCTGTTTTTCTGATTGGTGAAGATGTCTTGCCTAGATTTGAACTCCCCCAATCTGTCTTCCATGCAACTCTTCTAACCCTGGTTCTGCATCAATCTTCGTCGTGCTGTTGTGTGATTCTACTGCTCTGAGCATCCAAGCATGTCACAGTCTATAGTATGTTTGCAATAAAGCAGTTTGGGCAGTGCCATTTCCATTTTTATGGATGAGAAACTGTGTTTTGTTTTCTGTGATTGGGACCTTTAAGGTACTTGGGCATCTAAATGTCTTTTGAGCATTTAGGTTAAAATAGGAGTTTTACAGGAGTTCTGAGACAGAAGGGAAAAGAAAAAAAACCCAAAGCTGGGTTCCTCAAGTCTTCAGCTAGCAGCCTAGCTTGCCTTTGCATTCTAAGTGAAATCAGATGGGTTGGAGTATATAAAGTGCTATTTTAAGTAAAAGCACCAAAGGGCTTTGGTAGAAAGCCTTGTGAAATGTTGACATACTTTGTCGTACTTATAAATTCTGAAATGTTTGCTTCTTGTTTGAAACACTATGCCTAATATAGGAAGTGTTCTTTTGATGAAAATACAAGAAAATATAATCTAATTGTGACTATGCTAAACCTCTGTAGAAGTATTTGTTTTAACTTGTTTCCCTTCCACTTCCTCCCGCAAGAAGACACACTTGTTCGTGCTAGCAAATGCATGATGTGCAGTGGTTGCTATGGTAATTATTTCTTGTAATGAGTTAGTGTTATAAATGACTGGGATTTAATGAAGAGTTCCCTCAGGAATATCTTGATCAGTTCAGATTGCCTTCTTTGGGCTATGCATCTCTGTGAGGCACATCAGGGTGCTAGGCATTCACACATTGCAGCAGAACCAGGATAGCTGCGGTGTTTCATCACTCCTGAAATCTCCCACGCTTTTTGCAAGCTAATTCTGTAGAAAACACAGGTAAATGATGCAGAACTTACTAATGAATCGGGCTGGGAATCTGCATGGTTCTGCTCCCCGGTACTGAGAGGGGTACTCAGTGTGGCTATGAGCAAAGTACAGTACAGATTTGGAGTGACAGTAACATTTTCAGGTTTACAAAAGCTGAAAGAATACTGGGTTCTGTTTAAAATAGAATGATTCCATCACTGTGTATACGAGTGCCTTCCACTGTTCTAAAGGGTCCCTACACCGTGCAAAAGCAAGCGATGTCTTAATGTGGGCAATTTGCAAATCTCAGACTTACAATGTATGCTTTTATAAAAAATTTGTATTTTAGATCTTTATAGAAACTTATTAGAATATGTTATTAAAGCAGGTGTCTTTCACAATTTGAATCTTTAAAAATTCTGAATTTCATTTTGAGACTGTGAAGAAATAGTTAACTTGGTTCAGCAGTCTGTAAAGTACTCCTTTCTGAAAGTCCAGAGATGTAAATGAAGGCTGCTACCAAATATGTTAGGAGCCAGTGTGCAAGTGGCTGCGATGGTTAGCTCCTGTCAAATGCATGAATAAAGGTTACAGGATTGGTCCTTTTATGAGGCCACATACGGGTTTTCCTGCAGTTTTCCAATACAGAAAATGGCTTAGTCTGTTTAGCAGGGGAAGAGTCAATGTGGTGTCTATTTTTGGAAAATAGTGGGCGTGAGAACTGGGAAAAAAATAATATGTGTTTTAATGTGTCAAATACAGATATGGCTCTACTTATATTTTCGTCAGGGCAGTCTCTCTAAAGGTACTTTGTAAGCCAAGATCGGTCCATACCAAAATGAAAGATCCAAACAGCAGCTTCTCTCTGAAGACACACTAATTATTAGGGGGGTGACCTGGATTGAACCAAAATCTCACTAGCTGCTGATTTTTGTGGTTGGGATTTTTCTGATCAGGAGTTGAGACCAAACATATAAGCTGCAGGAGAAGTGATGTGTTGTGAGGTGGTATGAGGCAATGAGTAATTTCAGCACAGGTTACAAAACCGTGCTCCAAACTTTCAGAGCAACCACACTGTAGGGGGAAAAAAGCAGTAGTGTGTGTAGGATGTTCAATGTGTTGTATGTTAATTCACTTGAAATAAAAGTATCTGGGTCATACTTAATACATTTTTCGTTATTCCACATGCCAAATTTAATACTTGAGCTGCTTAATTAGGATTTTTTTTTCTAGACATAAAAACCTTTTCAGAAGTGATTTATTTTATAGCGAGATTGTTTTAAAATTGACTTTGTCTGAACAGAGACATTGACATCTCAAGTATTTCAAAGAGACTGTCAGAATTGCTCAAATTCGTCGTCTGTCTCTCATTCAGCTAATCTCTGTGCTGTTCCCCTTTTACCAGATGTACCAAGGGTTCTTTTGTCGAGAGCATTGTTTTTCAGACTGTGCTAATGCATCTTTAATCATTCTTCTTCCTTCTTTCTTATGCATTCGCTGTATAGTTCTAGGTGGAATTGCCTCTTCAGATTTTTTTCTGTCTTGCAGTGGCACATTCAGACTCAAATTGTTGTGCTCAATAGTGCCATTGTCACATTATAACAAGGAAGATGCTTAATCATGTGTCATAAAATGAGTTGAAACCTTCAGTAAGGAGCTGAGGGATCATGTTGGAGAAAACATTCATTTTTATGCACCAAGCCATTACACTGGAAAAGGACACATTACAGCTGTCAAAGTATTTTCAATCTGTAATATCAGTGTCTTATGTTAACAAGTTGCAGTGCATGAGGTTTTCAGCATTCTGTCTGAGAAAGGTGTAAGATGTAAATGTTTTTTAAATGGGCAGTTTGCTTCTGGATTATGTGTTTGGCAGTCACTAACAGCAAGCTTTGGTTTCAAAATATTAGTAAATTAGATAACATTATTTGTCTAGTCTAATTAATATAGTTAGGTCAGGCACTGCCTCTTTTACTGTTGCTGCTATATAATTATGATCTTAGATTTGTCTACATGCTCAAGTAATTCCATAAAAGGCAACAAAGTAATATAGGTTGTGTCATTGTTAATCAGCAGCTCAATATTTTTGTTTACATGCTGGTGAGAAGAAGGGATTTAAGTGAAAGATGGTGAGGGAAACAGATATATCCAGGGACATGAAGACTGTATTGATATATGAAAAGAAAAAAGGTACCAGAGTTCAGCAAGCTGAAAGTTGAATTACGAAAGTGTGACAATTTGAGTAAAAAAAGCCCCATTAAATTTGTTAAAGTATCTGCTTAAATCACCTTACTGTGCTTATTAGTGCAAACAGTTCTGAAATACTAACACCATCACAACATATCTCTGTGTCTCTGTAAGAACTAGTGTAAGCAGAAAAGTAGACTATCTGTTGTTTAAACCATTTCTGTGGTATCATAAGTGTATGGTTATGACTTTGCTGCATGAGCAAAGAGATTATGATGTTTGCTTACAGTCCTCATGTTCCAATGCTCTTTGGCTGTCAGTGGTTCACAGTTGCCTTTAACTGCGGGTTACGAGGATCAACTTCCAAAGTGAAGGCCTGTTTGAGATGCATGTCATCTTGGAGCCTTGTGCTTTCAAGATTTTGAGAGCCTTTCATGAGCCAAAAAATGGGTCAAACCCCTTATTTTTACTCATTTGAAAATTGACCTAATTCTAAGAATGCCTTTTACCGTGTTAGGAGAATGAGCTGGTTAGACACACCTGGCCTTTAGAATAGTGGTGCATTGAAAAGGAAGCTGAAACCTTTGCTTTCACCTATTTTGTAGTCCTAGGTTCTTGTTCTGTGGGGAGAAAACTTTACTAGTTTCAAAAATCTCTTAATCCTTTTCATTTTGAAGGAGAAAAGCCACAGATTAGCTATGGAATAGTGTGTAGCATTGCATACTACCTGCTGCTTCAGCCCTTCTTGGAGAGACAGTGGTGCGTCCTTCAGAGGTGAAAGGACTTCTTACGAAGCACAGAAGAAAGCTTTCGTGGAACCTGTTGGGCAGTAGTTATCTTTTCAGTTTCTTGAGTTTTACCAGCCTTCAGCATAAGTAAACATGCTTGGTGTAGCTTTGTGTCACAGTGTAGTCTCTTAGGGTTGTCTCTGGAGGCTGATTCCCTGTCCTCTTTAGTTCTAGTCTTTCCCATGAAACACCCAGTAGTACAGCAAGATTCACGCCGGCGTGGCCAATGCTCTGTTATTGAGACTGTCTGCAGCAAAATACATAGACAGACTCCTTCCCACAAATGCTGTTTAGTAACCTGCTGCTCTTCCTCCCCAGGTATCAGAGAGCACTTAATCTCTTTTCTAGGTAATTTCTAGGTATTTTTTCTTGTTGTGTGGGGTTTTTTTTTCCTTCTCTCCTAGGTCATTTTTCATAAACTCTTCTTTCGCCTGATGATTTTTGGCTTTCTTCATCTGGCAGAGTGGGGCCATTTGGACCATAGATCCTCCTGTGCCTTGCTTGGGATTTTAGTTTGGGTTGTAGGCTCAAAACAATTGGACTGGAATCAATAATTTTGAGTCCTAAGCAGGCAGCTGAAAATCATTCTTGTATTTAAAATCCCGAATTTTTCTCATCCATCCACTTTGGTGAACTGCAGTTGAAATGGCGTAAGACTTTGCAATGAAAAGCTGAGCCAAGAAAAGAGTTCTGGAAATAAAAAGTAAAAATTCACTTAAGTGCTAAAGGGATGTGTAAACCCCCATCCTTGAGGGGTGTGTTCAATTGATGCTAAAGGATGCAGAGTGCTTCTGAGCAGCAGCACTGTAAGTAGAAAAGGAACATGTTATTACTAGGCTCAAAAAATGGAGAATATCTACTTTAAGTTGTCTTTAGATAGGTAATATTGCTGCGGTATTTTCTGTGTATCTAAATCAACTCATTGCAGGTAGCACCTGAGAAGAGTGGTGTCATGCACCTGCATATTATAGGTCATCTCCAGAGACTGTGGGATTACAACTTTTATATTAGGACTTTTATACATGTCATAGAATTTCTTCTATGGTAAAAGCAAATACCAGAAGCTGTAAACATTTGTCATATATCAGCTTGATCTCATGTTCTTTTCTGCTACTGTAATAATTTAGAAGTCATTAAAGCAGTTCTGTGAAATCTCGTAATTTTAAACCTACAGTATAAAGAATATTATTTAGCAGGTTGAATGTCACGGTCTTCATTTGAGATCTTGTCTAGTAATCTAGAATGAGTTTTTTATGTGGCTTTTTTCTTGTTAGATTTGGCAGCTTTTATTCAGACAAGGAACCCTAAGCACAATTTCGTATGTTTATGCAGCAAACTAAGGAAAATGTGTTTGTATATACACACTTTACAGATTTTAATACATAGAAGAATATCTTTAGTTGACCCATATGCATTTTCCACATCTGGCTGTTGATACTTTGCTTGACACCTTTCTGTGTGATACATAAGGAGCTGTGACCATGCAGTTGCAGAACTGATGTAATAAGAACCCAGTCACTCGGTTCACTCAGTGAAGAATAGTAATTTTGAAAACTGGGCTATTTCCAGCTGAGCTACAATGCTGAAGCGCTTCAGCACAAAGCAGTTGGGACTTACTGTTGATTATAGGGCAGAAAACTGACTGTTTCCCTGTTTGAGACATCCTATAGGTCAGCATTGTATACTTGCTTCCATCCCCCTGGTATCCCACAGGACTCACTTTAGCCTTGTCTTCATATTATGCAAGGAAGGAGTTACCTTTTCCACAAACAGATGCTCCTGCTTTGGTTTACTCTTACATTTGAGCTGTCCCCCATGGTAAGTTACTCATCGTTAATCAGATAGTACACTTACCAAAAAAGCTTTATTTAATACTCTGACCAAATAAGAGTAAGGTAACATCCAAAGAAAGACCAGGTTAAAGAATCCTGAGGACACCAACCAAGTCTTTGACAGCTGAAGATGACAATAGGGACAATTTCTGAGGTGAGATACAGAGAAAATGCAGGCTTTTTACTGGGAGATTGGATTCCAGAAAATCCTCCCAGCTGATTAATAAAAGCAAGGAACAGGGGGTAAGGCACTGGAACTGTAAGCTTGTGATGTCTGTAGTTGTGAGATCAGAAAAGAGAAAGCGGATTTCCTGGCAAGAAATAAATAGGCCTTTCCTTGGTGCTTCTCAGGATACTTCTTCAGGGTGCAGATGAGCAGAAAGCAGACCAGAATAAGGATAACAATTAAAGGAAGAGATCAAGGGTCCCTAGGAATACTCTAGGTACTAGTAGGTTGGAAAGAATTTCCTGAGGAAAGGATCAGATATTGATGGAAGTGGCCACAATTCACTCCAGTTTTATCAGCTAACAGATGAAAAACAAGATCAGAACCATTAGAAGCAGTGAGATGAATGTGTTTTGTACTATGGGAAGGACAGACAGAGGATCAAATGGCAGTGAATCTATACTGTAGACAGTGAGCAGAAAAAAACCCCAACAGGAATACCTGTGGTGGTGTCAGAAAATGAGCTGGAAGTATGGGGAGAGCAGAGATCACTTTTTACGTTGTGTCCTGAAGAGCCATATGTGGTGATATAATATTAATTGCCTAAATATAGTATAAAGAATCCCACCCGTGTACACTTATCTTCCAGGCAAAACTGGGTGCTGTAGAGAATGTAGTACTGACGCTAATGACGAGGGAATGTGCTACTGATTGGTGACTCTCAAAGGACTTCTTTTATCCTAGAGCCTATGGACTATTTGCTACTTTTTCCTTTCCCATATTGTATGCCTTCTGTATGAGGCATGTCAGAAGGCATCAATCAGCCAGCAAAGAATCCTGCTTGATAGCAAACTAGACCATAAATAATGCCCTCTGCCAAAGCACAGATAATTCTCAAAATGATAAGAACAAAACAATACAGAAGTATTAATTGCCTCTTTAAGAGTATAAAACCACTCTGCTGCTTGAAGCAGTGCAGCTTTTTAGGATCTTTAGCTGCTAATGACCACTGGATTCTGAGGTGCTACAGTTGTCTTACCAATTATTTAAGAACCTGAAGCAGTCTCTGAGTAGTGAGTATTAAAAAAGAAAATCAAAGCAATGTGCTATATTGTGCATTAAAATGATTCGTTTATGGTACTGGTTTTTTATGTAATTTAACATTTAGAAAAATAAAGACAAATAAATAAAAATCTGTTTTCTCCTACTTCCAAGTAAAAAATATTTTATTATTATTTTGAACAAATCTTTAAGGAGAGTTCTCTCAGAAATAGGGAATATACTATTCTCTTATCTCTCTCTATGAGATACAAATTTTAAAAAGCTTGGCCTACTGTGGAGAAAAGCAGTGCTGAAAGACCTGTGCTGCTGTTTGTAGAGACACATGAATGGAAACTCAAGCTGAGCAGAACCACTACTGCTGCTGCCTTTCCTTCGCTGAATGTTAGCTGTGTGCTGATAAAATAATAGCTGATTGTTGAGTGGGTTCCCTGCCTGGGCCCTGGGTATTCCTGCCCACTCCTCCTGCCCTCAGCAGTTACCTCTGGAAAAACAGGCTCGTGACCTGCAACTGACTGGCTTATTTATACCCGTGCCTCAAGAAAAGGCGGATGTACCTTCAGTAATACCAGTACCTCCAGTAAACACAAAAGACGACAGGGTAATTGAAGTTGAGAGGAACTGTTGGAAGCAGGGTTGATTTCAGAGCTTAATACGGTTGCTCATGGCCTTGCCCAGTCAAGTTTTGATTATCTCTAGAGGTGGAGACTCCCCAGCCCTCCTCTGCCACAGAGAGGGGTGAGAAAGATGATTCCTTGTTCCATGGCAATGAGGTGAGGGAAGAGGATCCTCTTTCGCAGTGATTGCATTGGATAGATCTGTGAATTTTCCTATAGTATCAGAGAGGCTGATAATTGGGGAAGCTCTTGTGCTCTTCCTTTTACATGAGCACTCCTTTCAAAGTCTGGATTCAATGTTGTGTCCACCAGAATTTAAGAACTTGGAAAAGGAAAATCTTCCCTGAAGATCAATACCAAACACTACCTTTCAGAAATGAGTAGTAGTCTTCATAAATACTTCTGTGGTTGGACTGAACTCTCTTTGGGTGTGGGTATAACAACCTTTGACTTACCTGAACTGCTGCAAATTGGAAATTAGTAGCTGAGAGAAATAAGCAGTCTCCACACTAAAACATAGCTATATACTTCCACGCTGGCTGAAGGCTGAGAAACATTCGCGCAATATTTGCCTGAGTGGATAGACGTAAAGCATTCATTGAAGACATAGCCTGTAGTAGGGGAGAAGCAGTCTGAGCTCTTCATGAGACCAAGACAACAACTTGGGCTGGTTTTAGCATGTTAGCCCCAAGAAGGGCCTGGAAAGGAGTTTTTGTCTGAAAGAGTTTTGAAGTTATGAAGAAAAGGCACTGTCTTGGCACCTTTGTGCTCATAAAACTGAACTGCCCACATTTTGTGCCTTAAAAGAGCTCCACCAAAATGCCCGATTCCAGCACGTATTTGCTGTCTGTTCATCATGAGTATATGTGATTTGCAACCACCAGGGATTTACGAAGAAAAAAGTCAAAACACATTAGTTAGAGATCTGATTCATATTTATAGAGGTAAAGGCGATTCTGGCTTGAGAAGAGGGTGGTTTGGGAATGCGGTACAATAAAAATACTAATCCAGAAAGATACTGAATACTGAGGTATTGCTGCATGTAATAAGGTTGAATGAAGTCAGTAATGTTTGACTGTAAAATGAATTGCTGAAGATTTGGTTTTGACTGCTTGGCCAGGCTGTTTCACTGCAGTACAGATATTAAATAGCATGGGAGTTTATCTTTTGGTAAGAACGGAGGTAAGCAACTCTCCTGCTTTGTGAAACACCAGCTAGAATAAAAGTGGCCAGTGTTGCACCCGAAGGTGCATTGGTAATCACCCCACATCCAAATGAGTAATTAGCTGAAATAATTACCAGACTTGATTGGAATTCAAACACTTTTTTGCCTGTGACAGTATCAAGGGTAACAGGTGTTGAGAGTGCCTTGAAGGGACAAAGATTAAAGATTATTTCATTATCTGGATGCCTTTAGGCAGAGAAATCTTGTGTGTTATCCTGTCATGCACAGAAAGGTCTAAGCAGCACCTCATTCTCCTTGTGCTTTGGCAGTTTTGAAGCTGGACTTTTGACAGAGAGTGAAAATTGTTTAATCTGGGAGAATGGTCTATCCTTGAGAATTCAGTAAACTACCTCTGTGTCTCTGCACAGTCCGATTCCTGCTCAGAGGCCCAAGGAAAACTGCAAGTAAGGATGCCAGAGAGACACTGAGCAACAATCTTCTTTTTAGTGAGGTTTAGATTAATTAGGAAAGAAAGTATTTGAACAGTTACTTTACTTGGAGACTTGCTGATGAAATATTGTGTGTGTTTCAATATTTGCAAGGTAGCATGGTAAGGAGTGCTAATAGTGTTCTGCCATTTCCTCATGCATACTTTTAGATAGTTTTGTTTTGTTAGGTATATCCAGAGGCCGGACTGCATCAGGGCAAATACCTATACGATGTGTGCCTAAGAAAATGTTGGCTTTTACTTTCTTACTGGAAGGCTGTGTCAGAAACAGCAAACTTTCCGATGTGGAATAATCCCTTCTCAGCTAGACATTCTGCAAACTATTATTATAATTTACAAACCTTTTTCCATTTCACAGCAGTGACCTGCAGCAATGATGCCTCTCAAAACTTTCACTAGAGCTTGATGTATTCTCACAGTGTGCACCTGCATTATGTCCATGACAGATTTGTGCAAGTTAGTGTTTGAATCCCAGAAAGATGTGATGGAACATGGGAGAGATGGGATGGGTGGAACTGATGGAAACTGGCTCTTGCAATAGTTTCTCTGCACAAACATTTTTCCTTTTAAAGCTTTACTTTGTCCCCTACCTATTTTTTCCTCTAGAAAGAGATTTTTGCCCAGCTCGTGCATGTTTGATTAATGATCTTTCTTTCATCTGCTCTTATTTTATTCCTCACCAGGATGCCAGTATTTGTCTATTTAGGTGTTATGCGTTTTTCTGATTCACGATCCTTTACTGTTGTTTTCCACTAGTCTGTCACTATTTTTTTGTTTTCTATTCTGTATTTCTCAACTACAATTTATGAGTCCCTGGAGTTGAAGCAAGTTAGAAATAAGGCATGTGTCTTCAGCCCCAGCTGGCATCACATTATTCTTAACAGCAATCTGTAACATTCTGTAGTTCAAAGGCCCATAAGTAGTTCTAGGTGTCTAATGACTTTTCTACTGTTTGTGGAGCAAGGTATGTCATCACATCATACAGAGTGCTGTGTGTAATATATCTGCTTTTAAGAACAACATACTCGATGCTGATGGTACAGTTGTGCAGCACTAAAACACGTGGATCTTTGTTACTATAAACTGCCCTCTCTGAAATAAATCAGTACTGTTTTAGGAGTTTTCTGGAAGAAACTATGGAAAGAAGTTCTTTTCAGCACTGAAGTTATTGATTCAACCTGGCCACAACCAATGAATTTTGCTTAAGAATACTGTACAAATTTATGGTGTACTTTGGTGCAGCACGTTGGTTCCATAAATGGTCAGTCTTCCTGCTGACTGCTCTACTGCGGACCAGCATTTCCCCATGAAGAAATATTCTCTCTCCTTTTGTTGCGTTTTAGGTTTGAGAGCTGTCTGTGCTTTTTCTTTGACAATTTATGCAAAAATACTTGCATGTTTGAGCACACTTTTTTAAAGCTAGCAGCTAGCCCCTTTCTTCTATTTGACATTGACCTGCAACTGCCTTTGTCTTCAAGAATGGTCATGAATGCATATCCACAGACATGGACTAGCATCAAACAGAAAAAGCTACACAAGCCCAGTTACAGATGCAAAATTGGACTAAAGATTGCATTGAGATGCTTTCTGCCAAGGTGGCATCAGAAGACAGTGAAGATTAGTCAGACACCTATGAGCAGGTTAAGTTCGAAGAAAGTTCGGGCTGGCTCCTCTTTTCTATTGAGAGCAGCTTCCTCATGTCTAATTGTGCTTCTGTCTGCATTCCATGTAGTACTGCTGCTATAGTTTTGCAGATGCTTTTTTCTTTTTTCTTTTTTTCCTTCCTATGGTTACTTGAGACACCCCATAGTTAATTAATTCAGACCATAAATATTAATTGTTAAGTTATATTTTCAGTATGGATATGTAGCATGCTTCCTGAGAAAAGTTAGCTACAATAAGTAAAAAAAGCTAATAGTAAATTGAGCGTGCAGGACTCCTGGATTTTGCCAGGGAGTGACCTATGTGCAAATGGATGGTTTGAAATTCTAGTACCCACAGGTCTTCATAAGCTGAAGTTCTCCATAGTCTCCATGTTCAAGGAACTAGGCTGTAATGAAAATATGTTAATATTCAGGAAAAAATTGAAAACTTTACAACACTTCAGCCAAAAAGATGAAAGTCTTCTGTGGATACATGTTGCTGCATTTTGCCTTTCAGGCAGATCTGATCTGTCTTCCCAGAGACGATTCCTCCACCTCTCATGGGACTCGCCCATCATGTTCGTGGGTTGTGCTTCTAGAACATGACTTTCTTTCACTCTTAACGCTGTAGTCTCATGGCTATTAATGGCATATTAAAGAAAGGACAGGTGCAACTGGTTTTTGCAAACATTATGAACAGTCCCAGTCACTTTTAGTGAGTTGCTTGTTCAGGAATTCATAAGTTTGTAAGTTTTAACTGCTGTTTATAGTCCTAGAATTAACGCTGTCTTGAGCTAGGTCAATGTAACAGAAAAAAAAAAACCTTTATAACATACCTTTCTTGAATAACTAGGGAAGTGTTGTAACCTGTGGAACTCTACCATTGACTGGGGAAAACGGAGGGAAAGACACTATATTTGAAATAAAATGTAAGATCTCGTGACACTTATTTACAGAAGCTCCTATGAGAAAATGGAGATACTTAATGTGTAGGTGGGATGAACTTGGATAATATTGAACATCTGTAACGCAGTTTATAAGTTAAACAGTTCAATACTGCTGGAGAAGTTAGAGATACTTCCCAAAAGGTAGAGAAGACAGATGTTTAACCCTTCCAGGCTTCCCATAAGAGCTGGGTACTTCAGGGTACTCGGCACAGTACAATTTTCATGTCTACATGCCCTGAGGGAAAGTGGAAATATTTTTCCACTCTACCTACAGAAGATAGTTACATGTACCTCAAAGTCCCAAACTGTCTCAGTGACAAGCCCAAATTCCTCCTCTTAAGCATTTACACACACATAAGACAGATGGGTGATACTGGGGTCGGGAGGCAGATGGTCAAGGGGAAGCAGAGTAATGGTAACTATGTTAAAACCTACTATTTGTGTTCAGCACCCTGGAAGAGTAATCAGAGACATCCCTGCAGGTTCCAGCATGGAACCTGTGCCTCTGCCTGCCAAGGCGTTCCCAGCAGACAGGATGTTACCCAGGGAGCTCACTTGCTGGTCTCTGCTTTGTACTGCATTTCAAATCTAACACCTGCTTGGTAATCCATTTCAAAACCATACAATGCAGGTATCTTTTAAGAAGGGAATTGAGCAAGCGAAGAATTGAGGTAGCACATTGATGAGACTGAAGCTATTTTGAACAAGAACAAACACCCTTAGGCTTTGGGGATTTTAGTACAGAATTTTGAAAACACATCAAAAGGGGAAAAGTAAATACTGGTTTTGCAGCTATTGACACTTCAAATTCCATTTAACAACAGCAATATCAATTGGATGTTTCACACAGTGTGATTTCCTTAGCAAGATAAGCATTTGCTCTTGAACATGGAATCAGACTTTGTGCATTGAATTGCAGAAAATCTAGGAAAGTCGGTCTCACTTCAGTAGCAGTAACTATAGTTCCAGAATGTTTGCCTTTAATGTACCTGATCTTAAACCTTCAGTTACACAAGACATGTATGACCTAGGAACTCAAGATATTGTAATCATTAGCTGGTAAGTTGACTTAGGCTTAGAGTGCCTTATGGTTTTGGTGAAGTTCTTATACTTTTACATGTTTGTATAAGTCCAATGTAACAAAAGAAACTTTAGCTACCTGTGATTTATGTGTTTACCTGTTAAAAATATGCAGAATTTTTTAAAAGATAAATATTATCAACTATTTTTCATTCTGATCACTAATAAAAGATTTTATGTATTTACTAACAGAATTTTGCAAGATTAATAGTGTAGGGTTTTTTACAGGTTTTCAATGAAGAAAGCATTTTCCCTAGGTAAGCACCCTATTTGGGTCTTAGTGGGTTTACCTAATGTCATTTTCCTTCAATAATATGAATGCTTCCACCAAAGGACATAGGCTGATTTTTCTGTGCATCAGAAAATGTAGTACACAGACAGATGGTATTCTGTCTAATACTATGTGTGGAGCATTAATATAACAGAAACACAAGGACAGGCTTTCATACCACTGCAGTACATCTGAGAATTTACCAGCTCAGTTAGGATAACCACATGAAGTTATGTTTTTATGACTTGACTCAAATATTTTGATTTCATTTGATATCTAGTAGTTATGATGTCACACTAAGTATAAAGACTTAACAATAATATTTCAAAACATGTGTTTAGTAGTATTTTTCTTATGTTCTTCAAGGTGCCTTGGAGTGCCTTTCAACTTTAAGTTTGTTCAATCCTAGGGGCTAGGGAATTGAAAGAAGGGAAAAGAGGCTGGAACCCATTGGGGTTGTCTCTCTCCATCCCTCTGGGCTGAGCATTGTTAGTCTGGGCTGGAGCAACAGGAAGGAAAAGGAAGAGAAAGAACTACCCACCCTGCTTAGGATAGATGATGCAGTGGCCAGGAGAGTGGGGCTCATTGGAGGGGAGTTTTGGGGGCACTTCAGGAAACAGCTGTGACTTAAACAGCTAGTTTGACAAAACAGATCAAATGACATAGAGCATAGTCATGACAGTGATATTTGTGGTATGCTAAAACCACACCTATAAAAAGTGTACACATATATACACAGTTGTTACAGTGCCAGGGTTTATGGTTGGTTGATGCATACACGCAAATGCTCCAAAAGCATAGGCAGTCGAAAAGAGAGTAACCTTTTTTAAAACTATGAGTTTCTCCTCTATCAGTGCTGGACATCTTGCTATAAAAATAAGATTGCAACAAATGAATCAAGATTTCAGCAATATCCTGAAGTCCCAGGATGGTAACAGAACATCTGCCTGTTTGTAAATGCTTCATTGACCTGGGACAAGTTATAAAAAATATTCAAGCTTGATAATGTTCCAGGAACCAGAATATTTTATAAGTTTGTAGCTTATGCTGGAAGATAAGCGTGACAGGAGATAGACAAAAGTTGCAAACTGCAGTGGCTTAATTCAGTGTCTCCAATATGGTCCTATTAAAGTAGTCTTCTAGTCATCCAAAGGTTGTCTAGCCAAGCAGAGATTCTGTCTACACATAATCTGATCTGTAAAATGTATGGGTCAACTAGGTAAAGAGACTCCCTTCAGCGATCCTAGAGAAGAAACTAAAAAGCTGTTGGGAGGGACGTGTCCCCTTCTCTCCTTTGTTAGGTGATCTGATTAGCTGTAGTAGATTTCAGTTCTAAACCCAACACAAAATAAGACTAAGCTGCTCAAAAATGAAAATTCCCATCTCGTAGGGAATATTACTTCTTGTGCACCTGTCTCCCAAATAGAACAAAAAGACTAAGTACATATTAGCAGTAAGTAGATTACTGAGCAATGGCTAGAAATTTTCAGTTTGCAATGTGGAAAACATTTTCTGTTTCAAGATGCTTTTGTTTCACTGTCCCCTCCAAAATTCCCCTCAACTTCTAAAAAAAGAACCCCCCCCCGATGCATCAATTTTAGTAATTCCTTTTTTCTTTTTTTTTTTTTTTAAAGAGACTGATTCTTTGTCATTCTGTCTCCCTTTGTACCACCCCAGTCACGTTTCATACACAGATCATTATTCCTCCAGCCTCTAGAACGCAGCACCTGGAAAAATAGTGACATTTCCGGGCAATTCCATTCATGTCAGAGGCCTGTTACAATTTTAACTGTTGTCTCTGATGTGGTTTGGAGAAGCAAACCACGAAAAGATTTCCAGAATTTTATGGCGTAGTTTGGGAAATACCTAAAAGAAGTTGTTCTGTGAACCTGCTGCTTCTGGTTGGTTTTGTCCCTCATGTTTGTTTGTGCAGTCTCGCAGCAAATCAGATAAAAAATCAGCCAGGCCCTTACTGCTCATTCACTTCTGTTCACAAATCTTTCTGGTGGACCTAAATGCTGTGTAGTTCATTCTTGGTCCCCACACCTCTCTGGATGCCTGTGGAGTTGGGATCTGAACCCTCCCGAAGACTGGGGAGTGGGGCTTAGATGTCTGTGAGCATTTGTATATATGATGGTGGGAGATGAGGGAGTCTCCTGAATTTATGTGGTATTTTTGTATAAGGAATGAGTTGAAGGAAGTCTGTGTTGTCTACTGTAACTCTTGATTCAGTCTTAAAGGTTGACAGCTTTTTAGACTCAGGCCCGGGATCTTGGGAGGCCCATCACAGTAATTATCCTGCATGAATACCCGACCTGGTCAGTGTGCTTGTTCAGTCTGTCTTTTTACATACATTTTGTAGTACCATTATTAATATTGTAATAGGGTACTATTATTTTATAGTGAAGTACCCCTTTGTATTACTGAAAGGGTCTATGGAAAAGCTAAGCACAGTTGGTGTAAATACTTTTAAATTAAATAAAAGCTAGGGAATACTTAAAAGTTAAGTTATGCAAAGCTTGGACATTTTAAAGAGAGGTATGAATCTTCTGATGAATAGGAAATGTGTTAGGAAATTCTGATTAATTATTAATCTATTGAAAAAGGAGCTAGAAATATTAATATTTTATATCAGAGAGATGTATATAAAATAATTTTGTAGTTGGTTGATTAGCTAGTTAGAGTACAGCTTCAAACAATCTACAGAAACAAGTGAATCCTCCTTTATCTCAAACATAATTAGCCATTTAAATGTCTTGGGTCAATTTATTAACACTTTATTCATCGGGGTGTAACTTTTATTAGGCTTTATTGCTATCAGAAATTATATCCTACACAAATACAATAGAGATTTAAATGTTCTGTAGAATGAGCCACTGCTTCCTGAGTTTATTGCACAGTATTGTAATGAACCTTGACCAGCTGTAGATTTGATAAGTGTAAAATATTACTGCTTGCTGCTAATTTTGTTCCTTTTTAATGACTGATAATCCGTGTCGATTTAGTGTGATAGTCACAATCCAATACTGTTTTCCTGCTATAAATGTGATTGTAACAGGAGCTATTAAGTGTGTCTGCATAATAAAATTAGTCAGGGAAGCTCTGTATATTGTTTCCAGGTCTTTGGATTTTCATTATAGTACTGGAACTTGTTAGACTGTAAAGCTTGATGGTTGCCAGCTCAGACAAGCTCTATTCTACTTCTCTGCCAAGCAGAGGGGTAATGATGCTGCGCTAAGACGGCTGTTCTCACTGTCCTGGAAAACCCATCATATATAAACATAGAGCATCATTTTGGGGAGAGCATGAAAGGTGTCATGAGGGAAGAAAGAGAGGGAACTCATGTGAGCAACAAAGTATTACAACTGCGTAAGAGTTGTTTAAAGAGAGAAACTTGGCAGCTGAATGTCTGTGTTGGGAAAAGGTGGTAATGACATCTCCTAGTAATCCTGCAACACTGATAAATCAAATGTTCATATCCATCAGGATGTCAAAGTGTATGAAAGGATCCTGGTGAGCAAACCTAGGCAGCAGCCTCTCCTTTCCTTTATCACTCTATCCAGGAGCATGCTCCACCTTTAGATAATGAACTGTCACATCAGAGGGATTCTAAGCAGCACACGCTTCCTCATAGGCTTACTTTTGGTCTCGTTTGATGTTGCCTAACCTGAAGGCTTCTATTTCAGTTCTTGGGCCTCTAGGTTTGAAGTGAAGATATTTTTGTAACAGTGGATGAAATCCCAACAGTGAGAATAATAAAAAAGCAGTATTTCTGTAGCTTAATATGATTTTCTGGATTTTTTTTTTTTTCCAAGTGAATAGTTATGTGATCTCTGCTGATACCTTGGCAGAACAGTAACTGTACCCATATCTGGGTAGTATCTCAGAGGAAACTATCCCGCAGTAAAGCAGATATTTAATGCCTGAGTTTCTCCAACTTAGCTTATTAAAAAGGTAATGGGGAATTCTGTCATTGACGTCAGTGTAGGCAAGATTTTGCCTATGATAATTTTGGCTGGGGAAGACACCGCTCCACTGGTGTGAGAGCTTTGCTGTGCTCTCTTCAACTGTCCCAGCAGACTCAGATGTACTGGCCATTGGGGTAGGACAAGAACTACCTTCACACATATACTGATATTGTTGGCTGAACATATGCTTCTGTTTAATTAGCAGTTTATAGGGGGCAGTTTATAACTTTTCACTGACAAAATAAGAGTTCGTAGCTTTCAATACAAGGTAGGAATAAATCTAAGGCTTCATAGCCTTCTACATTATTTATTTCTAATATTTCCTCCAACACTTGGAAAAGCTCCCCAAGGGAAAAAAAAATGCAGAAAGCAAGCTGACAAATATATGTGAAGGTAACTATTTTAGCCTAAGGTTTACTGTAGCATCTTTGCATTTTGGTGGCTGCATGGTAGAAGCTGTGAGGCCCTTCTGACTTTGAGTTTACGCTTACAGGGATCTTTAAATGTCATCACCTGCATTAGTCCCTCCTGCTATACTACGGAGCATTCAGATGTTCTTCCCATATGCCTGCAATTTCTATGAAGGCTTTCAATGTGTAGTGTAACACAAAAAAACAGTGGTATAAAATAAATTTAGTATCAGCCTTTCTGCAGAGATCTTCAGGCTGCCATTGTGGCTAATATATACTCTTTTGTGGAGGACTTCTGCAAGTATTTCTAGGAGTCAAAAGGGTTCCTGCTTTGCTGGCTCAGTCCTCTACCTGGCGCTACTTGAATCAGTCTCTGTGCAATAGTTTTGTGGAATGCTCTCTGGTACAGGGCTGCTTTGTGCCAGAGGACAAAATGCAATAAATATCTGAAATCTGGCCAACATCAGTGGGAGGTTAAGAGGGTAGTCAGTCCACCTGCAAATTAGTGTGTCTATCTGCAACTGGGGCTATTTCAATAGGATTCCTAGGGGACTTTATGGGAGAAGTCCCATAACTGGCTCCTTTATGTCTCTAGAGCAAAGTGTCTTTTAGGTGGGGAGAAGACATTCCCTCTGCTCAAAGACATAACGAAAAGGGACCTATTCACTTCATCAATTTATAATTCAAGTTATTGGAATAAGTTCCTAGTGCCCCATTCAATTTTTTTGGCAGATGAAGATGTCCCATATAGATTTAACTCTGTTTTTTTGCTCTAGCTCAAGCAAGAACACTAATACAAAAGCTATTCCTTGCAAATAAACACTGGACAGATACAAAGAAATGCTGTGCAAAACCTAAGCCACGCAATGAGCTTCAGAAAGACCGGATCCACAGATGTGCTGACTGAAGTTTAAGAGGCAACTTAACAGATGTACAAAGCTGTAGATCAGAGGGGATATAAAACAGTTAAACTTGCTTAAAGGCACAATGTGTCACAATCTAACGATTACATGCATCCTAAACCCGACAGAAGAGGGAACATACGCTCAGCTATGTGCTCTTGGCTGTAGGCATGCCAAGAAGATTATAAAAATGCCATGCTGTGATATGTTGCCCTCCTGCCTGAAAGGCTACCATTAAGCTGCTTATTTACTGTACCTATTCAGGCAGCAGTGCGGTTCAGAGTGCTACCTGTCTTCTTGTTGGATAAATTAGTTGCGGATATCACAGGATTAGTGCTGCCTATTGTTCAGTCTGGTGAAGGTGGGGAGAGATGAAAGACACTGATCTGACCTTGTAATGTTTTGTGTAAAATAAGAGATGCTTTTTCTTCATAGTTGATCTTGGTAGGACTGACAGTCTTAGCAAGTTTGGAGCTAAATTAAAAAGGCTAACATGTTAATGGAGGCAAAAATTTTATCTCTTTCATATAGATATATATTAAAAAAAATAAAATATATATATAAAGGGAGAAAGATGGAGGGGGGAAGATATGGAGGTGTGGAGGAAAGTGCATGTCACTAGAGCTTTGTACTCTCTTTTTGGCTTTGTAAATCAGCACTGTTTGAAATGAAATCTTCAAAAGAACACACAGGAAAACTTAGCCACCCCCTCAACTCAAAATGTTTTTTTATATAAATTGTTTTGCCCTCATGTTTTTATGATATATGGAGCTGTGAACTTTAAATTAGTCATAACAGAAATTGACAAGTACAGCATTAAAAAATAAACCATGCAGCCCTACAGGCTTAATTATGAAGTGAGCAGGAAGATAGACACAGAAAATCCTGTTTCAAAATTTTACCTCACATAATATAAATAAAAGATTATGTCTTCCACTGGTAGCCTATAGATCAAAAGGATAATATAAAATGACTACCCTGGTGTTTATTTTGCCATTATTATGTGTATAGATAAACTATACATTTCTCATTTTCTTATGTCTTTTAGCTATACAGAGAGACACTTAGATACAATTATGGATACATAGCTATAAATGAATATCTGTAATCATTTTTACATTTTCATGTAATCATTAGAAATACATGCTTTTTCATTGTCAAAATGTAAAAATAGAAACATTTTTAAAGTATTCTAATCAATAATATGGCAAGTTGAATATAAATTATGTAAATAAAAATATCAATTGGAATTTAGACATTGTGATTCTGAAGATAAGGATGTTTTAGATAATCAGTAAAAATCAGGTACTAGTTATGACAGTATTTATTGCATAGATGTAAATATGTCATAATATAACCACATATCTTCACTATTCAGGTACCATGTGTGCTGAACTGATACTTTTCATTGCTGTTCTAAAAAATTTCTACTTGTTAAGTTTGAATAAGGCACTAGAGAGGGTTTTCTTTTTTCTGATGAACCATTGCTAACTTGAACCATTTTACATGGCTTTGGTGTAGCAGATTAGCAGCCAAAAGTTGAATTTTAATGGCAGCAATCAGTAACTGTAATTTCGTTGACAGTTACACCAAAACATGCCTGAAGTCTATTGTCAGGATATCTGAAGTGAAGATCTGAAATGTTCTGAATTTCCAGCTATGTATTTTTTATTACTGGCAAAAAAATGAGGAGGAAGAATCTGAAAGAAACAGCTGTAACTTTTTCCTTACTTCCTTGAGCTACTTACTTGATAATTTTTGAATGCCAGTATAAAAACTGCCAGAATAGCAATTGATGTTCAGCCAATAACATTTTGTCACATGAGAAGTGGCTGTCTTGTGAAGGAAATCAGGCTCACAGGAAGAGTCAAGAAGTACTAGCACCTTTTAATAAGGGCTTACTAAAACTAAACCTCAGTTTAAGTTTAAGCCCTTGTTACATGCCAGAATCCCTGGTGCCCTTGGTGATGGGATTATCAGAAAAGTGTCAGGCTGTAATATGCAGGATTGTTCTAATGAAGTCATTCCCCATTTCTGTATTTGTTTGCTCATGATTTAGGACCATTTCATGCAAAGCCTTAGTTTGTGAAAGTAGCCCTGCTAAGATCAGTTGGGATGATGGCTGAAGCTGAGCTTTTCTGATGCTGGCTTACAGCACTGAGCTCTCTTGGAGTGGTATTTTAACTGGCAATTATTGTATTTGATTATGATCAATCAGGATGAAAATTGTCATGACTTTAAATCTCTTTATGCCATTATTAGCCCTGCATTTTCTTCCTTGTTCCTCCCTCTCAGTCTACTTCCACCACACACATTTCCTGGATAAAGACAGCCCTTTGCAGAAATTAAAGGAAAATGTCATATTGCTAACAGTCCTAAATTGAATTTAGTATAGAAGATACATTATAAAAATATAGTATTGTTTTAATGTGCCATTTTTCCATTAAGTTTTGCGTTTTATAATCTTTCAGAAACTTTTGTAAAATGAATGTTGTGTTGTCGTGATAATGCAGGAGAATCAGAAAAAGAAGTAGCAGCAAAGGTCTGTCAACTGTAGTATCAATCCTTCCTTAAAGTACTGCAGTCTGGAGCTAACACTAGTCGTTGTTACATGCCAGCACAGCCAGGCTGTGGTCTCTGCTCCCTTTTGGAGTATAAGGTATCTCCTTTCTGCAGTTATTTTCTGCCATCCCCCGCCCTGATCTTTGGGGAGGATGATGTAGGAATACACACAGCTACACTGCAGATGATCTCTGATTTGTATCTGTCTCCACAGTAATATGACTCTACAGCCAAGCTATTAATTCCCTAAACCAGCTGCTGTACACCATACCTACTTCATGTGGACTGAAATGATGATATACCTGTGAAATCAGCTCATACCACTTTTTTAGATGCTCCAGGTAAAAGGTTTCAAAGTACTACTATGTAGCTCTAAGGTAGTTCAACAATTTATAAAATCTGCATGTTTCATGACAAGGTGACAGAGCCCAGAGAGCATCACCAGTATTGCCAATCTGAACAGTGCATAAGCACATCTCTGGAATTCATAAGATTTGAGGGCAGTAGCACAGCTGTGTCTTGAGACATTAGGGTTTTTGTTAGGTTTTTTGGAAACTATGAATTCAAGGAGGTCATTTGGCTTAAATGAAAAGGAAAAAAGTAATGAAGAAGAAGGCATATGCTCTTATGCTGACTCTCATAGAAGGACCTAAATCACTGCAGTTGCAATTAATGGTAATCACTGGCAAATCTGCCTCAAATGTGTAATTAATCCTAAGCATGTAAGCAGCCTGACTGATGTAAATGGGACTGCTCAGACGCTCATGTGCTCACATGCACAAAATTAGTCAGGCACTTGGCTTCTCCAGTAGGGCTGGATGGAAATGCAGAACTCTTCTGCTAAATCGCCATGGGCTCAAGAGAGTCGTGCAGTTTAATTATTTTCAACCAGGGTTAAAGAGGGAGGGAAATACCCTTTTGTGCTAGAGAAATTCATCCGAATGTCATTTGTAATGGCAGGAACGACCAACTCAAGGGAGCAAGCATAGGTGAGGTTCTGTTCGATGGCAGTTAGCAGTAGCTTGTGAAGCCGAGCTACTTTAGAATATTAATGCAAGCCCAGGGTAGTCAGCCTAGGATGAGGTTGAGATTGTTCATTCAAATTTAGAGATGTCTTTCTGTTTGAAAGTGTTGAGGGGAAAATTAACTAGGTCATGTAAATGAGAGTAGGAATCATTTGGGGAGACTTTAAGTACTGCAGTACTAATAGGTAAGATTTAAGTATACTTCTCATTTTTCGTGTACCAATCACCTGTAATATCAACCGGCTGCACATCCCCAAAACAAAGGGGTGGTGAAAAGTGAGGAAGATGGGAATAAATCCCAGAGCTGTATAGACTAGAACAAAGTTAGAACTGGATCCTGTGAAAAATTCAGGATAATAGGTGAACAGAAGGATTAAAAAGTATGGCTAGAAGTTTTGCAGCACTGAGTAACAGTTGCTTTATCCCAAACCTGTTAATAAATTGCAAGCACAGACAGATGCCAACACTCTTCACTCATTGTAGCTGAGAAAAAGGCTTTCAGCAAGAAGAATATAGTTGTTAAGAACTCAGGGGGTGGGATTGCAGGGGAACATTGGTCAGAAATTAAAAAAATTCTGATTAAGAAAAATTGGAATTTGGTGTGGGTTTGGTGTGTGACAATCCTACAAAAATTTGTCCCTAATTCTACCAGCACTAACATGGCTAATTAAAACATAAATGTATTGTTTTGTCACTGTGTTGGACAGTTAAGCCTGGAGAATATTTTTGTGTTAATTCTATACTCTAATAGCCTTTATTTTTGATATAAATCTGTTTCATATCTTTTATGACGTGAAAAAATAAGTGCATGCTGATCTTTAGTTAAGTCAGTGGTTACTGCTTCAAAAAGCATGTTATTCTGGTTGAACAGTCAGTAGTTCTGATAAAAGACTAAACCAATGCAATGTAATGTACAGTTGAAAAATAAGCAAAAATTGCTGTGATACTGAGCTAAAGAATATTTACAGATTCAGCATCCTTTGAAGGGAAGCTCTATGAGGCTTGCTCTACAGAACACCTTCCTCCAAAACATAGCATAATTCAGTGAGTTAATGAGTACGTACAGCATTTTTTTACTTCATTTCTTTTTATCTGCATATTTTCAGAGGATGAGTACATGTAACCTCAACAAAAGACATTCAGGATATTTAGGTTCTACAGAATCCTGAAGATAACTGCAGTTGTTTAAGACAGCTTTATTTTATCCTGCTTTGTGTTGACCAGGATTTGGTATTCATTCTTGGGCCATAAAGATTTTTTTGATTGTTTGGAATGTTGAGAAAGCAAATATTTTTGTTCAGAAATTTTGCAAATCTTGCAAAGTTTTTTTGGTTCTTCCTGCAACGCCCAGTAGATGGCAAATGATGTCTGGCAGTACTTGTGTAACCAACATCTTGTGCAGCTCTAGTCCAAATCCAGAAAAGTGTATATAGATATGAGGAAAATACCTGGCTTTCACAGTCTTTCTGATACCTAAACCATGAGACAAACCAGTCTCATTTTTAAGGGACTTTTTTATTATCTAGCCAGTCAATGCAAGTCTGGTCTACTAAGGTGCTCCGAGAGTGTTGCTTTTCTAAAAACTGCAGATCTGGCCGTGCTGTTACTCAGAGCGGTGCAGTGCAATGTTACATGTCCAGAAAGAAAAATGATGATACGAGGTCAGCTTCACTCCAGCCTACCGATGCTTTGTCAATATTGTATGGGAAATCCAGTTACTATAAGAAACAAGGACATTATGTAGCTGTTAGGGGCTAGAAAATAGATTGTTTACTATGTTACGTGCTATCAATCAGTTTAGTGAGTAAACCTGAGCTCTGGCTGACTAGCATAATTTCTCTCAAAAGCCCCAAGTGGCTCTGATGGTTAATATTTATTTAGATTAAATTAACAGCAAGTTAAAACTATTAGTTTTTTTAAAATGTGAAAGAATTTAGAACACTAAAACAGTTTAAAAACTCACATTGTTTTAATTCTAATAATAGTAAGTAAATTGACATGATGATTAAAAAACTGACTGTATAGAAAAGTTGGTGCAGGAAAGCCATACCCAATGAACATGTAAAGCATTTTGAATCTATTTCAAACTAGGGGTTAGTAATATAATCTAAGATGACTTCTTTAGTAAGGTATTTGTCAGTAATAAAGCAACAGATGAAATTTGATTTATAAAGGTTAGTTTCTTTGAAATATTCCTCTTTTTGTTTGCAGTGTATCTGCAGACAAAATGTATTTCATGCTTTATCTTATTCAGCATTCTACAATACCAGACCAAGTCTTTTATATTTTCAGTGTTTGCTTTGCTATGTAAATTCCAAGTTTGAAAAGCTGTTGCCTCCCAAGTCCTCTGCATAAATAAAGGGATATAAGCAGCCCCACTCTCCAATAAGACTCCTTTCTGATCAGTTGTGTAGCATAAATATTGAAGCGGAGGGATTTAAAATTCATCCTAGAATGAAAGCACTACTATCTTAGGACTTAGGAAATGTCCCTTAAACGCTCACTGTGTTGAATGACCTTAGTTTAAGTGACATCCTCCATTTAGACAACAGAATAATTACATCATATATCAAATGTTTGCATTGAAAACTGAAGACAGGACCAAGGATCAGGTTGATGTCTCCCAAGAAGCAAGTGAGGCTTATAGGAGAGAGGAACAACTGTGAAGATGTTGCAAACCCTGGTTCTCCTGCAATCAGCCATATTATTTTTATTAGAGCCTAAAAGGTTTGATCATGGCCATTGGCTAATTCAAGGTCTAGTGAAGTTGATCAAGTGCCTCCACCTTGAAAATAAGACCAACAAAAAAAAAAAGAAAAGAAAAAAAAGGCAAAAAAAGATGAAAACTGGTTAACTTTCAGAAGAAAATTTGTAATGGATTACTAAATAAAAAACAATGGTAGGAGCTTGCCTTCAATTAAGTCAGGATATTTTATCCCTAAATTGTCTAGTTTTATACATTTTCATGCTTACTGTCCTTTCAACTAGATATGAGCACAGGTACCTAAGGTAGCTTTACAAATGTCTCCAAATATTGATAGAGATCTTCTCCTGCATAGGTAAGTACATTGTGAAACTTCACGGTGCCTTTTGGTATCCTGTGTGTTGGACTGCTGACTTTTGCAAGTTAGTGTATCAGAAGCAAGCAAATCTCCACATGGTGGAACTTAGAACTAGGGTTTTGTGTGTGTCCAGCATGCTGGGTGGAAACTGGAGCCTTATGCATTTCCATTCAGTGTAGCTGCCTCCTGAACCACATAGCTTCAAGCTGTCCAGGTGTGCTTAGATGAGCTACGGTCATATTTCGGAACTGCAGGGTCAACATTCCCCTAAGGAGATGAAGGTCACCAAGAGAGGGTGGTGACAGCTCTTGTTAAGGAATTGTGTCTACTGTGTTAGAACATGGGAAAAGGAACTGGCCGTGGAGGTTGTTATGTTTTCATCACTTATGCTCCTCAAAAATATTAATCCAGTCAGTGTGAATGAAAAATTGCTCAGAGACTGATTGCCACAAGCTCACCAATCCGGTTGTTCAGAATACTGAGGTTGTTGGATACTGTCCTGGTTTCGGCTGGAATAGCATTAATTTTCTTCCCTGATAGCTGGTATAGTGCTGTGGTTTGGATTTGGGATGAGAATAATGTTGCTAACATACGATGTTTTCAGTTGCTGCTAAGCAGTGAAGGACTGTTCAGCTTCTCGTGCTGGCCTGCCAGCGAGCAGGCGGGGGGTGCACGGGAAGCTGGGAGGGGGCACAGCCGGGACAGCTGACCCTAACCGGCCAAAGGGGTATATTTGTATATTTGTATACCCTTGCTTTGTATATTCTTTTATCATTATTATCCTTCTTCTCCTTTTCTAACCTATTAAAGTGTCTTTTATCTCAACCTATGAGTTCTACCTTTGTTGTCTGATTCTCTCCCCCATCCCACCGGGTGGGGGTGAGCAAACAGCTCTGTGGCTACCTGCTTGGCTGTGGCTACCGACTTGTTTTAGCTACCTGCTGGGTTTAAACCACAGTAATTCTCTCACCAGTTTGACAGGTTCCCTGACATCAGTTTGGTTTGTATCCTCCGGGAAGTCTGTTTACCAGTTCCTCAGTTATAAACTCAGTTATACACTGATAAATGCACACCTTGTGCAGACTCTTTTGCAACTCTGAAGGAACTACATACATGCTAAGTGCAGTGCCCCATCCTTCCCGAGGGAACAAATTCAGGTTACTTTATGCTAGATGTCCTTTGCATGTAAGTGTAAATATATAAAGACCATTGTCTTACTTGGTCTTTGTTTTAATGAAGCTCCAAATCTGTGATGTTACTGCCACTGAAATGTTTGTGTGTGCCTTTTAACATCAATCATCCCATCTTCCCTGCAGAACGTCTGTATAATGGTACTGTTAGGACCTCAGTGTAATGTAAGTATGACTTGAAATAGATGTGTCTTATTTAGTAGACAGACTATTTTGTACTCTGTAAATACCAGGGAAAGGGATATTGGGGTGAATGACCAGATTGTAGACTACTGAAAGGGCTGGTACATGGACCTGCCTGGAGATTAAGTAGTTGCTCTCAAAGATTCCCTGGAGATGTCAGGGAAGCAAGTCTGGAATGGGAGAGGCTGCAGGACACCCAAGCAAATTAGAACTGAAGAGGTGGGAATAGAAAGCAAAGAGAGGTGAAGATCTTTACACACTTTGGATTTAGAAGGTTGGATTCGCCATGTTGATCAGTTAGCATTCTTCCTCTATCAGATCAATTGCTCCTCCTTTTCAGGTGTGATCATATGGTAAAACAAAAAGAAAGCATGACTAATTTTTGCATAGTGTTCCATAGCTTGAACTTTGGTTTAGGATTTAATGGAGTCAGTCAAATGGGGATGGAAATGTACTCATGAAACACAGAGGTTGCTCTTCTGAGTTTTCACTGCAGGGGAATGAAAGGGATAGAAAATGTGCTGTTACGGTCAGGGAAGCTTTTCTGAGTAAGCCTTTGTGGGTCAGGGATCTGAATATCCAGGTATCTTTGGGGCTGGTACATTTGATTGTCGTATCCCAGTGTATTGGGTTTGTGTGGTAAGGTTTTGGTTGCGGGGACGGGGCTATGGGGGTGGCTTCTGTGAGAAGCTGCTAGAAGTTTCCCCTGTGTCTGACAGAGCCAGTGCCAGCCAGCTCCAGGATGGACCCACCACTGGCCAAGGCTGAGCACATCAACAACAGTGGTAGCACCTCTCGGGTAACAGAGTTAAGAAGGGGAAAAAACCCACAACTGTGGAACTGCAGCTGGAGAGAAGAGTGCAAATATGTGAGAAGCATCCTGGCCTGTATCAGAAATAGTGTGGCCAGCAGGAGCAGGGAAGTGATTGTGCCCCGGTACTCGGCACTGGTGAGGCCGTAGCTTGAATCCTGTGTTGTTTTGGGCCCCTCACTACAAGAAGGATGCTGAGGTGCTGGAGTGTGTCCAGAGAAGGGCAATGAAGCTGGTGAGGGGTCTGGAGCACAAGTCTTATGAGGAGCGGCTGAGGGGACTGGAGTTGTTTAGTCTGGAGAAGAGGAGGCTGAGGGGAGACCTTATCGCTCTCTACAACTACCTGAAAGGGGGTTGTGGCGATGAGGGTGTTGGTCTCTCCCAAGTAACTAGCGATAAGACGAGAGGAAATGGCCTCAAGTTGTGCCAGGGGAGGTTTAGATTGGATATTAGGAAAAATTTCTTCACTGAGAGGGTGGTCAAGCATTGGAACAGGCTGCCCAGGGAGGTGGTGGAGTCACCATCTCTGAAAGTGTTCAAAAACTGTGTGGATGGGGCACTTCAGGACATGGTTTAGGGGACATGGTGGCGCTGGATTAATGGTTGGACTTGATGATCTTGAAGGTCCTTTCCAACCTTAGTGATTCTGTGATAAAAAACTCTGCAGACATCAAGGTCAGTGAAGGAGGGAAGGAGGTGCTCCAGGCACCAGAGCAGAGATTCCCCGGCAGCCTGTGATGAAGACCATGGTGAGGCAGGCTGCCCCCCTGAAGCCCATGGAGGTCCACGCTGGAGCAGATCTCCACCTGCAGCCTATGGAGGACCCCAAGCTGGTGCAGGTGGATGCACCTGAAGAAGGCTGTGACCCTGTGGGAAGCCCACACTGGAGCAGGTTCCTGGCAGAACCTGTGGCCCCTTGGAGAGAGGAGCCCAGGCTGGAGCAGGTTTGCTGGCAGAACTTGTGACCCCATGGGGGACCCAGGCTGGAGCAGTCCATTCCTGAAGGACGGCACCCATGGGGGGACCCAAGCTGGAGCAGTTAGTGAAGAACTGCAGTCCGTGGGAAGGACTCAGGTTGGAGAAGTTCATGCAGGACTGTCTCCTGTGGGAAGGACCCCATGCTGGAGCAGGGGCAGAGTGTGAGCTGTCCTCTCCCTGAGGAGGAAGGGGCAGCAGAGAGACTGTGTGATGTACTGACCATAACTCCCACTCCCCTGCCCCCTGCATGGCTGGAGGGGAGGATGGAGAGAATTCAGGAGTAAAGTTGAGCCTGGGAAGAAGGGGGAGAGGTGGGGGGAAGGTGTTTTAAGATTTGGTTTTAGTTCTCATTGTCCTACTCTGATTTGATTGGCAATAAATTAAACTAATTTCCCCAAGTCAAGTCTGTTTTGCCCATGACAGTAATTGGTGAATGATCTCCCTGTCCTTATCTCAACCCATGAGCCTTTTGTTGTATTTTCTCTCCCCTGTCCAGCTGAGGAGAGGAGTGATAGAGCGGCTTGGTGAGCACCTGGTGTCCAGCCAGGGTTAACCCACCACACCAGGTTTACAACTGTTGGCCAGTGTAGCCTTCCTCTTCATCTTAATTCTCATGTGGCAAGTCTACATAGCATAATCCCTCTATGTGATCAGATAGCAGGCATGTAGATTTTTTTTTTTTTTTAGGTAGGACAGTGCCTGTGTGCATAGGCAACAGCTGCCTGCTGTGAGTTCAGTGTCTATTCAGAAGTGTTCTTCAAACTACTTGACCTGGAAGTGGATGTGAAAACTACCTTCTCAGTGGAAAGCCAAGTGTTCCCATGCTCTAAAGCTAGCCACACTTCCCTAAACATGTCCCTAATTGGTATTCAATCTTAAAAAATGTCTTTCATTAAAAATATAATTTGACGAAGTGGGTAATTGACTTGCATTTGATTAAGGCAGATTCTATTGGATTAACATGGTTAATAGATAAAATTATAATCAAACAGAAAGCAGTACAAAAGGTGACTTAAGTCATGGGTCATATTAAGATACTAAATTTAAAAAGGATTGATATGGTAGGAATATTCATTTCACAGTAGGTATTGTGCTGTTCCCTTACAGAACTTGATGTAATTAAAATGAATTTTGTAGTCAGAATTGGGGCTTGTTCAAAAGGCCTTTGAAGTTGATATGAGTTGTTATGCTAGAGAAGTGTGTTTATGTTAAAACTTTACATCTACAATGTAAATACTCACTGCTTCCATATTGATAGCAGCAAAATGTTGTGTTGCTATTAGAAGAACTAGTTCTGAACTCCAGAGCGGAAAAAAATAGCTTAATGGTCTTACAATAAACAAACATACCCAAAGAAGAGCAGCTGTCTTCTAAGACTTGCTGTTACATATCACTGGAATACCATGTAGCGTTTCATTGTACCTATCTATTAGGAAGATAACTTAAAATTCAGTATGAAATTTGACCCATGATATCTAGGACACCACATTGACTCACAAAAGCTTATTGATAATAAAATAAAAAATTCCAGTATTAAATCTATAGTTTTCCTTTTAAGAGAACAAGTAAAGATCATAGACAGCAACCTCATCTTAAGATAACCATAGAGATGGAGGTAAACCATTAAAGCTACACTGTCCGAAACTGGATGAATTGGCAGCCTTAATGTATGTATCTTCACTTTGAAACAGTGAGATTAATTAATTAATGTTTGTGTAGCGGCTAGAGTACTCCTTGGCTGAAGTTAAAATTTTTCCTCCCTTGCCAACCATGGCAGATGCATTTTACTGCCTCCTTTTTAGGTGTGACAAGCCAACAGAGCAGTCCATGTGTGGTGGATAAAAGTAATCATGACTTGAAATGCATTAAGTGGCCCACTGGACAGATTATATAGGCAACTAGTTACATTCTGACACTGAAATCTGAATCTAAATTATCTAATGAGAATGTTTTCCATCAACTTCGGTTGTATTTCAAAAGGATAGAATCAGTGGAAATAACTAAACCTACAGTTAACTAACGTTCCTAGATTAGCAGCTTGTAATTAGATCAGTAATTAGATCAGATTAGTTAGTAATTAGATCAGCATTTTGCCTGCAGTGAAGGTAGTGTGTGCATTGCATCCACTAAGTTCTTTGAAACAAAAAATTGACTACCAAATGGAAGATACTGATTAAACATAAGCAGTAAATTCTCACTGTGGGATGACAGACTATTGGCTGTTTCAAAAGCAGTTTGCAATCGACATGCTTTCATTGAGGTATCTGTAAGAGGAGAAGAAGAAATACATGAACTAAGTACTTTATTGTAAGTATTTGATTGCAGAAAGATGTAAAATCTCTAAGGCATCTTCAGTGTTATCTCATGATTCACTAAACCAGAATCTATGTCTGGCAAAATACATTGAGCATCTCAACAAGTTCAAAGTACCCTGGGAGTTATGGGATCTAGCTGCCTACGGAACCCATCCAGGGAGCCACTTTGTTTTTAAAATCATCATTATTTTAGACTAGTCAATTGGGGAATGATGATGCCAAAGCAATGTGGAAAAGCTGTCATTGGAAGGTAGCTTTTCATTGATTGTTTTACAGTATCCCAAATACATAGACAAATTAGAATCTGTAAGGAGAAGTTCTTGTACTCTTAAGTTCTCATGTTCTAATAAAAAGGAGTACAAAAAGACTGCCAGATCGTTTCCTGAAGGTTCCAGTAGGTGCCAAATGATTTAGTAGTGAAATATGGCTGTATTTAACATCCTGCAGATTGTTCCACAAGGAAAAAAAAGAATTATTGTACCAGTGACACAACGTACCACAAAATCTGTAGTAGGTTGGAAGTGATCATTATAATGCCACAGAGATTACTTGGTCAAATGGCACTGGTCCCACTGTAAGAAATAACTGTAACTGCCTTTTTTTTTTTTTTTTTTAATTAAAGGTTCAACTCAAGTGCTGTTCTGAGAAGAAATGAGCTTGCTTATTTTTCTTAATTAAGGCTAAAGTAATTCCTGCCATTCTGTTGCTCCTGCCTTTAATAGACTGGATTTATACATTTAGAAAAGTAGCATTACAGAAACGGCATAAAAAGTGCTCTGTTCCTTCACAGTATGTTCTGCTGACAAGAGAGCCTACTTTTGGCATACTGAAATTTAGATCCACCAGAAGGAGAATAGTTAGTATTGTTTGGGTCATTCTTGTTCAGCGTTAGACAGTGTGTCTCAGTCATATCTGCCTATTAGAAGGAAAAAAAAAAAAAAATCTCATTTCACTTCCAAGCTTTCTTGAAATCTCTTGAGCTGCTGGCGCATGATACTGGTATTTTAGTGCCAAAGGTAATAATTTTGTGGTCCTTATGACACATTTGGGAATAGCTTTAGCATTGGAGATGGAAGGGCTGAGCTGGACTCTTGTCTCTGTACTAGGATGACCAGTTAATAAAACTGAAGAAATTAATAAAATTCAGCAGATCTATTTTTCAGTCAGTTCATTATTACTTTCTGGATACCCTGAATCTCAGTACATGTTATCCCTGTGAGCTAGTCTTCACTGATTAAGCACAGTACTTGTCAAGGCAAACTCTAAATTAAAAGCTTTGCACAAATCCAGTTTACTTAATGCAAATTGAAAGACAACATAAGAAAGAAGGAAGCATATGCTGGTTTTGATGTCATTTAACTTAGGCAGTACACTTCACATAACTTCAAACTGTTGATTTGAAACCACTTGTTTAGCTTGCTGCAGAAACAGTTATTCTGGTATCAGTGAACTATATTTATCAATGATTGGTTAGGGATCACTGCATGTAGATTTTCTATTTTATTTAAGAATAAAGTCATATTTAGATTGATGGAAGAACTTGGAATACTGTTGCTTCATCTTTATCTCTAATTGAGATACTACCATGGATTGTGAGGCTCTGGAGTATAATGATTTGTCAGCACAGGACACAGAGTGGACCAATTTAATAGTTGCTGGAGGGGTTACGATTCCAACAGCCTTTGATGAAATCTTTTTTAGGTCAGTAACATTTAGAGATATAGAAAAAAAAAATCAAGTAATTGGAGAGAAACCAGATGGTTTGTGGCTAATTTGGAAAAGTACCGATTATATTGTTGTGCAGCATCTTATTCACTAAATGAAAAGATCTTAGGATTTTATGAGGGATAGATTAATATTGATATCATGTTATGATTCACACTGTTTAGTGTGCAAACATCAGCCATCCTTTATTTTTTTCTGCACATGCTCAGTGCTATCGCTGAAACCACTGTACTCATACGGAATTACCATGGTGAATCAGTAGATGACAGCCTTATATGTACATTTCTTGTTTATGTTTTCCACTGCAGAAAAAAAATTTGCATGTCTGTAAAACGTGAATTCAAATATTAGAGTAGCCAAATTTATGCATACCATGGAAGTAACACGGGTGAGTGAAGTTTCATAAACATAAGCTGATCTCTCTGCATTTCCTAACATTTTTCAGAGCACCTTACTTTTTTTGCATAGGCTTCTATCCATTACAATTATATCTTTTAAATATATATGCATTTGTAAGTTTCTCTACTCTTACATTCTGAGTGAATATAGACAGACTAGTTAAGAATTGAACTGTGTGTTTACTTTAAGGTGACAGAGGTAAAATATTTACCCATATCTAACTGGGTAGATACTATTTTATTCATGTTTATTACAGTAGTGCCCAAGGGCTCTGAATGAAATCGCTGAACATTTCATAGATACTGCAAGGGGCAACTTTCTTCTCACACAATTTGTAGCAAAAAATAAGCAAGACAGACAAAAGAGCACACACAGACTTGGGAAGTGACTGACTTAGAATGACTCTATAAGGGAGAGATAGAACGCAGAGTAGCACCATGTCTGCTGACTGAGCTGTGCGATCACACAGTCTTACACAAGAAAGGGTTACATGTCCCAACAGTCCTATACATGTGTAATAAAATATAATATATTGAACACATTAATATATTTTATATTTATATATTGATATATATGTGTATAATTTTGCAGATATCTCAAGATGTCATTACAAATTGTAACTAGTACATTGGAACTAGTATAGAGGATTTTTTGGCTCCCATTAGCTTACTTATTGTTTTTAAGGCCTTAACCTTCTGTTACGGGATGAAGAGATTTAAACTTCACAGCATCTTGCTGTCGTTTGCTGGCATACTTGAGAATATTGTCTGAGATTTTTGGGGAATCCTTTCTGTTTGGCAGAAATGTTTGGATATGCTTGTTAGGTACTGAACACTACAAAATAGACAGTCATCTCTGGAGGGGATCCTTCAACGAGGGAATAGCTGTAGGAAAACACTACCAAACAAGCAACACTTTGCTGAGAGTTTTTCAGAATAACATTCTTGACTTAGAGACCATTATCTAACAGATGTGTATTGATTTAATAACCCTCCCTACTGTTTCACTTGTAAGTACTTAGTTCTGTCATCTTCAGTATAGAACATGGAGCAGGAAGCTATTAATAAAAAGTCTCTCATTCAGGCAAAACACATTGGTGCCCATATTTGCCAAGGACAGTTAAGTATTTCAAAGCTAATTAAAGCTTCATTTTTTGGTTGGGATGCTGCAGGCAGGTCCCTCAGCTGGATATAGTACCTGATACATATATTGGTATTCTTAACCAAAGAATAACATTACAAACTGTTTAATCTACTATATTTTTTCACCAGTGTACCCCAAAATAGTATTACAAAATTATATGTCTGTCTTTGACTACAGAATAAGGAATTTACACCTGGCTCCTGTCAAGCTGTTACTTCATTCTTATTTCTTTCTCTAGATGGTGTATTTACTAACTGTGTTGGACTCTGCTCTTCCTTTTCATGATTTTTAATATAGCAGGCTTCATTGGCCATCTAGCAGTAAAACCAGTAACGTTCTGGTGAAAACGAAAGTACGAACTAGTAAGGCAAATCCCTCTGTATTCACAGAGTAAATGAGAGGACAGAATGACATCAAAAATCTCTGTCTTTCGTGGGCTTTAGCTGCATTTTCTCTAACACTGAGGCTGGTTATAGGCTCTGCTGAGATTGACATAAAAATCCATATGCAGCTGATAGTGAAGCTGAATATGGTCAGTCCACAACCCAAGAACTGCAACAGGTATGACAACTGTTTACCTCTGCTCTGCCTGTGAAGGTGGTTCCTTTAGGAATAAAGGCAATAGCCCAGCCAGTTTCTCAGCCCTCCTCTCTTCTATTTTTTACTAGAGCAAGAGATAATAAACAGGAGGGATGAAAATAGCAGGAATTTGGCACAAAATCTGTTGGGAGAATGCATAAGGTTGGGAAGGAAGAGGGAGAGTCAGCTCTGCTGCCACTGTAAAATTGTCAGGTTTAGCAAATACTGCTGTGTTAGAATGCAGCTGTGAGCAATGGAGCCAGCTGCCACTGAGCTGGGGATGGCAAGTTGTGCTCAGCACTGTACAGCTTTCTAAACAGTTCACAACCTCTGCTCTACACAGAGAGGATCATCTTCTGTCCTACACGCCCACATACGCACCCTTAAAATGAAGGTTGTTACAATAAGATGTGACCTTATATACAATGAGCATAGCCATTCTAATACATTTTAAAAGCTATGTAAATTATGAGTTAAGCTGTGTGTTTATTCTGATACTTTGCATGTTAGTTCATTGCTATCAGGAAGCTCAAATGAAAAAAAACAATTGGTTGCATGTTGAAAAGCAACTAATAACTTTACACTACGGTTTAGTGGTCCTGAGCTCCAAGTATTTTAGAAGAGTCTGTGAGTAGGAAGACTCTGATTGTTTCTGTCTCCTCAGCCTCTTGAGGAGTGTTCTTGATGTTTCCACATGCACATGGCCAAAAAGAGACACGGGAAAGTAACAAGTCACTTTCAAAATCTTAGCTTTCAAATGTGTAAGTAATTTCTTACAGCTGCCTCAGCTAAAAACACTTGATTTGCATCTCTGTATTCTGTATTTCTGTAGTGAGCATGTTGTAAAGTTCCCCAAGTCCAACACAGGAAGCATCCTATACAACACATCTTTTTTAAGGTAAGAAATGCTTGTGTGAGGAGTTCAGCAAGTGTTTTGAACACTTGCTCTTCTTTCATATCCTATTATTATTTTCGGCAAAGTTTCAAGTAATTTGCTTTTCTGAACCAAGCTATAAAGCTTTTAACTGTAAAATTGATCCCCTCATAAAGTACATATTTTCTAATGCTGTAATTACCTGAGGCCTGATCTTCCAACCCTTGACAGTGTAAGTTATCTTTACTCATCTGTCTAATCTTACTGATTGAATATAGGATGAGTCAAGTGATGCCAGCCTATCTGCTAGGTCTCTACTCAACTTTTCTAAATCACTATTTGTTTTCACATGTGGGATAAGTGATCTAAGTGAAGGGTTAACAGTGTTCTGTCTCTCTTAATTTGATATTTGGAAGACAATTATAATTCAAAATGCTTCTTCTAGTTGAGGCTCCTTAGGAAAGACACATATGTAGCCTAGAGCTAGAAGTCCAACTTTGCTTTTAAATGCAAATATTTTAACAAGTATAACACACAGAAGCATGAACTATCAATTATTCCTACTAGGCATATGTAAAACATCTTGTTTATCACAAAGAGACCAAATTAGGTTAAAAAATGTAAAAAAAAAAAATTGTAATTGAAATGTTGCCTATTCTCCTTTGAAACTACCCATTGTTCCTATCAGAAGTAGCCTTCAGGTTGTCCTGATGCATCTGAATGGATCTTTCAATAAGAAAAGATGGCAACTAACAGCATTGGCAGTCTGTGGCATTTGTCATGCAATGTGACTTCTTGAGAACAATGCATTATTTACAGCACTAGCCTGCCAGAATAAGAGGAAAGACTTTGTTGCCCCTTACTTTCATTCTCTAAAGGCCTTACTGGAACATACAGAATTGACAGGCAGAAAAGTTTCATGTCAGGCAGAATGGATTTCCCAGCTTACCTACACACACCAGAATATAGGCAGAAGTCCATGGAAATTTTGAAAGTGTTAACTTCAGTAGATTTTTTTGAATCCAACTTTAACTGCATTAGACTGAAGGCAGAACAACTACAAGTTTCAACAAACATAAGTTTTAATTTCCAGTATAGTATTGTCTCAGTCTAAATCAAGTAAAATTCTACTGTTTATCTACATCCCCTAGAAGACGTTATTCTAAGACAGTAATACCTTGGGGTTTTGGTTGGTTGGTTAGTTTTTCCAGGCTACTACTGCGTATCTTTCAGAGCTACAGATGAATTGAGTCTCAAGGTGATTTTGTTGCATCATTTTGTAGACATGATAGCTGTTATACCAATATTTTTCCCTTTCTCAAGGGTAGTTGTTAGTTTTTGATCAGGAAATAATTGTCTTAATCCTCAATGCGTCTTCCAATTTTACACGTGTGCAGCCATACTCGCAGGATTAACATGAATGTTAGTTATGTATGTGGCACAGTCCTGTGAGTCATATGCTCAGAAAACGTGCCCTGATGATAGTTATCTCTGGAAGCTTTCAGTGAAGTTAATGTTATATTGCAGCAACCTATATGTTATTTCTCCCCGTCTCCCTGTCTTCTGAGCTCCTTTTTAACTAAAAGTCTCTAATCCCTGATGGTTAGTGGACTGTTCTGTTTTGTCCTCTCTTGGTTTTGGTACAAAATTTTGTACATTGGTCTTACTGGTATGGAGTGATTTCAGAGCTCTCTACAATCTTTGTTTCTGACACCACTGGGGTTTTGCATATCATCCCAGCCCCCTGGATTTGCGTGAGATATTTATAGATGTTATTTCTATTATATCAATTGCATTTTAACCTTGTAACTTAGAGTGGTTCATAATTTAATCTATTCAATGTTGACAGGATTGATATTGTTGTTTAATACCTATTTTACAAAAAAATACATCCAAGTACTATTATTTAAAGATCTATTGTCTACATTGTTTCACAGTTTCATCTCTATGTCCTCTTACCGATGGTTTCTATGTTTTTTAAAGTTCTGAGTTTTTAGGTGTTAGAACTACATGCTTTTTTTTCTCAAGGCTTCTTAGAATGAAAGCAAGCCTACTTCCACACAAAGTTGGTCTCAAAAAGTTAGATCTTTTTTTTTTTAAACATACACTCCCCCTACCATCACCTATTTCTAATTTCTCTAACAGCATACAATTCAGGAGACTTGACTTAGCTGCATTTCACTTTAACTCATTAATTGCATGACAACCCCAATAATATTTACTTCTGTTAAAATAAGAGGTCCTCTACTAGGTGGTATTACATATTTGTGGTGGTGTTGTATATTTAGATATTTATCAGACATTGTATATATATATGGTGTCTGACTTAGCACTTAGTATGAAGTCCAACAGTGGAAGTCAGACCATACCCTTTGTGTCACTCAGACTTCAAAAGGACATAAAATAGCCTTCACATTTCCACCCAGAGTTTCTTCTTCCTGTTTGGTGGTTGTCATAAGAGAGGAAGGAGTGTACCTGAAGCAGTCGGTTTTTTCTTGCTTTTGTATTGTTTGATATATGATGAGCTTGGTTATCGGATCTCAGTGTGCTACTGAGTATGGCTTCAGTTGCTAGAAAAAGCGCTATCTACGAGGAGGCAAATATGCCCTTTACCGACTTCATTTGTGGCTAGAGTTTAAAAGCTGCTGTCAGAGTGTGTACAATGGAACTGTTGTTTGCAAATAAAGCAAATTAAAATAAACATCTTTTATCATAAGAAAGCAATTAGTGTTGATTCGCAGCTTGACTTGGTTTTTCTTTCCTGACCTTGACTATATTGTGATGGTTTTGTGCCTCCTCGGACAGTTTCTACTTGCATCTGCATCGATTAAACCTTGATCTCATTTATTATCTCAGGAAATGGTCTCAAGGTCACAGGGCTGGAAATTTAATTATGGTGGCAGTATATTAAGTGGCACATTTAAAGATGCTGAATCGTAGTAATTAATTTTTTGGATGGTGGTCTCTAGGGAACAGGTTTTCTCTACACTGGGTGTTTAGACATCCATCATGGCCATTCAGCTTGGCAGCTGTCTTTTAGCTTTAAACTGCATCATTATTCATCTTTTATGACTGACTTTAAAAACACCAGACAACTATATCCTTTTCTATTGTAATATATGTCAGATGCTTGTCTTAAGCAATACTTCACCTTTGCTATAAAACATTAACAGAGGTTCCCAGTAGCTACCTGGGCTGGCCTCTAAATTGAGACAACAATTACCCTTCGCTGACATCTAGTGTCAAGACATGAGATATAGCTGGAGTGCTGAATCCATTGGCCTGGAAATCCTGCACTTCCCCAGCGATTCAGGCTCACCCAAGAAGCTGCAGCGCTGGACATAATTAGTGGGCACGAGGGATTAACTTGGCACTCAGTATTGACTTTGTAGCTGCACTAGGTTATTGAATGAAATACAGCACTGCCAAGGTCTTAAAAAGCTTGTAATGTTTAATGAAGGAACGGTCATTAAACTTGCTGGATCAAATATTAGGCAAGATGGAACTGGGAGGTATTTAATAAAGAGGCCTGAAAATATGAACTAAATCACATATACTCATTTAAACTGCTGGCCAAAGCCCAGCATATTTCAAAATTGTTCACTGCTGGTTTAAGCTACACAGTATGAACTGGGAAGGAGAACACTAAGCAGGTTTTAGTTTTCTGCATAACTTCACAAGACAGTGTTCCTACTGTAGAATTATTTTTCTTAAATGAAACACTTTAAAGTTCACACATTCTGCTGGGATTGCAAAGAAATATTCTCTAGGGAGTGTGAGGGTATTGGAGTTCTCATAGTGAACAATATCTGTAGACTTTAAGTGAGGTCTTTCATACCCTTTGTCAAGCTGAATCTTCCAGAATTGAGACTGAAATATTAAACAGTGGGTTTTCAGAATATTGTTACAAGAGTTGTCGTATTACACACCAGTATGTTAGTAATACTATTTTTACAGGCTGAGATGAAGAGGAAGAAAATCTCTTAAAGTTGTTGGGACAGAGAATAGAATTAAATTCTAGGTGCAGAATATTGGGCGTGGCATTCCTCCTGCACCTTGTCACCTCTTGATCTCTTTAGACATAGTTCTCCAGCAGTGAAAGTATCTGTGCTTGCAGTATTTGATCTTCTCTTAAATTTGTGCCATGAACCTATCTATCTCTTTGGTATTTGGCCTTTCTATAACAGTGGTTTATCTTCTTCTGTGGGTATCAGTTAGATCTTTTTGTATGGTGTGTTTTGTGATTAGTATTATGTGATTGTGGTTGAGAAGTTTAAATGCTGTTCCTGTGCAGTAGACTGATGAAGACTGGTTTTCCTAGGTGTACATGTCTTTTGAGTGCATCTGACTTGACTGAACTAACTCTAGCAGCACGATATGCTGTGTCTTAGAAAGTAACACCCCGTGGTTCATGTTAATTCAGAGGTTTTATAGGCGGTATTAGTAAATGCCGAGCATATCAATCCTCCACTCATGGTCTGTGTTCCCATAGTTTGAAAGGAAAATAGCAAGTAGAATAGCAAGCGGATCATGAGAGAAATAGAAGAGGGATCTCTGAAGTCAGATATACAAAGGCATAGGGTGTTTCTTGGCTTTACTTTGGTTTAATTACAAACTTACTGGTGTGAAGGACATCTCCCAGAAGTGTCAAACAATGTAGCTGCAGTGTGAGAACAGCAGATAATTTTGCCCAGGGCAATTCAGTCGTATACAAGCCTACTTAGAAATGGAGATTAATGATGGCACAGTGGCTTCTTATAGAGTTGCATATAGAGCCTTGGAGCTGTCTAAATCTCATCTAATTTAAGAGGTAGTAGAAATGAAAACAAAATGTGGACATAGGCAGGCCCTCCTCATGAAGTAAGGAATGTTCAGGGCATCTGTGTGATGCATGGGGATAGTTCAGGTCCCTCTTTATGGCTGTCCTCACTTCCTAAAGATGCTTTTCTAGTCAGTAGGCTTCTTGCATATACTTTGTGGTCTAGATCTGATGTCTTCTCTGCATGTAGCCCATAAGATATGTTTTCCAGAATACAGGAATGATATTTAACTTGGCACATCAGAAAGTCTTAGAAACAAGTAAAGTGCGAAGAGGGCCTATGGCTAGCCAAGAGTCACTTCTAACATGGTATGTTTGCAAGTATAATGTTCAGTCTGGCGAGCTGGTTTCCATCTACATGTGGTTGAGAACTCCTTTGTAATTTCCTCTTAAAAACAGCCTATATGCTTGTAAATTAGTGGTCTCCTACTTTCAAATACTGCAGTAGAACATAGAAATGGGAATAAGGTCTCCTGATAGCTCCTGTGGATTAGCATGGTTATTTTTCCAAGTGCCCTAGTCTACTCACACATTATTAAAATTTGATAAATTGTATGTATATATGGTTGTACATCTAGCCAGGCAAATCAGGGATAGTTACAGCTGCAAGAACAAGATAGTCAAAATAGTTAATGTTTTTCCTATGAGTTTCTGAAGAAGCCCCTTTGTTCAGAATCCACTGGATTTTGTGAAGAAACAAACATATCACAATAGAAGAAATAAGGTGGAATTGCAGAATTTGATGGAGGATTATACCTGCAGCTTAGTAAGAACCAAAACAATTAAAGAGGATATATGAATATTCTTTTTGTCAAGCTTACGTTTTTTCACTTCATGTACCCCATTTTAATGAAGAACATTTAAACATTTGAGTTGTTACCTTCATGCTGTTGATGGATTCAGAAGTGATTTGAATACATCTGCATGTAAATATTGCCATCAGTATGTATGTACGTGAGTATTCACCATGTAATGGGGACTAGCTGTATAGAAAGTTTAAATTTTGGAACATGTAGAAGAGATAAAATCGGTATAGCTTAGGTTACCGCTGTTGGAGGAGTGATGGTAGATAGAACAAATAATCCATATGTTAAGATAAGTTTATGCAAGTGATTAGGTGAGCAGCTGTGCACAATAAATGAACAGAAGAAAAAAATCATTAATGATTATTTCCAAAGAGGTTAATGGTACCAAATTAAGTATTCATCATGAACTGCTTCTTCAGCTGTAGTCATGGTATAAATTTTATTCATATTACCTTACTGTTAGACTAAGACACTGGTATTTTTGTGAAACCAAGATAGCAAATGTTCCTGCAATTCGTGTGGAATGATGTACTGTATGAATGGCAAAATTAGTCTGTTTCATGAGTTTTTCATGTCAACAAGCTCAAGAAAACCACTTATTGTTCATGTCTGGAGGCTATTTTATCTAAAATGCTACAGAAGAAGGGCAGCAGTGATAGAAAATGGTTGCACTTCCTTTTATAACAGACCTGTGTATGTTTGGTCAATCAGAATTTCTCCTACTGAAAGGCTGGATTTATAAAACCAAACATGGAAGGTTTGGATCCAAGCTGTATGTCACCAGAACCTTCAAATGATATATCAGGATTTTGCCCCCTCTTTTTAACCATCTCTTCTTAGCATTAAACACCGTGTCATTCCTGTAATAAATTCTTGCAAATGTAAAATCTTGTGTGAGTAAAAATTTCCTTAAAACATTATTTAAAATAGAATTATTCTGTATACTTTCTTTACTTTTTTCTAGTTCTCAATGCCACAGTTTTAGCCCATATGAGTGTAAGTTTCTTTCATATGAGGTGTGCAATAACTGGATTTCTATGTATAAGAACTATCTTGCAAAACTGTTTCAGTGCATACTCACATGACTGATAGCCTCATAACCATCCACCCTGAACTATGCTCAACTTTCCTAAATGAGATTTTATTGGAACTGATTATGATTAGATAAATGGGTGACTTCACTAATGTATAATACACTTTTCAATTATAGAGTATGTATGATAATTTACATTTCTTGTTTGATAGTATGATATTTATGTGACATATTCTGGATGAGATCTGCTGCTGTTTATATAATGGTCTTACTTTTCCCTTAAATTAAATCTGCTTTCAAGTTCTTAAATTTTTTGGATAAACAAAGACATTACAAATCCACCTTAATTTACCCTTCAGTGGAATGAAACCTACTGGTCGATAAATTCTAGTCCCCAAATTTGTTGCCTAAGGAGACAAATTCTGTCATCAGATTAACAGATGAGCATAATGCAGATTGGAATAGGAATTGTCCTCAGTTATGTGAGTGCGGAATCGAGCAACCATTATCAAATTGACAGCTGAGAGACTGTTAAAGAAAAATGGAATTTGATAAAGAAGCAGTGTTTCTTCTTTCTTGCCGTAAATCTGATCTATGCCTCCTGGGTTAGCAGTTTTCTTTACCTGTGGAGATTTTGCAGGATGCATTGCTAATTTTGAGGTATATGAGAATTAGAGCATTTTCCCTGACACAGGACCTCTGGGCAGGAGAAAAAAAGAAAAGTATTTCATGTCCTTTTTTTTTTTCTTGCTAATAACCTATACAACTTTTCATCTGGTGTTAACACACAGAGAGACAGCATTCAGTTAGAAAACAGAACCTGTCTATAGATACATCAATAGACTGTATCACTAAATAGCTTTTAAACTTTAAAAAGAAAGAAAAAAGCTAAAATGAAAGTTGTCGGTCATATCTGTAAGCTCTAATAAATCAAGAATTTTGAAAACTATCACATTACAGAATTTTAATTTTGAAGTAGGCAACATATTAGAGGAATATATTTTTGTGATTTAATCTAAACTCTCTGAATGCCTCTAGAAGATCAAGATTTCATGAAAGAAAACAACCTGGCATGTAATACAGTGTAGGAAAGTTTAAGGTAGAGGTTGGTTGTGTTGGAAACCCATGAATCTTCCATAGCAGTCTTCCCAAAAAAGTTTAAATAAAAAAACCCAAAACCCCAAATAGTCTATGTAATTGTGGTGAAGTATGCCCTTCGTGTTCCATTGCTCAGTATGGGTTTCTTTTGGAAGTGGTAGTTTTTCCAGTCATGCACTATTTACATAGCTTACATGTGACAATACTGATATTGCCAATCTCTCTGTGTGGGTATTTGTATATATATCGTGTACGTATATTTACACACAATGTCCTAAACTGGCAGAATTCCAACATCCCTACAACATGTATGATGAATTTGTGCTTAGTCAGCATGAAACTGACATGATACTCTGATATTTGGCTTTTAATTCTTTAAAAGCTTTTTTTAAAATGTACCTCATGCTTCTGCAGAAGCCAATACGCTCTGCAAAGAACTGAGAACTCAAAGCTTTGTTTTTAAGTAACTTTGAAGACTGTGAATCACTTTTTTTTTTTTTTTAAACTCCTGTAATGGCAAGCAACAGAGGCAATTGGTAATATATCCACTTTGCATTCCAAAGTTTTAATTGTTTTGAGTATCCTTCTGCTTTAATCATTCCTGGCACAACTCTGCTGGGCTTAGAGAAGGAATGAGGCCAGCTCTGGGGTTAGGTGAACAGTAGCATTTTGAATATGGACACTGAAATTTGTAAGGTCAAGAGTTTGTTAATAAAACATAATTGTGTGTACTTTTTGCTTCCATAAAATGTTTCATAAAATGATCACTTTACTCCAGTTAATATTACTGTTAAGCAGAGATTGCTGCCATGGGTCTGTAACTTGTAAAAATGTGAGTAGATGGGCAACTTGCATGGCCTTTGCCAAGTTACTGAGTTATATTAATAGCTAACCGCAGCCTACTGTTTTATTAAAACAGTATTTTCCAAGCTATTGACAGGTATATTAATGACAGTGGCTGATGAATAAACTAGCAGTTTTAGACTGAAGTTAGGAATTCTTTTTGTAGAGGAAATTCATTTCTTCACAGTAAAAAGTTTTATTAGCCCATAGGACAAGGGGTAATGGTTTTAAACTAAAAGAGGGTAGATTCAGACTAGATATAAGGAAGAAATTTTTTACGATTAGAGTGGTGAAGCACTGGCACAGGTTGCCCAGAGAGGTGGTAGATGTCCCATCCCTGGACACATTCAAGGTCAGGTTGGATGGGGCTCTGAGCAACCTGATCTAGTTGAAGATGTCCCTGCTTATTGCAGGGGGGTTGGACTAGATGACCTTCCAACCTGAACTATTCTATGATTTTAACTATTCATAATTAATTTGAATGAAGATATCCATGTCATGTTTTTTGTGAAAGGGGAGGGAATAAGATAAATACTTGGGGACTTTTATTCATTTAACTGGCACAGCTCTTTGAGGAGGGGCATCCTTTCTTAAAGCTCCCAGAAGGGTGAGGGAATGGCACAGAGCCAAAGAAGTGTCCATGTCCTAAAACTGCTGAAATACACTCAAGCTAAGCAGTCGGCAATCCCTGAGGTTTTTTGCTATGTAGGATTTGGATTGTGAGACAGGAGTCTACAAAATGTTAAGCTGGGGGGATGCTACGAAATGAAATGCTGTTGCAGAGGCAATCTACATCTGAAGTCTGGTGGCTATTTGCAAGGCTTTCTGCTCCCCAGTGACAAGTTCTGTCCCTTGCCAATGTGACGCCCGTCTACAAGAAAGGCCAGAAGGAGGATCCTGGGAACTACAGGCCTGTCAGCCTGACCTCTGTACCGGGGAAGATTATGGAGCGGTTGGTCTTGAGAGTGCTCACAGGGCACCTGCAGGACAACCAAGGGATCAGGCCCAGCCAGCATGGGTTCATGAAAGGCAGGTCCTGCTTGACCAACCTGATCTCCTTCCATGACCAGGTGACCCACCTAGTGGATGAAGGAAAGGCTGTGGATGTTGTCTACCTGGACTGTAGTAAAGCCTTTGACAGCGTCTCCCACAGCATTCTCCTGGAGAAACTGGCGGCTCGTGGCTTAGACAGGTTTACTCTTCGCTGGCTGAGGAACTGGCTGGATGGCCGAGCCCAGAGAGTTGTGGTGAACGGCGTTAAATCCGGCTGGCGGCCGGTCACAAGCTGTATTCCCCAGGGCTCGGTTCTGGGGCCGGTCTTGTTCAATATCTTTATAGATGATCTGGATGAGAGAATCGAGTGCTCCCTCAGTAAGTTTGCAGATGACACCAGGTTGGGTGGGAGTGTTGATCTGCTGGAGGGCAGGAGGGCTCTGCAGAGGGATCTGGACAGGCTGGATCGATGGGCAGAGGCCAACTGTATGAGGTTTAATAAGGCCAAGTACAGGGTCCTGCACTTTGGCCACAACAACCCCATGCAACGCTACAGGCTTGGGGAGGAGTGGCTGGAGAGCTGCCCGGCGGAAAGGGACCTGGGGGTGCTGGTTGACAGCCGGCTGAACATGAGCCGGCAGTGTGCCCAGGTGGCCAAGAAGGCCAACAGCGTCCTGGCCTGTATCAGAAATAGTGTGGCCAGCAGGAGCAGGGAAGTGATCGTGCCCCTGTACTCGGCACTGGTGAGGCCACAGCTTGAATCCTGTGTTCAGTTTTGGGCCCCTCACTACAAGAAGGATGTTGAGGTGCTGGAGTGTGTCCAGAGAAGGGCAATAAAGCTGGTGAGGGGTCTGGAGCACAAGTCTTATGAGGAGCGGCTGAGGGAACTGGGGTTGTTTAGTCTGGAGAAGAGGAGGCTGAGGGGAGACCTTATCGCTCTCTACAACTACCTGAAAGGGGGTTGTGGTGACGAGGGTGTTGGCCTCTTCTCCCAAGTAACTAGTGATAGGACGAGAGGAAATGGCCTCAAGTTGTGCCAGGGGAGGTTTAGAGTGGATATTAGGAAAAATTTCTTCACTGAGAGAGTGGTCAAGCATTGGAACAGGCTGCCCAGGGAGGTGGTGGAGTCGCCATCTCTGGAAGTGTTCAAAAACTGTGTGGATGGGGCACTTCAGGACATGGTTTAGGGGACATGGTGGCACTGGATTAATGGTTGGACTTGATGATCTTGAAGGTCCTTTCTAACCTTAGCGATTCTGTGATTCTAGTTTCTACAATGGGAGAAGGTAAAGGCATGAAAGAGGGACTGTGTCCACAAGGCTTTTAAATAAGATGCAGTGTCTGTGGAGAAATACCATGCAGCACATATCAATGAGTGGGGAAAACACTTAACTGGTAGCAATCTGGAGATCCTGCTCTTATGTCTGCAAGTCCCTCACTTTAAAGTCAAAGATCATCTTATAGGAGCAAGTAACTCTAAGCTCCTCTGGTATGACAGGTGGATGCTGCCCTTCAGAGAAAAAAGGGGGGTAAACAATCTAGGCTGTCTTTGAGCAGCCCTGAAGAAAGCTTACAGGGAAGGATGAATCTCATCTTTGTTCTCTTGCTGTACAGATGATTACAGAGATGATGTTAATTTTGGACTTTGGTGAGTAAGCACAGAACATCTGCATATGTAGGCTAGAAAAGATACACAGTTTCATGCATACTGCAGTTTGTACAGTTTGAAATGGTAGTTCAGAGAAGTGAAAGTATTTTTCACCTTTGTGTCTGAAAGTATGACACTGTTTATATAACCTGCCCAAGGATGCTATGCAAAGGACTGAATAGTATGTTCTTTGTAATTACACTGTGCACCATAATTACACTGTGCACTGTACTACAACAAAACACGTAGTTTCTTCTCTATTAAGAATTAAAATACACCCAAAATGTCAAATGCAGAGAGAACAAAAAGGGGGTTTGGGCATCAATGTGTATTCCACAAGGGACTGTTTGTTTCCTTGGAATGTTGAACAGCAGTGCTCCAGAGTGTGGATTTGGAGACATACTGTCATAGGATAACTCAAGCCAGACTCTCTGAAGGTCTGTAGTCCAGTCTCTGAATTGGAGTCAGCTGTGAGATCAGACCAGGTTACTCAGGGCTTTATCCAGCTTTGTCTTGAAAACCTCTAAGGAATTCCTGAATCTTAGTCTCCGACCCTTTCATGTGTTTGTATTATTGCTCAATTTTTCTCAAACTTCAGATGTTTTATTTGTAGGTATTAGGAACCTCTATGTCAAACGGTGAAAGGTGAAGGAAGCAAGTCAAGGCACTTGCTGTGTGGGGTAACTATAGATGTGAATGCTCTTGCACTCAAGATTTGTGACCTGAATGTGACTTCTCTCTAAACTAGTTCACTGCCTTTCAGTAGCAAACTACTGAAAATGCAGGTAATCTGATTATGAAAAATCAACTGCTGTGTAAAAGTAGACTGTATGCTTAAACCTGTATGAGGCAAAGTGGCTATGAGAGTCTTCAAAACATAACCATAATTCTCTTTTTGCCTTAGCAGGACACCACCTGCTAGTTAAGTCACTAACTATTCTGATTATTTTAGACAAACTTCAGTGTGCATTTTCCTTGTGTCTCAGTAAAGTGTGTTTGTTCCAAAATCACCGTACTACAGCTAAATGTGAAAGCATGTGTATTTGATTCATATTGAGCTTGGAGTTTCTTGTACTGAAAGAAAACAGGAATACTCCTAAGAAGTAAATACATACATAAACAATAAAGCTGATGCAAGCAAGAGGAATGCTGAGTCCACACAATGTGTTATTAACAGCATATTAGTACACACATTGGCTGAGACGCATAGGTAGTTGTGCGTGCTGTAAATAATTCTCTGGGTGTCAAAATAGTAGCGCTCAAGATAACTGTACACATTGCAGGCAAAATGGCATTTACCCATTTTATTTTCTTTTAAAATCATGATTCAGTCATGAATCAGTGGATAGCTGTTCTTAGATTTTTAACAATCCATTAAAGCAGCTGGGCAAAATCCTTCTGCCTGGAGGATTAGTGATCACCTCTGTTTCTGTTGTCCTCACCTAAACTGGGGGGAGTGTGTGTGTGTTTACATATATGAAACCTTTACTATCCCTTTAGATTTCCTTTCAGATTTCGAAGTGTGGTTTCTTTGCCCGATCAACTTCAATTTTCTTCTTGTGCTTCTCAACAAAAATAACTTATTTTCTAGCCTATCTTTGACCCTGTAAGAACTTCCCAAGGAGCAGTCAAAAAGAAATCTCCTTCAAATTGAAATTCCTGAATTCAGGTATGATCATGCAAATGACCAGGCAGAATTTATTTAACCTTCAGCCACCTGCTTAACCAAGTTGAAATTATTGATAGCCCGTCAGCAATGATCAATATGGAGAGACTAAATGAAGAGGTGCCTTTTCTTTTTTGCTCCAGTCCCCCCCCCCTTTTTTTTTTTTTTAAATAAGAGAACCATTGAGCTGGTAACAAGACTTGAAATGCTGTGTCAGCTCAGCTAGCATGGTCAAGGAGCTCAGCTGTAGAAGGGAAATAAAACTGTTAAGTTATGGCTGCCCTCCAATCAGTCACAGGGGTAATGATGTTTGGCTTTAGTCAGGTTATATGTCAGTAAATATACATCTCTCAGACAGCCTTAAGTTCATGCTTATTGTTTTATATAGATAGGGGTCGGATGCTGATATATGATGGTCATAGGCCACCGAAATAAATTTCACAACATTCAGCAGGTAAAGTTAATCTCAATAGAACAGAACGGGACTGCAGTTTTGATAGAATATTCATTCCATTGACAGTGATGGGGCATTTTTTCTCTGTTAGGTTTTGTGCAAATCATTCAAATGCAGATGATTTTTTTTTCCCCCTGCCTTGATTCTAAATTTATCACTACCTGAAGCAATCAATTGCATTCAGTCTTTAGTGTAGAGCTTCGGCAAGTTCAAAATTCCAGCTTATGAACACCAATGTGAGCTATATCCTGTTCACCTGCCCTGCTCACAGGAACACATGAATCAAATTTGAGGGTAAGGAGACCTCAGAATTCCAAGTTCTGCCAAGTACTGGAAAATGGAAATGACATCTCTTTCATGTGTGAGTGGTAGTGTGAACTATGTCTCAGGAGCAAAGGACTGAGACAACACCACACCAAAACAGACATTCTAGACTTACAACACTATGAATTAAAATCTTACTTTAAAATCTTACTGCAGACAGACAAATATTTTTACCTTTTTTTTTCTGATAATAATATTTAAATTTTCACTTAAGCTTACTGCTAAGGAATTTGCATATATTTGCAAATATTGGATCATGCATTCCATTACTGTAGATTGACATCAGTCATTAAATTCGTCTAAGTCTCTCAATAGCATTTGAGAGTTAAGATGCACCATTTAACTTCTTTAATAACGTACATTGGGTTGTTATAAAAAGCAGAAGGTCCCATTATGCCAACCTCTGCTCTTACTAGTATCCAGTATGACCATTCCACAGAGTAAGAAAATGGAGACATACAGTCTACCCGCGTTTCATGTAACACCAATACAATTAGACTGGAATTTGATAAAGCCATATGTTGTATATAGTCCATAAATAAAACTTCCTTTGGGTCTTAGTGTACAATGTAGTGTTTATTTTTAATTTTGTAATACTGTGGCTGTAAGTCTAGGGTTAAACTAAAGCACAAAGATGTAGCAGCCTTTAATCCAGATCTAGAGTAACAAAACTGTTTTAGTTTAATTTAGTAGGATTTATCAGAGCAATGGCTTTATCCTAAAGTTTTATTTTGTGTTTTAATTGTCAGATGTCCATTGAATTCGGAAGAATTTGTCTGGATAAAGTCCAAGAATGGAAAAACAACAGGTAATGTCCAGGATTGCAGGCAGAATTTGTTTGTAAGTAGATTTCAATGTTATGCTTTGTTGATGTTGTTTTGCTGGGTTTTTTAAAAGCTATCGTAGTCTAGAGTATAGCAGAGGAACTTTTTTCTAAGTCTTTAGTCTAGGTACTAATTTGAAAAAATTAAGATTTCTGATTATTACTAAATATGTAAGTGCTTATTTGATCAAAAATAAAAAGTAACGCAAGGAAAAATTACCAATTCCATCTGCAGCTGAACCCTGCTGAAAGCATATAGCTTAGCCTTCAAACATGCAAGCTTGGTCAATAGGTAGTATCTCTACTAGTAAACCCTGAGCCGATGCAGTTTGTACTAACAAATCCAGAACTGATACAGGAGGGGAATCCTGAGTTCAGGCCTGGGGAATAAGGAAGAAGGAGCCACCTACTTAGCTAAGAATTAATACGCAGCTTCAAGGAAAAGAGATGGCGGCAGAAGCAGCAAAGATCAAGATTTGTTTGTATTTTATTAAAATGCCTCAGCATAAACCCATCTGAACTGGACTTGCTTAGTCCACAAATGTAACCCGTACTTCAGCTGCTGAAAGCTTGTCTACTATAACACACTTCCTCAGGTTGATTATGAAGCCTAGTGTGAGGCATCAACTAACACTTGAGATTTTTTTTTTTTTTTTTCTCTACACAGTTGTTACTTTTAATGTTAAAAAAGGTTGTGTTGGACAAATGGCTTTGGGTGGCTGAGCAGAGGCCCTGACAGCAACTATGTCCATCATCTTGGCTGGCCATGAATCCATACAGGGAGCAGCCAGCTCTGCATATATAGCTGGATGAGTGTTCCCAATGAACAGTCCTTTGACAATGAAAAAAACCAAACCCCTCCAGACATCCAGGCAAGGCCAAGTTCACTACCAGTGACAGCATGGCACAAGCATTGTTTGTATGTTTAAGACTGATGGAAATTTAGGAAGTGGGTGTGAATACAATTTACGTGTGATGCTGAATTTAGTCTTCATAATACTTCTGAATGTCTGATTATAAGCATGCATATGCTGGTCACAATGTTTAATTTAAGTGTTAAAATGTTTGGTTTTCTATGACTTAAATTCTGGATTGCTTCTCTGAGAGCCCCAGCCTGCGGTCTATGGTCCAGCTGATTTCACTGGAAGACTTACTACTTAAGGGGTACAGAATTTGCCTACTCTTATTTATCTTCCAAAAGAACAATATTTTCTGTGATCAAGACAAGCTCCACAGCTTTCATAGTGCTGTTTTTTTATGTGTTCCATCTCATGAATTGTAATGCCCAAAGGTTCCTGCTTTAAGCCCTCAAGCAGATGGTGTAGAAGGCATTGCACTCTTGAGTTCCACCATGTCCTTCCACAAGCATTTCCAGTGGGGTCCATTGAAATATGGCCTAAAATTACATTAAGAAATAACTTCTGGTTCTGCGTGCACAAAAATATCTTGGATTAATTGCCTTCTAAACACAATGCAGAATTCTTTGAAATTGCTTCAAACAACTCTGCTAATAACCTATCCACATTTCCTGCCACCAAGACCCCAGATCTTTCAAATAGCCTGCAACTGAAAAAGGAAGAAAAGAGGATGACAATACCTGTGAAGTCAATACCAGAAAGAGTGGTTCTGGCCCAACAGAAAGATATTATCAGTTATGTGTACCTGGCTAAGTGTGTCTTCAAGCGTAACTATAACTCCACTGAAATGGTTATGTAAAATGGAAGCAGGCTACAGGATTTCGTGAAGAGTAGTTTTCTGACCTTCTCTTTATTGTCTTCCTTTTATGTTATATAGGTTGTTAGAAGTGTTTTATTCTAACAGCTTCAGGCTGCCTTGAAATCTAGCCCTGTGATAGATCAGATGAATTGGTATGAGGAACATCCCATTAAAATAGATGTTATTACTCACTCCCCAATGTTCACTATTTTCTCATAATTTAACTTAAATGAAAATACCCTGTTCTTTGATTTTAAAATATGCAGCAGAAGAAGTATTATTGCATGTTGGAAAGACCTATATTGGAAAAGACCCATGTTCACTTGATTTCTGCTGAGAAAAAACAGTGGACCAAAAATTTAAGGAACTTATCACTGTAATTTTGTAGTAGACACTAAGCTATTCATATATTTATGAACATCTGCAGCTTCTGGATTTTTGGTGCATTTGCTGCTCCTGAAATTACTTCTTACTACCTTGACTTGTCTGAAAATAGCTATTAAAATAAAAGCCATCACAGGTATCCAGTTGTATTTAAAATGTATGTGGTCAGTATGTCGGCTTCCTAAATACAGGTTTCCCTGCAAGTCTAGTGATAAGTTTCAAATACCAAATAATATGATTTATAAAAAAAATCTGGCTCATACTAAGATTTTAAAATTAATTTTTAAAGGAAATACATCTACATCTTAGGCAGAAATACAGCTTTCCAACAGTCCATGAAACAAACTACGTATATTTTATCACATGCAGCACTGAAAGATGAAAAAGGTTGCTCATTGCCTCTATCTTTAAGAAAGAAGTTTCTCATTTTATTAATCATGCTTGAAAGGTAATATTTGTTATTGGATGTACAAGGATAAATTTTTATTTGTGATGTTATTTGTAGATATAGTAAATGGGCATTAAGCTTTGATCCATGCTACATCATGGTTCTCTCAACTGGTGAAGGAGAGATGCCATTTTTTCCAAAGCATTAATATTAGTACCACATAGCACTTTTGCAATTTTTTCCCCATTGAAAATCCTGACCTTTATGGGAGAGACACAAAAATTCATTCAGAAGGGTATGAAAAGTCATATGTCTTCCCTACTTAAATTTTTATTAAAAGTGTGTTTCAAGTTGGTGTACAATGTTTTGCTATTATGTCCTCCATTTTATTTACAAATTAGTTCTTTTGATAACTGACAATATGGTTATGAAACAGGTATTCCTGTTGTGTTGTATTTGTATTAGTATACAAATTGAACAGATTAAATAACTTGACTGAGTCTGACTCCAGCTACCCCCTGAAACATATACTGTATTTCCTCAATCTCGTATCACATACGTTTAAAAACAGCCACGCTAAGAGCGGTCTTGATACTTGTGTCTCTCCATTCATTCCTAATTTCAAATCTTACTAAGGACAAAATTTGGAAGCTCCTTCATGCACTGCTCAGTTCTGTTTCTGCTTCCTCATGCTAAATCTGCAGAATTTATCACCTAACCTTGGTCTGAGGATGGAAGGGCTGTTATTAATAGATTCCAGGAATCACTGGTTTCTTGGCGCCATGGTTGCCAGCTCAGGGAGGATGTTAGCCTGCCTTTTTCTCGGAGGGATTCCAGTAGCAGCAGTGACCAGGAAAGAAAATGTTGTTTTGATTTAATTTCCTGTGATGGCTGGAGCTGGATTTGTTGTTGTTTATGTAACGTTTCAAAACACATCACGAATCTGTTATCTGACTGACTACTGGTGGGAGGGAGGAGAAGCAGTGGCCTATACTGCTGCTGCTAACATCCACCCTGGGATTGTGGTGTGGTTTTCTTGTTTTTTTTGTTTAGGTGGGTTTGTTTTTTTTTTTTTAAATCTGCTTTCATCCCTTTATCTTAACCAGATAAAACAGTGAGTAAAAGGATGGGAGGGTGCTTATTCCCTGCCACTTTCCGCTTACAGGCTGCTTTCTCTTCCAACACAGCCCCTTCAAATAGCAAAATTATACCTTTGAGTGTGAAGGACTTTGGTTCCTGAAGAAATTTCTTCAGGAATCCTGGATTTCCTCAGGAACTGAGTCATATTTTCATATTTGCTGAAAGGCACTTCCACGATAAATTCCTACAGATTTATACAATGCAACCAATGAATCCAGCTTTAGACATCTCACCAAAATTTCTTATGGGAAGATAATCCTGGAAGTTTACACAAGCAGTTACCTGATAAACCTAATGACACCTAGAGCATCTGATGAACCTCTGGGTCTACATAGATAGTCTTATCCTAAACCATAATAAAAACCACGCACTCCATCAGATCCAGAACATCAAACATTTACCTTCCCCTGTAGCTTGGATTCTTGTGAGTGTCCCAATCTGAGTAGAAGCTTGGTACCAGTCTTGACCTGCGAGTCAGAATAGAGACCATCATGCGGCTGCAGACAATATTACACGTATTATGGATCTACTACTTGTGGCTGGTGTCCTTCTTTTAAATCTCCACTGAGAATAAATGGAACTGTTGGAGAATATTTTTCAAAGTGCTTCATACTTCTAAATTTCGTGGACTCACTGGTCATGAACCATCATCTGGTATCCCTACTTCCTGGCTGTACCTCAGCATCTGTGTCTGGACCGCTGGCATTTGAAATAGCATGCTGGAAGATTTGGGGTTTGCAGTTGCACTGTTGAGAGCTTGAGCTGGCCTGCATGTAACACTATGGTTTTGCTAAGCTGACTTTTTCCAAATGGAATAATGCCTCTTCTAAAAACTTTTGACAGAGTGGTCCAAACTCCATACCAGCACCTAGCCTAGCACCCTTCTCTTCCTTGGGCCACTTACTGACTTCAATAGGAGAGAAGCCGGGCTAATACCGAACAGTTTTGGAAACCCTGAACTAATTGTATAATTATGGGCTCTGATATTTTTATTATTTTTATTTTATTATGATGTTACTGTATTCTGTAGCATTATCAGATCAGTATGGGGAACAAATGTTTTCTCATAGATATCAGGATATCTATTCTCACAAGTCTGACATATTTGCCTTTGGGTAGCATTTATACAAGAAGGTGTTTAACGAGCAGGAGATTATTAATTGGACAGTTTTAAAGAAACTATCTGATGATTTTTCTCTCCCTGCCCCATAATGTTATTAAGAGGCTCTTCAAAGGTAGGCAACTACAGTATATAGGTGATACCGATTTGTAAAACCAAGACCACTGAATTTGCTTCACATTTCAGGGCATGGGAAACATGCAAACAAAAACAGCTTACCTGGTCTATAGCCAATTTGTTTTTGACAAAATATGCTACAGATTATTTAACCTATATTCAATAACATCTTCATATTTAAGATCTAGAGTTAAGCTCAGAGACTGTTATATTCTTAGTACAGATGATGTATTTGCTAAATGCTGATCAAGGTCCTAAGAAAACGATTATATTATCAATATAAACATAACAGATTTTAACTTTTAAATTTGCCAAGGGAATTTTTATGAGACTGAAATGTTGAAGAAGCTTTTTTTTATCTTAGGTGGTATTAACTAGTCTATATTCACTACAAGAGGATTTTAAATTTTTTTCCCAATAGCTAATTTTCATTCAAAGAAGATGGTCTAACATTCTAGGCTTGCATATTGCTTTCTAGGCAGGTTTTCTAAAACGTCACATTTAGTGAAGGACATTTCACAAACTTCTTGATGCAAATGTCATGAGCTGAAAAATTCCAACTATTACCAGGAACCCCACAGTTAAATGAAATCCTTTACATGTGAAAACTGAGTAAGAAAAGAGAGTTCATGTTTGTCTGGACCCTAAATAGGCATGAAATTATTCAGGTACTTTCCACAAGATCATCGTATGTTAACTTTCACCTAGTAAGGCCTGTTTCAGCACAGCGCTTAGACAGGTATTTCAAGCTGTCGACTTCTGTAAGCATGTGATTAAGAGCTTTCCTGAAGAGCGACCCTAATTATCATTCTTATGACTTAAGTAAGGTTGGCTATGTCTGCACACCTACTTAACTTGGGGAACAAAGATTCAGCTTTTCAAATTAACATATTAAAGGTTTTTATTTTCCTCATTTAATACATTAAGTTTCTTCCTTCAGAGGAGGAGACACATTTTAAACTATTTTTGAACAGTTTGTCAGGGACTGCTGTTTTTTATCTCCTCTCCCCCTCCTAGTCAGGTTTAAAAAGCATTAAGTTATAGATCTCTGAATTTTCTATTACAGATTTTACTATCGGCCAATTCTGACTGTTCTTCTGTTTAATATTTGATCAGTGTCTGGAAAGGCTTTCGTCTGAAGGGAACATGATCAGTAATGACTTTGATATTTTTTGTCTTGTTGAAAGTTGGCTTTTATCAATGCTTTTAAGGCTATGAAATTACTTCTCTGTTTTGGAGTAGTGTACCTTGCACTGAGTTTCAAAAGCTTTAAGTCCATACATGGCATCCCTAATGTCAATGTTTCCTTCTCTTTTTTTTTTTACTTTTTCCTAATTACATTTATGCTATCATCTGCTATTATAAGCAGTTCTCCTAAAAGCTGAATTTTCAGTAGAAAAATTTCAATAGAAAAAAAAAATTCTTATATCTTTCTGCTGATTTAAAGAAAACACATTAAAACAATTCTGATGTAAAAGCAGGTCTCATTTAGCACATGTCTCTAGCTTTAAAAAAAAAAAAAAAAGATCTTGCTGCTTTATAATGATTTAATGAAAAGTGAAAAAAGTTCCGTTAATGTGGATAGGGATCAGTGTGAATTTTTTTACACTGATACAGTTTATTCCCATGAAGGAAACACAAGTCTATTAAAGTCTTCAAAAGCGTCTTTTAAAGCGCTGTACCTTCACATATGCCAGAATTTTTGCTGGCATGGTAACAGGAAAAAAAACAAGTCACACCCTTTTCTCTAACTACATTGGTGTGACTGTTCAGTATTGATTATTACTTCTGTGCTGTTATAGATTCTTCATTGCAACACAATGCCCTGTAGAATACCATGGAAATAAATATTTGCTTTGTTTCTTATATTTTTGAAGAAGAAAACAAAAACTCTTCCACCTGTTTTTCTTAAAGTATAATCTGTTCCAACACAAAAATATCTTCAGGATCTACTAATATAGATAATTGCTTAACATTTCATAATAGGCTACCCAAGAACTACACCGACATCTAGAAAATGCAAGGCAAATAATCACGGATTTCTAAGTTTACATAAATGATCTGGTAGTATGGGTTCAAATCTATGCAAAAATGATTAATTCGGCATTTTAGTGAGGCTGATAAATGAGATGTTAGCAATATCTGTGTATGTGTTTTTGGATTAAGCTTTTTCTACTTATGTTATATTCACTGAACAGATTTTTAACCCTTCTAAGTAAAGCATCTTTTTCTTATTTTTCCTACCGGCACTTAACAACCTACAGCTTATTTCCATATCAGGAAAAAATATAAAAATGCCAGAAAAAAAAAAATCAGAAGTACTTCATTAATACATATCCAGAATTTAGACACCCTTTAAAATATTGATGTGGGTTTTTTGTGGTTGTGCAACAAAGGCAGGCTTTGTGCCAAGTTTGGAGGTTGTCTGGGAGGAATGGAACTTCATAACTTTTCATAAGTATATACTTCTAAATACTTAGCAGAAAGCAATTTACTGGCTACTTAACATAGAAGTTAATCAAATCACAGCTGGCTAGAGCCAGAATAGATACGCCAAACAATCTTTTGCTAACCTGTCCATTTCAAATGCAGCTAACTGATGTACAAGGTTATCTTATGACTATGAGGATAGTAAGCTTCAGCATTAAAAGGAGATATTTTTATGGGTTACTGTACAAGTTTAATGTGACTGGTTTTAATATAAAGTATTCACTGGAATTAATACTTTCACCCAGTTACTGATGAAGAATAAACTATGAAGATTGGTTGATGATTCTTCTCAGTAAGCACTTCTTAGGCTCTCTTTGCAAGGCAAAAGACTAGAACAGTCAAGCGTGTTACAAGATGCAATTTCTGATTTTGCTTTTAATGTTTCATGGTCCTGTGGTGACTGGCATAGATTTGGCTTTGAAAAATTACTATTTAAAGATTTCAAATTAAAAAGATGTCATGGAGCATTGAAAAACACATCTAGAGATAAACCACAGTCTTTAATCACATGGGCATCATTGTGCACAGAAGTGATCTTCTGGAATTTAGTGGGATACTCTCATGAATAAAGGTTTCTGGAACTGACCTCTATTTTTCTTGAGCTTGGTTGCTGAAACATAGAGGTATTTTTATTAATTAATATAAATTATTGTGATATTTTCCATAGGCAAAGTTTCTGAAGGCAACTATAACGTTATTTTCCAAGATATTTGTCTTGCCTTATAGAAGGTGTTTCATCACTGTCAGAAAAGCTCCCTGTGTAGTTCCCAATGAAGCTTCACAAACATTTAAATCCCCTACTGGAGGAGAAGTTGATTTAATTGGGAGTCAACATACTTTTCAAACCTGGCTACAAAAAAAAAAACCCAACCCCCCCCTCCCAAAAAATCCACAACTTTTTTTTTTTAAATCAACTCTGGACCTGAGTATGATTAACAGGAAAATCTCTCTACAGCACTACCAGGAATAATTAAGCTGTAAATTTAATCTGTGTTTGCCAAATGGGAAACAATATTTTTTACCGCAGGCTCTCCCCCCACCCCAACTTTATCCAACTAGATAAACATAATTAAGTAAGGGCTGATGGTTTGTTAGCATTTTATTACATGTGTTTGCAAGGGCATTAAGAATAATCATAAAATGCACAACAAATGTTATAGGTATTGAGGTTTTCAGCAGTGGAAAACGTGACTTTTTCAAACATGTATTCCTACAAATTAACTACTTCTCTATGCAGAACAGCAATTGAGATACTGCTGTCTTAGTTGATTTACATACACTAATTGCTAGTTCTTGTTAAGGGCTGAGTGGTCACCTGCTTGATAATATTCATAAATTAATATTTTCAGATAGCAGTTATTCACAAATAGTAGGAAACACTAAATTCACTTTAGATTTCAGCAATGAAATTGGATTATCCTTTTGTTTAGGAACCTATTTGCTGCTTTGCTATTCAAGCAAAATGACCTAGTGAAGCTGTCAAAATGTGCAATATTTTGTATGTGTTTATATTACGTAAATGTACATATATGTATATATTTATATAATGGCAAAAGTTTCAAGCAGACAGGGATGGAATTATTTAATTTTTTCTGCACTTCGACAAAGTCACATGATCAAAATGTCTCTACTAAAGTGACTCATTTATCTGGCTGGGAAATAATTATGTTCATATTTTGCTGCTGAACCTTTAAAGCAGATCAAATTCTCCATATACAGGACCTACAGGAATAATCCATATTTATGGCTAATGCAGTTCAAAGGAAAATCTGAGCCGGCACTTGTAAAGTTCCTCACAGATGAACTTCCCCAAAAATCCATTTAACAACTTGGTTCACTAGCATATGGCTCATCTGTATCTTAATCAATGCACAGCTGACAAATCAGAAGACAGTATTATAGGCACAGCACACCTTGCCAGCCTGTGGCAAAGGGAAGCCATAGACTTTACAGCAAATGAAGGGTGAAAATGCTCAGCCGTACCATAACCTGTACAGGCTTCACAACATCACATGTAAATTCACATCACTGCATTGGCCTTGGTTCAGTAAGGTACTCATAGCCAGTGAGATTAAAGCACAGCAATGGCCCTTCTGCTCCTGACTGGATTCCTCAATTAAACGTTACACTGAGTTGAGGCCTATTTATATGGGACTACTTTGGGTCCTATTTACCAGATGTCACAAATTATTAGTAGGCAACAGTGGTAAAAACCCCTCTGTTTTACAGTACGCTAACTGACAGACATTCTGACTCACTTGGCTCTTTTGCTTTCTCCTAGGTTTGGTAAAAAACAAACAAAAAAAAAGTCCAGTACAGGAAACCCTGGAGATCTGAGTACAACTTTTGGTACATGCTGGAAAAATGTACAGGAATTCCATACTCTGCTTCAATGACAGTGTGGAGGGATTGTTTTAGGAACAAGTTCCTCAATTTTAGAGACTCAGCTGTGCATCTGACTTCTGACGAAAACAAGATACTTTTTTTCTTCTTTTTTTTGTTGTTGTTATAGTGATACTTGTCATTTAAGAATTTCCTGATTTTTTCAAAACAAAAAACCCCCAAGCTTCACACTACCCTTTCCTTTCTTTTAAGGAATTCTTGATTCTGTTCATATGTAGTTTAATTTTCTAGAAAATGAAAAGATTAGCAAGAGAAATGGATTTTAGTTTAGTTCTTTGTGTTTTGAGGAGTATGTTCAGAGATAAAAGAGTCTCTGTGCTCTTGCTGAAGGTATGAACATGTAAAATACGATAGAAAGGAGCATTAATACCCTACGCTGCCATATGAGGGTGATAAATGTAGACGTTAGAAAATGCTTTTAAAGATAAGCATTATTTCTGTTATGCCAAGACACTTCCTCAGTTGAAGAGGCACAAAACTGCCACTGCTGGAATTTCAAGTGAAACCTCAATTTACTCCCAGAAGTTAGTGGGTTTTGGAGTCTCATCTGTGGCCAAAGGGCTTGAATTCTGCTCCTGTTGTGTTTCTAGTGACTCCACTGAGAACAGACTGGAGCCCAAGAAGCCATAATTAAGAAGGAAGGAAGTGCTCGTGACCCTACAGGATGACTCTGAATTTAGGACATTATTGTGGAATATTTCTGCACAGTTTTGATGATAAATGTTTGTCGTGCATGAAGCAAAATAGTAAGAACTCAGTTTGGACATAATTAGTTCACTTTTTACCTGGTGTGTGTGTTTATAACAAACCCTGTTACTTATTTATTACTGTGATACTTCTAATGTTTTTTATTATTATTATTAGCTTGAATGGTACTTCATCCCGAAAAGGTATTTAAAAGTATGCAACAATCTTAAGCCTGAAAACATTGATGCAAAGATTCTGAATTTCCTCCCTCTTTCATAGAAAGATGAAATTTCAAAGATTTTAAATTATTTCAACTAATAGGATGAAGATAGCAATTAATGACATCACTCAGTTCTGGGCTGTCCTTTCATAACTCAATATCACTTAGGGTTTTTTTTTTATCCTTAATGGATATTACATTTACTATTGCATGAAATGTTTACAACAATGCAAATCTCACAGAGAACCTCCAAATTAAAGCCGTCAAAGCCAAGTTCATGGTTATTGTTGAAAATAGATGAGATTTGATTCTGGTAAAGTTTGCTTTAGAATATATTTAAGCCCAACTCCCCAAGCAAAAATTATAGTGGCACACTTTTATAAAGGGCAAAACCTAGAAGAAATGTACATTAGGAGTAGGTGTATTTATTTTACATATGTCTCTATATGTCTTCATAATGGTAGTGTCTAAACTCCAACAATTATAGCCATTGATTCTCAAGATTCTCAAGATCTTTAATCAGAGAGAGTTACGGCTGTCGCATTTTGTGTCTCCATTTCTAAAAATACTTCGAGTTGGACATCTGGGGCTACTGAAGATGAGCACTAGCTTTCAGTTTAGTTTAGATGCTATATATATCTAAAATTTAGGCTTTATCTAATTTTTGGACTGCTAAAATCATAAGCCTCTTTAAAAAAAAAACAAAAACAAAAAAATGTAACTGTACATGTGTCACCGAAGCTGCTAGGGGGTTAAGATCAGAAAATAACCAGAAGAAGAGAACTAAGGTGCTTGTCTCTGATTTGCATAAACAATCAGGTGATGTTTTCAATTTTTGTCCTTTTGAAATGCTCACGTGGTAGTATAAAGGCTATTAATCATTCTTGTGAGCCAAAATATCATTTGCTACTGTTAGAAGGCAAGTTAACAGTATTACAGCTTTGGTGAAATTTGAATGCATTCCATGTTCAGTTTTTTTAATAAGAACTGTAAATAACAGACCATTTTGGAGTATAATAAACTTCCAAAGTCTAATGATAGCTTACTTTAGTTATAGCTGTTCTTTTATAGCAATAGACAGCTTTAAAAAATCATTCTTACAGCACACACATAATTTTAAAGAGCTGGAATAAAGTTTTGGAGCAAGTCTGTTCATTTAATTTGTTCAAGTATGACAAGTACTAGGAATATCTTTGATGACCTAAGTCTCATCTTACACAGGAAGCTGCCTTATCTTTTGGGATTTCAGTTTACATATAGTATTCTCTTCGCAAGTATTTCATATTCTAGACATTTCCTTTCTACTCAGATCTACTCTACCCTCATCGATCAAACCTCATCAATCAGATGCTAAAGATTTAAAAAGTAGGTTTAAAAATAGTAAGATTTTACAAATTAATGAAGTCAATATTAGAAATTTTCCTCTGAATTTGAAGTCTCTGAAGGATCACATTTTCCACATTTTTACTGGAACGCTAGAGAGTAACTTTTTTTTTTTTTTAATTAAGTAAAGCACCAACTCCTATTTAATCAGACAGCTTTGGAAGTTGCAAATTTAAAAACATGGCAAGATTTTTGATATAATTGACAGGTCAAAATAATGCAGCCATATTATTAGCACTAACTGCAGCATTATCATATATTACCTATATTCTAAGCAGGTAACTATTTTCAAGCAAACTAAGCTTCAACTGTTCTAAAAAAAAATAGAGAAGAAAAATCAAGCCCCCTTCAGAGAAATACATGTGTCGTTCTGCCTCTGGTGAGGCTGTCATTTGGCGTTCAGCCCAAAATGTAGAAAGCAGATGGATAAAAAATACCACACATATTAATGCTGTTCATCGTGAAAAGAAATTATAAGATGAACTGCTGTTCATACACCACAAATACCTGTCTTGGAAGAAAAAAACAAATGCTCTTTTATTATAAGTTTTGCCTGCTTCTTGGTCCTGCTCTTACTGTAGTTACAGCAGCGTCCCATCACCACAATATGTGAGCATGTTACACAGAGACTACAGCCATGCAAAAACTCTCCACTTAGAGTTGTGTCTGAGAAATTCTGAGTGGGCATTTTTTTCCTTCAAATTTTACTGTATGGTCCGATTTATTCTTGAATAAATGTACCTTTCTCTGAAGTATGACGTTCTTGCTTCCCAGTTTCATGCTACAGGCAACTAGCAAAGGCTATATTGTCCTTTTTTGCACCACTGTATTTTTTTACAAAGTTTAACTTTTCATGATAGTCGAAAAGATGAAAAGCTATTTATGGAATAAACAGCAATGAAAGCTAGCCAACTCTGCACAGCATAATGGGATTTTAATGTATTCTTCCTGTCGGCATAGTGTATTTCTGTGATAATTTTATGTGACAGCATAATTAAACTGGAAAACAATTCCCATTTCCTATGTATTTTATCTATTTATCATCATTTATTTCTTTACTTTCTTGCTCTGCTATAAATATTATTGTAAGGAGAGTTAAATAAGTTAAACCAATGCAATTACTTTTACAGATTGAAATTAACTTCATATATCAATTTATACTGGTTTGTGTACAGCACCTACTATTTGCCCTGTACAAATAAATGCATTTGTTGCAGTATATTTATAGCGTCACTATGGTTTCCATGTTTGCACTCCTTTTGACTAATGTTCTATATGTTAAAACTTGACATTTTAACAGTATTTTCAAACAATTTCATTCATTATCAAATAACCATTTATTACATTGTGGCAATTCCACACCATTTACTGGACCCTCTAGACATTGTTAAACAATGATTTATCAAGGAGTATGCAAATTTTAGTGCTTATCACAGCAAATACAAAAAGTAACATTAAATAGTGACTTGACAACAGCTCCGACTAAATTATTTTTCTTTTTTAATCTTGATGAGTCATATTTAGTAATAGTAGTTTGCAAATGCGCTGGAAACCGAGGGCAATATTCTAGATTGCTCCATTGTAGAAGGCTTTTTCTGGTTTGCTCAATTCTTTTGCATGCCTGGGGGATAAACTGAAGAGTTGTGGGACACAACAGACATGTCTCTTACTGCCTTTTTACTTTCTTATGGTGCCTATGATGCCCCAACATTGTCATATATGACACTGCTTTTCACATTTTATTTGACCTATATTTGACCTTTATTTGATTTGAATCTAACAAAATCCACCTCTAACCAAACCTGCATTGATTTTTGCTTACCTAGAGCGAATAGCAATGATGCAAAGGATTTTCAGTTCTGTTTTCAGGAAAAATCTCCTCCTTCCCAATGTTCTAGCCAACGAATAGGACTGATGTAATTTTGTATGTGACCACATGGCTCTGAAATGCTGTGCTTGTGTCTCTATTTCTTATCTCCCCTATTTCTATTGAACTTTGAACTTCTATTGATCCATAGTACGTCTGTGAGAGAATGGACTGATACCCACAAATGATAATTAGGCCTCTGGAAGTATTTAGGTGCAAACTTTACGAGGCAACAGTATTTGAGGGCAACATCCCCATTCTCAGAGACCTCATTAATCATTGCAGAGCTCACATATTCAGCTCAACATTAAGTAAATTAGAAGGCTTAAATATTAGAGGATATTCATAGAAGGAGTTTCAGTGACTTGGGAGTATTCCACATTTGTGAAGTTCATACATGGACTATAGCTGAACAAATGTCATTAACACTGAATTTAAGTGATCCCTAAATCAATAGTTTGGTATTGTTGATTTCTACTACAGTAACATTAAGCAGCTCCAGAGAAAACCGAGGCCTCACTGTGCAAAACTAACAGCTTAATATCATCCTTGCTCAGAAGAATTTATAGTCTACACAGTTTGTTTATGAACTGGAGTAATAAGGAACCACACCTTAGATGGTGATCTTCCTTGGCCAAGGTCATGAAAAGAGCAAAACTGAAAACTACACACAGATTTTCTATATGTCAATCTTGATTCAAAGGCTTCCAAAAGGTTTTGATTCATCTCCAATTCAGGAGTGGTTATCAGGATCACTTGTTCTGTTACTGCTTCCATGGCAGAGCCAGCAAAGAGAGCTTTTACTCATTAACCTAATGTAATTATTTAATGTAATTTAAATTGCCACAGCTTTCAACTTGTGCTGGTAAGCCAGGCTGTAAACTGTAGTAGAAAAGAAACAGACAATGTTTTGTTCTGTAGCCTGTGTCACAGCATGACCTCCTCTGTCGGAAAGGTGCAGGTAGGCTTGGTAACTTCAACACCCAGTGCAGCAACACCCAAGATGCATCATAAATTGGGGTCCTTGTACATGCAGAAAGGTAAAATCTTGTTTGCCTGCTGAAGGTCTCACTATCCCTAGTTTAAGGACTTAAGTTCTTTAATTTTACCCATTCATATCCTCTGTTTAATCCCAGGATCTCAAAGTTTATGTGTTTACTTGTGATGACAGTAGTTAATGTTTGGAGTTTGGGAGTTTTTTTGGTGTTTGGTTTCTTGGGGTTGTTTGTTTGTTTGTTTTTTGTTTACCAGCTCTGCTAGTATTCTGTGAGAATTTTGCTAGACTAGTAGGATATGACCAAGCTCTGTACGTTTACAGAGTACACAAGGAAAGCTCATCCAAAACCAGTAAACAAAAAATAATTAATTTTACCCCAGCAGAACTGCTTGTCTCCTCAGACTTCAGAGATCATTTTTAGAAATTCTTCATCTATTCCTCAATCACAGTAATTCTTTACACACTACTACTTTAAACAAAACTGTCGCTGAAGTCAGGTAGGCCAGATCAGGCACAAAAAGAAGCTTCGGCTTAAACCAATCACTTAATTTTAAGCGGTGCCCTATGATGCCCCAATAAATGAACCATTACAGCCATGTCCCTGCTTATTTAAAAAAAAAATTGTCTTAGAAGATGAAAGTGTCTGAGGGCTCAGTGCAGACAAGAGAAAGCGTTTAATCATGGGAGAAAGTCAAGCTGAGTATAAGCACAGGTCAGAGTTGAAGGTCTGCTCAGAATCAGGTACCTCAAATTAAAGCACTTTAGGCACAGAAGTGTCTATAGCCAAACACTCAAATGAGCCTAATTTATGTACTAATGTGTTTGCTTCCTTTTAATTTAAGCAGTCTAAATGACAAAGTGCTAAGATATCAAGGTATGTTCAGACCCAACTCGTGTTGATCCAGGCAGTGATCCTGAGGTGACTGGTCTTGTTATCCCATTTCCAGCCTCCTTCTCTCTACTAATATGACTACTGGAGATTACTATCCCTTGATTTCCACTGGTTAAAGTGATAATTTGGCTGCTTTTTCACCTACATCTATGAATTTCTTTTCGTGGTAGACTTTGTATGTTACAATGCATGGACATTGAGCAACCATCAGCTATCAAGTGCCAGAGATAAGGCCTGAAAATGGAAAAAAATTGGTTTTTTGAATATAATCAGGGTTAACAACACTCCCTCTCAGAATTCAGAAATGTAAAAAGAGACTTAGTTTTCCCCATTATTAAAGATATTATTTCTATGTGGCCAGCAGCCTAGGTGTGAGGGAAGAAAGTCATCAAGGCGAGCTCTTTGCTCACTTAAAGAGATATTATACAAAACATTAAACCCAATGAGGGTATCTGTCAAAATCTAAGAGACTCCATCTCTGCCGTTATCTACCTTCCATTATGGATTAATTTGACACTAATTGCAAAAATGATTTAATTTAGCTAATCTTCAAAAAATACTGTCTGAAAATTAAAATTAATGGCTAGGATAAGATCTAAGTATTCTAACTGAATAAAAGCTTAGAGATGAAGGGCCAGGGGCTGACAGAGAAAGCTTAGATGGGAATTACCTCAAAAAATTGCATTTAATACATAAAGCAACAGAGAACCAAAAGTGAATTTAAAGAAGAACATGACAGGTACCAGTGGAGGAAATGTCAAAGACATAGGGTACTGATGGAGAGGAATGGGAAACACATATTTGAAGCCTTTTAGCTCTCCTTTTTAGTCCTCCTAAAAAGGACTTTGGGACTATATTTTGTTAAATCTAAAAAAACCACAAGAAATTACACACTTCAAAAAGTTTTCTCAAACTAGCAGAACCTAGAAAATCAAGTATTTATCAACTATGCATTGGACAAACTGGAGAATGTGATTGTTGGAAGTGGTTTCAAAACCAAATGAGGTTTGTAGTTCAAAGGTTACATTTGCACCAGAAAACTTATCATAGCTTAGTGATGTTCTTCCAAGTCTCTATTTCTGATAAAGACACTGCATAACATTGATAGACTCTCATCTGTACCAGATGGTACAAGTCCCTGATGAATCATGTGCCAGCTGTGCACAGCCAGAATACAACACACTCCAACCACGCTTCCTCTTTCCTCTCCCAGTGCACCCAGCACAGCAAGGCTATATTGACACTTGGGCGCGTGAGCGTTCAAAGCAGCAGAACATGTGTGTCGGAGGCTCCCTGTATAATAGGCGTATGAAAGATGACAGCTTCCACAGCTACAGACTTTGTGCTTTTCCTGCTAGTTTCTTCCTTTGCCAAACTTAACAGGGGAAAGGAATGCAAAGACAGCCTCCTTTGCCTATTGTGCCTGTTTTGTCCAGGAGGCTGGAAGGGTAATATTCTCCAACATACAAAGAGTGTGGCTTCCCTTATCCTTATGTTTGCATTAAATTAAAGGGTGCCATTTCAGCATCACCCGTGCCACCAGACTTGCTTTGCTATACAGTGCAGTGGGAAACCTAACTGCTCCACCACATGCTTGCTTCCCTTGTGCTCTTGTGTGCTTACCTAATGTAATTAGCAATGTGTACAGCTTGCAAGGGAGAATAAGGTTGATTCCAACACATGGTTAATTAAGATGTCACAGTTAGCTATTTGCTAGGCTGACTCAGGGGAGTAGTAATAGGATATGGAGTCTTTCACCTTAAGTTCAGCTGTTCTTACCCCCAAATTCCCAGGTAGCGATCTGTAATTTCTCATTAACCCTGGCACAAGATGAATCTGACTCTACTCAGACATGTGGATGAGTTTTGAGCACATGTCTGTCAATGAGGAGTGTCAGTGTCTCTGATAATTACATTTCAAGGTGAAGAACCCCACTGCTGTGAGTGAACAGCAGAAGTTGATGCCTCCCTGTGGCATTACTTTAACTCCCCTTTTTTTGGGGGGGGTGGGTTATTTGTTTTTATTTATTTCTCCAGACTCAACAAGCTATCATAAGCTTTCACAATATCAGCAGATACAGATTTAGGTTTTGAAAACTAAAAATTGACTGTTGTCCTTAGGTTCCCCTGCAAGACAAACAACTAATAGTAATACAACCATAAAAGCTGGAAAAACATAGTTTAAAAAAATACCCAACCCAACGCCTCAATTATAATGAATCTGCAAGAGGCCCCTAATTTCATGATCCTACCTGCACTGCCAAGAACGTAAAGAATCATTGGTTCTTCACATAATTCTCTTGCTGAAGGGCAATTACCTCTTCTGTATGCATTGCCTTAATCATGTCAAGTTGTGTCCCATAAATTTGCATGTCTCCCAAGGAAGCATAGCGCATTGCCAGCAGCCTGATAGGCCAGATCAAAACAATTTCCTAATGTATGTTTACATCAGCTTTGGCTCCTGAGCTGCTTTTGCTCTAGTTGTTCCACGAAACAGAGCAAATTCCCTCTCTCTAAACTGTGTTGCACTGGGGATAGGAGGTGGAATAAGCAGAATATGGATGGATACACTGTCCTTACCAGAATTGGGCAATGCTTTCTAGATTAATGAACTGCAAATCAGCTACACAAATGAAACCACATGCTAGATACAAACAGAGTCCTCTGAGATGGGCTTGTTGTCACAGTCAGAGACGGAGAGAAAGAGGGAGTGCACACACGTATGTGTGATGAGGGTTGTAATGAATGCCAGCTCCCCTCCTGATTCTCTGCGATACGTGAGGATGACAAACTCTCTGAGGAACAATTCCTTTGACTGGTTCGTTGAGGAACGGAAACTTGTCATGCTGCCAAGAATAAAACTGCTTCTGGGCTTAGTTTTGAATTTTATAAAGTGAATAAGTGAAAAACGTATACACATTCACTTCAGACCCAAGTCATGAATAATTAAAAGAATATATAATTGTACCCGGTTTTCCCCTCGAGCTCAACCAGCGAAGATATCTTCTGTCCATGTAACAGGGTACTTCATGTTTTTTTCAGAAACTGTAAGAAGTGAGCTGAACCAAGTATCACTGAATTCACACTGCATGCAAGTACGAATAACAGCCTGACCATCAGAATACACAGAAACGCAAACTGAGAACTCAACAGCTTCATATGAAGGAAGTTGCAGATTTTTTGATTATGCATAAATATTTTCCTGTTGTGATTAATCCACACCTCATATTGGATTCTGACAACAATATCATAAAAATTACATTAACACAGCATTATGGTAGACATTAAGCTGATACTGCAAATGGCAAAGATCAGACATTTTTTACAAGGCACAGTAAGAGAAGGATGTTTACCATGTAAAAAATACCTGTGCAGAAAATAACCTCAGGAAACAGAAGTTATCTGTACCTATGTGTAACTATCTCCTTTTTCTGAGACAGGCAGACTTTCTAGTACAAATTAAGAAATGTGAGTTAACAGTATACAGCCACACGTTTGTCTGCAATTCTACTGGTGCACTGGAATTGTCTAATGGTATTTATGTGGAAAAGGCAAATTGAAGAGATCTCCTATTGCTTTTATTTTTCCACATTATTCCCACAGTTAAGTGGTCCATCAGTTTTCAATTGAAGTGAAACTTAGGATTAATACCTATTTTTTCTGAGAGCATAGTAGTTAGCAAATATGGTATTAACAGCAAAGTATTAAGTACCTTTCACTTGCAGATACAGAAATCTTATTTAAATACTAATGAAGAACATCAATAACTTCTGTAAACAAGATAATCATTATATCCCGCCACACAAATGCAGTCATGAAGACTTTCATGGCTAGCAAGTTGTCTCTTGCTTTCTCATATCAGTATGGCTGTTTGTACCCAACAAACTGTGATGCTTTCTGATAGGAAAAATGTATTAAAAAACATGAAAATCATACACACAGAGGATTAATAGATTCTCTTTTGTATGTAGGTAATAGCTATGTCCTTGAAATGGCAAAGGTCTGAGGTTTGGTTTTACTGTTCTAAAAGATGCACGTTTTTTTGTATTTTTGTACTTCTCTAGCTGAATTCCAAACACAAGATCTTCACTTAGTCCTTGATGGCTTTTCAACAAAGAGGTATTTGTTCAGAGACAGAAGAAGGCAAAATGCGAGGGAGGAGTGCTAGGAGATGCGAAGTGCAAGTCTGCACAAGAAGAACTAGCCCACTATGTCATCATGGGTTGTATCTGAAGTAGCTCAGGGAGGTTTGGGAGAAAGTACACAGGGATGTAGAAGGACTCGATATGCTAAGAGGATGCAACCATGAAATTCAGCTAGCTACAGTAACGTGACAACTGATTACAATAGAATGGCTTTAAAGGGGTGATGATGTACCCAACAGGAATATCAGAAGTGAGGCAGAATATTATGTGTTACCTACTTCCTGTCGATGTATCTGAAAGCTACTACTCTATAATGTGTTGCTCTTGTCATTTTGTACCACAGCTGTTTAAGACAGGAGCCAAATTATGTCTATAAAAGCAGAGGTAAACTACAGCCCAAAGCCCTTATCATCAAAAAAGGGCACAATAAAGTTGGAAAAAAAACAGTATTCGTACTTGCTGTATCGGGAAACATGGCAAGGAAGAGTTCTATACAAACACAGTCTCTACATACAACCCCACAGAGACACACTTTCAAATGAATTTTTTGAAATGCCAATGTTTCTGAGCTGTTGCTTGAACCACTTGAAAGTGGGGGCATTTTTAATGTAGTTGTTTCAAGGTTTTTCAGACTACTACAAAATATTTTTCTAATAAGTAAAATGGTAAAAGACCATAAAAAAGGTGAGTGTTTTGGTATTCTGTTGCTTTTGATGGCTATTTTCTATTTAAAGGTTAATTGTGAATTATTTCAGGCCTGAAATTATTTAACAGTTGATTTTTCCCATGTACAGGACAAAATTCAGACAACAGAGCATTAGTCCTTCAAGCCTGTTCTCTTCGGTAAAGCTTTCATGTGAGAATCTGCCTATATTTGCAATTGTCTGATGTTTAAAAATAGAATTATTCAACATTCCCTAGTAGTTGGCTCTGACCTCTTGTTTGCTTGTTTTCTAGGTTACATTGGAACATTTGATAGATTTCCAGCTATATTGTGCCACCCCGTGTAAGAGAGGGGAAATTGCACACCATTGCTGACCATCGTGACACGAGTTTGGTGCTGGGTGTCCTGCAGATGACATTTGTGCATTTTGAAGACAGTTTTGAGTTTACCAACAACAGAAGCACATTTAGAAAAGCATTAAAAGATTTTAATGAGAGACTTGACTTTTCTTAAAACATTAATGTGATGGAAAACTTTCAACCTTTTGACTTAATATCTAAGTCATGGTGGCCCTTTATTACTGTTCTTGAAAAACAAGGAATATTATCTATTGGGTAATAAAATGATTCTCTACAGGATAATTTAATGTCATTTTCTGCTTTATCTAAACCAGAATACAACAGTACCGACTCAAAATCTGTACTCTGACATTTTGCAAACTTAAGTTTGCTGATAAAATAAGGGGTGTTCAGGCATCAAACTAACAGAGAAGTTTTGATCCATGTCAACTGAGCAGCTCATAAAAAGAGAACTTCTCTTTTCTGTAATGCAATGTGCCCCTCTAGGAATCACAGACAGCCTTGATCTTTAGAGCTCAGTTAGACCCAGCTCATTCTGGAATAATTCCAACTGTTCACAGATACTCCGAACCAGCAGGCTGAGACCTCTTACCATTCAGTCTTCAATACCTAGGCAAGTACCTTACAAACTCATCATGAAAGTCATGTAATCGGACTTTCACTATTAAAGCTGGGGTGATGCAGGCATAGGAAGTTCCAAGGTAGGTACACTAGTAACAATAAGTTTGGTGTGTGGCTGGGAGCAGATAGAAAAATATAATGTCCTTAAGCAAGGAGTATTTGGTCATCTTCTGTTGCATTCTTCCACAAACAAAAAATGGTGATATAACAAAGGTGGCAGGATACAGTATTTTTTCCCTTTTGCTGTTTCCCCTTGCTCTTTTACTATATTTCTCCTACCACTAGTTACACACCCTTTCTTTATATTTAAGCTAGATCTTGCTTTACATTTGCAAACTATTGCCAGATAAACTTATGTTACAATAATGTCTACAGGCCTCGGGCTGTTTGCTGTGCATGATACTAATTCTTTATAAATGTATTTTCAATGCTCTACTTAATTTACCTTAGTAATTGCTTTTTTCCTGTTATTTGTAGATTTTCTCTCTGCTCATTGGGGTGCCTGTGCTTTCTGTTCTTTAGTGGTATTTTTCTTTCTCATGTTTTCATCCATTCATTTTGTGCCCCCTCATATCACTTTTTAACTCTTTCCACTCTTCTCCAGATCTGTCACATTTATTCCAAGTTCCTTCAGTACCCTACAATAAAAAAGACTTGGTTGCTATTGTTGCATTGTTCTCCTTTGGGCAATAGATCAGCTGTGATCAAGTTAGTAGCTGTCTGTATATTATAACAATGTGTTAGTGGCAAGTTCTAAACCTTAGCCCAAACCTTCCTTCTATTTTGATCTCCTCCTCCTAATAACATTGACTACCGCTACCATTCTTAGGTATGTGAAGAAGGTGAAAGTAAGGTTTATCTAATTTCCTGTGCTTCTAGTGTGCACCTGTAATATCACATTATGCCATGAAGAAAGACTGTATTTTGGATGCCATTATTTATAGAGCTGAAGTTGTAATTTCAAATGATGTGGAAACTCAGTTTTTTCGCTCAATAACTCTGCTACCACTGCCTCGCTGGTATGTAATATTGATATTATCTGTTCTCTCTTTCCTCATGGAGAAGGTTCCACTCTCGTTTCTGACATTCACCTCATACTTTCCTGAGCACCTGAAGGATCAGGCACAGCACGCTAGTCTAGCACACGGAACTCAACGAATGGACTTTATATTTTCCATTCTGTGTCCCTTTTACCGCGGCTAGGACTCGTCCCCTCGGTTAACATTCCCGTTACAAGCGGCTGTCCACCAGCGGGGGAGGGAGCCGTCGGTGCCCAGGGACGGCAGCGGTGCCGTTAATTACCTCCAGCTGAGGGCTGCCGGGAGTGGGCAGCGCTCCTTGACCCGGGGACGAGACGACAGATGCCAGGCCCGACGCCGCCCAGGCCGGACCACAGCGCCCGACCACCGCCCCGCGCGCTCCCAACGGCCACCCAGTCGGCCCGGCCCCGCCCCACCCAGCGCGCGCGCGAGGAGAGAGTGCGCACGCGCCAACTTCCTGGGGGGCGGGAGCCAGCGGCGTTATTTTACGTATGTGCGTGAGTGCGTCAACGCCTCTACCCGTGACGGGCTGTCACGTGAATCTGGCAGCGTATGCGCTTCCGGGTGAGGAGGGGCGCGCGGCGGCGCGGGCCCTTTTCGCGGCGGTGCGGGCAAGGCCGTGGGCTGTCCCGTCCATCCCCTGGCAGGTACGGCCAAGGAGGGGGCGATAACGGCGAGCCGGGAGCCTTGAGTCGCGGCCCAGCCAGGCTGTGCGGGCGCAGGGCGGGGCCGCGGCCTGGCCGCCCCACTGGTGCCTGAGGGGCGGCGGGGTTCAGTCTGGGGGCTGCCAGGCCGCGCCGGTGACTACCCAGCCGGCTCTCCCGGGGCGGCGAGCAGGAATCGCCGTGGCGGCTGGGCCGCCCCGCGGGGAGCGGAGCGGGCTCGTCGTACGGCCCCGCTCCGCCGAGCTCGCGGCTCCCTCCGCAGAGCGTGGCGTCGGCGCCGCTCTGTCCGGCTTCGGGTCGGGCCTGGGAGCGGCGGAGGGAGGAGTGAGCACGTAGATGTCAAATCCATTTTAAATGATCTCATTGACTCAGAAATACCGATTCTTCAGTTGCTATGAATGTGGCGTTTAAAGTAGTATCCTTGGAGATGAAAGCAGGAGCGTTTTCAAAAGTGTTCTCTCTTAGCTGACTGATTTCTCCGTGCTTTGATGCTGGGAGAAGGAAGTAAAAGGAGGCAAAGAATCGACTTGTTATTAATGACAGTTCTTGCATCACCTCATTATGCAGACGTGCAAATGATAAAGTTTAGATGTCCGTCTTCAGATCTGGGATATGTTTCCTTGGGTCATGGCTAGTGTGGCCACATTCTAAAAGCCAATGGGGTTATAAAAACGTTTAGAAATTATAGTGAGCTGCACCATGTGGATGTGTGTACCGGAAAATGTATCTATACCTTACTTTTGGCTTGCTGTAAAATGAAATGTGAAAAATACTCTTAGAGGCATCCTTTTAATGCCTGGAACCTGAAATTCACTTAACACTCTGTTAGTGTTTCTGTTGAACTGGTGAAGGTGAAATGTAGAAGGAAGTAGGCTAACCTTTTTTGGCAGTTGACTTCAACTTTCTGAGAATGAAACAGCATGCTATTCTTTGCCGATCAGGCACATAGGTTCAATAGTGTGCTCATCGTTGCAGTTGTCCTGCAAAATAAACTTTATGTTTATTCTACTTAAAATGCTCGGATGCTAATCAAGGACTGAATATAGGTCTTTGTATTGGATAAGCACATATGGCAATATAAATGCATAACTGTTATTTATTTGTGTATGCTTCTGAGACCTCAAGGGTGAAAACCTAAAAAATAATTTTTGCAAGGCGTCTTTAGCTTCGTGAATAAAATGATCTCATGCGTTCTGTTGTGTTTTTTTTTCCTAAGTATCTGGGACAGATTAGAATGTCTGTTTAGCTGTAAACTAAATTTTAAAAAATAGCAATTTATAGTAGGCTTCTTAACACTCTTATATTTTTCCAGCACTTACCAACTAAGCCAGCACAGTATTAGTGAGAGAACTTTGAAAATTATCTCCTCTTCCAGGCAAAAGGATGAGAACACTGATGTTTGACTTCTGGTGCAAGCAGTAATACTCTTCACATGCAAACTTAAGTCGGTTTAACCTGGTGTTCTGGAAATGGAAATCCATTCATTAGCTGTAGTAGAAGAGTAGTGGGGTTTAGTGATGTATTCCCTTGTGATGCTTTTTTCGTTTTGTAATATTGTAACTTGTGTGATGAGATACTTAAAAGCATAAAAGGCATTGTTGAGCACCAAAGTCCCGTGGTTCCAGTAAGAGAGCAGATCCACATGGCAATCCTGCATCCAGATGTTCTTTGATGTGTTGAAGTTACTGACCTTTAGATAGCTCTCAGTATTCCAATTCCATTTCTTTAAGTAAAATGGAAAGTAATGAGCAATGAAGAATAAAAATGATCAGGCTTGCTCTTCTCAGAAACGACTTTGAGTTGGCCTTGAATAGCGGTAGGATCAGGTAGAAATTAATTGCTGTTCTTCTACATGGCTAATAAATAATTGCATCATTACAATATATTACATTTTTCAAGTTAAGCTTTTAGATCTTTGATTTACGGCTGAATTAAAAAGAGACTTTGGCATAGTAAAAACAGAAGATGTCAGCACTACCACAGCAGCTGTGGGAAGACTGTTCTAAACTCTAGTTTGTACAAGCAGAAATAGTAGATTCCCTCTCACACTTTGTAAGCATTAATACTAACGATGTAAATTATTCAGTAGTTAACTTTAAAGTCAGCAGTTTTCTAACTTCCCTGAGATTACCCTTCCTCCTTAACTTCTCATTCTCCTAGCTGGCAAATGATAGTTCGTTTGTACATGAGACTTTAAGTCGAAACTTCCAAAACAACTATTTAGTCTACATGTTAAGTAGGGTGCTAAAAACCTAAATTCAAGCTTATCAGATGTTGAACTTGGAACTTGCTTTGCAAGTTGTTTGCAATTGTACTATGTGGTATTTAGCGACTAACTGCTTTCAAATCTACCTTAATGAGAAGTTGCTGATGAGAATTTTTTCAGTAATGTGAAAAATGTTTTGCAGAAGTGTCTTAAACTTTGATTACAGCATGACTAACTTTTAAAATCTGTGCCTGTCTTACTGTATCAAGTTTATCTCAATGTAATGAAATACATGTAGGTAGGAATTGCTTCTGCACTGAAATGCTGTACATCTGAAATTAAGTAGATGTTACTCGGTGTTTGGTATCCTTCAAAAGTGTGGTGAGAAAACTTCAAATCTTGGAGCAAAACCCTACTTTAAACTGTCTTGTGGGAACTGTATTGTGAATGCCATGCAGGAGAGCTCCAGAGTAGCATCTTATAGCCACAAGCAGAGTGATAGGGTTGTTTTGTGGTGGCGTGTTTTTTTTTTTACTGTTGGTTTTCTTTATTTCTTCACCTGTCCCTTAAGAATAAAGTCATCAATTTAGATTTTCTTCTAGGTTTAGTGTCTGTTTACAGGGAACTATGTACCTGCATCAGATGATCCATTCAGTACTGACTGTAACCACGGTATGCTCTTGGCTGCGTAGGGTACCTTTTGAAACTTCTTGTGCTTCACCTCAGTGTCCTGAAACAAATGCATGTAGAACTATGCACATATTCAGTGTTACTACTGATCAAAATATAATCTTATCTCCAAGCAAATATTTAAAATTCATTGTTGCAAACACTGAGCAGGTTAGTACCCAGGAGAAACTGTATGCTGAGAATATGTTTCATGAGGAAAGTCATGATTCAAGCAGCAAGAAACTACTCCAAACAGCATATTGGTCAAAAAGGACAAATAGAAAGAGGGAGAGTTGGGAGGACAGTTACTGGGGGCAACTTCTTGGAGATTGGGTACATAGGCACATGCTGCCAGCAATTGAGTGGTGCAGGGGCTGAATGATTCAAACAAGGAGAGTCTGACCCTTAAGAGGAACTAGGTTGCTACCTTCTAGAAATGTTATTTCAGTTTTCTTTGTGAGGGAAGTAGGGAAATGTCAGTAAAATAAACTTAAATTTTGGTCATTAGCGTTTAATTTGTCTCTGGTACTGTAGTTTTATGAAAAATTAGTCTTTTAAATGTGTGTGGGGGTTATTAATCAGCTTGTGTAGTGTAGCTTTAAGCATTGCAGGATGTTTTAAAATCAGTTTGTGGTTGTAATCGAGAGAAGAGAAATTGAGATTTGTCGAGAAAGGTGATACTACAGCACAGGAAGTGTAAATTGTCTCTCTGGCTTAATTAGCAGTATGATTGCATTCAAATTTTTTACTTACTGGTGTTCTGTGTTGATTGCATTTTTGCATTTAAAAATATCATTGCTTCCTGTTTTGATTAGTGTTGATTTTCTTAACATCTTCATTGACGTTTACCTGTTCCTGCCAATCTTTAGAGCCAACACAGCCGAGAGCTTCAACTGGCTTGGACTTGTATGTCAGCAGAATGGTTTATTATGTTCCATTATTGGGGATTCCTTGTTGCTGGTGATGGGTGAACCTGAAAAAACACAGCTTGACTTGCACATCACAGGGTGAGTTCTCTGAAAACACTTCCTGAAATAGTTACCTTTAAAGTGTTTTGGATTTTTAAGAACTCGCTTATATTTTAGATCTGACTGCCTGAGGTTTTTTTCCTCAAAATATACCCTTTTCAATATCTGCTGTAGAATCTAGAGAGCTGTCACATTTCTTACAGTTTGGCATGAACTGGTGTAATCCTAAATGATAGATCAGGTTGCTCAGGGCCTTGATTTTAACTGAGAGATTGATCCTGTTTGAGCAGGGCATTGGACTACATGAGATCCCTTCCAACCTAAATTACTGTATGATAAACCATTCCATAAGCAGTGGGCGGGGGGAAGGAAGCAAACCATGAACCCTTCCCTGGCTTTTTTTCCTCTTCTGCATAATACCTCAACTTGCTGATAGGTGAAAGGTGGTGTTTCAGACGTGGGAATTACAATAGTATTGAACTAGCATCTTCTATCATGTTCCTGCAGCTCCTCTTTAGCCCACTGCCTTGAAGACAAGAGGTTCTGGCTGATCAGGAGTCTCCATTAGCAATTCAAGTTGGCTGGAGAATGGAAGGTGTTGAGTTTAAGGAAGAATGGCAAGATGAAGATTTTCCAAGGTTTTTAATTTTCTTTTTTTTAAGTAATTAAAATCAAATGCCTAGCATCCAGAGTAAGCTACCTCCTTATCTTCCTGCTGAGCTAACACTCAATAATAATCTCGAAGTGATTTCCACTAATATAGTAGTCTTGAAAAGATTTTGTGGTGTGTTTCTTTATGGTCTGGAAAGGGATTGCATCATGTTCGTGTGTAAGTTAAGTAATACAGCAATGCCACTGTTGAAGTTTCCAGTGTTACTAAAGTCAAAATTTGTAAGTTTGGCTTTGTTTTCTGTGGTACTCTTTTGCAACTACATTGTTTATATATTATTACCAGTGTCTGAAAGCCCAAATATTTCATTAAGCAACATCTCTGAGCAAACTTTTTAACAGTTAAGACTGCTATTGATGCTTGGGCCTAAAAGAGACTAAAACGGCTGACTTCAGAGGTGTTCTGTAATAACATGACTAAACTACTTCTGTAATGTATTTCATGTCAAATCTTCTCAGGCAAGAATATGACAAGTTTTCTTAAGGATGACACGCATTAGTAGCAACCAGTATTTTGGTATTTGTCACATGAACAGATGGTTGCTTGAATGCTGTAAAGGAATTTTCTGCTACTTCGGTGCTTTGTTTACTGAAAGCTTGAACTTGAGTGATAAGTAAATTTAGTTCAGTACTCTCCCACAGTGGGTTTTTTCAGTAGTGTGTAAGTCTAAATACTTGGCAGCTGGCTGGCTATTTTAAAAAAAAGAAAACAAAGTGTTGTAACAGTAGCTTTTACTTTGTGCACCAGGCCGCTGCCAGAGGATGATCCTGTTGAGTCAGATATATTGGCTGCAGCTGGAACAGAAAGCGAAGCTGGTAAGAACATTCCACTCCAGTCAAGCTGACTGCTTCCTAATTAGATGGCTGTTTTAAAGCTCCATTTTGTTTAGGGTGGTTTTCTGTGGGTGTGTAGTTGTGTGTTTTTTTTTTTTAAGTCAGGCTTGAGCAAACAGCATTCTGAATGACATTTTTGTATGTGAACGGTATTATAAACATTTTGTCTGGAAGGAAAAAGGTTTTGGAATAAAATACAAGACTCTTCATCCTCCCTGTGAACAGAGCTATCCAGGTAATACTGGAATTACTCCAGCTGCTTCCTGACCCGTCTTAAAATCACAGAATCACAGAATCACTAGGTTGGAAAGGACCTTCGAGATCATCAAGTCCAACCATTAATCCAGCACCACCATGTCCCCTAAACCATGTCCTGAAGCGCCACATCCACACGTATTTTGAACACTTCCAGAGATGGCGACTCCACCACCTCCCTGGGCAGCCTGTTCCAATGCCTGACCACCCTCTCAGTGAAGAAATTTTTCCTAATATCCAATCTAAACCTCCCCTGGCGCAACTTGAGGCCATCTTGGTTCATTACTTGGCTTCTATGCATCACTTAGGGTATACTTTAGTTTTACTCCAAATTTCAGACCTTTGTGGCCTTTTAAGTGTGGTGTCTGTCAGAATGGTCGGAGGGGAAATAATACAGATGGCTTTTTTTTTTTTTTTACGTTTTTAAGTTTTTTGGATCTTGTCTGTCTGCTTTAGTTGTGGCATTTCCAGTGCTGGATCAGTCATTTTATTCCCTGGTTTCAACTGCTGTCTAAATCACACAAGTCTTTGCCTTGTGTCTCAAAGCACGCTGTGTATTCATCTAGTAGTTTCTTTAATTTTCTGTCCTCACTGTTGTCTGTCAGCCTTCTTTTTTTTGCAGCTTGTATATTATTTTTTACTTCACCAAAGATGGTTATGCTGTAACCAATACCTAACAAAAGCAAGGGCTAGGGACATCAATCTATTGCATTATTTACAAGACCTGTTTAGTATAATATCTAGAACAATTCATGGTACACTTTGATACAGCTAGCACGGGTAATAGTTGCTTAGATGGTGGCAGCACTTCAGGTTTTTCTTCTCTAGGGAGTATGGTGGTCTACCACTGTGATCATAGTGTGTATGCAATTGGGTAAACTTACGGTCTTGAGGCCTTGAGAACTTTGACCTCCAAGTGCTGTTGTTTTCACCCTGTGTTTAATTCTTATTCCAAAGATATGTCGTTTAAATTTTGGGCATTAACTTACAATGCATTCTGAGAAAGCACTGTGCTCTTCTGTCTTGTTAATATGCTTACCTAAACTTGCTTTAGCTTTGAAAAGAAATAATCTGCTTTTTTAAATACAGAGGTTAATGGAACCAAAGTGAAGAAGAAACTAATGGCTCCAGATATTAGCTTAACTTTGGATCACAGCGAGGAATCTGTTTTGTCTGATGACTTGGATGAGAGTGGAGAGATTGATTTGGATGATATAGATACTCCTTCAGAAAATAGCAATGAGTTTGAATGGGAAGGTAAGTATTTTGTTACTTTTGTCTGATGCTGTAAAATATTTCTATTTTCTTATGGGCAGGTCAACAGTTTTTCAGGTGGGAAATAACTATGACTCGATATTACAAGAGGAAAAATATAAAGGGAGTGATTAAATTAGAAATTGGAAGTAGGTGCACTGAATTTTTGAAGAGCAAATCAGACAAGGCAACAGGCAACATAATAGCTCTAACTCCAAATAAACTTAAGTGAATGTCGTTAAACACTTGTAAGACTTGAAGTTACGGAGAATCCTCTCTGTTTTTAAGAACCAACCTGGCAGGAGGGGCGGGAAATCAAAGGGTTTTACATGTATTATAAGTCAGTTTTAAACGGAGGTGAACTGTATAAAGGGATATAGATTATAGATTAGCTAGTCAGAAAATGATGAATTGCAAGCCTTTGTATTTAAGGAGGACTGAATGGTATTTTTTTTAAATATTGAGTAACACCTAATCTCATATCTTACTGTGGTGAGAATGGCAAAAGTTCAGTAGCCTCAGAGTTTGCATGCTTTCCAGATTGACTGGAAGTGGTAGAAGAGCTTCTATTTTGTGTCAAGGAATTCTGAACTTACTTGATAGGAAGTTAACTTAGCTATAGCTTTTTATTCTTACAGGCAAAACCTGGAGATTCTAACAAATTTTATTTGAGGTAAAAATGTTCTGTGTACGAGCTAAAGCACAAATTTTAAACTTGCAGTTTAATTATGTTTTAAGGCCCTCTTATGTAAGCCAAGAACAGTTGTGTTGGACAAAAAGTTTGGAGTCTTTAACTTTTGTAAACTTTGTGACTTAACAATATCTCTAATAAGTAAACATGTAAACTCAATTATTGTTTACTATTATTTATTCTCTAAACAATTTTAATTCCTGAGTAAACAGGAAGCTCTCTTTCACTGTTATATGTGAAACACTGCCTTATCTTCATTCCAAGATAGCTTGTAAAAGGAGAAAGAAACACTCTTTAGAATAAATTGGGTTTTTTTAAAATAGCTGAAGACATATTGCAGGTGAAATTTTCATAACAGAGACTGTGGGTTTACCTGTGTAAAAGGATTTTCATCATTTTAGTGAAGAAGAATTGGTATTTAGGGTTAGTTTTGCAATAATGCGAAGGAAATGTTCCGGATGTTTTGTGCCTTGTTTTTAAAAGTGGCTGAAAAGGGTTTCTGTCTTTTCTTCCTTTTAATGCTGCTGCCTTCATTTTCCTGGAAGGATAGTTTCAATTAACAGCTTTGTCTTGGGAACAGACAACTAACTTGCAGTAGGTTTTTCTTGCTTTGGGTAAGGTCTATGCAACAAAGTCAAGAATCATAATTTAATTGGAGCAAATTGTTTTGCAGATTGCTGTCAGCATAGATTTCATATATATTGATTGCACACTTGTGAATTAGATTTAATTTCTAATAGATTTGCCTGCATGTCTGCTTGCAAGGTACTGTCAATGTTTTAAATCATGCTTTTACGTAAATCTGTGATCAAGCAACCTGTGTAATTATCATTGGAGTTAACCACTTTGTCTGTTTTGGTGAGATTCATCAAGGTCTGTGTTCTGAAAGCCTAAAATTAAATAGGCTTCCGACGTGAATGGAAATTTGTTGCATACATTAACATAGAAAATTACAGTCAATGGATAACTGCCAACTTAAGAATATTTTGATAAAATATGCATGACACCCATGAGACCCTATGTTGTAATGACTGAAGGAACTAAGTCATCTGATATGTCTGGCTAAAGAATATTGAAGTAGATTAGATAGCAAAGTGGTTAACCTATGTTGTAACTGATTGCTACTACGCATAGTGTTCATAATGGGTCTTGAACATGTTTTAACTTTGACAGATGATCTTCCAAAACCAAAAACTACTGATGTAATTAGGAAAGGATCACTTACTGAATACACTGTGGCAGAGGAGAGAGATGATGGTCGACGCTGGCGAATGTTTAGGATTGGAGAACAGGACCATAGGGTGGACATGAAGGCAATTGAACCATATAAAAAAGTTATCAGTCACGGTGGTAAGGATTAGTGATGTGCTGAGGGGAACTGTTGAGAAACTACTTCTTTAAGCTGAGTTGGGGTGGTACAGGAAGAGCTTTGGGCATTTAAGACTCATATGATGATTCATTTGTTGCAGTATTAAGGCATATGGTTGATTTATTATTTTTTTCACTATTAAACTAAAGCTCCAAAATTTACACATGTTCAGATGAAGCTACTAACATGCACATATGTAATAAGATGTACTTATCTGTTCTACAGTGTCAGTGCCACTAATATAATTCTTTGGTTTTAAGAGTGTTGAAAGCATTAACTGTAGATCTACTAAGGCATAAATCAATTTAATGACTCTTCTCAACAGTCTGTGGAATTCAGGTTGGAAGAAAAGTTGACTATATGAACTGTTATTAAATATACTGAGAATCTATAGGGAGATGTTGATTGTAGGTACATCATTTGATTTACATCAGCTTCAGCTATTTCTTTAGAAGTAGACAAACTTAAAAAAATTTTGAAGTTTTCTGTAATGGTATAAATCTGTCCATATAGAATAGATGCTTATAAATCTTTTTAAGGTAAATAATAAAAAAGCTTACTGAATGTGCTTGACTGTGTGTAAATGTAGCAACGTCTACTCACCTTTGTCATTACTGCTGCTTTTTAATTTATTTTTAGGTTATTATGGTGATGGGTTAAATGCCATTGTTGTATTTGCTGTTTGCTTTATGCCTGAAAGCAGCCAGCCTAACTACAGATACCTAATGGACAATCTATTTAAGTAAGTCGTCGTCTGCCTCTGAATACTGTCTTAATTTCACATTGTGAAACTTAGCATTTTAATGTAAGGGCAATTACTTCTCTCTTTTTTTTTTTTAATGAAGCTTTTTATATTTCAGATAAGGGAAAGGTAACAAATAAAAAAGCAACTACATCTGCTTCCAGGGGAAGGAAAAAAAAAAAATTATTAGATGTTGCTCAACACTGTTACCAACTTCATATTTCTTAAATATACTTGAGCACTGATAGGAATTACTGTAATATCCACAGATCTTCACTTGAAAGTTTTCTTTGCTTGTCTCCGCAGGTATGTCATTGGCACTTTAGAACTCTTAGTAGCAGAGAACTATATGATAGTTTACCTGAATGGTGCAACAACACGGAGAAAAATGCCAAGTTTAGGCTGGCTTAGGAAATGTTACCAGCAAATTGATAGAAGGTAAGAAGCTCTGCAGTGTTTTCCTGCAAAGTTCACATGCTTAGTGATCTACGTACTTAGGAAAAACTGCTGTTTAATGTGGTGTCTGGTACCTACCGATTAAGATTTAATTAAGCAAGTTGCTTGGTATATTGAAACCCTCTTCCTAAGCTTGACAGTGTGGAATAATGCTACTGGCATGCCTGGTGTTCTGTGGTGGGTTTGTTTTTTTTTTTTTAAGTGAAGATAGTAGTGTTAGAATACTGAATACTGTTACCATGTAGAATATCCCTAAAACTTCATGTATTAATATGGTAAGGTAATAAGGGGGGCCCTTCATGAACCACTACATTAGTTGTGTAAAAAGACTGAAAAAAACTTTTCTTCAGGATGTTATTTCCTTGTCATTGTCATCAAACTGATACTATACCTTGAATTTTGACTGTACAGTTGTGTGGGGTTTTTTTTCTTCTGGCAGATGGTAATTCTAGTAATGAAATGTCAGAAGACTGGATTTATGTGACAGTTGTGCTTGCAAAAACATACTTTGTGTATATTAAAAAAAGTTGTTGTCATGCTGCCTTTTTGTTCTAGTAATTATGTCCGCTGTTTGAATTCTTCAGGTTAAGGAAAAATCTGAAATCACTAATCATAGTTCATCCGTCTTGGTTCATCAGAACACTTCTGGCCATTACAAAACCTTTTATTAGGTAATACTCTGGAAGCTATTTCTTTTTAAAATTTAAAAAAAAAAAAAGTCCTAACAACTGTTTACTTTAAACTTCAAAAGCTGTTTTAATCTTGACTTACTGAAAAATTTTTAAGTTGTAACTGTACCCTGCATTTGTTCTTCCACAGCTCAAAATTCAGCCAAAAAATTAGGTATGTCTTTACCCTGGCAGAACTAGCTGAACTCATCCCCATGGAATACGTTGGCATCCCAGAATGCATAAAACAGTACGTTTTATTATTCAAACATGTTCTATACTGATCATGTTTTAGAACCGGTATATATTGTATTTGGTGATTCGTTTGAATGTAATACTTTGCCTTTAATAAATTTAATTTAACACATCATTGCTATCTCTAGGACGAGTATCCATGTTTGACCACATTGCTAACTACAGTCTGGTATGCAGTAGCATGGATAGTCAAAATGTTAATGTATAGGGATTTTCACAGATAGTGCCTTATGTAATTACTAAGTTGTGGTGTGTGAATGGAGTCTTCTAGAGACAAGCCTTTAGTATGCTAAATTGGCTTGTGAGTGAGAAGTTCTGGGCATGTTGATACTGAAGTTATTTATAGTATCTTCAGTGTTCATGCTAAAATGTGGAACAAGTTAAGTGATGAAATATCACTTGGGTTGGGATTTCATTTAAAAGAAGAGCTGTGGTGGAAAAATGCTGAATCCCTACCCATAATAGTTCTAAAACTACTTTGAAGAGGTGAAGGCAGCACCAGTGTCCTTGGTTTTCTCCTCTTCCCTCTAGATATAAATATCCCGTCTAATAGCAGTGCAATTCTGCTCTCAAATATGATGATGATACTTTTGCCAATAGCATTTGTGGGTGCAATAATAGAGTAGAAACCATAAACTTGGGTCTTTAAAAAGCCAGATGAAAATACGAATAATTCTGATGATAAATTGATCAGCCTATTAGAGGGTATAACATACAAAATCTTTAGAGCATGCATTGTAAACTGGGAACTCCATGAGGAAAGATGGCATAGTCTCACTGTGTGGACAGAAGGCCACATCCATGTTGGACAGATCCACAAATCCCACTCCAACCCTTGCAAATGGCTGGTTATTGCAGTAAACATGCAGCTGGTATCACCTGCACAATTTAACTTTTTCTAAAAATAGAGAAAACACAGTTTTCTTGGAGCAGGGAGTAAAGACATGACAATGCTGAAGCAGCCTTGTGCTATCCTTAGATGTTTTTGGTTTTTTTCTGGGGCTTTTGAAAGATGTGTTATGAATATTCAGACTCATTCCAAGTCTTTCAGACTCTTTTCTCTATTGATGAACCTTTAACTGTTCTGCAAAGGCTGAACTTGGTTGACTTACGGAGTTCATTCTCAGACTTCTGTGGAAGATTATATCTGACTTCAAACTGTTACGAATACAGACTTTAAATTTTAGTGATGGATGTTAATACTGTACAAGAAGTTGTATTGAATTCATATGTTATGTCATAGTAACTAAGTCTTGATGCTTCTTGTTTAATGCTTAAAAACATTGGAGGTACATTATATTTTTTCTGAATTATATCAGTTTCAAAACTTGGTATGTTTCTACAAACCGTATTGACACTAATACCAGTTTGCAGCTTCTGTTGAATTTGGCCTTCATATGTTGTATTTACTGAAATCAAACTTTTCCTCACCAAGGTATGAAGAAGAAAAGTTTAGAAAGAAACAGAAAAGGTATATTCATATTTTGATTAGGGTTGCATCTAGATAAGACTATTGCACTGCAACTAACTCCCAGTTGATTGGCTTGCATAAAGGAATAAGCATTTGTAAATATAAACATGCACTAGTGACTGTTTTTATGCATGAAGGTAACTATACTGCCTGCAAGTACTTATGTAAAAGAAATCACCCTGGATGTTCAAACAGATATTTGTGAATAGTCTCTATCACTCTATTACGTGAGATGCTCACTTTTAAGGGGATACGTGGATTCTCAACTGAATCTTCTGTAGTGCTTCTGTATGAATCGATTAAATGAAGTTTCACTGTTCTTAACAAGAAATGATGTCTGAAGGAAGAGCTGTTTTTAGGTGCTAAGCTGTAGTTATGCATCAGCAGAGGTGCAACTCTGGAAGGAGTTCTAATATCGAATCTTATATTCTGTATTTCTGGTATTCACTATTTATTTTTAGTTAGTAACTTGCACAAATGCAATCTAAATTAGTATTTTAGTGCTGTTTGTATTTGCAGTGCCTATGTTCCTTGCTAATAAACAGTGAATTTTCATTTTGTTCATCTTCAGTCTCCTGCTAACTATTCAAGCTATTCCAGCAGCTGATGACATTTTTTGAATGGATATGTTTTTTCACTCTAACAAATGTACTGAAAGGTTTTGCTACTAACTTTGCTTTTTTTTTAATTACTCTTCCTGTGTGTGCATAACTATATTGAGGGAGGCTTATTGTCTAAATTGGATAATGGACATAGAGAGGAACACAGAGAGATTAAAATAAAAGGAATTGAAATTCTTTCTGAAAGCTAGCAGGTAAAGCTAGTGACAAGTGGTTGAACATTCTCTAGGAATTATTCCAATTAAGTGTTAATCTTGCAGTGTGTAACCTGAAGTACTAAGCCTGTCAAAGTTAAGAAACCGTTTCAGTACGTACTGAATAACAGCTCTGCTTGAGGGTTTTTTTGTTTCCCCAGCATGTGTAATTTGGCCCGTTGTATTCAGGATGCAAACCTGAGACATTCAAGCAGTAATGTAAAAACTTTTAAAAATCTCCAATACAACAAGCACTTTTTAGTGCCCCTGTTGATATCATCACTTACACTACCATCATTTTTGTAAAAAGTAGTATGTTTGTAAGTGAAACTTAATGTATAGAGAAATGATCACAGACATCATTTAATACTGAGACTTTAATCAGGTTGAAAGCAGCTGTAGGCATTATAATGGGGGAAAGGCAATGTATTGAAGTTTAGTTACGAAATTTGTTGAGGATGACTGTAGGAATTACTTAGCTATGTATATGAGTCGCTTTGGAAGCTAGAATATGGTATACCTACATGGATTTTTATTGTTAGCTGTATGTTTATGCATAGCTTGTTTGCATTAGCTTACCATTATTTTCTTACACTTTCTGTGATTAGTCCTGTAAGTCATGTAAAAACATGCTTTTCTAAGATGCTGCAGTGAGGACAGGGATGAGTGTAGCTGCTTAGTGTGCGGGTGAACGGTATTTGACTAGGACTGTTGCTTCTAGCCAACACTGCTCCAGGCCTATTGGATCCTTATGTACTATGTTCAGTTCTTATGGCTGAAAAAAACCCCAAACAAAACTTGCCTTCCCTTTTTATGAGTTCATGGCCTGGAAAAGCCATCATTGTTTTTATCACTTTGAAAAACTGGCTGGTTATAGTTTGAGAGACTGGACAGGTAGTTTAGACAATTAGGTGGTTAGATGACAAAGTTGGCCTTAGCCTCTCTCACTTGAAACTGCTGTTGGTTTTGAAATTAATTTACTTCCACGCACAACTTACTTTCCAGAAGATACAGTTAAGACTGTAGCTTGTTCTTTCTGTAAAGAGGGAAAGTACGTCTTGTGCAGGACTGTCCTGCACACTGGCTTCTGCAAAGCGACATTGTGTTTGCTAGTTCCAAGGTAGCTACCAGAGGAAAAAAAAATAGCACAAACCAAGAAACAGTTTTAGCAGCGTGATGGTGAATTTTTCCTGGGTAATTACAAGAATCTTAAAACTTAATAGAAAAAGTATTGCAGTTAAGGAGCCACGTAACTCTCTTTGATTCAACTACTGCTGTTACCTTCTTGGCTTAATTACTATAACATTAAAGGTAATTCTGTGCTCATTCTGCAGTATATGAATTCATCAAAGTAGTAGTGCTTGATGGTATTGTCATGTCACCTGTAAACTTGTATTCCTGCTTGCCTTCATTAAGAAAAGCACAGAACCTGCTTTTTTTTCTGTAGTCAAACTTCACTTGTACTTTACATAATGCTTCCTTTCAAACGCTGTAGTTATTTAAATGGTTTCTTAACAATTTTTAGGGGGAGGTAGGAAAATAGATTTTTAAAAAAACATTGTGATTGCATTCAATAAAAATCTTAATTTAATATTTATTTACTAAAACTTTTTCCAAGTAAAAGCTTTGTGTTTTCCTCTTAATAGTTTTTGCTTAATATATGAGCTATCAGACTAAACTACTTTTTAACCTAGTTTTAATTTTACTGCTTTCTTTGCTAAGCAGAGTTGACCAAGAGCTGAATGGAAAACAAGAGCAGAAAAGTGAACACTAAGTTTGGAGTCCAAGCAAGACTGAAGAATATGCAGATGGGATTATGCTATTTTTGCTCCATTTACAATGCATTCTCTGTGTGTGTATATATTATATAACCTGTTGCAAAAGGTGCTTAATTTCTTTGGACTAGCACACAATGGACTGCTTTCTGCTCTATTGGTTTGTCTTGACTTTAATAGCTATGTTTATGTAATCATTTTATACTGCTAAATGTCAAAGAACCCTATGTTTTCAGAGGATGTTCTTGCAATTGTTTATCTAAATGATGCATGTTCTTCAGTAAAATATTTATATACCTAAATGTTAAAGGAAAGAGATAATATATATTTTTATGACTGAGCAATATATTGTGTGTACCTGCTGAAGGAATTCATTTACAGGTAGACAAGGCCATAAGTTACTTGTTGTTATTGTATAAATCTGTTTTGCTGTAAATGGTCAAGTGCATTTCTTCATTGTCACAGAAAGCTTAATTTGTTTGGATATTAACAATCACATAATGTAGTCTTTCACAATAGTGAAGATCCTTATTTTATTTCACATACGTAATACAAGCAGTACTCATTTACCTCACTAGAGTGAGCTTGAGCTTTGGTGTCTTTTAGTCCATTTTCCAGAATGCAGAACTGCAGTTCTGTGAACTTCAGTCTGTTGGCCACAAGGGTTTAAGCCCAAGCCACAACAGACACTGAACTGTTTGAATGATTAGTAAAATGAGACCTTTCTCAATTTAAGTTACAAATTTAGCCTTGATTTACTGAAACTATCACTAGGGTATCTGGCCATACACAGTAGAGTTTGGGACTTACATAGATATTCTAGCCATAATATCAATTGTTTGCAGAGGTATGGGGAGTCTTAATGCCACCTGTGTCATCCTTGTAGATGAAACATCCATTTCTAAAGCTATATTTGATACCAGCACTAATTTTGCTTAACAAAAAAAAAGGGATTTAAAGGTTGGGGGTTCTTTTCTCCCCACAAATGGTAGTGAACTTGTGTCTGTAAGAGGTGTTCTTGGATGCATAAATACTGTTTATAGGTTTATCAGGGCAACAATAATGCACTGGTTGATATGTTGTAAAAGATTGTAACATCTTTTGATAATTATTGCTATTTCCCTGTAAGGACAGGTGCATGCAAATAAATCCATTCAAGAGTTGAGCAATATAATATTGCGGCAAATACATTCAATCTTCACTTGTGGTTGTTATTGTGCTCACAATTTTGTCTTAATGCCAAAAATATCAGTTCTCGATTATATTAAAGGTTAGTGTTATACAGTTGTTTAAAAAAAAAAGATTGCGTTCAACCAGATTATTACACAACACTGATAAATAGCAGTCGAGAGAGTTCCATGGTAGACACTTACCGCCAATTAATCTACTGTCTCTAATGATACATGTATAGACTGAGAGCATATTCATGTCAAATAAGGGCAAATTGCCCATGTCTCTGGGAGTTTGTTTGCAACTCGAGAGACTTTCATCTCAAGAGTTAGGTACTTTTGTCATAGTAGCTTCTGAATCACAGTTTCAAAGAGATTAATATGCAGGATGTTCTCTTTCAACAGGCAATGCTAATTTCAAGTTGCCTTTCATCCGTTTCATGAGGTTTGGATCTTGCTCTGAAAGCAGAACATGAATGTGAACAGTTTCTTTGCAGCTGTCTTACTCCTGCTTCAATTTCAGTATTGACCCAGATTAATGTAAAGTTTCAGTCAGTAAATTGGATGCTTACAGCCTGTTTACTTCTGATACTTTCACAGTGCAATGTGTATGAACGTGCAAACCTGTAAGCCTTCCTGGTTTTTACTGATTCTGTGTGGGTCCTAAGCCAGATACTGAGCATTCTGATCATCTCACTTTTTTTTTGGTTAGGAAAAAGTTGAAATATTTTTCTCAGTAAAATCATATTCTTAGTGAAAGGATTGTAGTTCTATGTGTCCTGTTGCTTCCTATGTGCGTAGTGCAGTATAGAGTAGCCAGTCCTCTGTACAGGTCATAGTATCAAACAGTGGGATTGTTTTTATTGTCTTTCCTGGTGGCTGAGTGATTCTACAGTTTCATGCTGCAGTAGTACTATTTCTTTTGGAAATGTGTATGTCCTTACCCAACAGTTTACTTCTCTAGTACAAGTTTTTGTGAATGAATATACAGCACAACAGTTCTTCTGTCCTTAGAGATACGCAGCTTGAGAAGCAGGTGTGCTAAAGAATTATTCTCCTCCGACCTTTTTCAGCTCATCATTTGATGGTGAGGTGGATGTTTCTGAAAAGTGAAGTGGTCCCAAAGTTATCATGAACACAAATGGGTAACTTTTTGTCAAACTTATCTTGTTTTAAATCTATGAAATAATTTAATATATTTTAATATTTAAAAACATGAAAAGATGGAATGTCATACTTTTATTAAAGTTATTTCAAAACCTGAATCACTTTGTGGTAAGATACAGTATTGTAGGGAATTCACTTTTCAATGGCACTTCCTTCTAAAAGTAAAGCTCAAGTTGGTAGAATACAGGTCAAGCCCTGTCAAAAGATAATTTTATGAGTCATTAGTTTACCTTTGATTTTGAGGTCTCATCAGTTCATTTTTTTTATATATATATGTGTGGTACTAAGTTGTTAGTTGCCTTTTGTTACTACTGTGTGCAAGTGAAATAGAGATGTTTGGGCCAGTGGCCTCTCTGTGCGTGGATGTGACATTTTGTAAATTGGTTTCTACAACAGGCTAAATGTTCGGAAGTGGCAAAGATACTTTAGAGTCTACTCACATAAGTTTTTAATGACACTTTCTCCAGAGTGCTTGAATGTTCTTGACGTTCTGTGTAGTGTGGTAAAGCCATGTTCTGTTGGAAAGTAATGGAGAGGGATGTATAAGGATTTAGTGCTCAAGCAGACTGAAGTCTTTGAGGTTCTGGGACGTTAAAATGGAGAATTTTTGCTTCCAAAAAGCTTAGAGCTAGTTAGAATAATATGTAACATTCATAATGATGCAGTTTACCATATTTTTTCAGTTTATTTTCAGTGAACAAGGTAATAGTAATTCTTTCTGTAAAGAACGTTGTACTGAGGAACAGTAGTTATATTCTGAATTGCTCACAATTAGTGTATAGCCTGTATTTGTTAGCATGTTTCGGCAAGTTTGTTGCATCATACACTTCAGTGCTCTAATGACAGCTTAAAACCTTTCAACAGTTAAATTGTCAGACTTCAAGATGAGATTACATGTTGGTGGCAAGGGAATCTCTTATGAAATGACCTCGAAGTATGTCATAGGAGGAGAGGGTGGCATTGGTGCTTAGTCATGTGTCAGCCTCACTGATGTCATCTACTGAAATGTCTGTTATTAGCTGAATATAATGGAACTACATTGTGAATGGGCACTTTCTAAACTAAATCTGTCGCAAAGAAATAAGTTTATTGGTGAAAAATGTATTTCTTCCAGCATCAAACTTTTGTCTGTGTGTTCTACAGATTTATACAGTATTTATTATGTAGAAAGATGGCTTAAATGCATCTCTTGTCAAAAGCTTTTGGTTTTGGAGATGAATTCAATTCTCAAGTCATTTCAGTCTCCCTCAGAAAAGTCTCATACAAGGAACAGAGGGAAGAGGGATAATAACTTGTGTGCTTTTTGTAACCGCAGAAGTCTTACAAAGCTTTCAGTGAAAATTCTTACTCAATCCTTGTGGATGCAGGTCGTCCTCTAAAGGATTTGTTTCTCCAACTGTTTGTTGAAGATGCTTGAAATAAGTGCTTTAATTATACATTTAAAGGATACCTGGTTTCAGTCAGAGTAATGCTCTGAAATATAAGGAATATTTAAATATTCATATTCTGAAATGCAGATTTTGCAGCTTTCCTAGCTTCAAAATTTTAAGTTGAACTACATTGTTTCCCTTACCACATCTTGTTCCCTATATTGAGCTAACAGGAAAAAAGGGCATTTGTGAAGTGAAGAGAATATAGTTGTGTTACAGTTTTTCATCATTCCCTTCAAGCATGATTGAGATCAATGAAATTAAAGCCATTCTTTGCTCAACTAGATCTCTTTTCAGTTTTGCAGTTTGGACTGCCCAGATTACTCTGATTTAAAATACCGATTTTCTTTTTTTTGTCAGTATTGAAAATTAGCTGAGGAAAAGCTACTAGAATGTTTTCAAAAAGTCAAGTCCTTGTCTTACCATGCTCTTTACTCTAGCTTACTAAGCTGCTAGTTAATATTTATATATTAAATTCCATGTTAATCATCTGTCTTCCATGAATATTTTTTGTAATTATTGCTTTCCCAGTGGCTCTGCAGCTCTGCAGTTTCTTATTCAGTCATCTGAACAAAGCCTTGTTATTAAAAAGAAAAGTCTGAGTAGTAAGGTGCTCTGCCAGTTGAATGGTAGATAGAAGGGTTAAGACATTGTCTATTACCATCAGTAAACTTTGCACACGTATTAGTGTCTAACACAATGAAGCTGCAGTAGTCGTGCAGAAACATAGCTTGTGAATCATGAATCATCATCAGATACTGTAACTGGCTTAAGTTGATTTATACAGATGTGACTATTTTCCTTTGTCCCTTTAGTATAAAACTATGTAAGTACAAGACTCTTCACCTACCTCTTAAGAATGTTACAATCCTTTCTTTTTAAATGAGCTGTTTTGTGGTTGTGTTCCAAGGTGTCATGGAGTAATGAGATGGACACATTTCTGAATGTGCTAGCTGTTGACACTTATGCGAAACTTTTTAACTAGGGGAAAAAATAAATGCTATATTCAATAAACACCTTTGGAAAAGGTCTGAATGTTTTATTTTACTGCTTAGGAAGCTATTGATGAGAGTCTTCTGTGATTGTATGCACTGCCACCTCCCTCTTAAAAACGTGAAATTTAAATTTTGGGGTTTTTAAGGTAGTTTTGCGGTCCAATAAGTCATTAAAGGCTCTTGGCAGTTGGTACAGCTTGGCGTGTAGTGTTAAAAGAAAAGGCTGAAGGAGGGTGTGGATTTTAGTCATTTCACTAGGTAAAATAAACCTAGAACCGGAAGTACTGACGCGCTAACTGTTGGCTATTCTATAAATTTATGTAAGAACTCCAGCGCGTTGCGGCGCTAACTCGGTGTTCAATGGCTGTCGTAGGCGCTGCGCCGGGGACAGCCGTGCGGCTGGGCGCGCCGCCACCGCCCCGGGCACAAGGCACGGCCCCCCGGGGCCCTCCCGGCCCCGCCCCGGTCTGCCCGGAGCCGGGGGGCGGGACGAGGGCGGGAGCCGCCGCCGCCGCCCTCGCCGTTCCGCTTCCGGGTGACGGGGCGCCCGAGAGGGGCTCCCACCTCTTCCGGCCGCTGGGAGCGGGTGAGGCTGCGGCGGCTGGAGGGGGCTGCCCGGAGTGGGAGCCCCGGGGCTGGGCCCGGCGCTGTCTGCGCGGTCCCCTCCTTCCTGTGGCGGCGGCGGCGGGGTGCTGCGGGCCCGGGCCGGAGCTGCCCGCGGCTGTTGTGCGGCGACCGGCACCTTCCCCCGGGTTCGCTGGGACCGCGGGGCGCGATGCGGCCCAGCCCGGCCGGGGGTGGGGGCGCTGGCGGAGCGCAAGGCCGCTCAGTCCCCAGCTCTTGCCTGAAATTCCCGTAATGGCTTTCCTGGGCGCGCTCCCGGCGCCGCGGGGGAGCGGGGATCGATTTGGAAGCCGCACGGGCGGCGAGCAAAGACGGCCCCGTCCCGGCGCGCCGCGGCCGTGCCTGTGGGGCACACAGGGTTGCCTGCCGGGTCACTCGCGCTGTGTGCTCTTGAACGCTCGTAGTTGTCGGTCGGTGTTTGCGGAATGTTTTTTTTAAACTCGGTTTGCTCTTGCTGTGCACTGTAGATTAAGGACTCGGTTGTGGTTTAGATTTTTTTTTTTTTTTAATTTTGTTTTTTGTTTTTGAAAACGAGAGCGAGGACAGAACCGGCGTCCAGAGCCGTGGACGATCAGGAAGGTGACCAGCCCATCTCGGTAAACCATGGCATATCAGCTCTATAGAAACACCACGCTGGGGAACAGCCTTCAGGAGAGTCTGGATGAGCTCATACAGGTGCGTGTGGGCTTTAGCGTCTGGACAGTTGGCTTAATAAAAAGAGAGGTTAGGTATTAAAACAGCTTTGTGGTTGCTGTGTTGGGGTACTTATGGCCAACGTTTGGAAAACTTACTGATTGAAATCAAAAGCTGGTGGTACTCCATTCACGTGGGGAGTCTTTTTAATGTTCTAGGTGAAGGAAAACTTTTTTTTACATAAGTGGCATAATCCCCTGTTGTGTGGCCTGGTAAATGAACGGCCAGATTAATCTGGAACACTGTAATCGATTTCCTCCTGGTTGTTTCCAGTGAATATTTATCAGAAGAAATCTTTGCACAGCACAAAAAAAAAAATCACATTAGCACATCATTTCTAGAGTTAAAATAGCGAAAAGGAAATAAACACAGGAACATAATACATTGTAAATTGTTCTTCCAGAGATTGCTTCACATGAACTTTGTTGTGATGGTTTCTGTATTTTTGAGTTTACTTTGAAACAACTCAAAACTTTTTTTTTTTTTCACCAACTACTTTAGTCACAGCAAATCACACCTCAGCTGGCCCTTCAGGTGCTACTTCAATTTGATAAAGCTATAAATTCGGCACTGGCACAACGAGTCAGGAACAGAGTCAATTTCAGGGTAAGAGAACATATAAAGGCTCTTCGCGAGGTACAGTAACTAAGCGTTGATGCAGAACGTCATTAAAAGCTGTGTGCTCTAAGCAAAAACTTAAGAAGGTCCATTTTGACTCTGAAACAATGAGTGTTTATGTCTATATTCTGTATGCAGTTGTAAGGCTTGCTATCTCCTATTCTGCCAGGGCTCTTTTGAAGGAATGCAAAAACCAGAAACAGATTCGGTGGGTGGATGAAAACGGGGGAAGAGGGAAATGCTTTGATGGGTAGCATTGCCATCCTCGGTGTCTTGCAGATGAGGAGGGAGACTTTTGCTTCTCTTAGTTGTACCTAGCAGAAGTGAGATGAGGCCAGATTTTCAGCCACATCTATAATGTGAAGAGAGACTAAAGAGTTGTAGATCTACCCTTGTGTAAGTCACTGGATCATTTTGTAGCTATTATCTGTATGTATCATAAAAAAGTAAGTTTGTTTTTTTTCCCAAACAGCCACCCTAATTAATGTCAGATAGTCAGCAAATTGTTAAATGTCAACTTGACTGTAATTTTGAGTGGGGGGAAAAAAACCCCACAAAAAACCAAAACAGTTGTCCTGTTAACTTACGTACTAATACTTCTTCTACAGTCTATGCAGAACACGGTTAATGAAGTCAACTCTTAAGATTTTAAGGTTTTAAACCGTATAGATACATTAAAAAGAGTGTAACTACTTTAACACGCTTAACTTGCTTTGTGTATGTAGTATAGTATAGAAAACTTCATAATGTGTTTAGTGGATACATTTAAAAAATGTTATTTGGAGCTTAAGTTCAAGGCTATGGGTTTAAGATATGTGAAGATGAAGGCCAAAAGGTTTACATATCGTCGTCCTCAGTGATACATCAAACAGGAGGGATACCCCTTTCTGTCACATAGGTCAGTTTTGTCACGATTTTTTATTTAAACTACCGCTTTTTTTAAACAATTACAGAATTCGCATCTTGTTATGATCGCTGCCATAACTGATTTTTCTTACGGCCCATGATGCAAGAAATCTTTTCTGATAACACATTAGAAAAGTTATAAAACTCAGTGTACCTGTGAAGCTCCCCCTTGGATAGACTATTAACGTCACTACAGGGTCTTGAAAATTTCAGCCACTGGAGGGCGTTTAAACTACAGTTTTCCTCAGAATTGCTTGCTTGCCAACTTTGTATGCATTCAGGTTCACAGTTGACTTTATGGCAAACTTTAAAGCAAAAACCTTCTAGAAGGTACGTAGTTCAGTAGATAGTAAACATATTTTATGTTACTTTTGGGATGCATCCTATAGAAAATGTCTCTTGTCTTTTTAAAGGGGTCTCTGAATACATACAGGTTCTGTGACAACGTATGGACATTTGTACTGAATGATGTTGAATTTAGGGAGGTCACTGAACTTGTCAAAGTGGATAAAGTGAAAATTGTAGCATGTGATGGAAAAAGTAAGTATGGAATGTGATATAAATAAGCTGAGACACAAGACTTGATCTTTTATAGAAAGCTTTGACCCAATGTCTGATTGAAGCTAGAGTGATTTTATTATTCAGACAAAAGTAGGGCTTTGCACTCCCTTTTACATATAATTATACAAAAGCAAGCTAAATACTTCCCTAACTCAAGCACGGAAATAGGAATGTGTTAGAGACTGCTGTACACCTGTTGTTGGGAAGTACATACTACTAGAGCATTTAGAAAGTCAGAAGTAATCTTAACTGAATTTCTCTGTGGTGATTTTTCTAGTATTAACCTCCTTGTTAGAACAGCACCATGTTTTATTGAAGTCAAGGAGTGCTTTATGAGTCTGAGCAAGCAGTTATCTGAGAAAACTGCCTAAGCAATTGTTTGCTGGATTCGGTAGTAGGGGATGCAAGCAGATGCAAAGCTCATGCTTGCATTTGCAAATCCTATTACAAGATTTCTGTATTGCTCAACAGGCCCACTTATGCACACTGCTTATGGTAGTTTATGTTCCATATCTGCTTGACTGGATTACTTTTTTCAGTGTTCCTTGAAGTTCTTTACAAGGCAAAGTAATTTAGTGACTTCTGTGGCAAGCTGGCTTATACCTTTTAAAACCATCGATGCAGCAGAACATCACTAAAGATGTGTGAAATGATGCCACTTGTTTCATCCCTGGGCAGTGATGCTAGAAGGAAGAACTGAGAATGGAAAAGGCTGTATTTAAATATATCCTAGACCTCTGAAACGGGTTCTTCATGGCTTCCTGATCCTGGCACGATTACAGTAATCACTTCAAGTTGTAGTTCTAAAGAGTTGTCAGAATTTATTGTTTGCTCACGTCCTGGTATTAGCCAAGCATATAATCTTACTCTGTTTATTTTTTGTGTGCTTATTATAGCTAGTAGAGGAAACCTTGATTTCCAAGTATTAAATGGTTTTCGTTCTTAATAAAGTGTGCAGATAAGATTTAAAGAACTGGGTGACTTAAAGTTGCTATTAACATTATGGCCTTTTCCCACAAGAAGTTGACTTGCTAGAAGAACATATTAAACACTGACTTGTCTTTCTCCATATCCTTCCAACCCAAACTATTCTATGATTCTGTGTATTTTTAACATAGCTCTAAGAACAAGCAAGCAGTAATGGTAGCAATACCAGAAATTACACTGGTGTTAATTGGTGTGTCTGATAAAAATTCAGAACAGAGAATTGCTCTCGGCTGTTTTATGAAGGTCATGCTCATTCTTGCTCTGTTTCAATATGCATAGTAAACTATAGCCCACACTCCACAGGGGCTTGTGCTACTGGATGTGCAAACACCTTTCTCTTCAGTAGATCATGTGATTTAGCCACAAGTGCTTGTGGCTGACTGCAATAATGTGTTTGTGTATCGCGACAAGTTAGAGCAAAGCTGCTTCTATTTTTAATGCCTCAATAGCAAATGACGTGTGCTAGCTGTCTTCAGTGTCGGTAACTGAAGTGGAACAGCACAAGCAGTTCATGCATTGCATTGATGGCAGTGGAGGGAACTGGGTAGGTACAGAACATGTTCTAAAATGCTTGGGGAATGCTTTTGAGCTTGCAGAAGGTATTAAGAGAATGGCGTTGGTTCTCTTCAGTTTGTACTCAACTGTAGTGGGGGGTATTTATTACTCACACTTTCTTTTTTCTTTCCTAGACACTGGTTCCAATACTGCAGAATGAATAGAACTGTGGTTTGTCTGCAATATTTTCTGTTAATAATGCAGCACTTTGTGGAGAGAAGCATGGAAAGGGACTGTGTGTGTACTTAATTCTTGTGATGCAGATGGGAGTTACTCCATACTAGAAAGCATCACAGAATGACAGCGGAAGAAATACCTGTAGCATTTCTTCAGTTCACCTTATAGGGCATGAATACAATGTTATTTTTTTTTTTTAATTACAACAGATACTGTTGCCTTTTTGTTCAAAAGAATTTCTGTAATAAAATTTTATTTAAAAACTTGTGAGTGATCATTGGAAAAGTTTGTTTAAAAACAATCATTAATATAATACATTCTCCCAATATTGCCTAAGTGTGTTCAGAGTATTCTTGCAAGTGCAAAGGTCTTTCAGTTACAGGGTTCTGAGTGTGGTTGCACTGATTAGTATTGCAAGAAATGGCTGTTTCAGAATGATGGAGGAGGACATCAACAAAAGCTTAGCAGCTCATGCTGGACAGTATATTTTTCTGTTTGTTACTGCACCTTTCTGTCTATAAATTTGTCCGTTTGGTACCCTCTGCTAATAATACACTAACCTAAGTATTAAAGTTACTGTGCAGCTAATAAAATCGAAATAATGAATCTGAGTTTCATAAGATTATACTACATTCTCAACAAATGTTGATGCTGCTTGTTTTTGTGTTTTTTGTAATCGTTTTTTGTATTTATGTGGAATATATTTAATTGGGCACTTGTCCAACAGGATTTCAGTGAAAGAGTTGAGCTATGAATTTTGATATATCAAATTGATAACTTTGTTCTTCCATTAAGTAACTCAAAAAACCCTTAAAATAGTTTCTTCACTAGAAGTATGAACATCAAAGTAATAAAGCTTTAGTGTCTGTTCTAATACCTTTCCAGAGTGATGTGTTACAGTTCTCTAAATCCTGCCTTGGGACGTCAAAGGATACATGTTTGGGGTTTGGTTAACTTCTGCTTCCCTCACTTTAAGTGAGAAAGGAGTTCACAAACTTGCTTGCTAGACTGTTCAAAGTATTATGTATAACATTATTTTTTTTTCTTGTATCTATGATAAATGTCCTTTGCTGCAAACTGCAGATTGGTAAGTAACATTTTTGAAACTAGAAGAACAGACTGTTGCTCTCATTTGAACAGCACAGTAAGTATCTGCGAGGTCATCTTAAAGCATGCTAATGTATATCTGTACTGTGGTTTTCTCATTTTTTACATCAGACTTATCTCCTAGGTTTAAAGATTTTTGTGTTCTTTAATAATGATGTGGTAAACTGAATTTTAGCCCTTACAAGTATAAAAGTTTGCTGTTCTTACCTCCAACTCCACAGTCTCTTCCTTGTCTCTGGTCAGGAACTTCTCAATCTCCAGTTCTTTAAGCCTTTGGACCTCCTCCTAATGCGAATAATTAAATACCTGATTTTGTTCCAAGTAAGTGCTTTAGCACATTTACTACAGCATTTTTCCGTTAAAAACAAATTTAATAGAGCAACAGAATTGTAGGGATGATGTGAGGTTATTCTGTGGAATTTATGATTACATTTCATTGATACTCCTCTGTCAGACTTCTCCTGTGTTTCAACAGTTGTATACTACTACGTTAGCACCCCCAGGCTTAGTGCTACCTTAGCTGCTAACTGAAAGGAAAAGAAACATTTAACTGCAAAAGCAAATAATGTAATGAATATATATACACAGAAAAAGTACAAATGAAAGGAGAAGTAATTTTCTTGACAAAGATGTCTGCTACTTGGTAATCGGTGAATTCAAATCAATGAGAGCAGGAACCAGAAATGATTATGTTCATAATTCGAAACAACTTTACTGACTTCTTTTTTAAAGAAGAAGTAGTAGTAGTCCCATTGAAGCTCTAGACTTGGTCCTTTGGAAGGAGAAGGTGATGGGATATTCCCTGTGCTGATGCATAACAGTAATACTTTGAATTGTATACTCAACTGGTAGTTCCTATTAGGCATGAAAAACTGCTATTTGAATATTGCCTTGCCTTGTAAGGAAGCATTTGAAAAGGAAATGGACATTCTGAAATTAATTTAAATGCTCTGTACCCGAGTCTTACTGTAATGAAAAGATGTGCAAATGCTTAAGTGGCACTGATGTTCTTGATTAGCTTGTTATTTAGCCCGAGTTAAGTGAGTGGCAAAAAGTGACACAGATGAAAAATACATGAAATGTTACAGATGCTTCTGAACTCTTCTAAGATTTTTCCTTTTGCTAATAATAAAGTAGTCTTAAAAGAAATGCACAACAGACTTTAAATATTTTAGGAGCAGCTGGAGTTTGAGGACACTGTTCCTGGGCACAGTGATAACGAAGGGACTGTGCTGAGGGAATCCGTGTAATTTAGTCGATGTGAAAGGCTAGCAAGCATGCACAAATGGGGAGTAAGGGAATGTTTCGGGTGAAACGGCAAACAAATGAGTAGGAACAAGTGGGCAGTTGTAACATACGCTTCTGTAATCTAGACATTCCTTTCCTCTCTCACCCCGAAAGTCTGAGAAGGCCTTTGGTACAAAACAACAGGAAGAGAGAAGTTACCAAACAAAAACTGCAGGAAAGGCAGGCAAGCATGTACCCTCAACCTTTTGTATTGCTGCTGCCTGATTAATTATTGGTGGTATTAGAAGCTTTATTTCACATCTGGTTAGTGTTTTAGTATCACTGTTCAAAATTTTATGGTAACCTAAGCTAGCTCTGTTTGGTTATGGCAAATGCATAAAGCTGTTGTTCTGCAAACCACTTCTTTTCTGCTCTCGTGGTGGAATCCTTGTTTTCTGTGTACTCAATTTACAAAATAAGTAATTTGTTACAAGTTTGACTACTCAGTGGTCCTAAAATTAGCTTACATACGCATCTTCTGTCTCCTTCATGATAGTGCAGTGTTAGGCAATGGAGGTATCTGGTATTTTTGCATCTGTGGGATGTTTGTAGGACATGGAATTCAAATCTGGATGCATACAGACTACTGAGTTTACCTGGATACACAAAGAATACTTTAACTTTTGTGATTAGTGCTGTTCTTCCCTCTTGTGGTCTGTTGTCCTGAGAGCCAAAGGGCAATCTGTACATACGCAACAGAGAAGCATTTGGCAGCCTTGTTCCTTGCAAGGTTACGTTAATGTGCAGAAGCTCCAGGTACTGCTGCTTCAGTGTTTATTTGTTCAGTGAATATACTGTTGAAAACTGCAGAAGTTAGTGTTGTTTTTGTGTTTGTGAAGAAACAAACAAATCAGGGTTGCTTTATGGTTTCTAAAGTAAACCTCACACAGGTCTGGTGTTCCGACCTTATCTTGCTCTTTTCTGTATTTTGTTTGGAAATACTCTCTGTTCCTAGCTTACCTCTAGCTTCTCTTTTTGTTGTTGTTGTTTCTAAACTATCCTTCTTACACTCCACATTCAGCATAAGGTATTTACCCCGTTAACTCTGCCATCTCTATAGAAAACAGCTCTTGAGGCATAATGAGGTGTAAATAATTCTTGGAAATAACCTTTTTGATGTCTAGAATTGCTCCAGTGATGCCTCAGGGAGTATCTACCTATTGGATGAAGACTGCTGCCTGCTCACTGCAGAAGAGAAGCTTGCCTATGATTCTGGAGGAATTAATTCCTGCAAACCTCACAGCTGTCAACACAATCTCTGACACTAGCTTGGCAGCACGTGTTCTTTTTGGCTAACCATGTTTCTGGGATGGTGTTTGTTGCTGGATCAGTTGTTTCAGTTCACTGAAGGAGAGGGGAGCACATAAGGGGATCTGGTGCCAATATTCTTCCTGCTTTTTATTGCTTTAATCTCCGTAGCTTTCTTGCCACTTGCTATTTTTTGTGTTTGAATTTCAGCTAATCCCTCCATGTTCATATGATTAAAGTGCTGTGTGGTTTTGGAAGATTGTTGAACTTACACCTAAAAGTGTTAACTGCACTTTTGTTATACTAAGCTATTTTAATATCCAGCAGAAGAGAAACTATCTCACTTTCTACAGCATCAGCATACTTGCTGCTGCCTGTTTGGTTCTTCCTTGCCTGTAGTGTTATAGACTGATTAATTTATTTGGGGTTTTTTTTTGTTGATTTTCTTCAGAAAGGTCACAATTGCTTCCACCTGTCAGTAACAGCGAGAAAGTAAAGGATACCTTTGCACCTTGACCTTGAGCTGGAATGGATGTTCCCATTTAGAAAGTAAATTAACTAAAAAAAGTGAAGGAAAGGATGAACACCAATACAGAAGTGGCTGTGGGTGACTGCCTGTATTTAAATATGGCTTCTGAGGAAAAGGATTTTGTGAGTTCCCTAAGTGTGCAATCCAGGATGTTATTTGAGGTAAGCTGTTTGCTCAGTCAGGGATGTCAGTACCTGACTTTAAATGTTATCAGAGAGACACACATTAAAGGCAAGTGCAGAACAGGAAAAATTTATGACGAATTCCCACAAGACCAATTTAATCAGGATCATTATGTACTTTTACACAATGACTAGGTACAATGATGTAGATCAGAGTTACTCAACACAGAGATACCTGCTTTTAAGGATCTCAAGCAGCTGAAGAGGTAGTATTTCAGTTAAGCTACTAGTGAGTTGCTTTTGCTTTTCTGTACTCTAAAAGTTCCTGGGGGGCTAGGGGGGAGAAAAATAGGAGCGTGGTAAAAAGCATTTTAACTTTAATAAGACTACTGGGAGCTGTGGACTTTTCCTTCACTGTAACTTAAAGGGAATCTTTGTCAGGAAAACAGCTTTGCTCGAAGATAAATTTACTATATAAATTAGCCATTAAGGCTTAGTGGGTAGTAAGTCACAGATATATTAATATTTTTGGTTTTCACCTTGTGCTGAAAGAGCCTGCATCTTCCAAGGAAGTGGAAAATAGTTCACAGAGAGTCTAGTTAATGTTTCGTGGTCACTGCTGTTGCAGTCAGAAGAAAAAGGACCCCCTAACTCTTTTCCCTGAATCAATTTTACTCAAGACTGCAAATACTTCCTGATACTTTGTTCCTATAGGTCATGTTTGCTTCTAGTTTGTTCAGAATTTATTACCCGGTTTCCTCTGAATTTATTTCAGTTGACCTATCTCTTTATTATAGAACATTTCAGATCATATAAGGTATGAAAGAAATGCAAGGCAAGAAAGAAATAGACCCTCCGAACTAGAGTTAAGAAGAGCTGTTCATGGACCTGCTGTGTAAATATGTATTATGCTAGTTTCAGCTCACATTAGATTGTTCTTGTAAAAACAATGTGCAAACCACTTGGCAATAAAATATAATTTAAAGCCAGGTGAGTTTAAAAATATCTGTTGCTAGATTTCAGAATTATAGTATCACCCCCCCTCCCTGTGCGTATCTTGAAAGGTCAATGGCAATATGCAACATATTTCCTCCTTAAACAACTGGTGGTTTATTTAAAGTTCAGGTTGTTAGTTAGTGATTGTAGACAAAAGCGTAGATTTTCATCCTCTCACTGGACAAAGTTAACATTAAAATTTCTGATATGACTACATTTCCAATTTGGATAGCCCAAGATTTTACTGATAAAGTTCATATGGGGTTTAACCAATTTTTTGGAGGTTATCCTATATTCTGATATGGCAGTGCTACTTTGGACTAGAGCTTGTCCTACTCTATTTGAAGGTTTGTTTGGGTTTTTTTTTCACTTCTGCAACTAACCTTGGCAAGTGACATCCTTTCTTTGTGCCCTGTTGCCAGTTTTCTAAGATGCTAGCTATCTTATTTCCAAGATACTTTAAGAGCTCTGGAATACAAAGTTCTGTATTAGAGTTGAGTGGTATTTTTTTTATTGTCATTTGTAATGGTAGGGAGACATAAATATTTTTTTCCTTTTTTTTTATTTTCTGTATCACTGCTTTGATACGTGACTGCACTCATAAATCTGACATTTCTAGTGTCTTAGGAAATGCTGAGAACATTCCTTTGCAAAAATCTTTTTGTCTTAGTTCACCTTCTGAATTTGGGAGTAGTCTCATTCAAATTAAGTTACTACTACAAGGAGAGGGTGAGTTGAAAATAAAATTTGATATGCCTTTGTTTTTGGAACCAAATCATCTGAGATAAATTGTGAGTACTAACACCAACAGAAACTGAAAATTTTCTTTGAATCAAGAAAATTGCATGTGGAAGCTTACAAATTGTTTACATCTCTGGATAATAATGGTAGAACATCTGTTTTCATACAAATCAGTGATCTCTTTGAATGGAGAAGGCTGTGTAGGCTATGTTTTTAGGTAACTGCTGTCCCTCTTAGTGTGTCACCAAGCTGGTTTTTTGGTATGCTGGTTTCACTTGAGCCCTTTGTATTCTATGGGCAAGCTCTTTCAAGTGTGGATAAATGCTTCGGTTCTCTGTCTCCAGGTATAACCAGGAAGACCACAGATTGTAGCATGTAACATTAAAAGAAAAATTATTTTGACTTTGCTAAAAGACTTACCATGGAACAGATTTGAAGTGGTGCTTTCCCGTCTGTCCGTGTCCCCCCCCCCGATCTAAATACTTGTCTCTGTCTCTCCAGCTGTAACATTTTTTTGTCAGGGCAGTGTCTGTCAATAATAGATGAACGCTGTTATTTAAGTAGTGTGTACAAGCAATACTTCATATTTTTGAGAGAACAAACAGCTGAAGAAGTTAAACACATTTACAGAGTGAAAGGGATAAAAATTACTGTTAACAAATCTGTAAGTAACCTGTAAGTATGTATGTTTCTTTACAGGTACGTTTGCAAAATACTGGAGAGGTCCCTCTTTTTTGACAGTCTGTCACTATTTCAGGCTGGGGTTCCTTCCACCCCCCAAACACCTATTCAATTTTTATAGGTGCTTGGAAGGCTCTTTAAGAAATAAATTATTTAGATCTTCTCACAGACATCCATTTCATGGATGGGTTTGGTTTTGATGCAGTTCCCTAGAAAAGAGAAGTACATTTTTTTTTTCCTCTCTGTGAATATGCACCTTTTTTATCCATTTTCCAAAGGAAAAAGACACCACCTTGACATAGTCAGAAACACACTGACCCTCGTCTGCCTGATTTAGTCCAGAAACTTTAATATATCCCAGTCCCCCAGTGAACCACTGCCAGCACTTTACCATTTTGCGCTAATATGTATTAATTTAAAATAAATGAAAGAGCTTCAACAAGCAAGATCAGATTAGGCAGCAGTGGTTTGATGCAGTCTTCTATGTTAGGAGACTTGAGTTCTCACCCTGAGTCAGCAGAGAAGTTTTGTTGTTCTAAAAGGATGTACTAGACGTGAAGATATTTGCTATCTAATGTTGAATTTGTTGCTGAAACCATTCTTAAATATTCTATGTTAATACCAGGTTAGCATAGAGCTTTAATCTCTCTTGTAGAAAATGTCTGTTTACGTAAGTTGGAAAGACCTTCGTGCTGGGACCAGCAATCCTATTACTTAATTTTGAATAAAAAAAAGCCTTATGATTCATTGGGTGTTTATGTTTGAGAGCTTTTCTTGCCAGTAGTTGGGGTTTTTGCCTGTAATGTTTGCTTTGAAATCACTGTAGCATTTTAAAAATCAGCATTTTACAACCAAGTTTACTTTAAAATGTCTAACGAAATTGCAATGACACACCTTTTCAAGTCAGTTTTTTCATAGTCTCATCCTGTTTAAATCGATGTTTTAAAGATCTGTATGATTGAAGTCATAAGTTCATCCAAATGTAGCCTGGTGCTATGGAACTGCTTCAGATGTTCTTTGTATAATGCTAATTCTCCACCAGAGACCTTGAATTTATAAAGGTGAGAATGTTTACTGACAAAAAAAATTGTTTGAAGATTTTTTTGGTAGTGCAAAGGCAACTGAATTAATCCCTCGGCATTATAGGTAGTGAAAAGCTGTTGGATCCATGGGAAGAGGCTGGCTTTAATGTAAGAAAGTCAGAAAAATACAGAATTTCACAATCTTTTTTTCAGCTTCTAGAAACTTGAGAGCAACAATGCGTTGGATGATTGCTTTGTTCATCTGAAAGGCCAGATACAGTACTGGATACGGCAACTGTACGACCAAGAGCACTCCTCACAACAATCTCTTTTCTGGGGGGAGGGAAAGAGAGAGGAGGATGTTAGAGAAATGTAGGTTTGCACACCATTAACTCCGTAAGCATAAGCATCCCTTCTCCCTGCGTTACAGATGGAGAAGTGGGGTGCAGAGGGGCTAATTGGTTTAATGGCTCCGCCTGGGAGCACAGCCGCTTCTCCTCAGAGGACTTACAGAATACCGAAGAGCCATCTATTTCACTATATTTGATTTTATTGAAGGATTTTTTTTTTAAATGGCTAATGGCTATTGACAGCAGTCACAGAGTGATGCAAAAGCAGCAGCCAGATGCTAAGCTGAGAAGCGCAGCAGGTGCCAGGGGCGGGTGACCTGCCAGGTGCTCTGTAGGAAAGCAAATTAATTATAGTTTCAGCTCTGCTCGTTGCAGGACGTGGAGTCACTGTGGTCCTTGACCTGGCCCTGCCTGTCTGCAACAAGGCGGCCTGGGATCACTTTTGCCAACAGACTGTGGAAGGAGAACGGAAAAACATCCTTCCCACCCCGCCCCCCCCGCGCCTTAAAACGGTCTGTTCGAAAGCTGCCTGGGGTGCCGGGTGGGAGACCGCGCCCCGCGCGCGGCCTCTGAGGCGAAGCCCGCGGGCGGCGGCGCTGTGGAGGGGACGAGGCAGAGCAGGGGTGCCGAGTGCTCCCGCCCTTCCCCGCTGCGCCGTCCCTCCGCGAGGCGCCCCGTCCCCACCCCCCCGCCCCCGCAGCCGTCCCCGCGGCCGTCCCCGGCCTTAGTTACCTCGCGCGCCCGCCGACTCTGCGCGCGCGCGCGGGACCGCCTGCCGCGCGGGAAGATCCCTCCGCTCGCGAGGGTGATGCGCCGGCTCCCGTCTCGCCTCACGACACGGGTGTCCTGCCCCTCCCGCTGTCCCTGAGGCGCCGCCGGCTGGACTCCCCTACGGAAGGCGGCAGGTGCTGGCGCGGGTCTCCGCGGCTTCCCCTCAGAGTCCCCCGCCGTAGAGGGCCCGGTGGCGCAGGTGCTCCTCGAGACACAGAATGGCGGCATCGTCCACCAGTGGGTCGAACTTGTTGGCCAAGAGGTGGTGCTGCTGGAGCATCCAGGGCACGTCGCCCACCCCATAGACGCACACGGCACGCTGGTGCTCGCCGGTGCAGGGTGCATAGGGTGCGCCCTTGCTGATGTCACCCTCCAGGTACTGCCACTTGACCAGGCGGGGCAGGGCGTTCATGTCTGAGAGCTGGAACTTGTCATTTGGAGGAATGGCGCCTGGCACGCCGGGCATACGGTTGAGGGTGGCCCAGACATGCTCATCAGGGCTGTAGGTGTCCTTGGCCCACTCAAGGAACTGCTGCACTGTGGGGTTCTCAAAGATGTGCTGCACAAAGGCCCGCGTGACCACGATGTATGCGTTGCCTGTGAACATGGGAGAGTTGTGGGGTGGCGGCTGTTTCTCTCTGGCTGTCCGGGAGATGACCTTCCCCACTTTGTGGTGGTACTGCCAGCGCACTTGCTTGAGGGCTGAGGGCTTCTCTGACTCCATGCTGTTCCGCCCCTGCAGCATCTTCAGGGCGCGGACGATCTCGGCATTGGTCTTGATGGGGAAATCGGTGCCGCAGGTGTTGAGGACGTAGCGCCATGGCACAGGGCTCTGCAACAGGTCCTGCATGCAGTTGAGGTCAGCTTGCAGCCGGGACCAGGAGGCATAGACCACCTTTTCCAGGCGGCTAGCCACAAAGACATTGGGGAAGCAGGCTGCGATGGCCTGCACGGCCTGCTGGAAGGCGGCTGAGGACTTGCCGTCAACGTGGACGCAGTAGACGTTCTGGGGGGTGTAGAGGGACCGCAGGAGCCGTTCGAACATCTCGATTTTGTCGTGGATGACCATGGAGTAGGCGATGGGGAAGTCTGCCTCCTCCTGGCTCAGCGGGACCTCGATGAACCGCCGGGTCCCCTTGAAGTTGCTGCAGTCCTTCGTCATGTTCAGGTATTCGCCGGGCGTCAGGGAAACCCTTTTGTTCGCAACCTCCAGGTTGCTGAGCCGGGCCTCCAGGATGGCGCTCTCATCGCCGCGGACGATCCCCGAGCAGTTGATCCTCCTGCCGGGGGAGAGCTCCAGCGCCTGGTAGAGGCGCTCACGGCAGCGGCGGTGGGCGGTGGCGCCCGGGTGGGCGGCGGGGCAGGGCCGGGTGGTGCCGCGCAGCGCGGCGGTGGCGGCCAGCAGCAGGGAGCCGAGTAGTGCCGCGCAGCGCCGCCGCGCCTGGAGGGGGTTCCTGTCGCACAGCCCCATGCCCCCGCCACGTGTGGCCCGCGCCTCCCTCCCTCCCCGCAGCTGCCGTGCCTCGATGGCTCTGGTCTCTCCTCTTAGGTGGACCTCACTGAGGGCGCTGGAGCCGGTGCTGCGCAAAGGGTAACCTGACAGACTGGGTGCCTGCTTCCTGGGCAGTGCTGAAATAGTGGCAGGGCGATCTCAGCGAAACCGCAGGTGAGTAATAGGTGAATAAAAGGAAGTCTCCTCCCTCACTGGGGCGTGACTGCATTTGGTTTTATCAACAGTGGAGGTGGTTGTATATCTTGTGTGCCTGTTTAAAGGAAGATATTTTGTCTTACCCCGTCCAGTTGTACCGCAAGAAAACTCTAGAATGCAACCCCACGTAACACACCTTTAAAAAAGACTTTACTAGATGACTTTGGGATCTAACCTGCTTTTCCAGTGTTCAGATCATTCCAACGGAGAGGTCAAGGGACTGACAGCGATACTGCTGTAGTCTAGAAGCCCAGCTGCAGCAAGATTTCTGCTGGTCTGGAGCCTTTTGAGCTTTAGTGAAGGATTATTGCAAAAGATGCTGGATAACTGGGTGAAGTGGAATCTCTGTTTCTATGGCGGAAGCAGAGGGTGAGACAGAGGTCATGGTTTGTAAATAATTTGCCACAACGTGTCTGCTTAAAGGAAGGAGTGAGAGAATACTGGCGGAGAGCGTCAGCACCTCCTGTATGCACCTACTTGCACATCTTGGCTAAGTATCGCTTAATAGAAAAAGAGGGATAACTGCGAGTGACTAAAATATGTGTTGTGCTGTGATGAACAAAATAATGCCCCCTAGGTTTGGCAGTGATCCTGAACCACTTTGTGGTTTGAACCAAACATGGTATTTGGTACCATGTTTGTAAAAAAGGGCTGGTTTCAGCAGTCTCAATGATAAGTAAAAATTTCCAAGATGGGTTTCAAAGATACAAACAAAGGTGTACTTCCTTGAATATTTTTTGTTTCTTTCTACAGATGTATCAAGGAACCAAACTCACAGAACCTGCAGCGGCACTGAGGACGGTTGATGTAAGTGTAGTTGGCCCAGGTTCTAGAAAGCAGCAGCAGTTACTTCCTCAGTTTCAAAACTGAGATTATTTGTTGAATTATTAGCTTTATCCAATTCAGTAAATAATTGTCTTAGACATCTGTGGTCCAGAAATTCTAATGGACATTATGAAAGGCAATGATGTGATACATATAATATTTCGCATATGCACAGCTGTCAGTTTGCCTGTGCTTAGTACCAAAGTGAACATGCTGGGGAGAAACATGGGGAAAAAAGGCCTGGGGAATGTAAACAAGGTTCTAGATGGGGCCAGCTGCTTTTCCAGTGCAAGGAAGACATTAATCCTATTTATATGAGTACTTTGCTCCTGAAATTTGTTTCTAAGCTATGTTCAACTTGCACTAGAGTGGTCATTCACCTGGACAATTTCAAAGCGGCTGAGGAAAGGTACTTTCCAAGACACTCTTGGAATAGGACAATAATAATCCTTTTGGTACATCTTCTGCACTTCCAAGCAGCTCTTTCCCTCCAGGTCACCTCTGCTCAGACGCTATTCTTGCAGTATTGCATGGAGCGATGGCATGTTCTTGTAGTCTTGTGATTTTCTTTTTCTAAAGCAATGTCTTTATATTGACCCTCTACTCTGATTTCAGTATGCTCTTTCATATAGCCACTGCTTGTGGACTAGGAAAACAAGAGCATCTTTTACATTTTGTATAGCATTGTAAACTATCATTTTTGCTTTAAGGTTCTAGCTGCTCTGTATGTGTTGTGCCTTGTAACAGTGTGGAGGAAGAAATCCTCAAATTCTTAATCTCACAGGAAATGCTGAAAATGTGACGACTCCACATGAGAGCTCTTAAATGGGCTATAGTTATTTCCAGTTATGTGCATTTTTGAGTAATTTTTCAAAAATTACGGTGATGTGATTCAGAAATGCAATGGTGTTTTTCCCAAAGATGTTTTTCAGGAATTTGAAAAGAAACTGTAACTCTTTAATCACATTTTTACCATCTGTAATTCTTTGTTAAGAGTTAACAATTGCCAGGTCTAACTTCAGACTTGACAAATGTATTTTCAGTGTTCTCAGCTATACTCTTAAAGCCAACAGTGTATTCGGTCTGTGAACAATGCCAAAAGCTGAAAAAACCAACCAACCCACACCCCAAGACAGTGTGTGAAATGACAGCAAATTGCTGCTGTATTTCATTTTATGCTGGCCAATGGCTGGTCACATGCATGGACAGATAGAGAGTAGGTTGTAGGAGTAGTACGCTGCTTCAGAATGCTGTCATATACATTGACGAATATCAGCCACATGGAAGATTATTTTTGGAAAAGTTATCTTTGTTGATAACTTCATCTGAAGGTAAATGTTTTTTCAAGCAAAGCCCAATACTGAGTAAGGAAAGAAATGATTTTTGATTAATTTGTCAACATTCTGTAAATTTAGTCACAGGTTCATCGATATGAAGCTTCTTTGGAAGAAGTTTATCACTTAGCATTAACATCTTGAACTCATTTAGTGCAAGAAACTTGAAACTTTTGAAGGCTTCTATGGTTAGCAGCATGGCCGTAGGACCACACATTATCTACTCTGTGGTACATAGCTCTTCCTATATAGGCTCTTACCTCAAGTTAAAAAAAAGCACAGCAAACCCTGAAGTCTGAAGCAAAGTCTGAAGTGCTTATGCCTCTACTGACTGGAATATCTTCCTTGCCTGCTTTCAGGGTCAATTTTTAACACTGTCTCCTTTGCAAAGTATGAAATGTAGAAGTCCAGCTAAACTTAGCTAAAAAGCTGAAAAACCTCCATGATAGTTATCAGGTGATTGCTAAGTTGATCACACTGTATATACTGACTAACCCTCTCTGAATGACTTTTTTGTTATTTGGCATGCCAATTTTTCCTGTGCTTTGGTATTATTCTTTATGCATTCTCTTAAGAGCAAGTGGTAATCCACGTGATCAACACAGGTAAACATTTGCTTTATTCTCTGCTAAGCAGATCTGCTGCATAACCACAGCAGATGAGCTGTGGTTATGATTGCAGACTTCACAATCTCTGTGAAGCTTGGTATCTAACTCATCTGATACTCATCACAATACATCTGTGTGTATTACAGACAAGATATATACATCTAAAAAACTTCATGAAAATGAATTTGCGTCCTTATTGGTGGGTTAGATAAATAGTTGATATTTCAGTTACGTAACAGAATATAGATGTTAACATCTCACCATACAGGAAGTTGCTTTTTTCTGTTGCATATTCATGATGAAATAACTTAATCCTTAAAGACACATGAAAATTGAATTAAACAAAACATAATTAACAGCATGCTTGCTACAAAGCTGCTTTTTTTCCATGAGAGAAATGTTAGCCTACACAAAATAATATTTTGTTGGTAAAGTCCAAGACTTAGGAACTTTTTTTCATACTAAAAATAAATAAAAACTGTTACTATTGCTATTCTGATGTGTAACTGTAACTTCCAGAATACTTCACTTTAAACTGTGGCCTCAAATCGTTGGCTTTGACTTTGTTTAATGATGATACATGTCTTAGTGAATACAAAAGTGACTCTGTTTAAAAGTGAGTGTAAAACAACTGTCCTATGGTAAGAATACTATAGTACAAACACTGTCTACAGGGTAACCAGCAGCCACTTGATCACTTAGATAAAGACATCAATAGCCTGGAGATATGACAGTAGATTACAATGTAAGAGGAGGATGATTTAATCATATTTAGATAATAATCTTGCAGAACACTATCTATGAGAAGTTACATAATATAAGATTCTTGTGTTATGCTTTTTGCAGAAACATACAACAGTCCACAACCCTCTAAAATTGTTTATATTTGAGATGGTAAAGGAGTGGCATAGAGAGGAGTTCAGGTGTTTTTGGCAGTGATGGCCAAGGCTTAAAGATCACTGTGCTCTCATAAGACAGGCTGGTGTTTTTATTAATTTCCAGAGTTCCCCTGTTGATAACAAAGAATGAGGAGTTCTTCATCTGTGTGAAGACTCTCAATTAAAATAATTTTGATAAATCTAGGTGCCACACCTTTCTAATGCCTTTTTGTACCTGATTCCGTTTTAATAAACTGTATCAAGTCAGATTTTTTAGCTTTCCTGTTAAGGGATAGAAGGAATCATCCTGTTACCTGCTTGCCTAATTGCACGATTTTTGGGTTGTGGTTCAGATAAATCCATTGGAGAGGGGAGAAGAAACATGTATTCTGCTTGCTTCTCCAAAGGGAAAAAAAATACTATGTGATTGTTTGCTGATGGTGCTACACCTGGTGAAGCACCTGGTAGAAATTAAGATTGTGATAGCAAGGGTCATAGTCTCAGTGGGTTCACCTGTACACAGTTAGCTTGTAGAAGGAATAGGATTTTCCCTGGGAAAGCAGCATTAATAAAGGGGAACAAACAGAACTCATTTGGAGGAACCATCTGGAAGTGGTGGTTGCTAATATGTGTAAGGAAAGGATTTTTAAATATATAGATATACTGTCAGCTTCTTTAGCATCACTTTTAAGAGCTATGTGGAAGTAGTAGAAGTTTTGTTAACCTAATCAAATAGACATCTGAGATCAGGCTTGTCCATGCTACAAAAAAAACCTCCTTGTGTGTTATACTCCATTGCCTGGGGGAGCTGAGAATTTTGTTTTTAGCTTCTTGGTCACAAATGATTTGATAGTTGTTTTTTGGTTTTGGTTTTTGGGGTTTTTTTTTGAAGTTAGACTCCATACAGCCTGTCACAGAGCAGCCTGTAGGGATTTTGAAGGACTTTACCTCTAAGCTATAACACCACTTTTAAGTTATTAGGGCATTGTTGTCTTTATCATTCTGCTGCTCAGTTTTCAGAAGAGAGCCTTATTTCCTGCCGATTCATTTGGAGGCATAGTGTGCATTGTGGTGTGGTTTCTCCTATGTTGGTTAACAGCTCAGGTCCCAGCTAACTTCTGTGTTCTCCAGGATCTTTGTGTCAACAGGAGGAATTTTATATTCACAGCACAATGACTGTCATTTAACCTCTGTGTCTGATAGCTGTTTGTTTTTTATATGTCATCTAGGTAGTGAAGAGTTAAATAGGAGGAAGTACGTGCATGAGGCATAATTGTAATCAGAAAGCAATGCACTTTCCTTCACAAACTGTTCCTTCTCAGGGCCTCTCTGCAGGCTACAGTCCTTCAGGATAAACCTGCTCCAGTGTGGGTCTGCCGCAGGCAGCAGTTTCTGTCAGGAAACCTGCTTCTCTGTGGGCTTCTCTCTACTGGCTACAGCTTCCTTCAGGGCACGCACACCTCACACCCCCCTTCACTGGCATTGATGTCTGCAAGATTGTTTCTCACACTTCCTCCACCCTGCCAACTGCTGAGCAGCTTTTTTTCTTAAAAAATGCCCAACTTTTCTGAAACATGTTTTCCAGAGGTGCTCCTCCCTTCGCTGATTAAGAAACAGCTTTTTATGTCTGGCATGGGGCAGCTTCTGGCCTCTTATCATAGAGGCCCCTTCTGCCTCCTTACCAATCATTGCCACATTAACCCAATAGATGAACCTTTGTCTGTAAATTGATCCTCTTATGCTAATGGCAGGGAGGGAGTGTGCAGAGGTCAGTGATAAGGGTGTGACTTAAATAAGGAAAAGGTTGCATATCATAATTTTCTTTCTTTTGTCTTTCCCTTATTCCCTCTCCCACTTTCAGCTGGCTATGTATTTGCATAGAGAGGCTGATGGCTCTAGTCTTCTCGATGTCCACTAGTACATTTTACAGCTATAAGATGATTTATAATATAGATGACATGTCAAAGATATGTAGATGATTATCCAGGTTTACAGGTGATAGCTAACCTAAAACCATGGACAATCAGTTTGCTGGTTCTTTACAAAGTTATATATGTGTTATGTGAGAAATACCTACTGGCCTGAGGCCTGTAAAATTATTTTGGAGGCACACACTAAAAATACTTAGGGCTGGCTTTGATCCTCCTGTAATTTTTTGGTTATGTAATAAAGTATTATTAAACAAAATTAGTGACTGCTAGTTAAGTAAAATGGTTCCTAAATATACTCTATACATAATCTGCTGTTAAGTACATACCTCATGTTAAAATATAGTATTCTGTTGTGAAGAGCTGTGTTCCAATTTTTTCATATGTGTTCACATAGGGAATTTTCTTATTTGTGTCAAGTAGAAATGGATATTTTCCAAAAGAACTGTTCTTTTTTTAATCAATGCTTTCTTTGAACTTTGCTGACAGGAAATTAGATTTATGTCTTCTTGGCTGTTCAAACCTTTTTTTACTGAGTGTGCTGGTATTGTTATACTTATCTGCAAAATCACAGAATCATATTTGGCTTACAATTTTAAGATGTATAGTTTTAAAATTACTGACAAACATTTGGAAAACATTATGTATATAGCTTCAGAGACCAAAAGTTCAGTGTTCTTTCTCTATGGAGTCTTTGGCACATCTTGCTTTCCTGTGAGTGGAGGGGTGTGAACAAGGAAGTTTTGAGGTTTCAAAACAAATATAATAAACCTTATGCAAATATGTATGTATTATATGTGTATACTTTATCTGTAAAACTTTAACATGATGAACATGGTCTTACGCAGGTTTTGCTTTTTGAAATTGAAAACTGTAATTACAGACTTCAGTTTTCTTTCAGTTTAATTTCAAGTGAATTATGTGGCTCAGTCCTGTACTCTATAACAGCTCAACCTGTATCTTTACAAGTTGCTAACACTGTATCTACACTAGCATCATCTTTGGTAGTTTTGATGACTAGTTAGAGATTGAGTCGATCTTTGAGGAAACTGTTGGATGTTGATCTTCTTTTCAGAGTTCTACTTCATTGCTGGGTTGTGACAAATGGCTTGAAAGCACTATATGCAATACCTCTCGGCCTGACCCTAGGTTGATGGACATGATTCAGAAAGAACATGAAAAGGTAGCATACAGTAAGTAAAAAAAATGAAAACACAGTAATTTTTTGTAGCATGCATACCAGTTCCTATTTTGTAACTGAGCACTGCTTGATGCTAATAACCTTACAGTTGCAGGCTCATTGATTTGCTATTTCTGGACCTCTGTGGAAATCTCACTGGAGGGGAGAAGGATTTCTGCTTTTATCCAAGGCAAAATAGCTGGACTGTATGGAGTAACAGTGAGTATGGCTTTGAAGAAAGCTTAAGTAGGTGGTCATAATTGACATTTAGTTAGCAGGATGTTATTTATTACCTGATGTGTGACACAAAAGCTGAACTCTGCTGGTAAGGTATAATGAGTTTCCTAAATCACATTTTGTATAATACAGCAAAATAGGAGTATAAGGCGTTACTCACCTTATTTGCCTGTCTCTTCAGCAATCTGCATAAGTGGGACGATGCTGGTAAAGGTGTTTAAAAAAATTCCTTTAAACCACTCTTAAAACTGGCATTGTTTCTTGACTGTGGTGCTCCGACACTGGAAACTGGACTGTGTCCTGGGGGAAGAAAATAACCTGACTTTTCTTGAAGGATGTAACACAAAGAAAACACAGTGATACTGGGAATAATAAATACATTAGCTCATGCCTCATTGTTTCTGGAAAAGGATTGCTTCATACTGCATGGGAAATACAAACAAAACAGCAAACAAAACTCTTTAGATAGATGATAGAGGAGTTTGGGGCCATAGAAATAAAGAACCAAAAAGAATTAAATTAATTTTATACATTTCTCACAATGGAGAACCCATGGCAACTAACCTATTGAAGAGATTATTTCATAGAATCATTTAGGCTGGAAAAGATAAATTGAGCTTATATTTATATAAATATAAATCTGTTCTGTATTTAACAGATAAAGACCTTCCTGAAATAGACAGCAGTGTTACAGAGAAAGTTTTTATCTGAACAAAAAATAACCTTAAAAGCATGTTAGCTTTGTTTCTTGCCTTTTTGTCAGCTGTTTAAATAGTATTCTGAACCTCAGGTGTTTCTCTTCTGTGGTAGAATTGTATTAATTTATCAATGTTCTGTGGAATTTGCTTTGGTTATATATAGTCTGCCATCACAATATCTATACACAGAGAGAAGGCTAACATACCGATTGTATCTAAAGCTTCTGTCTAATGTGATATGTTTCTTTCATATGTCTCTGGCTGCCCAGAAATGCACCTGAGCATGTTTAGAGCTACAGCTAATCTGATTGCCTTTGAATGTCCCCCAGCTGGATAAGAATACTTTGGGCAGGGAGTTTATCCAATTGCTGAATAGGTGTGTCCTGGGCATAGTAAGTCTAGGAAATTTTCCTTTAATGCCTGTAGGATTCATGCAGAGCACTTCTTACCTTCACAGTCATGAAACACAGTATAAACAAAGCCACACGAGGAATCAGCAGGGGAAAGGTGGTTGTGTGGGAGTGTTGTACTACCTTTTCCTTATTTCAGGGATCTATTTGCTTCTTATTTTTCGCCCTTTAAAAATCTCTTACACATTTTTCCTTCCTCTCGTGCAAAGCTAGAAGAAATATCAGCTGCATTTATTTAATGTCAGAGGAAATTGTTAAGGTTTTTACTGGTGGTTATTTAGTTCCTTCCATGTTCATAGCATGTGTCCATAGCATTTCTCTGTCCATGGATATGGTTCCACACTGCTGTGAACTAACTCCAGGGAAAAAGATATCAACAGCATAAGGTAAATTTTCTGTACAGTAGGTAAGCAGCTGAGTTCTAGAACCGCTAAGGTATTTGAGCACTTGGAATATAATAAGTGCCTGAATACTTGGAATGGTTCTGTACAAGTACTGTTAATGAGACAGACAGCAATTTCATCTTCTGGCATCTATTATGTGCTAGTGTGTCCTGCCCCTACAGAAGGAGCTCAAGGTGAAACTTTTTTGAGGAGCGCTTACTGTTGAAAGACTGAAATGTTGATGGCTGCTGACTGAAGGTTGTGTTAGTCATGCTCACCTGAAAGCACTGACAAAGCCTATCTTTATTGTGAACAAAGTACTTAGCTGAAAACCATGCAGTGTCTTAATCCTCTTGTTGGAGTAGTCAATATACATGAAGGAGAGAGAATTTCAGTGATTAGCTATTTCTGCTGTTTTTTAGATAATTTTAATGTTGTCTAATGCCAGCAATGAACAGTATTTCCAGGTCATTTCACCCACCTTTTTAAGACAATTGTGGTGTTGTCATGAATAGCAATTAAATGCTTTATCTCTGGACTTTGTCACGGCAACTGAAAGTCATATAGCCAAAGTCTTTAAGGTTATGGAATAAAAAAATATATTCTAATAGGTATTTGCATCTCTAGCTATTAGACAGCTTGCAGAAGAGTGAGATGGTACTAGAAAATATATTTTCAGTTAAAAATTGATTCACATGAATTAAATGAGATAGCTTATAAGGCCATTTTCTTAGTCACAACTGAGAAGAAATTTTGCAGGTTGTTTCCAAGAAGAGCTGCTGGAATCATCACTAAAACCATACCCCGCCTTTCCTCCATCAAGACTCCAGTGATATATATGTAAAGAAATCTGGGCTAGAAAAATTTTGCCATTTGTAAGCACATAAAAGATTAGATTTTTTTGAAAATGTGTGTTTGACTAATCATAGAGCAATCCTTGGTCAATAAAGAGTGGGTTCAACCAAGGTGGTCAGTCTGAACTGTTCCTTCCCCCACTTACCTAGTTAGACTTACAAAAACCAACAACAATAACAAAAAAACCCTCATAATGCACTTCGCAAGGGTGTATTTTAGCACACAATAGATTACATACGGAAACAATGTGTTCTTTAAGAGTACTAATGTTCCTTTATTTCAGGAAGGTTATGGTTCATGATCTTCTGGAAACTACTTGAAAATAATACAGCAAAAAGGGCTACAGTGTTCTGCATTTATAATGGTGAGATCCTAGCACTGAGGTGTAAATACTGAGTGATGCTATGGCACAATGTCCTCTGCCATGCCGCTGCAGGACAGTTGCTGAAATACTCTTAACATTGTCCATCTGCTGCTGACACACAGCGTTAGCCTTTATTGGTAAAGCTAATGGACAAGAGGAAATGGAGGGTATCTGTAGTCAATAGTTCGGTGGTTTGTTGGTGGTTGTTTGGTTGGTTTTTTTTAATACAACTTTGTATTGTTTCTTGAAAGGGTGTTAGGGTAATTGAAACCATAAGTCTGACTAGCAATACTCTCATGGTTTTACTGCTGAGACTTTACAGGACTATTTGTACTTACTAGCATGAACATTTGGCACATAGCAGAAAATTGGATCAGTAAATGTGGTGTTTGTGGCTGTGTTCATTTGAATAAAAAATACACGTCACAGACTAAAGTCTCTTCACCAAAGAAGAGAAAAAACTGTCTTTCACACACAGGAGAATATGAACTATGTATCTTGTATCTGGGTAGTTTTGCCATTACTGCATCATCTTCTGGCTGGAGGATGTTGAAAATACAATTGACTCTAACAAGAACTAAAATGACACAGTTTTTATCAGTCAGAGAGACCTGACTCTCCTGTTTTTTGAAGTACCAGAAGTGACCCAATGTAACATTAAAGTAAATGCCTGCCAATGTCTGAGATAAAAATGCAGCAAAACCATGCACAGGGTTCAGAAAAGGTTTTGTGTGCCTCAATGAAAAGGTTATAGGTAGAAAATGATGGTGCATGCCTCTAGACCTTAAGGAATTACATGGTTTTATATGTGTGTTCTCACCTCAGATTGGTAGAGGGAAATAGGTGGTGCACTTTCTCCTTTGTGATTGCCATATTTATACTGTTTTTAGAGTTGTGAATGCTGGGGGTGTGTGAGGGAATGGACCACAGAAGATGGCCAGGCTTGTGTGCAGAGTTTCACAGCTGAGCATGTTATGGATACTTGAGAACCCTGTGTCCTTTCATAGAGGAGACAGTGCTCAATCTCTAGGCTATCAGTAATCAGGAAAACTTGCATTAGCAACTGCAGAAAAATTACCAAAAGAGTATGGGCAATATACAACAAACAATTGAACTTTTCAGAAAGGAATAATCCTTGACTCACAAACTCCTTGAGTTTGCAGTACTCTTCCAGTTCTGAAGTCTTGCCCCTTCACACTGTTTCTGTGGATAATACAGACTTCATGAGTGTTTGCTTGCAGTGTACAACTACATGTACATCAGAGAGAGGAAGCAAGTCCTGCTTTTTTTTGCTGTTGTTGAAAAGAACTTGCTGTCAGACAGGTGTTTTTTCTAACATGTTATGTTTGCTCCCCTGCCTTTCTGAGTTAAACTTCAGCACTAATATTTTACCACTGGATTTGATAACAGAATTTTCCCGTGCAAGCTAGACTAGAGAAAAGTCTACCATTCTCTAAACTTTTTTCTTTAGGAACAACGCTAACTTGCTTAATCAAGCAAAGCCATTTCTCTATGAAATGGGAAGTTTAAGTGACATACATTTATTCATTGAAAAAGCTGTAGTCATGAATGAAGGAATGAATCACAGAAAAGCCTTGAACTAGTTTGTACATATATGCCTTCATGTACATACTTTATGTACAAGAGAGGTGCAGCTGAAGAAGTATTAAAACCATTGTGACTATGCAAAGTAGTGGGAAAAAGAAAAGCTATGTCTTTGGCTGCTTCTCAGGCAGGCAGTGTTTTTGGGGGAAATGTATTTGAGTGTGTTGCATCAATTCAAATTTTAATCAATGCAGACATCAAAATACGTAATGTTCTTGACGTTTGTCATCTTTTGTGACTGTTTATTCTGTACTCTGCCTTTTAAATCATGTTCTAAGTGTCATTGTCTTAGAGAAATTAAATAGCTGATTGAGTGCAAGAAAAGAAACAGAAGTGTCAAGTGAGTCTGGATTGTGACCAGTATCTTTGAATATTTGAGTTGCATCAGACTTTTATACTAGCACAGGCATGGAAGATATCTTGTCAGAAACCAAATGGTAAAAATGTCCAAGTACAATCTTCCAAAAATCTCTGTGATCTCAATCAAGCTCATGGTTAATTTATGGAGAATGATTTGGTGATTTTTAATTTTTTTAAACAACTGAGTGTCTCTCACCTGCAAGAGAAAGGATCAGCAGGCCTGCATGCTCTCTTCTTTAACTTTGAGTCTGTCAGTAATAGCCTCAGGCATGAAGTTTTTCATTAGATGTAGTGACACTTGTCTTTTGAAGGAACAGGTAAATGTACGTATCAGTAATACAGCACTGGAATTCAGGGGTTATAGCATATTTTCCTACCTGATTTTTTTTTTTTTCCCCTTGGTTCATTTGGGTTGGTGTGTTGGTTTTTTCCTGGTATTTTTGTGTTTGGGTTTTTTGTTTTTTTGTTTTGGGGGGTTGGTGGTGGGGTTTTTTTGCTTGGTTATTTTGGTTTTGAGGGGGTAGAGGTGCTTCCATAGACATAAAAACAAGAGAACCCCCTAGCTACTGGTAAATCACAATTACAGAATTGCCCTGGATTTCCTAGTGGGGAGAGAAATCTGTGTGCTTATTATTTGATGGGTATGTAGGTGAGGTAGAGTAGGGCTGGACAACCCACAGCTATGTGGGTCAGTGAGAATCTAAGCACTGGTTTTGGATGGGTAGTCTTGTTGGACTTTGTGCATAAATGCAGTGATTCTACTTGAACTCTGTGGGCCTGAACACTATTTTTGGTACGGTCAGAATTGTAAGCTTCAATATTCATGTTATGTACATTCAGAAATTAAGGTATGGAGAGGCATTAATTAGAGAAGAGACATGAGAGGAAGGTGACAGTGCTGCATCTGGAGAGATGAGCAGATATTACCTCTGTAACAGGTGCGGTAAGCTGAATGCTGGGTTAGAAAAATGGGTTATTTTTAGAAACAAGGTACTAAAATAACCCACAACAAATACTAAATAGTCAGAAATCTATAGAGCTTTCTTGGTAAGACTGAGTAAGAGATTTTATTTTTCAGGCTGTCAGCAGAAGTCCATTTTTCTTTCCTTCCTTCATGAGGGGATTCATGTAAATTGCTTGTCCAACTCTTTGGCTTCCAGTTGTGTTTGGAGCTTCCATTAGTGATTAATTTGGGATTATCTGTATGCCATCAGTTTTCTGTTTGCTGCTAATTTTTTGCATGTGTTTGCAACTGCAGATGTGGTCAAAAGACTTTTAGGTGGAGTGCCAAGTTACAAATGTAGACACAAATAATACAGGCAAAGTGCATGTGTCCCACTTTACAACTGTTTCTCTAGCATTTTTAGTGCAAGGTGAATAAATCTTCCAGGAAAAATAAAAAGTTTTTGTTTTCAAATCCCCCAAGAAAGTATGCTTGAAGCATGTCATACTTGTTAACAAGCAATTTCTGTGTATTTCTGAGTCATCTTAGCATTGTTTGATCTTTCCTTTCAACTTCAGGATCCATGACAAATTGGTAGAGTTCCAGTGCTGGTGGATATCTCTGCAACCCTCAATATGAAATGAATAGGCTAAATAGTGGGACTAAATTAGACAAAGACCCATTTGAACCAGATATAGTGTTTCTAACTTACTAGCTGGATCATCAAGAGCTTCTGTCTGCCAGCTGAGTTAGGGGGTTTGGCAAATCCAGTATATTGCAGGATCTGCCGCTAATACTGTTCCACTGTCAACTTGTATTTCTAACTAATTTCTACTTAATTTACAGCTCAGGGAGCTGGCTATGTTCCCTTGACTAGCCCTGTTGTTCAGTTGTAGGTGAAGAGTTCAACTGTAGTTGAAATTCTTCTATTGTTTCCAGCAGCTGATTCAAATAATGAGTGTAAGACATTCTGCCAGTTGCTAATTCTGAACTTCAATTAAATAATTTTTATATTGTGTACATATAAATATACTTAGCATAAAAATAAAATGCCTCTTCTGAGCAGTGTCAGATGTGATAGTTGATAGTATTACACTTTTATGGTGAAAAAGCTGTGTCTTATTAGTTAATATAAATGTGGTCTAATTGTTACCTACATTCCTTTGTAACCTGTAAAGCGTTGCCAATATGCTGTTGAGTAGTATCAGTACAAAAATACTGAGAAAGAACTTTCAGCCATATTCAACAAATCCTCTTCTGTCTCTCAGTGAATATTTGAACTAGACAGTGCCTCTAACACTAAGTTGTGTATGGCACATAACCTGTTAACTTTGGTGTTCTTAGTGTATATCCCTGAATATTCTCCCTCAGCTAGGTATAACTTTATTTTCTGTATACATGCACTGCTGTCTGTCCAAATCTCTATCCTACTGAGACACAGCAATTTAGCTTCCTTTTAGTGTGGGGTAATTTCAGAGTTTGAATTGGTTCTACTGGAAACAAAAGGCAAATGAAGTTGCTTTCTTCAAGGGTGAAAAATAAACAATCCCTGACTAAAATAATGACCAAGATCAGTACTGCTGGTTAGAAAGGAAGAACAACTTTGTGTCAAAGCTCTTCTCAAACATTACATGTTCTGGGTGGGTTTATTTGCTTTGTGCAGCACTGTTTTTGAATCGAATTACAAAGTAATCTGACTATCTTTTTAAGTTAAAAACTATTGTTGGCTGTATACTTATGGTTCAGGCAAAACCAGGTGTATTTTCTCTTGAAATTTTATAACTCATTCTATGAAATGAGTAGACAAAGTTAATTAGTTTTTGTCACCTTGCAGAATCATAAATTAACTACAGAACAAGTTTTGTGTTTTTAAAATACATGAATACAATGTTCTTGGGCCAGTGCCTGCTTAGTAATGCACAAATAACTTAATGTCTCTCTTCTTTTTTTTCTTTTTTTCTGAAGGACACCATGGCTGTTAGCACAGCTCTTATCTGTATGAAGAAAGCCCGCTCACCTGTTGGTTGAAGGAATTGGGTAGACGGGCTTGTTCCATGTTCTCTTGTCTGTGCTAGCAGTGGAAGGGATGACTGTAACGATGGCAGTCATACCAGAAAAGGAGTAAAGGTTTCAACCTGATGAAGCAGCCAGTCAGCAGCTGCAGACTATATTCTTCATATATTCACTTATCTATATCAGGTTATTTCAGGGACCTAGAAGTCAGTTATGTAAGCCTTTTCTGGGGGGGAGGGACAGGGATGACAGGCTGTTTTTTCTCTGCATTCCACATGCTTTCTCTCACAAGTATTTAACTCAACTCTAGAAAGGAATACACTAGAAATGCTTTCTTTCATATGAGCTCATCAGTTCATGGCTATACTTATTTAGAAAATCTCTCTTTTAACGTTATTAGAATAACTAAAATTAAGTTATTTTTCAGAGTGATTACACTTTCCTTCGGTTCTTTCCATCTTTTCTTATACTCTGTGGTGCTTTTTATTAGAAAATAGAAAACTTTTGGCTTAAAAAGAAAAGAAAAACTTTGTGTGTGTAAGAGATAAGGGAAGCCTTCCAGTTGCCTCTTCTGATGTCTATTTAGATGGCAGTTACAAGTCCTCACTTGACAGGTAGAACACAAGTGTGCACATATACTGAGCTAAAGTCTGAACTTCTAACAGTCTAAAAGTTGTATATTTTTCAGTTAATAGAGAAAATACTTTTCAGATTTCTTTTTATATCTGTGTTGTCTAACCTTGCTCTATCTTAATTAGTGACTGATATAAATTGACAGGTAGAACACAAGTGTGCACACATACTGAGCTAAAGTCTGAACTTCTAACAGTCTAAAAGTTGTATATTTTTCAGTTAATAGAGAAAATACTTTTCAGATTTCTTTTTATAGCTGTGTTGTCTAACCTTGCTCTATCTTAATTAGTGACTGATATAAATTGACAGGTAGAACACAAATGTGCACACATACTGAGCTAAAGTCTGAACTTCTAACAGTCTAAAAGTTGTATATTTTTCAGTTAATAGAGAAAATACTTTTCAGATTTCTTTTTATAGCTGTGTTGTCTAACCTTGCTCTATCTTAATTAGTGACTGATATAAATTTTGGTCATGCCATCTTTCAATTAGGTATCCTACAGATTTCACAGAATACTAATCTGGAAGCTAATATTTCGAGAAAAGGTGTGTCTTGAGTACATATAATTTGGTATTCATCCAGTGCTCTCTCTAATAATAAAGACATAAAGTAAGCAAAAAGAAAAGAGTCTATTTCTGCCTCAGAGAAGACAAGGATGTTCAGAGTGCTAGAGATTTCTGACTAATTTCGTGTTTAGTGGCAGACTTTGCCATGGGGAAAAGCAATGTCATTTAATTTTTTTGATACTTCATTTTCATACTCCTTTTGTGGAACTGATCTTTGGTATCTCACAGGGCTTTTTCTGAAGTTAAATATTTTCACTGTGTAATCTCATTTACAGTATGAAGTGCCATGTGACTACCGAAGCCTTAACTGTAAAGAAAATATTCCTCATTTAGATTGGCATTTTGGTTCATGAATATTCTTGGGCACCGAGAGGGATCAGGTCTGCAAATGTACGAGATCTACTGAAAAATGTGCAGTAGTATCTTCCCTGACCTGGACCTATGAACTTAATCAGAACACTAGATATACAATACCGGCTTTCAAATTCTCTGTCTCCTTCAGAACCCCTTGTAGTCTCTATTATCACAGAATGGTAGGGGTTGGAAGGGACCTCTGAAGATCATCTGGTCCAACCCCCCTGCCAAGGCAGGATCACCCAAGGCAGGTTGCACAGGAACGTGTCCAGTTGGGTTTTGAAGATCTCCAGAGAAGGAGACTCCACAACCTCTCTGGGCAGCCTGTTCCAGTGTTCTGTCACCCTCACAGTAAAGAAGTTTTTCCTCATGTTGAGGTGGAACTTCCTGTGCTGCAGTTTGTGCCCATTGCCCCTTGTCCTACCAGTGGGCACTATTGCAAAGAGACTGGCTCCATCCTCCTGACAGCCACCCTTCAGGTATTAATAGACATTTATAAGGTCCCAATTATGACCCTTCTTCATTCTTTTCAGTTTTATGCAAAGCACAGACTCCCATGGAAATTGCATCTCTCATCTGGAGTTTCCTTGTTTGCTTTTGTGACAGCTGCTTATCAGCCAGCGGATTTCTCAGGAGTGGCTTATACAAAATGAAGTTGAGAGTTGTTTTTCCTGCTATCCCATGTGTGCTGCGAGGATGGGGATGTCCAGCAAAAGAACTCTGCCCCAGACTCTGACCTCTATTTTTTCCAATGTGCTGTATGTAAATTCTTTCTGGGTTGACCCGGGGTGCAGGTCACAAAATACTTTCTGATACAGCTTCTCTTAGGTTGTGAGACTGGGTCACACCAGGGTCCCTGCTGCTGTCCAGAATGGCCATAAGTGTTATCTTGCCTGTGGTGAGGTAATTTAGCTAAAATTCTGCCAGTTGGAGGCTGATCTTGAAAACAACAGCCTGGCCTCAAAAGAGACTGCCAGCAGTCATGCTCATGGAGCAACAATGATGACTTTTCCACAGCAGATGTAGGGGGTTAGCTGAAGCTGAGATTCAGAGTGGTCTGGAGTCCCCTGTTCCTTGTTCCTCTTCAACTGGTCCCCTACTCTGTGTAGTGGCCCTGTCTGCAGTAGGAATATATTGCCATGTGTGCAGGAGCATTAGAACAAAGCGGATGGAGGCCAAGTTTGCAACCAAGAAGCAGGAGCTTTGTTAGGAAAGGAAAAGGGACTAAGGAGAACAGGCTTCTCATCCAGTTAAGATGTTAAGAGTATCTACCATATTACAAAGGACAGATCTTGCTGAAACTGCTTCATCCTCCATCTTGGAGGAAGTGAAGGGTACTGAGCTAGGGAGGTGCTCTAGCAGAACTTTGGGATGAAGATATTGAAAGTGGCACTTCATTAGCCATAGTGAGCTGTTGCATTTGGGTGAACTTAAGTTTAGGCTTGGCCTGGCAAAATCCCCCTCTTAGCAAACCCTCCAGTGTAAACATAATTTTACCAGCGTAGAAGTATGTGATTAGATCAGCTCTCCTTATGGTACTTAAGGAGGTGGCATAATAGTTCATTTCAGGATAAACTGCCTCGCAATACAGTGGTTGGCCAACAGCTATTCTGATGTAGTGATACAGGCCATTCTTTATATAATAGTAGTGACATAGATCACTTGCTGTGCTATTAAGGGCCTTGTAGTGTAGATGTGCCCTCGATATTTATTTGTATTGTTTTCTGGTTATCCTTAAATGAAAAGGACATTCTCTTCTACTGTTTCTGAACTTTATGAAGTGAAGCTATTTAGTAGCTATATAGCTGCATTACTCCACTGTATAAAGAATTTATTGTGTATGAAAAAGGAGTTGACTGTAACTGAATTATTATACTATAATACTGCATTTCCCCCCATGAATAATCAAGCTACTGGATTATTGTTGGACTTTCATTCTATCTCTTTGCAGCTGTAACCATGTCTGTTGTTTATATTGTTGACATATTTATTACACATTTCTGCATATTGCAGTGCAGGGGGAAAAGGGCACACTTGCTATCCCTTTCAGGCAGTTTAATTCCAGACAAATCCCGGGGTACCATTCTGAGCTTGCCAGTTCCATTTCCCTTTGACAATCTGGCAAAGATTTACAGACTTGAGGATTGATTTTTTTTTTTTTTTTTAAGAGAGTAAATGTGTTCAGAGCAGTAAAAGGCTTAACAGCTAAATGTATTGTGTATATCAAAGCCACAGACTTGAATCTCTTCCATCCCGTATGAGCACCTCGATGATACTTCCACCAAAGTTTTAGCTTAGCTTAGGGAAGGTTCTGTCATCTCCTGGGGGAATTTTATCCCATGATGCATCCAGAGTGGGAAGAGTCTTCCCAGTTATCTTGGTCTTCAGACCAACAACTTATTTAATTAGTTGTTAATGTATTGGGCACAGTCTCCTTTCTTTTTCTAACCTAGTATTCTTGCTCCCTGTTGCATGTGCTGTAGGGGATTTCTCATAGTTCCTGCAGTAGTTCCTGGTCTATTTCATAGGTGTATGTGTTACTCTGCGTTTTTTTTTTTCTTTTTTTTTCTTTCTTCCTAATGGTCATGTGGAGGGTAGCTATGCTGGGTGGAGGTTTTTTCCCTGTGAAATGAAGGTGTGTGATTTTTATGTGTATTCTCACATATCTGATTAATTAAATAGTCTATTCAATATCTACCAGCTGATAGAAAATTTACCTTGCCTGCATGACTTGCTTCTAATGTCGCCTACCCAACACTTTCCTTTTTCTTATAGGCTTAAATGCACATTACTCACAATTTTGGTTATAATCTGTTTACTGATGATCATTAAAAAATGTGTTTTGGAATAACACACTTCAGGCTTCTATTTCTGCTGGTTGTGAACAAAGTAAGCTCAGAACGTTCTATGCTGTGCATCTGGAATTGGAGAAGATGTTTTGTTTTATTTATCAGTTTAATTTGGTTTGTAATAAATGGCACTGTTCCTGGCACTCTTGATAAATGTTTAAAGAAAATTACTAAAATAAAAATCCAGCCGTACCTGATGACCAGGATAGGCATAACTAACCACTTTAGTTGCACAGCAATACATTTGACCCAAAAGGCTTTCTTCAAAATCCAGGAGATTAAATAGTAGCCCCTAAAAGAAGACGTAAGGGCACAGTAGAAGCATTTCCTCAGTAACTGGGTCTGATCCTGCGCAGTGACAGGTAAGAGACTTCTGAAAGTCATCATAGCTCATTCTAAAACTAATCAAAATGCATCTGTTTTAGACTACTGTAGGCCAAGGGAAAGTGAATGCCAAAGCTGTTATGTGCCTCTCATACTAAAATACTTCACAGTTCTGGAATACAGTATAATTTTTAAATGTATTTGTCCTTTCAGCATCTGACTGAGGTTGCAAGCACTAACAGACAGCTCCATAATTTTTACTTCCAGATAAGAACTGAGGTGTAGTGAGATTAAGAGACTTGCTTTTGGGTTTGCCGAGTTAAATCTGTCCAGCAGAAGAGGGAGCTGAATCTGCATTTCTCAAGTCCAAGAACAGCATTCTAGATACTGTGATCTGTAGTGGTCGGTCACTTCCTCAGTCAGAGAGCCATAGGGAGTCAGCGATTTCATTACTGTTCAGTTTTCCCTCAGTTGAGCAACTGTTGTTCCCTCCTGTTTAAAAGAAATGCCAAAGAAGGGAATTAATTACTATGCCTAGGGGCAAGCTAGTTTTGACTGCTATTTTGACAAATACAAATTACTGAAAAGGTAAGTTTGCTTCCCAGTCGCGTTTTCTTCTGCTGTTGCTGAGCGCACTTTATTGGGTCGGGAGGAAGAGGCACGGGGAAGCGCCGTAGATTTGTGCGTTATTTAAGCTGCTGCACCATCTAGTGGTAGCTTTTTTAAAAAGTTGCTCAATCATATAAGGTGAAAGGAGATAATTATTTAACTTTCTCTTTGAAATTCCAGCCGTATGTATAACTAAAAGCAAGTAGCTATGCTAAGGCGAATGTAAAAGCATCAGCTTTCCCCTACGGAAGTCTGATGTTATATTCCTGCTTAACATGTGTCTACACCTTTCTTGCAGGTAATGTAACTCTCAGTTTTATCTTCTCGTGCAAGATGTTCTTAGTTGCAGAAGAATTAGCTTTTCAGAGAAGAAAAATAAAATTATCTTGTTGTAAACCAAAAACAGTTTGTGCAAGAAATAATATTCATTCATTCATTCTTAGTTCAAAAGGTCAAGTGTTCTCTTTAAAAGTATGGCTTTTAAGAGAAGCTGGATTAGCATTCTGAAGAGTAAGAATATCCACTGCATAGAAAGCAGCAAAAGTGGCATTGCATATTGTTTCCATTTAAAACTGCTGATGTGCCTTACTTCTGCTCTGGAGGCGTTCCAGTGGACAGTCAGCTATGAGGAGTCGATGCATTATCTAGCTCCTGCCACTCTAAAGAATCAGCTTAGAAATCATGAGGCTTTTTTAAAACAAAACCCACCCTGAATTTCTTGTGTTCTGTCTAGTTTTTCGGCCTGTAGGCTGCACTGGTTTCACACTTTCCAGCTTTTCTCAGGATGCAGGGGAGTGGAAATCTTTTCTGTTAAAATTAATGCTAAGACTCTTCAGGCGTGATTCCAACAGCACAGACTCTAAGAAAAGCACTAAAAATAGTAAGAGTCATGATAAAATTGTGAGAGCAGGAAGTGTTGCCTCTGAGAGGAGTGGCGAGGAATGTCAATTTCTATGCATTCATTAACTTGGCTTCTGAAGTTAGGCTTCTTTTTCTAGGGTGCTGCTTCTTTCATTGCGGAAAGAATTATAAAAACTGTTCACAAGCCAACTCCTGGCTGAATGCTGTGAGGTAGTTTATAACCATTACAATAGCTTTCTATTTACAATTCATTATTACAGACCTAACATGTAATTCAGATTATTTATCATTTCCTGGGTTGCTTTGTTTTGCAGGTGGACTGAAGCTGAGTGTGTGCTTAATTTGTTGGATAAAACATCATGGGTGCTAATCTCTGGTTAGTAGTAATGACCTAGAGTGTGCTGGAGAAATATCTGCATGCTAGGTGCAGTGATATCACTGAAATCAATGATTGTGCTACTGGCTCTCCATTGCAATACCTATGGCTTAAAAAGATGCTGTAATAGTACTTCTGCATAGAGAATACTGGCTTCGTATCTGGCAAGAAGGTTCTACTTACATGCAGCTATACACACTTGTACTATTTTCATTATCATTAAAGTATAAAAGCTTTATGATCACTGACAGGTGTAATGCAAATAAAATGCAGTTACATCTCACTTTGAAGGAAGGAGGGTGCGGGGGTGCTCATAATTCTACAAAACAACATGAAAGAAGATACGGAAACAAATTTGGCCAGCAACTTGGTTTCAGGCTTTCTTCCACCCAGGGACCTTAGATGTGTAAGGCTAAGGACTAAGCCATGTCCTTTTTACTTGCCAATTGGAATGTTTAGCTATGACACCTTATACCTCAGGTTAACAGGTAGTGTATGTGAATCTAACAGTTGCAGCTTATAAAGGAAATACCTTTGAAAGTGGAAATGGCTGTTCCAAAGGTTATGATACTGGGTACTGAAAAAAACCCATTTAATCTGCTTTGCCATTAGTGCCAGATGTTTAGTAACCACAGACAGAAACTTTTCCAGTTGTAATGCATAGAAACTTCTGCTCGAGATCAAAACCAGGCTTGTCACAACAGCAAAAAAAATCTCAGAATTGAAGTTTTTGAAGAGTGATTCGTGTGATATTTATAGGAAGGTAGGTAATTTTCTTACTATATACATCTGTTGTTAACAAAGAAAGCATATTTAACACTGTCCGATGTAATACATGACCTTTGGCATTCTTATTTTATTGTATTACATTTGGAAGATGGTTCCCATTGGTATTTTGATGGTCTGGTTTTTATTCAGTTTAACTTGTTACAGGGTTTTGGGTTTTTTTTTTGTGCCCTCATTTTGCTCAGTACTTCCATACTCCCATTGCCTTGGTGATGGTTGTACATAAAATGCTATAATTTGTCTTAAAGTTCACTGAGATTCTGACACTGAACTATGATGAGGCCATTAATGTAAGTAATGGGATTTTCCCGTTTGCCGTATTTTAATCTTTCCTAGCAACTGATCTGGCTTTGCTAGACTTTGTAGTGCATCGGCATGTTAGTGGTAAGGTTTTCAAGGGAGTTTAAGCCTTTTCCTGCAGGTTCATCCTTGTGTTAGTACACTAGAGAAATTCTGAAGTAAGTAATAATCACAGTCCTTCCTGCATATCAGAATTAGTTTTGTGGAAATGCTCTTTCAGTTGCTGAACTGATTGGTTACGGCTGTTGTTTTTCTACATGTACATGAGTGAAATACAAGCAAGGTCAAAATAAAATCTAGCCGATCACTTTTCAAATCTCAAAGTAATCCACAAATATAGTGTCAAAATTATGTTTGGCATTCTTGAATTATGATTAACTTATATAACCAGCTGATGAAATATATTGTCCTTTTCATTCTCTCTTGGTACTAAATTGGAGTTTGAAATGTTATTTGTTTGAGTGCTTAAGCAGATGAAAATTCTGTTGTAGTTTGGGAAATTTCTAGCTGTTGCAGTTTTAAAACAATTCTTGGAAATAAGACAGTCTCTCTCTCCTAGTGTGATGTCCATTTTTAGTAAAGTTCAACTCCTAATACAAGTAATGACATGTATGATAAATGTCTTTACAGTCTTTCTGTTTGCATTTCTTTGGATGAACTGGAATACTCTATCTATTTCTTTATTTTCATAGCTTTTTTTATTTATTCCATACTAGCTGTTTAAATGACATATAAATAACATTGACTAAATACTGTTAGCTAGCCAGTGGTGTTCATGTTCCTGAAATAGCATGACAATCTATTTTCAACAGACTCCCAGCTACATGAATGATTTGATGTAGTAACCAAAATTGTACATTCACTTTCCCAGGGATTTCAGGGGAGGAAGCAAAGGAGCTAGGAAAGCAAATACTCCTGAAATAATTGAGAATTGATTAGCAAAATTCAGTTCTTGCTTAGTTCTCAGGAATTCAAGCAACCCTGACAGTAAAACGACGTTATTGAGTGGAGGAATGAAACAAACTAAGATTTAGTATAACTGTGGTTTTGCTTCTGGAAATGCCCAATATTACGTAGAGTTTTCTTGTCCTTTATATCTGCCATTTTCAAATGTGTGCTTCTACGGCTTCTACTAATGACGGCAACCCCATAGCAACACCATCTGTTTATTCAAATGATGTTTCTTCATAAGAGAAACATGGTAGTTAAATATAGCTTGACAATTAGCTGACATTTTCAGAGTTTAAGTTGTTTTCATTGCAACATAGTAAAAAACCAAAACCCACTGGAATTAATTTGACTGTCAGAAGCTAATTATATTGTAAATAATCTTTTGCAAAACCAAAAAACCCAATTTTCTGTGAAGAAATGCTGCTCTAACCTCTCAAGTTCACTGATGACCTGATTACTGTAGGTGGCTGTATGATATAGATCATTGAGTTGAGGACTTAGAGTAGGAAGTATACTATGTTCATGAATGTCAAAGTGCCTAGAGCAACTAGCTTTGGTTTGCTTTTGGAAAACACATACCATACGCTAGTATAGCATGTACTCTGTTTTCCCCTCTCACGTTTATGTGGACGAATGAGAAGAGAACTGGATTCATGTTACAACCGTAGACTTGCACATTTGTAGGTGTAAGTCCACAAACGTCAAAGAATATCAACCATCACGAGAGTAGATTTTTAGATCCCACGATCTTTTAAATTATAACTGTGCATAGTAGTTGATTTAGCACTACTAGTCCTGAAAGAAATACTGCAATTTCTAGGAACTGTTTTGTTTTGTTTTGTTTTAAAGACAACTAGATGCTTTGGAGGCCTGCCTGCATGCTGGAGGCTGTGTTTAAGTATCCAAACCCAATCTAAGTCACAGGCAGCTGCAGATGTTTAATGGAAACGTATAATAAAAATATCTTTTATCTGTCCAAGTTGAGTTCCAGTCTCTACCAAAACACATGACAAGGTAAACTGCTCTGACCTTTAAATGACTAATGAAAAACCAAACTGGTATGGTTATCTTAAATAACATAAATGACAGAGCAGCCTTAATCATGGCCACATGTAAGTGTAGCCATTCTGTTTGAGCAGGAAAGTAAAAAAACACAATATCAAGCTGTCAAGTCTTGGATTTGAATGTGTGTTTTGGTTCTGTTTAAGACATAGCTTAAAATGGGAATGTGGCTATGCCTCTGATTTCTACAGACTTTAGCATTGTAGAGAAGGAAGGAAAAGGAAAGAGGAAATAAGATACTTCCTTCTTAAATCTTACTACTCTGTGGCAAGCGGAGTGGCATTACTGAGAGTTGTTCCTGTCTGTTCCTTTTGTTTAAGCTCTAGCGAAATGGTAAACTGTTAAAACCTGCTATCACAACAGCACAAATGCTGCTGGTGACAGCCAGTGTCAGCTCTTCCTACTTGTCCTATTTAGTCTTTGGTATATGAGGGAAGGCAAAGGAACAGGCTGTAATGAAACTGTAAAACTTCAGGTCCTCAACATGAAAGGAAAGGAGATTAAAATGAAATAAGAGGCGCGAGTCATCAAATTGACACGCACCGCTGGATTTAGCAGTCAGTATTGGGAGGGTTTTCTTTAGGAAAACCTGTGGTATTTTTGGCTATTGCTGTCAATACCTGTCAGAAGAATTGGACTGAGCAAAATGAGATAATAGAGAATGGATATAATACAGAAAGGAAATTTAAAAAAACAACATATCTACTTACTTAATTGCAGCCTACTTATGTATTCATCAACTGCTATTATGAGTCAGTCTTTCTCTGCTTCAGATTTCCATTTTGAAGGTGTAAGATACAGAGCAAAGCAGCTGTTCTCCAGCCACTTCCTAATACTGTTTTACATTTTGTATCGCATTTTTCTGCCTCTGATTTAAATAGTATAATAGAATTTTAAGTGCTTAAGAAAAAGTTCTTATGGGACAAGTATGACTGGTATTTATACAAGAAGATTAAGTGCTATAGTTGAGAATCATGCAGTCATTATGAGATGGACTTTCTAATCATACTTTTAAATAAGCAACTGTCCATTCATTAACAATTCTCTTAAAAAATTCTGGAACTAGAATTGAGTGTGTGCATGTTTGTGGGAAATAAGACTGGAAAAAATTCTGTAAACTTTCTTTTTAATCGAGAAATGCCATTCTGTTTTTTTCCCCAAATGTTGAAATAGTTGATTCTAAAACTTCTGTTAATTTTTTTGCTGGTTTGGCCTACTTTAAAAACAAACAAACAAAAAACCACAACAACAACAAAAAGGAAAAAGAAAAAGTCTATCATGGATTGTGTCAGATTGAGTTAAAGTTCAGATAAGCACTTTAGCCTGTATTTGTAAGTTGTTTCATATGAAATAAGGAAAATGCCATTTTAGTAACTTCCTTTAGATAAAGATCTCTCTTCCATCTTGTTTTCTTCAAATGCAGTTGCTCTAGGTAGTTGTTTGTTGTTCTCTTGCAAAATGTGCTTAAGAAGCTAGCATAGTGTCCAATAAAGGACTATGTCGTGAATTCCTTAAAGCTTTTTTCTTTAGGATAAAATACAATAGTTTTATGCTTAAAAAAAAAAGTGTCTGGGTAACAGAGGTCCTCCTTTTTCCAAAGAAGGCAGATCGAGTCTTTGTTTTACTTCATGTAGTGCTGTGCATGTGAAGCAAGAGCAGGTCTACTGAAATATCCACAGATTGTGGAGACCTAGAAAATCTTTTTTCTGGGATGGGTATTTGGGGTCTCAAATGTAGCACATTTAGCATCTGTCAGGATCCTCAGTCAGTTCATACCAACACTGTCTGTAAGCTTTTGGTTCCACAAAATGCAGCAATCATGATCTTTCATTGCAAAAATAGTCACAAGCCATGTACCTTTTAAATTATTTCTCTTCAACACCAGTGGCTTTTTGGTTTCTTGTTTGCTAGTAATAGGTTCCCTCATAGTGTTTTCAGATGAACCATCCTTAGAGATGACACAGGACCCTCCCGCACAGATGAATACACAGTCATTGGCTTGTTACAGAACAGCATGTGCCTGAAAGCAATCCAAACTGGCAGAACACCTTTCAACTTTTCTTTCTTCTGCTTCATGGAAGTCCTTGATCCTGGCAGAGAGTTGTAATTCTGGTCGCTCATTCTCAAAGCTGTAGTGGCTGCCCCGGTGAGCGTGAAATGTCCTGGACATTGTTGCACACTGAACAAAATCAACTTCTGCCTACATGAACTTCCCTCTCAGTGAAATACTTTTTCTTCCTTTCCTCAGCTGCAGTGTTGTTGGCTGCCTAACTACTGTTTTTGATTTAAGAGGTGTTTGCATATGGTACTGAGAACGTGTGTATAGGTATGATACGATGGTCCCCATCCAGTTATCTGCATATGAATAATTTTCTTCCTAAACTTTTTCCTGTTGTGGGGTAATGCCTTCTTTCTGTTATCCTGTGCAAGGTACTAGCAGCTTAAAAAACTGCTTGGAAATGTATTTCAAACTAGAATAATGGATATGCTGAGGGATTGCAGGCACATCACTGAACAGAAATGATTGCATGGAGACCTAGAGTAATCTGTATTATTTCCTTTACTTTTTAACTCTTGTCTAGATTTATAGAAGAACAAATTTAAAATAAAGAATGACACAAACTCCTGTGGGCAGAGAAAAAAAAATCCTATGTGCTGGAAAACAGTGGATTAACATAGTAAAATAAACTAATAAGAACTAATATTCTTATGGCTAACTTCAGGTGGCTGAAACTTAGCCCACAATACTGAAAGAAAGAATACAGTTGGAGTAGATGAAACAGGAAGACAGATGATAAATGGAGGAGTCTCTGTTACTTTTTGGTGTTTTCTTGGTGTAGAAGCAGTTAGAAGTCTCCTCGTCACGCCTCAGTACAGTTTTTTTCCATTGCACAGCCATACAAAATAGTTTCACTTCCTTTTGGAAATACACATTTGTTATTGTCCTGGACAGGGAAGTTCCTACAGCAAGGCCCTCCCCAGTCAGAGGTTTACCACTGGTGACTTCAGTAAAGTCTTTCTAAATTACTTGCTTTTTCACTAAGCATTGATAGGGCTGGTGGCAATCAGCACAAACCCAGCACTCCAACCCATGGAAGAGGAAGCACCTTGCGTTTGCCTGTTAGGATCGCCACTGGGAAAAAACGCATTACAGTTGACACTGGAATTGGGCTCTGAAAAGAGACAACCGAGATGGAGTAATGTTGTACTGTAGTACTTGTGTGCATTACAGAATAGTTTGTTATGGTTGTCTGGTGCCTTGCATTGTAAAACAGCTCCCCATTTCCTTATGACTTTGACAAACTTTGGGCTGAAACATTCCATTTTTGTGAGGTGTCTCACCGTGCATTCCTGGAAAATTTCAGCAAAAACCACTATGAAGATTGCACATCAAATCTATCCATTAGAAGCCTGAAGGAGGGCCTGCAAAGTCAGTATTACTTAATCACAGAACTGAAGACTTAAAAATAAATTTTATACTTATTCAGTGGGTGACAGCTGATGTTTTGGGCAGTCTGCTTTTTGGAGTATATGCGCCTTCTTAATGGGTATGTAACTGTAAACATTAGCTTGCTCTGCTCACTATTTGCATTGCATTTAGTGCTGCTTCAAGGCCTGCAGTAACTCTTCTGGCAGTGGTGTGCCTTAGAAGGGCAGCATGCAACCTTGCTCAGCCTGCGCTCCAGCATGCCTGTGAGGCTGCTTACCCTGCTGGATTTTTTTTCACTGAGGCAAGCAAAACAACTTGTCATGTATTTCGGCTTTGACTGAGAATGGAATTGAGGTGAAAGATTGCCCTTTTCTCAAACACACAGAAATCATGGAAACAGTTTTCTTTTTTCTGTATTAAAAAGCAAACTCTTGTTCATCAACATTATATTGCCTCATGAAATGCACAGTATTTCTAGTAAATCTGCTGGAAGCTTATGAAATACTAGACTGAGACTGCGGTAATCTGCAGGTCTGATAAGGCTGGATTGCAGTTGTAATGGTGGAGGGTCAGGGAAAGAGCTTGACAGTACCAAATTCAGGTCTTTTGCGAAGACTGCTGTTCAGCTCAGGGCTGTTCAGGTCAAGAGATCTGTATATCCCCTGCTCCAGGGGGCAAAAAGAAAAACATAAACAGCAGAAAACTGTATCTTCTAGGAAGAGCAGGGAGCTATGCTATTGCTGATGAGGTAAGTGGAAATAAAAAAAGTTTGCTATCTGAAGATTTGTCATTTGTTTGTGTTAGTATCTTAGTAAAGAGGTTGAAGATACAATAAAGTGCTACTTGTCCAAGGCAGAGCTGCCAGTGTGCATCTGAAGGCTATCTTTTTTTAAAATTTGCAACTAGGAAATAAAATTTTAAAAGTGGGGGAGGGGAAGTCTGATGCATTTAAAATTAGTTCCAGGCAGTTCAATTCATTTGGCTTCACCTGAGCATGTATTTCTTCTTGAATGTTTACAAGGGTTTTCATGCTATTGTATGTCTTTCCTCTTGGCGATATTTATAACAAGATTTGCCCTGAAGCAGTTGCTTTGAACTGTGATCTGAATTTTCTGGTGTTGGCAGAGTTCTGTGTTTCTAATGATCATATATATGAGTCTAATTATCTGTTTTAAAACTCAAACGTCAATTTGGTGAAGTAGCTTTATGATTTGTTCTATGCATCTGTAGTTTACAGCACCAAGAGACAGTCAACCTTGCTGATAATGTGGAACAGGCTTAATATATTCTGAGTTGATGTTTCTTCCCTGTATTAAATTTTTAAGATCACTGAGTCACGTGGATATATATTCAAATTATTCTTTTTTCAACTGGACTTTTGCTTCTGTACAATTTTAGCAAAATTATTACCTTTGGTTTAACAGTAGATTTATTGTGTACCATATACATATATGTAGATTAATGAGGTTTCTTTTCTATTTGAATCTTCACCATAGTAAAAAAGAAAAAAATGGCAGCATGTTAAGGCCTAATGCTTACCACAATACGATCTGTAGTTTTTAGCAGACCACACAATGCAAAGGTAGGCCTGCTGAAGTAAATGTTAATCGTACCACAATTTGAATATCTCGCTAGGAAGTTGTGTCTAAAAATATAATACCGTAAATTGCTGCAATAAATTCATTAGTAGGATCCATTTCAGATTGGAATAGTGATGAGAAGAGTTATTTTCTAAATTTTACTCCTTCATGATTAACTGCTGAGAACAAACTCCCTATAGGGATATTGCACTGCTGCTGGTTTATGAGCATGTAAGTGTCCTATAGGAACCTCACAGGGGATTTGCTAGAGATAATTAGTGAATCTGTTTTCTCTTCCCAAGTACATCTGTGGTATAAAACTAGTTGATGATTCTATTTCACCTGATAATTGTGAGATATGTTATTTGACTAATGAAAAGTTCAATCTTTCTTGTTCAGAAAGGTAAATTCATGTTACATAGAAAAATGTAATGTGGATAGTAGGAAACAGATTGCTATGAAACTTTATTGCTTCTTAAAGCTTTGCTTTGAATAAAGGCTTATAAAATGTGTGAGATGGAGTTAGCAGTGATGATCCCCGTGAATGCAGAGGGAGATTTTTGAGAAACAGTGCAGCTGCCGTATCTGAGAGGTTGCATTTTTTTGAGATGATGAACTGTAATAGGTGAATACTGTTTCATTGACTCTTAAAAAGCTTCATTTAATGAATCAGAATTAATTCTGTGCAAGTCTATTTCTCCCTTGATCTTTTAGTAACTGTCAGAGAGGGGGAGGAGGAACACTTTATAAAACACTTTTTGCCTTGAGAGTAGGATTTCAGATGAGTTACATAATACCCATGAAAACTGATAGTGAAATGTACTGTTTTGACCTTTACAGTCATCTGGTAAGTGTCTTATAGTCATTCCAATTTTCTCTTCTTTTCAGTATCATTAAATTACAGAGAACTAAGCCTGGTCAGCTTTACCCACCAAATAAATGTTAAATGTAGTTTTGGAAAAACTTTCGATGTTTTAATACTGCATTTATTATCAGGATAGGGAAAGCTTGTAGCTGTGTTTTGCCTCCCCAAGACATACTCTTTAAGCCTCTCTTCCTTGAGAGGGCATCCCTTTGGATGCCTATCATAAGCTGCTACTCCTTTTGTATGGTTTTGATTGTATCTTGATCATGGCATTCCTCAAAGTGATTGTCATTTCATTTGTATGGTTCTTGTTGCCAGCTGGTTTCAAAGAAACAACTTGAAGAGCTTTTAACAACTTTCTATTGTATTAATTTACTTCTCTGCAACATTTTGCCAGGAGGCAAAGGGTAAAGGTGAAATAAAGCATTTGGGACTGTCTATCTGCTAGACTGGCTTCTAGCATTTACAGCCAAGAAAACCAAGGTGTATCATCTGACATAACCAAGGCTAAAATACCTTAAGTCAATGGTGCCTTCATGAGCATAATTTCAACTCTTAGTATTGACTGGAGGCTGAGATGGCTTCGAGTTAGAACCCACAGCTATCACGAGGGAATGTTTTGGATTGGGAAGGAAGGGAGAAGTATATAAGCCCTTTCCCCACCCCTGAAGTTACCTTATAAACTTCTGTAGGAATTACTACCAATGAAAATACCTCACTTCATGGTTTTGGGCAAGAAATGAAAAGAGTGGGTGTAAGCATATGCTTTAGTTGCCTTAAGGTCTCTGGTAACTTTATTATAAAATAAAGCTATGTTATGCTAACTTTAAAATTAGATCTGCTTTGATCAGCAAGTTGGACTAGTCACCTTCCTTCCAACCTAAATTTTTCTGTGATTTCTAGAACATTATCTGTGAGTTGGCGTGGGTAAAATGGACTAAGGATGATAGAAGCAGTTATCTGTATTTATGTCCAGTTAGGTTTTAATTTTAGTGTCACAGAGGAACATACTTTTTGGCAAAGATGGTTGCTGTGAAACTGCTGTTAGAAGGGCCAATGCTAATCTGAAGCTGTGAGCCACTTCTGGTAAGAGAGCCAATTCTGGTAAGAGATGCCTCTGCTCCTTAAGGAAACTCAAATCAAGAACTCATGTAAAAATGCTGAAGGGGAGATTTTACTCTACCACCAGTTTTTGCTTTAGTGAATGGCTATTACTCTACAGTGGAGGCCTGGGAGGTACCTAGAAGCATCATCTTTAATTTACCACAGTCTAAAATGGTCAGATTTTTTTGGCTATTACCAGCACACAGTTTGAAACTCATTGAAAAAACAAAAGGACAGTGCACATTAACCTTTGATATCACAGCATTTATAAATTTAGAGGCCAATTAGTGTAACTGTTGAGTGCTTTTTTTTTTAAAGGCAGCAGGAGGATGGAGAATCAATACGAGTTAACTCTAAGGAGTGTTTGAGTTGGAAGGGTTAAAGGCTGTCATTTTAACAGAGTTGGTTCACCCAAGCCAAATAACTTTCTCTTATTTAGGGAAATAGCTGTTCTAAACCTGTTAAATATACGTGAATGGTATTTTCATTGCTACTGCTATAAACATCAAAATATAGGCAAAATGGATCAAAATATTTTTTTTATATTCTGGTTTTCTTAACCCAGTAGTTTTAAGATATTTCTGTTTTAGTGGAAGCAATTTGCACTTAATTGTCAGCATCAAAGCAATGAAGTACAGAATGTTTCTCTCCAGTGCATCAGCTCTATGGACAGATTGTTTGCATGCCTTCTGTAGAACTTGATGTTCACACTTTCTTTTTCCCTCTGAGGTGCAACAGTTAGAGACAGACCTTATGACACTTACTGCATATGTTTAATTAGGCCATTTGAAGTGCTTTTGAGCAAAGTGAGAAAAGAACCTGTTATTGTGGGTCAAATTTCTCAGTCCCTAAGGCCAGGGGAACACTTTCTGTAAATATCTCTGAGAACTAGAGAACATTATTATTTTATAGGTTATCTTTTCCTTCCTTACGAGAAAGCCTCAAAGTCTTGTTTGTAATCTTTTTGCTGAGTGTGGGGGAAGAAAGGATCCTGGTTCAGAAATAAAACTCTTGTTGAAGGTAGTGGTGTGTAATGACTGCATCTCATGGGCTGATGTCAGTCTTCCTGCAGGGTTCCCGCTTGATATGGGAAGTACATTGTGATTAAAAACTAGTTGTAAGGCCCAATGTTTTTTTTTTTCTCCTTTGTTTAAAAGCAAGGTGAGAGTGCCTCTGACCCATCTTCTAGAACAATGTGCAAAGTCTGCTTGGTTGTTCCTCCTGTGCCATGTGTTTATTGCTCTTCAGGTTATGAGCAATGTGCTAGTAAATCTCAGAGGAGTAACGGTAGCAATCCTAGAACCAGAACCAGACAAGTTCAGGAAGGGCAAACTATACAGCAAGTTGATTTCATTGTATTCTTTTGTATGCTAACTGTAGCAGAATAATGATCTTAGAAAATAATTGTGTCCCCGTGGACAGCTATCACCTATATCTCCAGATCTGTGTACACGACAGCGATGTGTTTGGTATAGATGTGCAGCATTGTAGCTGAGTACATTGTGATACTTTGTTAGTGTTGTGACATACATGCTCTGGGATTTGTGTGATAGTATCTCTAAGGCAATGGAATTTTAGGGTCTGGGTTGAAACTTTTTAAACATCAGTCACTTATCTTTCATGGAGTCACTCTAGAAACCTGGATGTGCACATGTGGAAGCTGCAGTCTCACTCAAAAAACTGAGAGGCATAACAGCGCAGCCATCCTGTCATGGGCTCGGAACTACAGCCAACTCAGGCAGCGAGTGCGAAATGCCATTCCTCATGGTGGAGCTCGAGTTTGTAGTGTGCTTTGCATTGAGTTAGCAGGATATCCAGCAGGCTGCTCTAGCAGTAGGTAAAACTATTAGCACATGTGAGAAAACGGGCAAAACAATGTGTTTATAATGTGAAATGTTTAGTATTTGCTGATAGTAATTCCTCTGCATTTAAAATTTGTGAAAACAAGTGTCATCTTTATATTTAATTGTGGAAGAAAATACTGGAGTGAGCAACAAAGACTACTTTTGGCTTACTTCTAGGGTAGTCTTGAGGTGATGCAGACAATCATGCTGCATGAAATAAGCACTGGAGACTGTGTCTACCATAGATGTTGACAGAGCAAGTTAGCTTAGTCTTGTCTTTTATTTTAGGTGATAGAATTTAATATGTGCTACCCAAACTAATTTTGAGGATATCAACCGCAGAATCCAGCATCATGGAGAAACCATTTTCTAATTAATCAGCATAGAGCTGTGGAGTTCCCTTCTCCCTCTTGCCACTGGGAACCTTTAATTTCTCACAGCTGTTGTCCAGAATGCGTGTCCAAGGGCAGAGCTGATTACAGCCATGCATTGCTGCATACATGTGTCAGAAAGTAACATCCTTGCATGATAATGGGGGGCGGGAAAGACCCTCCAAACAAACACAAAACAGGGTATGCTGTCACTGTCTATTCTGCATGTGTATGTGTGTGTGTATACACATATTTTGGTTTAATTATAAAATTCTCAGGCTTGCAGCAAGTCCAAGTTTTGGCTGCAATTACATGATGAACTCTAGCTGATGACAAAAATATATTTGCCATAAGAAACTTTTTTTTTTTAAATGAAGTCAGTGTAAACAGATGTTGACAGACTGAAATTGCCAAAAAGAATGCATGTCCAATTACTTTTCATGGAAGTGTCATCTATTCAAGCAGTCTAAGTCTGGAGATGTCTCATATGAAAAAACCTCTTGAGTGATGTGAGAAGCATGTTCATGAAAACCTGTAGAGGGATGAAGTGTGTTTTTCTGTAATAATTACAGATGTCTAAATTTGTATGTACAAGAAGCCCATCCATTTGAGAGCTTAATCCTGTGTCGTAGAAGTCAAAGGTGGCTTTTCCCTTTGATTTCATCGCAGTCAGCATCAGACCTATGTGTGTTTCACTGTCTCTGCACATAGTCATACGTATAACTGCCACTTAACGTCTTTAAGGTCCTTCCCTGTGCCTGAGGGCAGTTAATCTTGAATGTCATGTTTCATGAAATTGCTTTTTTTATTCTGTCTCTTTTTATTTGCTTTCCTTCCATGGGTTACTCGCTTTTCTGTTCCACCATCCACAGAGACATGAATATTGATTTTTGGTTTTGGTGTAGGAAAGTTTTTAGTGGCTGCTGTGGGAAGATCAGATGCAGCCTTTGAGCTTAAGCTGAGCTGCTGCAGAAGGAGAGAAACTTGGGATATGTTGCTGTCTCTCTGCCTTTCCCTTTGTGTCTCTGACTCAAACACCTTGAATACATCCCATGTTTCTCCCAGAAATTTGAGTAGAGAAACGTGAAGCCTTGATATGTTTGTCCAGATTTTCAGATTGATGGAGCAGCCTGACTGGAGCTAGAGCCTGAGCTGTGCCACATCTAGGAGTATCATACATATCAAGCGTGCATGTGCAAGTAAGGCCCATGGCTATGAGCGCAGTGGCTCCAACGAAGCATCTAGCGTACTGAATATGTGCTTGGCAAAGTCACATACGTTTCAAACACTCAAACTGCTGCATGTGAGCTTTTCCTCCTGTTGTTAAATCGTGGACTGATGTGCGGCATCTACCCATCTGCCCAGGGAATGCTTGTTTGCTCAGAAGTAACAGTGCAGCAAAATTACTACGATGAGTCATAGCTAAGTGTCCTGGGGTAAATTCAAGCCATACAGTGTACCCTGTGCTCCCTTCAAATTAAAAAAATAAACAACAAAAACAACCAAAAATCAGCTGCATAAATGAGTAACTGTTGAAAAGTCATTTCTTCAGAGGCTTTGGAGGATAAAATCTTATCTCTGATTCACAGACCCTCTAGTGCTCTTAGTTAAGAATGTCTGCATTATGGATATAAGCAAACTAGATGAGTTCTATGGTGTTATCATTAAATATTCTACCAGCAAACCTCTGATGGGACCTAACTCAGCTCTTTGTCTGGAGGGGGGGGGGGAAATCAACAATTTAATTAGGTCTTCTGTAATGTCAGCTAAAGCTGGAAATTTTTTCTGAGAATTTTGTATACATAACACTTCCAGTAAATTCTGTTGGCAAAAGCTGCCCTCTTTTCATAGTCTACACATGGGGGCTGAGTTTCGTTAGATTTTGTTGTATTGGACAGTGTGAGAACCCAGCCTGACATAGGGGATGCAGCCAATGCTGTAGAATCTTTATCACAAACGTACTTTGGGGTTACTTTTGATCAGACTATAGCCTATTGCTGCTTGAGGAGAAGGGATTAAGAACTGAGAAATGTAAGAAAAGCAATAAAGACAAAAGGATTTTCCCACTTACTGCCCAGTTTCTGAACTCAGGCAGAGAACTGGATAGATGAGCAGTCGTTTTTCAGCCTTGAGTAAACCCTGCAGTACAGACTGGCATTAGAAGGCATCATGCCCTTTTGTGTTTTGAGATGTGTCAGTGTTTTCTTGTAAACCAGTTCTGCCTCCTTTGATTTAAAGAACTTCCTGCTTGCTGTTTCTATCCTTAAATTCTTCCTTTCCTCTCCAGGGGTGAGTAATAGCCCTGTGCTGAGTCAAAAGGGAAGGTGGTGTTTGGTAAAGCATAGAATTGTAATCAAGGAGCTGCCAGGAACTAAATATTGGTTTATTAATTGCCTGTTAGTACTAAGTTGTTTGCGTGTAATTTTTTTTTTTTTAAATGCCTGGGAGCAACAGGGGAGTGATGATTATTTTTTTTCTGTTTTATATTGGGGAGAGAATTGAGCAAGAATTTGGGTTGGGACTGTAGCCCTTCCAATAGCCTACAACTAGACAAAAAGACAAGCGAAAGCACCCAAAACATGAGGTTGTGCATTGCGAAATGGTAGTTCTTATGCCACTGCGTCCCTGGGCAGCAGGTAGGTACTAAACTTCTCCACGTTCTTTTTAGTGGTAATTTTTGGTTGCCAGGATATTTCATCTCTATGTGATGACAAAGAAGCAAAACTAGTGACCAGAGAGACACTTTATTTCTAATTCAGGAAATAAACTAAGTTGATCCATTGTTTTCTGTTAAACTGTGAAAAGGGAAAAGAAGGAACCAGAAAAAAAAAAAAAGTACCACTGTTCTTTAGTTCCATATCCTGCCAAAGGTACAAGTATTCCTGTTCTACACAGCAGCTGGATGTGGTACTGGACAGCAGGTTAGATGAAGAATATGTACAGTGTCCTCACTTTGAAAATGTTTTCTCATTAGATATGCACAATTTAACTAAATCCAGCTATATCTGAAGAATGCTAAACTTGAAAAGAAATATTTCACTGTCACTAAGCTTAGAGCATTAATGCATAGTAGCTATTTGTTCCTTTTGTCTGCTTTGGCAATTGGATAGGGGTTTTTTTGTTTGTTTGGTTGGGTTTTTTATGTTTTTTTTTTCCCCAAGAACAGCTTTGACATTAATTGTCTCTTGATCACAAATTACTGGATGCTTAATCAGCCTGCTGGACAAAATTTAACCTTTCAACAACACTGCATATTTTATAACTAGATTTCACAGCAAAGCTTTCTCTGGTTCTTGGATTTGTAGCCTGCCCTGAACAAAAAATAAAAACAGAATCGGGAAAATATCTATACATAGTCTGTTGGTTCAACATAGTCAAATTGTTTACCAAGTAATACCTGGTCTCTTCTGTGAGTCACTAACAAGGAGTTTAATATTGAAAATTTGATCTATTTTTATTGCTTCTGTAGTTACCATCGTATGGTCTTATCTTGCTTTTGCAAACATAACTCATTCGTTTGAATCAAAGTGCTAATGGTCATGATTATGACGTAACTGTTGTCTACAGAGATTCATCAAGTTGGCACTGATGTTGAACAGATAAGGTTATGTAGCCCTAGTATCTAGTTTGGGTTGAATGTGTTTTGATTTTTCAGTCTGGTTAATTGGCAACCTTTGATAATCTGCTCATTGACTTGTGAGCCAAGGTATAGTAAAATCTGAAAACATGAATAATAATTTGCTTGAAGATCCTCAGATTTTGAATCCTAGCCTTAAGTTTTTTCTTTTAATGTCTAAACCATTGTATTTAGGAATCAGATTTTTTGCAGATAGCCTCATATGTGTTAATTGGCCCTTTAGTTATCATAGTAGGATTATAAACTTTGTTAGGTCCTTATTATCCAATTCATTATTATATCAGACTTGATGAACTGTTAAAAGTAAATAATGCAGATAAAGACTGATTTAGGGACTGATTACCACTGAACAGTGGTTTTACAGCACCTCTTATCTGAATTAGAGAAATTCTTTTTTGTGGTTTTGAGTTGCTACCTTTAACTGCCTTTTGGAGGAGGCGGGGATGTAAAGGAAGAAACATACTACCTATATCAACTGGTCTTGAAATGCGTAGTGCTCTGCAATGTTCCTGGCCCTTGAGCTATCAGTTGCAAAACTAGCTCTATGTACACCTAATTTTGCAGTTCTTAGGTTACCATCGTTTCTGCTCTAACTGATGGGAAGAAGAGCAATTCCGCTGTTGCAGTAGGAGATGAATTTCTGATCAGTATGCTTGGTAAGGAACTTGTTTATCCCTCTGTGGATAGGGAAATTTTCTCTTGGGGCCAGCAGCTTAGAGCTTCTTTAGGAAGCAAAGGGAAAATAGAAACCCCCTGCATAATATTGCATATTTAAACTCATGGATTTTCTCTCTCCAAGTTCATATGGATAGAAGTTCTTCATGTGAGTCAAAAATCCTGTATCATTACATAGACCCTATTTTTTGCCTGTTATCAGCTATTTACGTGGTCTTACTTTTTATTGTATGCATTTACATGAAAAAGCTCTTAACCAAAGAAAATAATTTTGTTATTATAGCACTTCCCTTCTGTTATGCACATCTTGAAACACACTCCAATCTTTATTTTACAGCAATATTGTGAATCCAGGAAAAAGAAGTACTATTATTGCCCCTTTCCAGATATCTAAATTCTATATCAAAATGTGGATTATACTTCTATTAAATTAATATATATGCAAAACACATAAGGCATAGTGAAATTAATGACTGCCTTAAAAGTAGCATAACATAATGATGGTCCACTCTTTTTGCATATCTTTTCAATGTCTGCTCATTCATGATGTTCACTAATGGTGTGCTCTTCAAGATTAAGAGGGGCAGTTCAAGCATTTGGTGATCCAAATAGGATTGCCCATTTGGGTGGGAAAAAGAGTTGCTATGACTGACAGTGAAAATTAAATCTCATTTAGTCAATACTGTATCTCTTCTCATTCTTTAGCAAAATTTCTACACTATTAGTAGGCAATAGTAGTCCAGAAGGGTAACCAAACAATTGTCAGAGAAAAATCAGAGGTGGTATCACTTTTCTAGTCTTCGTAGAGGGAAGGTAAGACAAGGCATCAAAAAAGTTAAAGCTCACAAAGGAACTTGACCAGGGTGGGGGTTTTTCGATTTTGATTTTTTTTCTCTTTTTCTCCCTTGTGACAAGATAAGCCAAAATTATTTAATGGGGAAAAATGTATTTAAAATATGAGGGGTTTTTTTCCTATCCTCTCACTTTTATAGTTACTGTAAAAGCCACTACTGTTCACATGACATGGGACTTATGATATTTCATTGCTTTTGAATGAACGCAAGTTAGAAATTCTCGGTCACTAGAGTTGTCACAAACCTGCATGGCACAGGTTTTCTATGCTGTTACTTAGAAGGCTCTTTCAGAAATACCATCCTCTTCCATGTTCCTCTGACATACGTGTATCACACACAGTGTACTGTACTTCTTGGGCTATTCTGCCCCGCCATGTGACTTCAGTGTTTCTAAATGGTCACATTCTGCCTCTTAAATGTGCCCATGGATGTTGATGAGATGTGTGAGACATACTCCAGGAAGGGAGAGTGCATATGTATGTCTTCTGGCATTCAGAGTTTCAGACTTCTCCGTCTTACAACCTTGCTTTAACTCTTTGCTACAAATCCTGGTGGTGAGATATCCCTGCAGGTAATAATTTTCCAGGGAGCTGTTCTTTCATTTTAAGTTTTATTCATCAGGAAGGGTGATGCTGGGTAGCCTTGACATCTGTATGTACTGTGTTGTTGTGCCATTACTCAAATGAGAGGTATTCTGTGGTTTTTCATTTGATACTTACTCAGTGGTTTTTCTTCCTGTATACTTGAAAAAATAGTCTGTATTTTACTGCTAGTGGAAATGTAACCACTTATGTTTAAGCAACTGCAGCAGCAGTCTAGGCTTCTTTAATATTCAATGGAGAGTGATACAGTTAGGTTTGTGAGTCCTCTGAAGGCTCTGTTGAGAATATGAGGAGTGCAGTCTTCTAATTTGGACACCTGTGTTAGATGGCTCCTGTATTAGATGGCACTGCTGTTCCCTGAAGAGATTCAGGGGTGTGTGTGGTTAATCATGCATGCATCCATGGCAGAAACCTGGATCAACTCCACGTAGCCTTATTCCCAGATCTGTAGTTTGTCCAAACTCTGAAGGAGAAGATTCCTAGAGTATGGTATTGGTCTTTGTAGCTCCTTGCTTCCAAAGGCCAGTGTTCAATCTTTTTCTGTGCCATGCATTCATTTAATAGCAGTGTGTGCTCTTATATTCTTCAGCGAATCAGTGTTGAAAACTTCCACTCCATCCATCTAGCGTGAGAAATCAGTTAATCTTTTTCAACAGTCTGCATAGTGGGGCCAACTTTCCTCTCAATGTATTGGTAACCCCATTAATGTTAGTAGAAGGTACATGTGCACAGAGGGTCTCCAAAATCCCAATGACAGCTGCTAATTCAGTGTCACCGTTGTATAATTTCTGCTTAAGCCTGAAGCAGTCTTTGGACCGTTAAGTTAGTCCTACTGCCATGTTCAGGAATTGCTTTGTTGCCAATTCAAATAATGATGTAGGAATTTTAGCAGGATTGCATTTAGTTAATTAAGAATTTAAAAAATTAAGACGGTAGTAATAAACTGTTCAGATTCATGTTCCATTTGCTACAATTGAATATGTGAACTGAGTATGTTAATCTTAATTAAAACAACCGAAGATTGATAAAAATTTAGAGCTTTTATGTCTAAAGGCTGATGGAGACCTTTAAAGAGCTGTTAGTGATGAAAACTTAGATCTTTGTGCAAAGTTGTATCATAGAGAAGGCAGCACCTTTTGGTAGATGCTTAACTTCGGTGTGCGGGTGAGATGAGAGTAGGAACCTTTTTCTTGGCAGGAATAACCATAACTAGTCTTTTAACAGTTCATAGTGTTTTTCTTTTATGGATGAGTAAAATAACTTCTCCTATGAGCTAATAGATGAAAATATTCCTTAGTAATTTTGTTTCTATGCACATTTTGGTGAAAATTGGGCACCTAATGTCATTAGGCAGTTTTCAGAATTCTGTAACTGTCTGGCTGTCCAATCTTTGTTTTAATCTCTTGGTCTCAGATGTGTTGTGAACTTGAGTTCCAGTGGCAATTAATGCATTGAAAGGGAGGGGGAAGTACTGTAATTTCAATTACTGGGGTTCATTTTAATGGCATGTTCATTTGGATTTCCACTGTGAGGATAATAATGGATGCCCACAACTATTTTCTTACTAACTATATTTCTATTAGTGTCTCCTCATCTAGAATTCTTTCCATGTCTTTACATATTTCTTAGTCTCTTCAGCTTCTGCTCTTAGATAGCATTCTCAGGCTGAGCACAAGAATCCAGAAGAAAATTTACCTTTCAGTTGTAAAATATTTGACATCACCACCACCTTTGAAAGACAATGTTTCATTTGCTATTTCAAAGGCTCCTGCAAATTGAGAAGATTGTATCTCCCACTTTTAACTCTTATGTCTTTGTAAAAGCTTTTAGTTATTAAAAGTAGTAGTTTATTTCTTTTCAAACCAATTGAAATGTCCCAAGTCTGCTAATTGGTTCTATGTTTTTTGGAACTGTATTTTTGTGCCTTTGCATAGATGTGAAAAATATATCAGCAGCTTGCAGTTCAGCAGAAGTCAGGAATGCAGGCAGGTATTCTTTTACTACTGTTGGTTCATCTGGTAAATGAACAAGTCCCATGTCTTTCAGTAATAACGATAACACAAGGGTAATTTCCTCTTAAAGAAATCTGAGATGACCCTCACTACTAAATTATTTCCTATGTCCAGAATTGACTGTTCTAGGTGCTTGCTATCATTGCACTTAGGCAGTTATCTTCTTCCACAAATTCTAAATTTTGTACTGAAAGACTTTTCTCTGTTCATTGAGATCTCATGGATTAGGAAAGTTTGCCTTGGCATTTAAAAATAAACACATTTACTGTGCTAATCAGACAGCTCCTCAACTGTCAGCCATAAGTATGGTCACTGTCAGAAAAGCAAAACTTTCCCTTTAGGAACCCTGAGTATTTATAAATCAGGAATGCTTACTGTGTCCATTAGGTATAATAGTGCTGACTCTTCAGCCATTCAAGTTGATTTAAAAACATTTTTTTTTAATTGGAAGGTCATGTCACCTTCGTCTATCACAGACAACTTCCAGACCCTCTGTACATGCCAAGAGGGTTATTTAGAAGTGGGATATTTTGCTCCTCCTCACAGCTCTATAAATAGAGATCTATGAAGCATGTGCAATTGTATCAGTAACACTGTGTGCTTATAGGCCTAGGCTTTTCATCAGCAGGGTATACCTTTGCAATATTCTGTAATGCCTAACCTTGTTAATACTAAGAGCAATTTGTTAGTGAGGTACAGCTGTAGGCACGTACTTGTGAAGTGTCCTAAGTCAGATATCCTGAGGGATATTTGAAGTGATCCTATTTCTCACCAGTAAGCAGCAAAGGCATTGCAGATTTGCTGTAAGGTTCAGTACAGAAGTCTCATGCCTTTAGTGCATTAGTGATTCTGTTCTGTGCCAGGTTTTACTGCAGAATGAACTCCGAAACATCTGTAGAACAAATCTTCTTGCTTGCTGTGTAAAAAACGTGTTGCTAATTGTATGGGTGGCATTTCTCAGTCTGCTTGGGAGTGCCAGGAACCATATTGTATTATTTTTAAAGCCTCTGAAGGCTGATAACAATCTGTCTGTAACTGTAAAATAATAATCTGATGTAAGGACATGAGAAATAAACTTCCCAGCTGACTTGATAGAAAAATCTGTTCTTGTTGATTAGATATTTCCAGAATGAACAATAAAAGCAATTGTCTGGCAAGAAATGCTGCTGATTTCAGTGATATTTAATAAGAACAACAACTTTAAAAATCAAATTAATTAGGAAACAGCTAACCTCTTCTGGATCCCAGTCTCACAGGTCAGAAGGAGGAGGAGGAGGAGGTAACCAGCCTAATTTCTTCCCCTGCCCCTGTTGTGTCCTGGCCTGCAGTGAATGTGCTTCAAAAAATGCAGGATTCAGCAGCAAAAATGCTGATGATTTTATCTGTATAAACATAAGGAGGGAAGTAACAACTCACAGGAACCCTAATTTTAAGCAGTTAGCTAAAATTACTCAAAAACAGTTTAAAAAGAAAAGTTATTTCCCATCATTTCTAGTTCAAGTTAAATCTTCTGAGGCATTCATAACTCAAGTATGTCCTTCTTGCCTTTTAGAGGCATAGAATCATAGAATAGTTTGGGTTGGAAGGGACCTTTAAAGTTCATCTAGCTCAAGCCCCCTGCAATGAGGAGGGACATCCTCAACTAGAGCATGTTGCTCAGAGCCCCGTCCAACCTGACCCTGAAGGTTTCAGCTGGCCTGTATAGTTTATTTATTTCTTTTAAGCTTTCATTTACATCTAGAGTTAAAGAAGATTTTCCTAGGTCTTTGATGAAATTTTTTTCTCTGGATAGGGAATATTAAATTACTTTGTCCAAATAGAATAATAAAGACAGGTTTTTCATTAGAAACTCTTCCAGGTGCTACAGAGCTGCCATCAAAGCATCATTAAGGGCTATTGCTCATGTAGCAATCTTAAAAGATGACTAGAGGAGTTTTTCTTCTCAGGGATAATTGACTGTGTCTTCATTTACTTTACTAGACAAAGATAGAGTTTCTGAAAAACTTTCTATTGATCTCTAAGCATAAATGTCTCATTACATTTGTATGCAAGATGCGACTCGGTGTTGTCTGTCCATTCATATCTAGTCTCTAATGATCTTGCAGGCTGATACTAGCAGTAATAAGAACACTGAAAGTTGTGCTTACCATTTATTTTCAAAACCAGTCATAATTTAATTTGTTTTTTTCTAAATGACATTTATTAGAAGGAATCCAATTTGCATTTCTGTTGTATATAGTTTAGGTTGTGGTATATAACCGGTCTTTAACATCTTTGCCACAGTTTCCGTGTTTTCTGAAGTGTGAGTTTAAAGTAGATGCTTCATTATATTAAAGACAAAAGACATGGAATAGAAATAAAAGTTGTTTTATAAAGGTGATCTATCTAACATAGACTAATGAAGCCTGATTAGGTACCTCATTCCACAATTTGTTTTGTCATGTATAACAAACCTGCAACCCTACAGGTTTGTGCAACCCTGTTAGCTTCAGGATGTCTGTGGTCCTCTAAGGAACTTCCTGCAATCAATGACGTTTGGGAATATGGATAGGGTGAAGGAAAAAGTATGATGGATGAAGAAAACATCAAATTAATTCAAGGAGATGAACGTACAGCAAATGTTGCACAGGAAACTTTATTTCCAAAGTTAAGGATTCCGCAGATTTTCGTTTAAGCTCACTTTGTCCACTAAATTGTATGAATTCTGTGTTTGGATTGTTCTCTACAAAATAGTTGGGAGTCTGATAGACTTTGGTACATCATTCCTTTAACTGCGAAGTAACGGCATCAAGTTCTCACAACCTTCATGAACTTCCTAAGGATGAGTTGGACTGCAGATTTTCTTGTAGAATTTATTTGCTGTTTAGATGTAGTTGTCTCCTACAAGCTTTCTCTAACTGAGATTTGAGAACCAAAATGAAGTTTGGAAATTTTAGATATCTGTACAAAGTCATAGATGTCACATTATACTTCTGTGAACCTTTTAATAAAAGTGTTAAAAAACCCCAACCACCCTCCCAGAACCAAAATGAAACCAAACAAAAAAACCCCACTATAGTCTGATGTTCTTCTATGGAGTCTCATAGAAGAGAATCTCTGTGTATTTACTGTATAGGAGAGAAAAATTATTAGAGTTTCATCTGCCAAAGTTGTTTATCCAGGGCTCTCTAAAAAAAGTCCAGAAGGATAAAACCTAATGTTCTTATCTTTTGGGGAATATAGCTGCAAGCTTACCTATACTTTCCATAAGCTTTCCATCCAGAACTCACCCAATGTCCCTTCTGGAATCCCTGTAACTCGTTGCAGGCTCAGAATGGATGAGAGTGGTCGAACTGAAATTAGAGAGGATAATACACATTGTAGATGGCTACGATGTATGTTGGTTTCTCTTTATAAATAGCTTTGTGCCATAGGAAGCACGAGAGATGGTAGGAGAGAAGAAGGACTTGAGTAGGGCTGTGAGGCTGATGAGAAACCCCCAGAGGGTCTGGGGATCTGGGCAAGGACACTGAATTGATTTATGCAGCTAATGTCTACAATGGCTGTAAGGTAGTGACTGAAGTAGTTGTTAATACCTTACTGATTTTTTTTTTTTTTCTAAAAACTCTAGACAGATCACACTGTGACTGAGACCTTTTTGCCTGTTGGTACCAACAGTGGAATGTATTAGAGGTCATGAAATGCTTATGGTAGATAATGATATTTACATGTTTACATTTAAATGCTTCTGCTGTCAAGATTTTGTCCAAAAACTTCTTAAGAATCATGAGCAGGCCTGCACTTAAATTCCATGTCGTCTTCACACAGACTGGTAATGAATCTCCTCTTGTTCAAATTATTTAACCTCTGTGTAATTGCTGCATTTATAAAATGGGAATTATGGGGCTCTGTGGGATACAGTCTGCATACATATGGTTGCTGTTACTGTTGCAGTGCTGTGGGAAAGCAAAATGATGCACTATAAAGAAGCCCTGCAGGGAAAAGGCAACCTGGAGGCTTGTTCCATGGCTTCCTACAAGGGGAAACAAACATCTCTCCCTCTCTCTGAACTCTGCATTTTGAGAGCCAAAGATATATAGCCAAGATAAAACAACTATGCCTTGAACAAGGGAATAAAGCAAGGCAAGAGAATCTGGAACTGAACTAGTAAAATGAACTTTCTTTATACCTGAACATTGGTGATTTTAGCCTATTTCTAATTTAAATGTCGTCCAGACTCTTTCTTCTCTTTAAGCATATGCATAATTCCTGAGTAATTATTAATTTTTTTGTCCTCAAGCTTATTGTTGGTTGTTTTTTGGGGGTAGAGGTAAAACCAGTGCCATTACCATGTATATATAATATTTAAGTTCAGCCTATATATATTCATATAAAAGTGTGTATATATATATATAAAATAAAAAGAAAAAAGGGAACCAGAAAAAGTGAAAAATATAGGGTTCATAAATTGTCAACTATTTGTTTTATAAGTGCAATATACTTCATAGTAAATCCAAGTTTATGAATTGGAATATATAAAATGTTCCTAAGTGGTTTGCAATTATTAATGTCAGCACATTTGTCTAGTAAAAACTTGCTATTATATAGAGGCTGCTCTTTTTAAACTATTCCTTGTCCACAGTTACTGTACTGCCATTATTTTCATGTGTATATGCCTATTAGGAATATAATTTGTCATATCACTTTAATGATTAACGAGAAAGTCTTTAGCAGTAATTTCGATCAATGGTAAATACATGCCATTGTTGAACTGTAAACCTGTTTTATTATCCCATAATGCCGGCGACAATGAAACTGAAAAGCAAACTAAATGTGCAACCCAAATACTGTTTCCATGAAAGAAAATGGAGTTTTACTGCCTTAACATTAATGGTAACTGGATGTGTGGTTTCTGTGCTTTAGAGGGTATTATACCAAAATGGCACTATCTGTGTAAACTCCATACATATCTTGAGAAGAAACTGTAATTCTATATACTAACCCTTCGAAGTCTTGGGTCCTCAGAAGTATAGCACAGCATTTAAATAACAATGTATGGATGCTGTTACACTGTGGCAACCCGTGTTAGCCAAATTAAAGCTACCTTGGGTATGTCTGCAAATGCGGCAGTCAAACTCTTAACAGTGACTTAAAGTATACCTCAAACCCTATGAACATCTTTGTGACTGTCAGACTCATATCCACAACTACGATAAACTTAACCATGAGAGTGTGAAAACAGCAAGAGAAGTTATTTTTTGTTGCATTGGATGTTTGTATTCATGCAAGGTTGACATTTTAGTAGTATTTTGTAACCAACTCAAAAAGTTGTAATGACACCAATCGTACCTCACCATTTATTTTTGGCTTACAATGTTCAGCACCCACAGAATTTGTTTTTTGCTTCAACTAACCAAATCACAGTGCTTTTCCTCTTATCTCTGTCTCTGTTTAGCCAAGTGTTCAATTTTAGTGTATACCTGGAAAGTTCAGTGCTCTTTGTAAGGTCATGTGGACTCAAATCAACTTTATATATGTTTTAATAGCACCCAAAATATCTGGGCTTTCTCCCCACCCCCCAACTGTCACAGCTTCAACTTCTGGAATTCAAACCATGGTGTAGAATGCTTATTCCATTACTATTGCAGCATGCTTTCTTCTGACAGAATTTAAATTAAAATCTGTAGTTAGGAATACTGTTTCTTTGCTTGAGGAGCACAGGTTACTCTGCCCAGTTGGAATGCAAAATGTTTCTTTGCTGTCATTGAATTTAATAAGTTTACAGACTCCCTGTGATATGGATAAATACTTCATGGGAGATGGACCCTTGGCCTACAGTTTTGTCTTTCCTACATAGAACATAAAAGGGAAGGGAGGAGCCAGCCCTCCTTTTTGCTTCCCTCCTTTTATTTATTAACCCCAAAAAGCTGCTTGTTGCTTCATCTCTGCCTCTTTATCCTGATAGTTTTTTTTAAATTCTTATTTAACTTGCAATAGCTTTCAGTGTAGCTTTTAACATACGTGCAAGGTGAGAGACTGGAACCTAACTTCAGTAAATTCACCTTAGATCCATGAGACTGCTTTGTGCTTTTCAGCCCTCTGTACAGGAATCTCCATGCATCTGGTTCGCAGGACATGCCTACAATTCTTACTAGGGTTATGATATGGATTTTTTCATTAGAGTTGTCAACTGCAACAAAAGCCTTCACCATATGCCTTCTGACAACAGCAGTGTTCTTAAGGAATCAAGCTGACGCAACAAGCTTATTTAGGGTTCTCTTCTCAGATTATGGGCAGCAGCTCTTATAACCTTCTTACAAATTCATTTCACTGGGGCTCAGGATAATTAAACAAACTCGCTCTTTCATGCTGCCCCCAAAGATGGGGTTTTTGGAGACATTTCTGAAATGTACAAAACGATACTTGGTCACATCACATGAGACTGTGACAGCATTGTAAGTGATTTAAAGGCTGGGTAGATACACCACTCCTTTGCATACCTAGCTGGTGGCTGAAGGCCAAAGTCCATCTTTTTCCAAGCAAATACCTAAAAGTGTTCATACTGGTGATGTTCCCTTGTGACATTTTGTCAGCATTACGTGCTCACGTAATCGCCAGATTACGTGAAGAATCGCCACCACACTTGCAGAGATGTTCTGCTTCTGCCTTTACTTACCTATAAAGACAAGAGGATACCTGCTTCCATCCTCGGAGGGTCAGAACACCTAACACAACGTTTTGATTTGGTGGTAGTCAGGAAATGAGTTTGATCTTACCAGAATATTTTTGGGCTCAAAGCAATTTGCTTAGTTTGTGATCAGTTTTGCCTCTGACCCAGAGCAGTGCAAGACAGGTGATGAGAGACAACACAGTGGCAATGCTTCATGTGACTAGACCAGATCGTTTTCACCATGACAGGAACCCTTCTACTTATGGAGTCACATATGCTGACAGCCACTCAACTGCCAGGATTAATGAACAGAGTAGAATATCAGTTGTGAAGATACTTTTCTTTCTTTTCTTCCCCCTGTGTCCATGTATGGTCACAGAAAAGATATAATAGCTTTTTCATGGAATGTCAATCATATGCACGCTTCCCTTCTCTAAAAGCCTGGAAATTTAAGATCTCTGAATGACTTTGCGATCTCTGGATTACTGATCTTTGTGGACTACAGCACACCTACTTTCTAATTTAAAGAGGGGCAAGATCTTCAGTTGAGAGATTGCAGTATTCATTGCATCTCCTTGGACTAAAGAATTTTGGTTCTTGAATCTGTTACGACTGCTGTTACTGGAGATAGTACCACTTCCATGGAGGCAGAACATTATGTCCCCAAAGCATGCGAACACTTCACCTCGATCCAGCTTCTGGGAACTTTTTCAGATGGCTTCATTTCTGTCTTCCTCATTAGCTGCAAAAGGAAATATTTTTCAAAGGTAAGGTGAGATTCTTTTGGGGTTTTCAACAATATTATAAACTAATGTTGTGGTTCTAAGCAGAAAACTAGAATGTAACTGATCTGTTTTTCTTCCCTAACCATCAAACCCCACTTGCTTATGATATGAAAATACATATCTGCAAAACTGTCTTCACACATCACCAGATGTACTCCTCCAGATGTGCTGTGTTGGTGCAAAAGGTATTATGACATTTAGTTTACGTCTGGTGTTTCCTTAAAGATTTAGCGTTGCTATATCTGTCACTGATCGTGTGTCATCTGTAGTAGGCTTCTTTCAGGTGAGAATTCTCAGCATTTCTAGATAAGGAGGCTTTTCTTGAACAGGTTTTCCTGTACCTATGATTTTTTTTCCCCTTCTATCACGCATATTTTGCCTAGTTCTTGGTCTTGCATGTTTCTTTTTTTGCTATAGTAAGTGGAAAAAGAGAATGCTCAGTCTAGAGGTGCACTCCTTAATCCGTTTCCTTTTCACCTCCAGTGTTAGTGGAAGAGTGGCAGTGAAAGACTGCTTTGGTGTGGGGGAGGTAGTTTTCCTAAGGAAGTGAGAATACACCTGCCTGCCTACTGAAGTAGCTGGAACCTGGTTATCTGAGAAGTTGCTGTAGGCTGAAGTAAACTTTGCTGTCATCCTTTGCGCAAATAACATGAAGTATCGAAATAGAAGGCGCATGAAGAGTAGTAACTTAGACTAGCATGCCCTCTTCACAGAGGGCAAAACGCAGCGTGGTCATGTCCAGAGCTAGGACGGGTACCGAACGGAAGCCGCTCTTTCCATCTCGCGCTCCCGTGGGACCGTCTGGGCCGGAGGATGGCTCGTGCTGCGGAGGCCCCTCTTCCCGGGCCGCGCGCTGCCGTCTGCTTCTCCCGTCCCGCTCTCCGGCCGGGGACACCGAGGCCGAGCGTGCGGGAAGGCGCCGGCCCTGCGGGGCGGCTCCGGGCCGCGGCCGTGCCCGCGGGGGCGGGCGCGGGGCGGGGCGGAGCGCGGCTCTCCGGGCCGCTGCGGGCAGCCGAGGGGAGGGCCCTGCGGCCGGTGACTTCATGGGAAGGAGGCGGTGGCGGGAGGTGGGTCTCGCTTTCGGTCTCCTGGTGCCGTCGTCTGCAGGGCGGGCGGGAGGCGGCCGCTCTGCCGGGCAGCGCAGGCGGGGGGACAGCGGTGACGGAAAGCGGCAGCTGGGGGGGACGGCGGCGGCTGGATTGACTCCCCCCCCTTCCCCCATCCCCGACCGGAGGAAGATGGAGCTCGGTTAGTAAGGGCTTGCGGGAGAAGCAGCGGGAGCAGGTAAGAGCTGCTTCTCCTTCCTTCTCCTCCGCCTCTCCCCTGGCTGGGAGCATGGCAGGGGCAGGTCAGTGCGGCGGATGGGCCGGTGGCATTCTTCGGCAGGTGGCACAGGTGGGCCCGGCCCGCAGCGCTGTCCTTGCCCGCGGGCTGCCCGCTCCGCCCCGGCTGCAGAAGTTCCTGCTGTGCGGAGCTGCGGACAGTCGGAGGGCAAAGCCCTCGGCCATAGCCGGTAAGGGCAAAGCCGGGCGTTTAGAAACGCCCCCCGCCCCGGGTTTTTGTGGTGGGTATGCGGGCACGTCTGCCGGCTTTGCCCCCGCCCCGTCTCCCCCAGCTCATTGATGAGCTCCGGGAAGGGCTTCTGCATTGCAGACTCGCGTCCTAGCTTCGCTCCTGCATTCGCGGCTTTATCTGAAAAAAGCGGCTTGCTCCCTGGCCGTGTGGTTCGGTGCTGCTCGGGCAAGAGGCTGATTTGGGCAGGTGGTATCTCCTTCTGTGGGTCCTGGACCCTGACAGGGCATTTTGGGGGATTGACCTCATTCCGATAAATATTAGACCTGCATGTGATATTTCTCTGTCTGAAAGAGCTACAAAAGGGAATCTGTCAGGATCTGCGTGTATGATGGTAATTTGGAGTTCACTGGGTACAATATAGTGCAGTGAGATATAATGTGCATATAAAACATAATGCAGTGAATCACACAACCTTACATAATCTAAATTTTAAAAGCTCACTACCCCTACACTTACTCTGGAGGTTGTAGGAATAGGTCTGTTCTAAGCCCTTTCTGTAGGCTTGTTAAGTATCTATCTGACATAAAGATGCAGAGCCTCTCATGAGCCAGTGCTGAAAATAAAAGAATAAATTGTTGACTACTTTTGCTGTAGTTCTGTCACAGTAAGTTCCTCATCACTGAGCAGTATCACGCACACACAATGATACTCATAGCTACGTGGGCATACATAACTCCATACTGCCAGGCGGAATGGTCTCTTCTGTTGTCCCTTAGATGCGCCTTTAAATGGACCAACTATAAAACTGTCATATTTTAACAAACTCTTGAGGCTTCTCTCCCTCGGCCTGAGCAGTGCTACAATTTCTAGCATACAGATATAAATTTAATGTAAACAGAAAGAAATCTTTCATGCTTTTTATTTGACCTTCAGCATCTCAGACAAATACTTGAAACTGATCATCAGGGCAAGTATTTTGTAATGGATTGGTTTAATATATGTTGCTGGACGCAACATATACAACTCAAATCACATCAAGAATGACACACAGTCAGTGTTCTGAGCTCTATATCCAAAGGAAACTAATGTCTGATAAATTTGGCCCACATTTTATCTCAGTCCTTACAGATGACATTGACTTTAAAAAAGGTTGCTATGGCACAGATTTAAAGCAAAGTGTATTAAGCTTCTGGAATTGAAAGTGCTGTTGGTAGGAAAAGTGTTGTTTTGTTATTTATAATCTGTTATTAAAATTTGAGTGTGATATGTGTTGAGGCTGAATCTGGCTCCGTTTTCTGCTGTTGGTGTGAATTGACTAAATGGTCTCCCTTCTGTGGATGAAGGCCAGATTTTGCCCAGGTGTGCATGTGCTTGCTCTCACAGGGGCAAGCTAGAGTTTCCCCATTTGAATCTGGAACATAGCTGAGTATCAATGCCTGCTGCCTTCTGGGATACTTTCTATTACAAACCTGTATGCTTCTGGTAAAGCTGTAAATTTGATTGTGGTGTAGAGTACAGAACCAGTGTGGGCTGTGTATGCCCACACAGCAGAAATGATGATATGACGTGGAATAGAAATGACGTTTTTGAGAATCTTGCTGTTTCGTGACATTATGTTTTTATGTCTGTAGTTGACAAGAAAGAAGCTCAGTCATCTTCAGGGCAGCTTAATTCGTGTATAATATAATAACTCTTAAGAGTATGAGGCCGGGTAGGGATCAGGTCTAATAGACTAGTAGTTTGCTGTATGTATAGTACAAAAAATGACTGATCGTTTGCTTAATCATAATGTATCTGTTTTTGAAAAAGGTAGTTTTTTGCAAATGGGATCTGTAAGATTTTGGTCTTGGTTTACCAATACAAATTCAAATAAGGGTGATGGAGTCTATAACATCCAGACATTGAGTAAGCGTGGAATGAGCAGGTGGGAAGGTACTTAGTCCTTTCATAGTAAGCCTATGACTGCATCTTTCATTGCCGCTGGCACATCTCTCTTATAGTCATGTTGGCAGATTCAGCAAAAAGGCCAGGGACTGAAGAGACTTTCAGTGAATGGGACTCCAGGTCAGGGATTTTGTAGAGCTTATGAATGCAGGCTTATGAATGTTCACTCATCTTACTAATGCAACTATTGTACTAATCATTGTCATAGTTGCCCTTTGTGTTACTTATTAAAAAATTAGGGAATCTATGCTTTAATTAGCCAAAGTACTGCAAGTAGAATATCTAATTTTAATTTAAAACTATGTTTTAAATCTTATCACTATGATGTTTTCATGTCACTTAAAGTCTTATATGAGTTCATTGGTATCATATCTGTGTTATTTGGGGGGAAAATGGTATTTTATGAAATATTTCATTTACTGCACAGACATAAGAACTTTAAAAATGTTTATATGATCCTGTTGTCACATATTGTTATATAGCTCATTATTGCCTTTAGACACAGTAACTACTATGGTCTTAGTAAGAGGAGAACAACACTGACAAGGAATTCCCTCATAGTCACATATTGCTCCAGAGAAAATTGGAGTTGAAAGAGGGAAAGGACTAAGGAGAATATTTGTCAAGAGATAGTCTAGACCTCAGATCTTAGAGTGTTTAGTGAAGTCTCCTTCTCTTTAATAAATTCTGCATTCCCAAAACCATCATGAAATCTGATCTCCTTTTGACTTGAATTTCCTAAAGTAACTTGGGACTCATATTAAGCAAAAATTAAACATAAACTTTTAATTAAGGAAATGGCAAGCCCTTAAAATATCAAGTGCAACTGTTACTGAGAACTGAAGGAAATAGAAAAGGCACTTTTGTTGTTGTTGTTGAAAATTTTGTGGTCTACCAGTTCATTTATAGTTGATACACACTACACAGCCATGCAAATGCATTCATATATATTTAGACCAAAACATAGAACTAAATTATATGTGGACCTTCTGAACAAATTGATTAGTGTTGCCCTAGGGAAAAAACTGGGAGATTAACCTGGCTGCTTAGATAGTCTGAAAATACAGCAGTGTGGTCATACGCAAGAGTAGAAGTTTACTAGTTCAAGTGTGATATAAACGTTTGATAGATGTTACACTGCATCTTTTTGTATTTCTTTATTGTTGGTTTCCTAAGACAAAGCCTGACACAAAACCAAGGAAATTGAGTGTCTCCAGATAAGATGGCAGAACTGTCCTCAAATCCTTGATAGTAATTGGTTCTATTTTTGAAGGCAGATTAATTAGTATATCTATGTAAATGTAACAGTACAACTATTTCACTGTCAAATATTTTCTGGTCTTTGTGTTTACCTGTTCTTCCCCAACTGCTGAACCAAGGGAGGAAAAATTGTAAATCTAACAAGCATGGAGATAATGGAGATAGATTTCTGTTCTTGTATTGTTCTCCTAGCATAACCTCTTCTGTGATGAGTATTCCTGAGTTTAAGTAGTTTGAAGAGACAAAGCTAATTGGTGTTTTTCAAGTCTCAATCTCAGTTTACTTCAGAGTTGTGTTCTTCTATTTGAGGTCAATGCTGTCTATTTTAGGATACAGTTATACCAGTGATTTTTAGTCATAGTGCTTTGCTATAGTGCTGCAGAATACTATTGACATCTGTACTTATCTTATTTAGTATCTCTTGGATGAAGCCTTGGCAAAGCTTTAAGCTTGAAATAGAGAAATTGTTGAACTTCCTTATTAGCTTTTATTAAAAGTGTTTATAAATTCATTTAATATTTTAGAGTCTCTCACCCTTTTGAAATACACTTTAATTCGAAAAAAAAATCAGAAATCCCAGGAAAAGAATATGAATTTGCTTCAAGATAGTTTAAAAATGTAGTTTCTTATGTAATTTATAGAAGAAATGGAGCATTCCTATTGCTGGAAGTATTATTTAATATTTCAACTTTTTTTCAGGATGAGCATATCTGCAAATACTTTGTGATAGATTTAGTAAAATTAGTATGTTTCATATTGTATGTTGAAAATTTCATCGGTCAGAACACTGAGTTATGCTCTCTGATCATGGTTTCAGTCTTGTATGTGATGCTTCAATACCATTTAACCTGTACAGAGAGCAAAGTATGTTTTTTTTTAATACAAGGGTAAAGTAACCATTTTTGTCTGTCAGTGTTTTGCAGATACTCAGTGCTCTACAGTGACTTTTTTTCACTTGCTCATTCTCTTAGCATCTGCTGAGTAATCATATGCATTGACTAGTTAGTCAAAGAAGGGGTAAAAACCCATGTAGAAACTGAGCAAGCTGTGAAAGAATTTTGATTCTGATTTTTGTTGCAATGGTATATTTCCACTATTGTTTTCAGAATTAGAGTAAGGAACACTGAGAACTTGTTCTTTAATTAGATGCATGAAATACCACGTTTCTAATCCTGATGTCTGCTGATGCCATTAGTGACCTCTGTCATATGGAAATTTTCAAAGTTGTTACTGCTGCATATGACCAGGAGATGTAATATATTTCTATGTTATTGCTATGTTATCAGAAATTTGTTGTAATGCCTGTGATTAAATTGGCTAGCTGCCATGGTGATAGTACCATAGAAACTGTTAAAATAATCATTGCTTATTAGGAAATCTGAATGGAAAAATTCTGCTTTGTTTTTCTCTCTCTTATGTTTCAGCACCTTAACTGGAATGAAGTTTTGCCAATGTTATACTCCTGATTGAAAAAATTATTGAACAAATTCCTTTGCTCTGTGTTACGCAGCAGACCAGGCTGAAGTTGTTGTATTGGTACTGTTGAAACCTAAATGCGTGAGTGACTGACAATTCAGTCATTCCACAGACTACTTCTAGTCTCAAGAACAAGGGCACTGGAATAGAGGCCTTTCTTACAGCATTGATCTTTGTTGTTAAGTCACTTTACTCTCTTGTAATGTAATTACTTTCTAAATAGTGCATTAAGTATAATTTTCTTCAAAAGCACTCTTCCAGCAAGGAAGGGCTATGACTGTGTCCCATAGGCGGTGTCTACATAGACACTCAAAGCACAGTAATGACAGAACTTTAATTTGGGAGCCTGACATTATAATGCATTTTGTCTGTCTCGAGCTATGCAAGTCGTGAATACAAGAATGCTAAATAAGATCATGTAGCAGGTGATATGTGTACCTGATTAGCTTTTTTCTGTCTCTTTTGAGATCTATTGCAACAAGAAACAAAGCGCGAGAAACAGTCCCTGACTTGGATAGCTCTGCCTCGTTGTTGGAATGAGTGGTTTCTCTGTTACTGGTAAGTGACTCTGTCAGCTACTTATACCCTATTGGAAATTGCTAAGCCAGGATATGGAGGGAGTGATCCCAGATAGATCTGTCTAGGTACATACTCATTAAATGTCTGTGCAAACACTTACATTGCCTTCAAAGTTTCCAAGATACTGCAAAGGAGCTTTTATCCTGTGTTAGTTTTCCCTGTTAGCACTGAGATCAGTATAGAGGAAAGATTCTTGATGGTGATAAACTTGAGTTTGTTAATTATATTCAGTCTGTACTAAGCATCAAACAGTAGAAGTAAACACAGGCTATCGAACTCTACACTTAGATACAGATATGACAGCACACTTGCTCTAATCAGAATAACATACTTACCTAAGAACAGAACACAGACCAAAGTGTTGCAGGTAGATATGTCAGGAAAACTTAGTCTCAGATCTACCATTACTTACCATAAACCTGCCCATCTCTCACCTGAGAATATTTAATATCCCAGTATCTTCTATTTTAAGTCTTAGAGCTGTTACATTGTCAATTCCAGAGAAAAGGAGGACATACAGGTGTGTTAAATAACATTGTGGTAATGGGAAAAGGTTATTTTAGTGTAAAGACAGCATTGATTTAGCAAACTATAATTAAGAGTGAAGCAAGGAAATCACCTCCCATGTCTCTCTAAATAACACTTTACATCTTTGCCTCTGGAAGAGTACAGGTGAATTAAATGAAAGGTAGAGTGTGAAGGGAAGATAGATTTATGTAATTTCAACAGAAATAATGACAGAATATACAACCTGTAGATAAAGTTCACATGTGGGAAAGATTCAGGGAGTATCATGTGTTCATCAGATCTGCAAGTACGGCTGAGTAAGAGTTGGAAAGAAACTTCCCTTCAGCACAAATTAACAGAAGTAGTATAATGTAGTAGTCTCCCAGAGAACGCCATGAGGAGAACATAAAATAAAGTCAGGTTGATACAGTGTCTGCAGTTGATAAGTTGAGGCTATTTGCTATTAAGAAATTGTCATTGAAAAGTAGTTACCTTTTCATTAACTGTGAGTACTGGGATTCCTGCGCATTTAGAAGTTGAAGATTAAATTCAGAGATTCTGAGGTTAACCTGAAAATTTTGAATTTAAACCAAAACTCACAACAGCTGAGATGCTTTATATCAATTTTTGTTTTTCTCAGTAGGTATTTCATGTTTGGTTTTTCAATAATCATAAAAGCAAGACTTGAAACAAAACCATGGGAGGGCATGTCAATGCCAAGTCATTTAGGGGAAGTTCCAGGTCTTGCCACAAGGATTTGAGGTCCTATGAGTTACTCTCACAGCTTGTTATCATGTATAGTTTTGGTATCCTGGGGGTGGTGGGGGTGGGGAAATCAGGTATTTTAATACTGGGCTTTATACAATGTCTCTTCTGTGTGAATTTCTGAGACATGTAGTTGGGGATGACTTTTAGTGGATTAGCTGCACTTGGAATGACTCGTGCTGTAGAAGCTAAGTGTTTCTTAGCAATAGACAGTTTGTTCCTTCAGGCTTCTTTATATGAATGCAATATTTTAGGCCCCCAGATATACAGAACTCCCATCTATCTGTTTATAATTGACGTTTTCTTTCATATTTGTGTTATGGTAGAGTTCCTCTGTTCTGTTCGTTGCTAAATAATTGGAGGCAGAGTTTCATATAAGTTAGGAAAAGTTCTTTGCACTCATATAAATAATCCTCCTCTTCTGGGAGGCACCCGGAAGTGCTTTACTGATTTTTCTCTCGTGTTTTTCTCTGTCTATAATTATACTTGCATCTCTCTGCACTAACATTCCAAACTGAGGATGCTTAATAAATAAGGACTGTATAACAGTTTTGGACAGGAAATACGAAGATAGGTATTCATTAGTGTATAGGCAGGCTGTAAATGCTCAAAGCAGAATTTAATCAGGATGAATAAAAGGGTGCCTATTCTTGGCAAGGATAGGAGGAAACTAAAGGCTGTGAAACTACATGTTCTGTGAAGGTTACACTGTTTTTATCCTCCTTCAATAAAGAAGAAGCCCCATGTAGAAGTCTGTAATGTCTCCTGGGCAACACAGTTTACAGTTTTATCAGTCTGCATTGTTCAGCATTTCTTCTGACATTGATAGATAAAAGCATGTGCAGAAGAAAGAGTAGCACCGTAAAGTCTAGAGCTCTGTTGTTTGCAACAATAATCATTATTATGTTGTTTCTCTCTGGTTTACATTATCTTTGTAGCAGGAGATACCCATTTTCTATCGTTTAATCCATCCCAAATACTTTTCTCAGTTCCTTTTCCCTCCAAAGTGAGAATCCTTGTAATTGGCAAAGGAGTATGGGCCAAATAGAGGCTAGTAGGTTGGAAATTGAATCTCAGGAGTTGTGACTGGGAGAATTAACAACAATTTTGCAGCGGGGTCCAGGTCTGCTTGAACTGGCTTTGTTTGTGATTATTAACACATGCTACAAACTATTCATTACTTACTACACATGGGGGAATCTTCTTTAAAGGAAGCCTGAAGGTGCTGATTTACTGGCATGTGCGCCTTACTGATATGATGTATTGCCTATCTACAGGCCTGGTAGCACTCTGACCACAAAAAGATGATATACTTATTTCAGCAGATAAGCAATATGCAGTCATCCTGGAAAACCTGATGAATGTGCATCCAGTTGAGGTATTGCTAGCTTGGCTGCTCTTCCTCAGTGCTAATGCAGATCAGGTGCTTGAGATAAGTTCCTATGAGCACAAAATGTTGCACCAGTGAAGTGTAGACCTCAATTAACATGGAAATATAAATCATTGCCTTTTGCTACCACAGGAGATGAATATTCATGCCTGAGCAGCTCAGTTGTAAGTATCCGGAGTTGATGAGATGGTTGCATCTGGCTGATAATCTCTTGAGTTTCTTTGATATGGAATTTGAGACACAGAGCCATAATAATTTTAATTCCTCCAATTTTGTCTCCTAAAATATGCTTTACATGAAAATGGGAGAAATGGTTTCTTCAAGAGCTATTCAGTTGTTAGCTTTCATTCCACATGCCTCTCATTTAATATAAAATATTTTCCTATCCAGTATAAATAGAGGGATACGTGTTCATGAGAGAAGACATCTCTGAATTGGTTGTCCTTAAATGTATGTTTACAACTATCAAAAGAAAAATATGAAATACTCTTCTTTGGATTTCATAATAAAGTTTATCTCCATAAAAAGATGCTTTATTTTTGTGAGGAAAAGTTTGGAAGAGCATGTAATTTTAATCTGCATACTGTATGTCATTGTAGGTAGAAATAACACTTATTATTATCTTACAGAAGTTACAATAACATATGTGTATATATATGTTTTTGCTGAACCATTTTTCTTCTACAAACCTGAGACTTATAAATGGAGGAGAAAAGTATTCTGTCTGTAACAAATTCCTTGAGAGTCATGCTGCCATGGCCCTTGAGAACTGGAGGAAAAGACGCTTTAAAAATGCAAACCCAAACAATCCACCTCCCCCAAACCACTGAAATGGACCTTCTTTCCCAGTAAAATAATGCCAGAAAATAGCCTCTGAGTTGTGGAGTTCTGAGTCTCTTTGGCAGAAGATGACCTCAGCGGGAATAGTTGTGGCAGTGAAATACATTTTAAGCTGAAATGCTAAAACAGTGAATGGCCAAGACAGGGGTTTAGTTCACTACTATTACTGTCACTCTGTTCACATCTGGAAAACAAAATCTTTTGCTGTCGGAGAGCTTCAGATTAAGTCCCAAATGTTTTAAAACACTTCTTATGACTGCTATCTATAGAAAAAGATCTATTTTGTGCTTCTTGAAATGATGCCATGTCAGTATATTCACTTTTAAAGTGGGGCCAAAATAGTTTGCCGTATAGGAGTGATTTTTTTTTTTTGGCCATGTTTTATCCATAAGCCATATCTTTCTTGGATATGGCTATGGAAAATGCATTAAGTTTAGGGAGAGGAAAAAAAATAGTCTTCCAGGAAACCTGTCTTCTCCTAGTATTGTACAGTATATTTGATGGTTTTAAGAGGAGGTAATTTTATAACTGATTCAATGGTGTACAGTAAAATCCTGAGACCTAGATGATAAAATCTCTAATAAGTGAAATTTTAATTATGATAGCTTGTGGTTATCTTACTCGCTTTTATCACCATACCTTGAGAAATTTAATGTCATGTTAATTATAATTGTATACTTTGAGATAATGAGCACTACACACAACCAGTTTCATTTTCTTTTTAAAATACAACCGTAAGAAAGGGGTTTGCTAGTGTTACAAACGCCAAAGCAGAACTTAACTTTCTGTACTGATGTTTATGCAAAATGTGACCTTTACTTGATCTTCCAGCTTAAGTTACAAGGCAGATGAAATGCAGTAGCTGTGTATATATAAAACTATGTATGTATATAGTTATAAAGGGCTAGTTGTTGAAAGAAAAGGAAAAGGTTGTTGAAAATGTAGCTGAAGATTTACAGGCATGTATTCTAGAAGAATGAGTTATTGACAAATAGAAAAAATATTTATTAAAAAACCTGTAGAAATCTTTAAGCCTTGTGCAATTATTTTGAACTAGAGAAGTAGCTAGTCCTACAGTAGTTTGCCAGAAAAGTTGCATTTTAAAAAGATTTTTTTTTTATAAATTCCTGAGCAGCCAGCTAAGATAAAAGCTTATCATTTATTTAATAAAATATCTGGATGGAAAGAGCTCCTAATAATAACAATGCAGTGTTCCTTCTATGTTGCTTCTGCATGTTGCCACTGTTTGTTTGGCTGGAATGTAGTGATGTTATATATTTGTAGATCTAACAGATCTTCTTTTCTTCAAGCCTTGCGCTGTTAAATTGGGTCACTGCATATAATGCATGTTAAATAAGACAAGAGGGATGGTTGTATCTACAGAAAAAGTTTGTAGGAGGATTTCATAGTATTACAGGAAACATATATTACAGTTAAGAATAAGCACATTTCCTTTAAATACATTACTAGTAGTTCACTAACAAAGTAATATGTTCTTCTGGAATACATCTTCCTATGTATGTAAATGTCACAGGATTTGATAAAGTTGACCAAATGTAACAGAAAGTAGACTGTAGCTCTGAGGTTCAGTGGCTTGGTAGATCTTTGATTAGTGTTTTGCAACAGAACATTTAAATTATGTGTGTTAGTAGTTAAGATAATTCTACTTTTTTGAGAGACTGAGACTAAAGTGAATTATTTTGTAGCATCAGTAGCCTTTGCAGAGAGAATTGTTTTAAAAGTTTCCAGAGCTCCTTGCCTCACTTGAAAAGCTGACTACAGTTCCTTAAGAGATCATATAACTTCTTATAATGGGGTTTAGGCTTCTAGGTCATATGAAGTGTTTTTTTAAAAGTTTATTCTTGTCTTTATGATTAAACTGCCAGATAAAGTTGTAACTTCATTAATAGTCAGGTCAACAATCAAGTCAAAACCCCAATTCAAAACATTGATTCTATACCTGAAAAAGTGGAGCTGTGTATCAGCCCCAAACCCTTGTGTTTTCTCTGTTCTTCTGTAATTTGTAAAAATAAACAATTTCCTAGCCCTTAGACATGTCTATTTAAAACTGAACCTGCAGTTGTGTAGTCTTCCCTAAGCTATGGCAAATATATTTCATACTGTCATGTCTCTGCTAGGCATTCCTTCTACTGCTTTTTTGCTGTAACAACAGGAATTGAATATGTGAGAAAATACTTGCTGATTTTAGGGCATTTGAGCAAACATTGCTGTTCATAAATACATTATTTCTGGAGATAATTCGTAAGTTCAAAGATAGTATTTCTTGTCAACTCAGACGGTAGCCTGAAAAGCAAGATTTTTTTTTTAACCGAGAGCTCACATGCTCTCTCTGCTTTTTTTCTGGGTATGATTCCGTATGTCTTTACTAGCTTTGAAAAAACAATTGGGGTTCTGCAGAAATCCAAAAATGTCCTGAATCTGGCATTAGTTAGTATTTTCATTACTGACTTGGATGAGAGTACCTGCGCTATTTATCTGTGAAAACAAGATAGGAGATACTGCAAGAATTTTGGAGGGTAGGAACAGAATGAAACATGGCCATGACAAACTGAATATGTAATCTAAAATAAGCACCGTGTAATTCAATACTTACTATACTTTAGTAAGAATAACCAAAGTTTGTGAGTACTGGTCAGTTGGGCATGTTCCTTATCTGAGAGTGCTAGTTGATGATATGTGATACTATGGCATCCCTGCTCTTAATTTTGTGCACAATACCTATTGAAAGGAAACTACCATTCATGCCATGTTTCCATCCATGCTTGTCTAAGAATCCAGTGTACTCGGAAATCTTGAGTGCCTTTCTTTTCTGCATGTTCCCACCCTTTTGGGTTTAAAATAGTGTTTCAGTTTAGTGACGCTTATCTTGTTTATTAAGTTTGTTTCAGTTTCTGTTCTAGATTAAAGTAGTGTAATTTCAGATTGATTATTGTCCTGAAAATAACAGAAGTACTTGATTGGCAACCAGCTACACTTCATTCTTACTGCTGTGGATCTAAACGTATTGTAGAACTGGTCTAAATATATGTTGTCTTATGAATCCCATTCTTGCTAGTTACAGGGTTTAAACTGATTTGTGAATCACGATCAGTCATGAAACAAATTTTCAAAAAAAATTATTTACAGTACCTCTCCAAAAAGTTTCAAATGAAACTGCCCAAAGAATGGGCAAATGTACTGAGAATAATAAAATTTGCTTTAATGTTCGGAGGAGTAGGGCTTAAAAGTTACCTTTTTTACTTTCGGAACACAGTTTCTATGTGCTCATGGGTAAATTCTTCAGAGATGTTGCATCTGTTGACTGCAGTGGGGATTTAGTGTTTTGATGAAGAGATGCCTAGGATGTGACTCATTAGATTTCTAAGTCTGGTGGGACATTTATGAGGTTTTATAGTCTGATCTCCTGATATCACTCAATCTATAGAACTTGCTGGTAGAGTTTCTGCTTAAAAAAAACTATAGGTCTAGTTGAACTATCCTCCTTCAGAAAGACACTCACTCCTGATTTAGAGACTCTTAATTCGTTAGATGAATATCATGAATGCATAGAAAATAGCAGCTTTGGTCACACAGGTTGTACCTTTGTGGTTTAAAGACGCTCTTGTGTATTCCCTTTTTCCTGACTAAAAGTGAAGTTGAATGAACAGCCTGGGTTTAAAACATGGCTAAGAGGAAAGAATTTGCTTTTTTATGATAGGTGAGCTCAGGTTGTCTGATTTAACCAGTAAGTGTATGCAGGTTTTAGAATTATCATGACCTAAAACTATAAAACATACATACTATATTTGTAAAAGTGGCAGCAGAGTGTGAGATTTATAAGTTATCTACACACTTATTTTCATAGAACTTGCTTTGTATCTATTTGTGTGTAAGAATTTATCCTATAATGAAAGTTCCTATTGGCTTCTACTAACTAATGAGACCATAGGTAGCTTCAGAGGCCTGCATATATAAGTCAGATTAGAGAAACAAGGACAGGATGAAGCTGCTAATGCTGTTGTACAAACCAGCACTTAAAGTATTTTCCATGTCCAGAATTACCTACAGTGTCCAGTGTAGCAAGTGTTTCGGGGGAAGAAGTCTTCTTTCTTAGCATGGTAAGCTAAGACAGTTGTTAAACTTCATGCTCAGCTTCTGAGTTTCTATGTGATCACTGAAGATGAGTATCTGCCTTAAATAAAGAGTAGGTCATTAATCTTTTGAGCTGTTCATGCAATCTTTGCAAATAGAGAGGCCTTGAGGATAATGTAATTTCCATAGCAGAGCCTGCTAGCTTGTGTGTATCAGTGTGTTGTTAATTGGAAGGGAATGGTAGTTTATTAATAAACATGCATGCTTCCAAGCTGAATTGGTACCAATCTGTTTAAAATAGTAGCCTTTCTCAGATTTTACTGTTAATGAAATTACCTCCTAAGTTTTTGTGTATCTGAAAAGATGCAATAACAGTGCCAGAAATTAATATGCCATGGGAGTTTTCCTAATGAAATTAATATGGCATTTAAACCTTTTTAGAGAGCCTTTTCACCAATTACAGCATAAAATGAACTCCCAAGAGACTAAGATGCTCTTTTTTTGCCCAGGCTTTTGTACTTCTGCCTGCCTTTTTTCGTGATACAGGAAATGGAAATTGTGAAATAAAATGTAATTCTTTGACACCCTCCCATGGATTCATAATTTTTTTATTAGTAATTGTGAATTTCAATTTTAGATTAGTGTTTCATTTTTTAATTTGGTAGGCTGCACTTTTTCTATGAGGTAGCAACAACTAGCAGTATGAAATTCCTTTTTCTTTTGAAAGAATGTGTTTTCCATTTTCTAAAAAAATGCTTTTGTGATTGCAATGCAAAACTTCAATTTGAGACCTGCAGTTATAATGTTAAATTGCGTAAATGTTTTCTGGTTTTGGGGAGTTCAATTTCTTCTTTTCTTTTTACATTTTTGGTTTGTAAATGGTGAGTAAAATGTGCTTAAACTTTTGTAAATAGATAGTGCTCTTCATAAGGTAGGCCACAGCATGCTGAGGAGGACTAACAGGAAACAGTATTACAGCTGTCAAAGGTGAGACAGAGCTAAAACCAGTGTGTAGTGCGGCTACATACTGGGGTTTAAGAACCAAGAAGATTTAAGCTTTTATCACACTTTGCATCCTCACTCACCTGCTCTGTTGCCAGCACCACATTCAGTAGGTCTTGACTTCTGTTCCCAGCAGGGAGATCACTGCTGGTTTGAGAAGGTCGGGTAGAAAGTTGTGTTGGTTTGAGCTGTGTGTCTCCTTGTAATTACCAATCTTGGATGATACTGGCCAGGGTCCCTGGGCATCCCCTGGCATTAGTCTCCATGCCTCTCTGATCTCTAGGGTTTTCCCTCGCTTCCAGAGTCTTTTCTCCAGTCATGATCTTTGCTGCCTTCTTTCCTGGCCCCTTCTTTCTGGGAATCCTTATTTTTGGCACCCAAGCCCTTATTTTTCTGCAATCTAAATAGTGTGCAGAAACACAATGTGTGAGCAGCCTTTTAATTGCACGTTCTGCCTCTGTGTTAATTGGAGGATTCAATATGTGACCCTTCTGTTTAGTCCAGGCGTTACCAAAGCTTACAAGTAGCCTGTACAGATTGCAGCCAGCAAGTACCAGTCTTCTGCTTGAGAGTTCAAAATTCAGTTTCGGACATTCACTCACAGACGCACATGTATGCCCAGTTATCTGCTGCCTGTTAGCATTTGCAGTTGAAGCTATTCTTTTCACTGTGACAGCAACTAATGTACTTATGCCAAAAGCTATGTTTGGTGCTAATAGGAAAACCTTCATTCACCTTGTCATAGTCTCTGATCTTGACTAACATGAATATCGAGCTTTTGCACCTTGCCTTTGCAGGAACTGTCTTTCTAAGATTACTTGGTAGGGAAGGAATCAAAACATGGATTGGTGCTGAAACAGGAGGGACAGCATATGACTGTCAGTTTACATATCATATGACAATTTCAGGGATTACTCTATTTGGAGGTCTTGCATAACGTGAGGACTTTCACATGTTGCAGTACTTCACACAACAAATTTCAGGTAGCTTTACAGTCCTTTAATCATGCAAAAGACTCCCCTATCAACTATATTTTTATATATAACATCCAGGTAGAATTTAATAAAAGGAAAGTGGCCTAATAGCAAGTAAATGTCTTTATTCTTATTGTGAATTTTGATTATTTCTTTTTAACTTTTCATCTAACTTTTTGTTGATGATGTTTTCTTTGGTGCTTCTTTTGTGGTTAATGTGAGGCTGTCCCTTTGCTGGATTGGGGAGGGGTCAAGTTTTCCCTCACTTTTCAGAATCAGTCTAGCTGACTGTTATATCTGTAGGTAATTGACCTCAGAAATCGTTTTGGTTCAAGGTCCAAAAGTATTGCTTGTGCATCTCACTGTTAGCATTACAACACTTTTTTCTGTGATTAAAATAATTGTATGTTTGAAATAAATATTAATGGCCTGCCTTAGATTGCATCGTAGAAGAAACACAATACTTTCTCTGGTTATTATTTCTGCATTTCAGGATATATGGAGGAGAAAATATTTGGAATAGGGGGAAACTTCTTCATTTTCTCATGCCATAGGCTTTTCAAGGAACAGATATTAATCTTTTGCTCATTCCTTGCACTATTTCTGCAGCTTTTGGTTCCGATTTATTTGAATCAGTTGTCATCTGCACCTCCAGAGTTCCCAAGAGAAAACAATATGGAATCTGATTCTTTCTTCTGTTGCTTTAGCATCCTTTCTGCTGCTGAGGAACACATTTTATTGAGAATGTTTGTCAGCTCCAAGAACTGTGCTGCTGACTGAAACCAAAGGAATAGTTGTGAAATATATGCTTACCAGAGTGCTGATCAAAAGCACCTCTGCTGCTCTATTTGGAAGGAAATTCACAAAGTACTTCTTAGGTAGTATGCTCTACTTCCATGGCAGAACCAAAAGAGATATCCTAATATTTTTTTATTTTTAATTTAATCAATTAGAGAAAAGGGGTCAGGAACCCTTGGAGAAGTAAAATATCACCATTTATGCAAAGATAAAACACACATTCTGTATGATAAACCTTCTCTGTATTTGTGGCAGAGAAGGATGTTTGCCACACAGGGGTTTATACACTGTTAGGATAGACTAAATATATATACATATGTGTGTATATGCTTGTATTTATATGCATATGTACACACCTCTGTATGTGCATGTATATCTAGAACAGGATAGCTTGCCATTCCTGGTGTTCAGCATAAGCTTTTTCCAAAGGCCCTTCTTTTCAGCTATCTGTCCTAAGCTTGCAACAGGGAGTGCAGTGGGAATGTAGCATATAGTGAAGTTCTGGCCCTGCTGACAACCCAAGAGAAAAGATTTGGGAGGCAATGAGATTTTTAGGGAGTAAATGGTGCAGGGCTTTATTATGTTCTTCAGTGTGGGTTGTCTTTGAATTTGTTTGAGCTTGTTCTAATGTTGCACCATGGGTGTTTCATTTTTGGTTTCGTGGGTTTTGGTTTTTTTTTGGGGGGGGGGGTGTTTGTTTTCACACAAAAGCATAATATACTTGTAGAACCACTGCAGTGTTCTGGTATGAGTGGCATAATCATCTTCCAGTTTCTGCCCAAAACCTTAAGCTGTTTTTAATGTGTGATATTTTCAGTATGGATTACCAGACAGCCAAGCAACATATGGGCTATTTATTGTTTCAAATAAACAGCCCCATTACTGTTAGTAAAATGCAGCTTTAGCAGCTATTGTACATAGTTTATCTGGGTTGTGGTAAAGCATCTAAATGCTAGGTTTTTAAAAATGTTTTGGTGCCAATAACTTTTTGCTCAGGATTCATGTACAATCTTAGAAATAAAGAAATAGTCAGCATCCACTGAAAGTTACAGCTGTATCAAAATGTTTTCTTGATTTGTTGTTCAATCACAGGAAGTCTGAAAATTGTGGGATCTAGTAGTAGCTTGTCTAGACAACTTCTTCAGTTAAAATGAGAGAATGTATTTATGGTAGCTACTTACTAATGGTGAGTTGAGTGCTTTCTAGATATTTCGCATAATTTAGTGCATTAAAATACTTGATGAAAATCAAGCCCCATAATTTTACCTTTTCAATAAAAGCTTGTTTCTGTCATCCTGGAAAGACAAAGAAACTAACCTACATCTAACTATACCCCTGTAAAGCTACATGCTTTTTCATAAGGTGATGAGGAAGGGCCTTTGAATAATACAAGCACAGTGCACTCTAGTTGCCTTTTTTTTTTTTGTTTTCCCCCTTGAGGTTTTTTTTTTCCTATGGGGGAAAGAAATTTCTTGAGAAGCAAGAAAGCTGTTGAAGTTATAAAACCTGTATTCTTAGAAAGGTGAATTTTGCATTCTTTTAAATAGGGAAATACGCTGCTTAATATAAAGGTCATTAGCAGCAAGGACTGGCAATTTAATTGACCAAAAAACCTCACTTCATTATTTTGTTCATATATAAGACCTGGGCTGAAAATAACCTCCCAGTTGCAAGATGTGATTGAACTGTCACAGGTAGTCTCTGTTTCTACGAGACAGTGAATGTCATATACAAAACTATGTGACATTTCTTGTAGCAAACCTGGCACTGGAAGGGGAATTGGATTCCTGCCGGGTGGCTATGTGGTTATTAGCTTATTGTCTAAGATTTCTTCTTATTAAAATGTTTCCTGCCTCATAGGGACTATTTGTAAAATGATATTATGATAATCACCACCTTGACTGATACATCAGGTGCTGAAGTGCAGACTGAATACTAACAGCATGCCTCTCCTCAGCTTGAGCTAAAGAGTCAGGTGCTGTAGCCAGGATATGTGGTAGCTCCACATCTTCTAAAAGCTGGTAAAACACACAGTGAGACAGTGGATTGTGTTTTGATGTGTGTAGCAGAAATGGGATAGAAATGAAGTCCCCAGTAGATTTCTCACCCAATCATGGATGTCATCTTTCTAATCTGTTTCTGAGGCTGTTCCTTTCTTCCTTGGTTAAGGCAAGAAAATGCTTTCTATTCTGTGGTTCTGTTAAAAATGTCTCAAAAGACTGAGAAGAGAGGAGGGTTAAAAAAAAATCTTCTTTAAAGTCAAATGCTTTTCAACCCTTTGGAACTGGATATTTTGTAAATGTACACACCCTATTAACCTGTCTTTGCATCTTTTAACAGCAGCACTTTTTGCAACTTCCAATCATTCTCAACTGTAGTTTATTGAATATTTGGAGGATTAACACTTGGATTCTGAACTGTACCTTATTATTCCCTTGATAGATCACTTAAGGAGGGAGTAAGGGAGTGTATAGGAGATAATTGCCAAACTTATAAAACCCAGAAGGGAACAGCTGCTTAATACATGTGTTAATCAGTTGTATGACTGTCCATGGTAAATGAAGAATCTAACTTGATTAGCCCCAATAAGCGTGCCCTGTTATTTCTGGAAGCAGGTTTTTGATATTGAGAATACTATGAGCAAAGAGACCCCTGTGTCTGAGGCAAAATTTATAACGTTGGGGAAAATTGATGCATGGAGTCCAGAAAATGATTATATGTTAAACCTGTGCCCTTAAACTTAGGACATGACTTCTATATGTAAACAGTGATTTCCACCGCCCCACCCCCAACTGAGTAACTATACTGTATCTTAAATTAACTGGAAGATACAGGTGGTTGACCACTTAGGCCATTTTAATTTTAGACACCTAAATTTAGACTTTGGACTCTCATTTAGCGCATTGGGTTTGAAAGATTTGGACTGGAACCCAAGAGCTTCACCCTGTCCCTTCTTACATTACTGTCATCTCTCTGAGCCTCTTCCTTTCACTGAAATTAATAGCACTTCTCTCTGTCTTGAGATGTTCTCGAATTGCTTTTTTAATTTTTCATTCATTTTGCTTCAGAAAGTATGTATGTTGCAGTTCCTGTTATTAAAAAGCAAAATCTAAATCAGATATGGAATGCAGACAGTCTCCTCTCTTACAATCAGAAATTTACAACTGGCTGCTGTAGGTAAAGCTTACTACAGGTCTTTTTATTTAGCTGTGCCAAAATTTTCAGTTATAAAATGGATTAATAGATAAAGCTTGTGGGGGAAATGGGAAAGGGAAAACATGAATGGGACATTTTGAGTATAACTGAAAATCCATTAGAATTCTTCCTTTTAGTTCAGGCAAACTAAACCAATTTATTTGCATTGATTATTTTAAGTTAAACAGTTATTCTTCCAAGTGAAATGTTCTTTTTTGGAACTTGTTTATGAAATCTAAGTCATGACTAACAGATTTATTGTGTGATGACGGTTGCCTAGTCTTGGAAGGAAATTGGTCAAAGTGCTCCAACTGGGTCTGAGGGGACACTGCATAAAAACCATTAAAACCTTCAAAAATCAACAAAGCTGTAAAATCAAACTGATAAATCTCTTTAGATGGGGCACTTTATTTGATATATATCAAGCTGGATGTTACTGAAGGGAATTTGAGGTAAAATCCTGAAGAAAGTCTGATAGAAGTAAGACGTAAAGATTTTTTGTATAAAAATGCGGTTAATAAGAATTAAAAATATAATATTACATACATTATTGCTGATATTTTAAAAAATTTTGAAATTATGCATAGAAAGGTTACTCATTAGGTTTGTTTTGGAGTTGACTTGTGTGTTCCCATCATTTCCTGGATTGTAAAGTAAAAGTTGCAGGATGTAGTGTATCTTATAGATTTCATAATCAAGAAAACATCTTCAAATAAGAGGGGGAGTTACTACACCTATCCAGAGGAGAGACTGACAGAGAGAGATACTTGTGTTTTGGAAGGGAAAATAGTCTTCGATGTACTCAATTTTACCTGATAGCTCAGCATAATTGCATATTCAACCTGTTACTGCAATTCAGCATTGGAAATCAGATCCAGCACATTCTGTGCTGGAAGGTATTAAAATCAGATCAATGCAGCTTTATATGAAAGCAGTAGTCTTCAACTATATAGACAAATATAGACTACAGTCTACCAGCCAGATTTCTGGGTTCGGGTATACTGCAGCCATATACTGGAATTCCAAAATACATTAGGGGTGCTAATCTACGATATTGTTCCTAGTATACCACAAAAATAGTGTTTGAAGTGGCACTGTATTCCTTTAATCACTATCCTTTATTCTCAGCAGCTCAGTGGAATTAAGCTTTGGGCCAGACAGTGACGGCTAGAAACCATTTATATGAGCTTTGTGGAAAGCAGCGATCATGAAGCCTTCTTTTATTTTTATGTGTAATTTGGGAAGCGGGTAGTGTTATTTTCCAATGCTGTGGAAAAAACTAATATACATTTCACAAACCATTTCTGTTTCACGTTTCAATGCTATCCAAGAGCAAATGTCAGCAAAATCTGTCATCCCCCACCTCCCCGAAGCCATAAACAAGCTTAGGAGTCCCAGTTCTCTCAGAAATTTCTGTTACTAATACAGTCTTTTTTTTTTATTGTACATATCAAAGGCTGTACAACAGCTCTGCATAGTCATTAAGGCACAAAATACAGAGATAAAAATATGTGATGTTTCACAAGCCTTCTCTTGGGCAGGCCCCCCAAAATGAAGCAGCAGTCTTGCATCAGAAAAATGAAAGTGTAAGTAAGCGTACTGCTATGGGCCTGTAGGCATATTCTGATGAACACAATCACTACGCATTTCCTGAATGCTTAGAGAAGAAAGACAGTAAAAAACATGCTCACAGTTCACGTGGAATAAAAGCTTTTTTTTTTTTAGTCACTGGTATATTTTTCATTTCTTCCAGAGTGTGGGAAGCAGTAGAGTTAAAAGTTCCAGCTTGCTGTCTCTCACGTCATTTTTATTTTATCATAGTTCTGATGAATATTTTCTTTTTGGCAAAAACATTTCACTTTTCTACCTTTTAGAAAGTCCAAAGGAGCTTGACTTACATGATTGGATATAACTGTTTATCTGAGGAACATGTACTTCTGTCTAATCAGAAATACCATGAATGGCTACAGCTGTGAGATGGAAAATAGACTATCCAATTTGCATTGTAGTCCAGATAATGGAATAAATAGATTACGTAGAAGATTGTTTAGGACATGATAAACAAAAGTTCATGGTGTGCATTTCTTACGTATTTCATATTTTGAGTGGATACGTTAAGACTAGGTTTGAATAGTTTATCCTTTTCAGTAGGCCAGATTATACAATCTGAAAGAGTTTCAAATACTGAGAACATGAGGTTCTTGGGCTGGTTGGTGTGTTTTTACTTGAGGAAGATCTGTTGAGTTTGAGATGTCTTTCTGAAAAACAATCAACTTCGATATAGGAGATTCCATGTAATGGAAAATGAAATCTGATAGTTAAGGCTCAAAGTTTAAAATGCTGTGGGCTAAAGTGAGAATTGAATTCAACAGACATCCAAGTGAAAAATCTTTCAATCAAAGCAACTACAAAATGTGAACCCAACTATGGTATTTTGTACTGTAGCTTTCTGAAAGGATAGCGTATAAAAATAGTGAAATGTACTCGTGACAATGGGAAAGAGATACTTCAAATCTAGAAGTGTAAACTTATGGTTGAATACCGTCCCCTTGTCTATAGGGTTCAAAAACTATGAAAGGTTTTGAAAATAAGTTCTTGCTTGATATGTCATCCAGTTAATTTTAAAATAAATTTTGTTATTCAAACAAGAATCATATTGTAATGTGACAGCTTAGTCTGGGAGTTTGAGACTGAAAGTCCAGCAAATTCTATTTAGTGTCTATATAGGAATCTATGCAACTGTGTAGTTAAAGATAGTGTACAAATCTGATAATTAAATGATTACAGACTTATTTTGCTAAAAAGATTGCTCATCTGTCAGAATTTTTTTTTTTTCTTGGTACATATATACGTTTTGGCTACAGTGTTCGGGAGTGGTTTTGCTGTGGGTGTCTGAGAAAGTTATTTGCTTCAGTACTTGAAAACAGCTTAGCTCATCAATCAAAAAAACAATTTGATGCAATACTCTAGAAATTGCTGTTGCTGAAGAGAGAGGTAGAGAGAGTTTCTGCTCCCACAGAGTGCTTCTGCTCTCTGACAATAGGGTTTGCTTTTGTTTGGGAGCTGCTGTTGAAAAAACACATGCAACTTTCCACTGCTGGATCTGCACTTGTAATAGTCTCTCTCTAAAAGCTGAGCTACAGCTGTGGTCAGTGACAGACACACCTAATACAAATGCAAAATTACTGAGCCTTGGAGACTTTAAAATGTGGCCTTTCAGCAGGGAAAGGGACTTAGCAGCTTACTACCTAATGAAGTATTTATATTACTGCAGTACCTATTAATTTATTCTATTAAGTTGATTTAGCAGTTGTTGTGTTTCAGGAAGTTTTTCTATTTGTTTCTCTTTCCAGGAAATGGATGGAGGGTTTCCTATAAATAATAATGTTATTTCTGAGAACTTTCATGTAATTTGACATTTTCTTCTCTCCTCCCTGCTCTTTTGTTTTCTGTTTCTCAGAAGGATTATCTGTCTTCTCGATAATTTGATTGATTGAACAAAGGCCAAGAGGCTTTTGAGACAGTATGTTGATAACTTGCTTTGCCAGATTATCTTCCAGTAATATTTACACCTCTGGCAATATGTTCTCTGGCTGATTCTGTATGAATTACTGGTTCACCAAGGCAGCAACTTTATTTGTTTCTCTAGCTATTTTAGTGTTAATTTCAGAAGGTGTTTTCTTATCTTCAAGCTTGAAACATATTTTGGCAGCTAATATCTCTCTAAATGAAAAAGCAGGAAAAAGTAGAACACTGCAAGGAACATTGCTGTAGCACAGTGTGTTATTTTGTGGAATATCAAAGTCCAAACAGTGTTTGACAAGTTTGCTTCCTGAAGTTGAAGAAAAAAAGTTGAGGGGTTAAATAACTAATGCTCTAATGTTTCCAAGGTTTTGAACAGAGGATCAAATGAGGTATTTGAGCAGCTAGAAGACTGCTTGTTGATTCCTTTCCCACCATTCTATGTATACATTTGTATAGCCTTCTTGGTGTATAGTCCACTTGTTCTTTACTGGGGAGAGGGACCTTATTATTTGTGCAAGCTTCATCAGAGCTGGCTTTCCTTGCAATCATTAACATAGAATCATAGAATTGTTTAGGTTGGAAAAGACCATCAAGATCATTGAGTGTTCATGTTTGTGGAATATTTATCACATGGTCCAATTATTATTTAAAGGAAAAGAATTTAAATAACCCCTGCTATGAGCTATGATCATTAGACTTAATTTGGAATGCTAAAACACAAGTTTCCCTCCAGGCTCAGTAACAGTTGGCTTCGCAACTTTCCCAGACAGCCTTGTCCACTGTTAGAGAAATAACTGCTTCTGTCCGATACAGTATGATACACTAAATATTTTGGTATTATTTAGACACTTGAAAAATACTGTTTGAACTTAAGTGCTCAGTTTACTAAAAGGTTGCCTACTTGCAAAAAATCTCATCACTTCTACAGTGTCTGTGGTACCACTTAAAGTAGCAGTTATTTGCCCAATCAAAATAATTCAGTAAGACCAACTGCTGCAAAAGAGGCCTAAGCTGCTATGCCTTTCATTTTGTTCATATCCAGAGCACTATCATTTTCTTTCCTCTTTAGTCTGTATCTCTGTTCTTGTCCTGTTTTGTCTTATTTTGTTTGCTAGCAGTCTTGAGCTTCTCATTCTTTTCAGCCAGAAAGATCTTAAAAATCAGTGGGATAGATCAAGTGTTTCTAGCTGAAGTTGAAATAATTGCTTTCACTAGTTACTTTTTTTTTTAAAACATTTAAAGAAGGTGATGCTGTAAAGGATAGCCAAGAATAACTGATAGCTGCAGCCTAATGTTTTGGAGTGAAGTCATACTGGCTGTGCTAAGGACTCCCCATTAGATGTGTATACAGTGTCAGTGTCTTAAGCGAGTGAAATTCTCTTTCTGTTCTTGTCATTTGTTAATATCTGAAAGCCAAGTAACTTGCAGACCCATAGTATCTTACTTGTACCTTCGAATGCCAAAGCTTTTCTTTGCAACATCAGTATTACAGCAATTGTCCAAAGACCATTGCCTCTGACATTGAAGTATCTCTTCTAATGAGCTCTCAGATTCTTCATAGAAGTGGCCAGGAGATACTAGATTTTGTAGCGGGATCAGAAAATGGTGGACAAAATCTAGGTTGGTTTTGTGAGATGGGAGGATGCATGTCTGCAAGGATGCAACTAGGACAACAACTAGAATATAGCAGCGTCTTATTGTTGCTATTTTGACTTCAGAGATAGAAAACCATACTAGGATCCATTTCGTTGTTTGCTGAATGCCATGCCAATGAAGATATTAATCCGTTTTGCATTAAAAACCCATTAACTGTGTCCCCCTATTGGGTTATGGGTTATTATCAATAGTTGCTCTATAACTCATTCTAAATAAGACAAACTTTGTAGGAGCTTGGTAAAATCTTTTTGAGACCTGAATATCAAGATACAGGTTTTTCCATGCAGTTTTTTGGGATTTTATTCCAATAACACAGTAAAACTAGTTTATGTAGTTTCAGAACATACTTGATAATGAAAATTCATCTTACATTTCCATAAGTTTGACTGAAAAAGGCATTTCATGTTATCCACACAACACAGTAAAGACTGTTCTGTTGTTCTGTAATACACAAATTGCAGCCTTTCATCTATATATTTTTACAATAAGCAAACAGTACAAAAATCCATACGTCAAGACCTATGTTAGCAGAAGATTGTGCTTTCCAGAACTCAGAATAAACTATTTACTTTATGCAAAAGAAGGATAAGAAGAGATTTAATTATTGTCTAAAATTAACAGAACAGGGAAAAAGACTTCTGATAGTAGGAGTTATTTTTTAAGTCTAGCACAGGGGTGGTATGATGAGATCCATGACTTGGAAACTGGAGCTCGATAAAGCAGACAGGAAGCAAGTTCCCCAAATTTTCAGTGACGGGACTAATTAACCACCTAGAATCTGATGGGTTTTCCATCAGCTGAAGTGTTTAAATCAGTGCTGATTTTCTTCCTAAAATTATGTAGCTCAAATGAAAGTCATGGGCTTCATACAGAGATGACAGAATGAATTTCTTTGACTTGTCTTATACAGGAGCTAGACAGAGTCCCTGAATTACACTACTGTCCTCCGAATTACTTCTATGAATGACTTAAATATTATTCTGAAATTTATAAGAGGCTAAAATAGCAATTTTTATAATGGTGATATAGTCAGGACAAACTCAATTGGTTGAAACTCTGACTTTAAAAATGCCTTGTTTAATTTTTCCTCTTCATTCATTACAAACTATGATGAATCTTTTATTAATAATTTTCCTAAAGTTTGGAATTTTCTGAAGGAATTTAAATAGAATGAAAGATTATATTTTTGCTTGTCCAAAAAAATAACAGAATGAAAAATATTTTTACTTGTCCAAAATATAACAGAAACTACTCAGTTGTTGTAAGAAAAATGCAGTGAAAGGGGAGGAAAAAACCTGCAAACCCAAACAGAATCACAGAATGGTAGGGGTTGGAAGGGACCTCTGAAGATCATCTAGTCCAAACCCCCTGCCAAGGCAGGATCACCCAGGGCAGGTTGCACAGGAACGTGTCCAGTTGGGTTTTGAAGGTCTCCAGAGAAGGAGACTCCACAACCTCTCTGGGCAGCCTGTTCCAGTGTTCTGTCACCCTCACAGTAAAGAAGTTTTTCCTCATGTTGAGGTGGAACTTCCTGTGCTGCAGTTTGTGCCCATTGCCCCTCATCCTACCAGTGGGCACTACTGCAAAGAGACTGGCTCCATCCTCCTGACAGCCACCCTGCAGGTATTTATAGACACTGATAAGGTCCCTCTCAGCCTTCTCTTCTCCAGACTAAACAGCCCCAGGTCTCTCAGCCTTTTCTCATATGAGAGATGTTCCAAACACCAGTAAACACTTTTCTGTTACATTTTTCTTTAACAGTCCAGGGAGCTGAAAAAACAGAAAATATGTCATTTTTTTTTATATGAGTTCAGCTGTAACTTTAATTGTTCTGGGCCATGTTCAGTGGAATTTCAAAATAACAATTCATTGTCAGTTCAGGTTAAAAAAAGCAATGATTTGACCAAGTTTTCAGTATGGATTCAATGCAGCTCCCTAGTTATGACTTTTAGCATTACAGATCTTGACAACTGAAAAACCATTTTTTCTGTTTTATAGAAAACTCAGTATTCCTGTTGTCATTGCATTTAATGAAAAAATAAGACTAATTAAGAACAAAAGCTTTGTCAGTATTCACATCATTTGGTGTGACTAATTGGATGAATGAGGAAATTTGTGGACCTTGTTTTCAGAGGAAGTCTTTCATAGTACGAATTTGTACGTGTTATAAATCATAAGGTACTGTCAAGGCAGTCCATCTGAGTAAAAACTTATGACCACTGTAAGCCTATTACAGGACATACTACAAGCTTTTGTTGTGTGCATCTCTGGTAATTGTTGATCCCCTTTGTTTTTTCTTAATTTTTGCATAACATGGTATAAATCTGTTTGACCACTTGGGTGTTTCACCTTCCTGTTTCAATATGGCCAATTTTGGCTGTGATTGAAGAAGATCAAATAAAGAAGTCCCTTCCCCTCCTGCACATTTAAAAAAAATAAATTATAAAAGTGTATGGGAATATACATTTGGCATAAATATGCCTATTTGCTTTATATGTGCCTGCTTGTAAATATACTTGCTGTTCCTAAGAGGTCATGATTCTAGGGTAATGTGACTGGCTGTTCCTAAATTCTTGACGTAAATCTGGATACAATGGAAAAATATCCAAGTTCCCTATCATGCAGATGATCTATGTCCATTACGTATTTTGCACCTTGCTACCATCTGTCCGCTGGCACACTGCGTAGATATAATAATAGGGGAAAATTCCAGTAAACTACGAACAGCATACAGTAGATGATGATGGTTTTCTGATCCACAGAACAGCATCAGGTGCTCCTAGACTTACTAAAGATCTTTTGACCCTTCTTTCATTTGATAATGTATTAGTTCTTTAAATCTGTTGCAATAACTAAACATTATTTTAAACTGAATTTAAGGAATCTAGAGAATCTTGAAAGAAAATTTGAGAAATCAATATAAAAATATAGAGAATGTATTAGGTTATATATAGCTATATATAACGTTTCTTTATTATGCTTAATTATCTGGTTTAAAAAAAATAGTTCAAGAGTTCAGCTGAGATTGTCATTGAAAACGTTACTCCAGCAGGACTCTTGCATAGGAAATCTTATATGCTCACAAGCAGCCAGCTCCATTTCGCATTTTGTGACCGAGGAACTTTGCTGTCCATTTAAATAAAAATTCCATCCTTTTTTTGTTATGTTTTCATATGGTATGCTAGGTCAACAGAATGAAATGCAGGGTTGAGGGAAATTCCATTCTAATTTTCTTCTTTCTATTGTTTTCTACTTAGTTATTCAAGATTACTTGTTTTCCTTGTTGCAGCGTAGAAATTTCTTTAATAGTGGCTTTAGTTCAATCACCTAGTGATTGATCACCAATAGTTTCAGTAACTTGCTCTAGATGACCTGTCCAAGTCAGGTAGCACTGCAGTATTTTTGGATATAAGTGTTTACAGCCCTCAACTGAGTCTGACAAGTGCCTGCAAGGTCAAGAGAAGCACTGCTCGGGTAGATTCTGAGTCTGCAAGCTGTTGTATTTGGCTCCGATTGTCTGTGCATTTGGAATAGTCCATGGGGGACAGGATTACTAATGGAGTAAATCCTGGCCTTCTCTGAGTTCAAATATCTATGTTATTAATATTTGCTGTCTGTATTCATTAAGGGGCAAATGTCTTCATTGAGCTGTCAGACAGTTCTCTGCTATTTCATGTTTGGAAATAATTTTCAAACCTTTACTTGTTAGGAACGCAAACTGAGATACTAAACGTACATAAAACAATGAAGGTGTATGTGCTAGGGTGGATTGTAAAAGCCTTGCTTAGATTCTCTGGTGGAAGTCTGTAAGAATTCACACAAAAGTTTAGCAAAAAATCTTGTTTCAGGTTAGATTTTTAAGGTTTCTTTCTGGTCATCTGGAGACATTCATCCATTCTAGGGAACAACTGCTTACAGTTTAGTTAACTTTTCTCCCCAGACATCTCTTCAGTATTCATAAGATAGGACCCTTGCTCTGTTCAGGTTACAACAGTGGGAGTTGGTGGGTTGGTGTCTTTGTCTAATATGATCCATAATGTTTGTTTTACCCCTACAAAGAATTAATAGAACTGGATTTTTGTTTTATTTTTGATGTCTTGGATTTAACACACAATTACGGAAGCAGAGTTTTCTTTTTCCTGTGACATTGACAGCATTCGTAAAGTTTGTGGTACACAGACATACACAAAACCCTAAAGCTAATCTGTAGAAGAAATTCCTTGTGAAAGATGGTAGAGATTTTTTTTTCTCCTTCTCCAGCAAGAAGCGTCTTCCTGTGGTTAAGAAATGTTCTTATAAGGGAGATGGAGATAATCTGAACAGGGAGCTCACTTTTTCTTGGAATATATTGGTTAATACCTACTTCAGCAATAAAAAATATTTGTCTAGAGTGAAAATTTCCAAAGGGTCAGGAGAATATTGACTGCAATGCATCATTTATTTTTGAGGATGAAGCTATGCAGGAAGAGTGATTTTATTTTCTCATTGGTAAACAGACACAAAGGCTTTAAAGTTTTAGGTAAATTAAAACCCAATAAAAGCAGCATTATAATGTATCAAAGTTTTCCATCTGTATTCTGAAGACTTTGAAGCCCTAACAGAGATAATTCTTCCCTTCTGAAGCCAATGTCAGAATGACCAATTCTCATAAAGTTCACTTTCTACCTAAAAAGGGCTTTCTGTCCTGTTTCGGTGATTTGTTCTCTGGGATACTTTGGGTTTGCGTCTGGCAGTTGTGTGAGGTTGGTTCTTGTCAGGGTGCTTTGTGAGGCCTTTGGATGATTGCCTGGGAATTCCTGTAGTGGCTCTAATCAGGCCATGGGATGCTTAGTTGGAGTCAGTTCTTCTGGAGCTACAGATGCACAGAAATCCTAGATGTTTTGAAAGCATGTGTTCAGACCAGATGTACCATGTATGTGTAATAGGAATGATTTGCACATCGGTGATAAATCCAGTGTGCATGAGACAGAGAACTTTGTGTCCCATCTGACCTAAATACTGGATTTGTTTTTGTATTGGGAAAATCTTAAATGGCAATGTAAGACATAATTAAAGGTTAATTCCCATATTCAATTTTTAATGCAGCAGCTTCTAGAGAACCTAACTGGAAATAATGGGGGTGGGGAAGGGACTGTATGGCCACAGACAGCATAGTCAGCAAGTCAGTCGTCTGCTTGGTGCCACTTGAAATAGGACAGCCAATGTTAAGGAGATGATCAGGTAACTGTGTGGATATGCAAGGCAGCAATGAAGCTGGATCTGCTTGCAGAGCCACATGATTATTGGTGGCCATACATACATCCATCCTTCGACCAATGTCTCTCTTTAGAAAGACACTCTTTCAGTCTGTAAGGTTCTGTTTGAGTTGTGGCTTTTTTAGGCTTTGAATTGTCATTTGGCTGAGGTTAAACATTGTCCTCATTTGCTTCCTTGAGTTTTTATCATGATTCTTGTCCTTTTTTAACTGCTTTGTAAACATAGGGTTTTGTATGTTTCTTTGGGATTTTTAAAGCTTTAGGTGTGACAATGTTCTGTAAAAATAATAGCGACTAGGAACTGATGAGGCAATGGGCACAAACTGAAATACAGGAGATGCTGTCTGAACATCAGGGAACACTTTTTCACTGTAAGAGTGACCAAGCACTGGCAGAGGTTACACAGAGGGGTTGTGGAGTCTCAATTCTTGGAGATCCGCAAAAGCTGGACATGGTCCTGGGCCTCTAGGGCTGCCTCTAGGTAGCCCTGCTTGAGCAGGGGTTGGACGAGGTGATATCCCGAGCTCCCTGCCAACCTCAGCCATTTTGCAGTGCTGATTCTGTGAAATCATTTGATTATGATCCCTCCCGCAAAGCACCCTCCCTCTGCTCCCCCAAAAAAACATTTTACCCTGTTATGTGACTAATTGCAGAGATGTAATTTCAGAGATGGAAAAAATATACCTTAATCTAGAAACCTATTTTATCTGGAAAGTCTTCCACAAATTCTTGAGAAGCACAGTGCAAATTATGTGTACTATTTGAGATTCCTGTTCTTGTTTTTTATTCTGAAACACTTGGTCTGTACTGAGCAGCACCAACCATTAGGAAAATCTGACAATCCTACACAAAGTATATCTCTGCTAGGGCTTTGCTGAAGCTATTTATGACTTTTAAAGTGCTATCCCAATGATGATCTACAGTGTGCCCTGAAACCTGCTCAGTTAGTTGGTTTTGCATAGTATATTAAAAGTTTTTCTGTTCAGTTTAAAGTTTGAACTGTAACTTGTTCACTGTAACTTGGGATGCCCCACATATAAAGGAGGAGGCTAGGATGTGGTATCCCTTTTCTGCTATATTGTTGTCCTGGTGTAATCTGTTTGACTCCTTTGATAGATAAACATCTGAAAAGAGAGAGTGAAAGACGACGACTAGATTTTGCTTTCTCATCTTCTGTATCAGATGCCTCATCCTCTTATGGTGGGTTTTTCTGTTTCAGTTTGTGTGTCAGTGGGGAATGCTACAATTAACCTACGTCACAGATGTGCCTAGTTGAAGATGAAGGCTCATTTTGCTAGGCACTGTTATTGTGTTGATATATGGGACGTTTTTTTTCAAACAGCATTGCAGGCTCTTTTGTGCTAATTGGTATAATAGTACTGTAACTCGGTAATACTTGAAACTCTGTTTATGGTCAGTTACACTGTTTTGACTCCAGCCTATAGCTTCATTCACTTCCAGTTGCAAGCCCCATTATATTTTCTGACGGCTAAAATTGTGTCTGTTTTTTCCTGTGCTGCCCAGTTTCCTATTCAGTACCACAGTTACTCAGCTGGGGATTTTAGGATTCTTGACTTGAACAGCTTTTTACTTTTGCAGGATGACAATCTTTCTATTGAATGTTACGCTGTGTGCTCTCTGGATGCATTTTCATTTTATTCATTGTGAAGATGCTCTGCCAGTATCGTTATGGAACACCTTTGTCTTTTCTGGAAGGATGATATATTTTGCTGAAGTTGACAAATGATGTATAAGTTGCTGTATATGTGATTCTTCATTAGTCAATGGACAACATAAAAGGTTAGTCTTCTAACTAACGTACAAGATTAGTTTTCTTTAATGAAAAGATGGAGTTGATGAAACTTTGCTAGGTAAACTTTGGGAATATTTTGTCCTTGAGCAGAATTCAGCCACTTATAGTCAGGGTGAAGATTTTTTTTCCCTCTAGATTATGATATCTGTGTTACCAGGCAGTAGTGGTTTTATATCACACTTTCTGTTGTGTCTGGACAGATCTGGACAGACCGGAGAGTTGGGCAGAAGGGAACCTCATGAAATTTAGAAGGACAAATGTAGAGTTCTGCACCTGGGGAAGAACAACCCCATGCACCAGTACAGGTTGGGGATTGACCTGCTGTAACGCAGCTCCATGGAGAAGGACTTTGAAGTCCTGGTAGACAGTAAGTTATCCATGGGACAGCAATGTGCCCTGGTGGCCAAGAGGGCCAATGTCAGATTACCATTCTGTGATTCTGTTCTTTCTAAACAGCCTATAACTCATCACTCTCCCAACTGTTTTGCTTACACTATGCATTTCAGACAGAAAGGATAAACAAAATGAAATCTTTATCAAACTGAAATGCAAAAAAAGCTTAAATACTTATCTTTAAAGCTAATACATGCCATCATACTCAACTTAGTTTCTGATAGATTTCTGCTATTGGCCAAGTTGTTGTGTTGAAAAGTTGAGCTTACTTAAAATTACATGTTAATTATATCTTCTCAGTGTTTTTGAATCACTTTTATTGTACTTCTGCCGGTTTTCAGAGGCCTTTTGTTCTCTAATTTGGGTTTGTACAGCAGTTCGTAGCTCATTACTTTGTCACTGTAGCAGGTGACTGTATTTTGAAATCTTTTATTTGGTTATTTGAAAGATTTCATTGGTACAATCTCAGGCACTTCAAAAGTGCTTCTGTAAATGACTGGTTTACCTGATGGTAATTACACATATTTTGAGTGCAGCTGGCAAAGGAGCAAACCTGAGTGGGATCAAATTCAAGATACCTGGCAGAGTGTTATCTTTCTCCACTCTGCCAACAGGACATGTGACAGGTTCATCTGAACCACTATGAAGGGTTGGGGAAGCTGTGACTTTATGTTAGAAACTCTTACCTTTTGTCATCTCTACCTCTGTCGCAGTATGCTTTGTCTTTTTGTCTGTTTAAAAAAGAAAAAAAAAATATTAAGAATTTCTCAAGATCTTGCAGGTTAAAGGAAGGCATGAAATCAATGGTGCTGGAAGGCTTTTGAAATTAAATGGAACATAATTACCTTACAATATATTTTATGGGTTATTACAATTTTTTCTAGTTGCATTTTATTATCTACTGCTTAACGCATGTGACATAAAACTAGAGAGAGAGATGTCTTCGGTTGTAATTTAATAACTTTGTCAGAGAAAGAAGAGAAGAATTGATAAGTTTAGGGGGAAAAAGGCTTGATGAGTAATATGGAATGTTCTCTAGAAAATTTCTTGCTGGATTCTGCAACACATGGTACCTTAACACACACGTTCAAAAAAAAAAAAAAAGAGGCAAGCTAGCTGATGAATGGTTTACTACTTAAGACAATTTTAAATTTGTTTTTTAAAATTAATGCATCTTAATTTTTGATGGAAATTAATAAAGCAAAGGCCATTTGTTATATAATGTTTCACATAGTCAAATGTCCCTGACACATGTGCTGTTAAATAAGTTGGTGGTCCTCTGGTGGGTTTTTGCAGTACTTGGTCCCCTTAACTTGTCTGTCCTCCAGAGGAACTCTTTTTCTTATCTACCTGCTTAGCTTGTATTTTAACATTGTACTGGTTCTTATCGGTTCCTGCCAGTTACTTGATTAAGATAAAAGAAGTTGTCCACAGTAGTTTGTCTTACACAATCCTTGCATACAAAAGGAAATTTACAAAACTCACATTTGATTGATTTTACATGTTAAAACCTTCTTCCTTGTTTCAGACCTTTGTTTCAGTTAATAGGTTGGTTGCTTTGATGATGAATTTCTTTTTTAGATGAGTTTTGATACCAACTACTGTACAGGTATATGTCTGTTTGCTATACAGCAGGTTAGATTCAAGAAATCTCTTAGTAGGAAAACTTAAAAAATATACTGTCTGTATACTAGTAGGTTTCAGTAACAGTTTATATTTGTCAGTGAGTTTCACAGTATTTTCCATGTCTAAACATCTTTTCTTTAATATATTCTGTTGAATTTTGTTTCTAAATGGTAAGGCTGTCAAAGAACTCACTTTGTGGAAAAAAATATTTTTCCCCTAATGGTAGAATGGAGTATTTGTGAGCAACTTTCATACAGTACAAATGAGAACTGCAGAATATACTTTTTAGAGGTATTGCATGTATGTAATATGTTTGTGTGTTTTGGATTCTAAGATAGCTATAGCTAAGTTCAGAGCAGAGTATAGATGTATCTGGCCTAAATGTTGTATCTCAGATGAGAGGCTTAATTAGATGCCCAGTTCCAGGGCTGGATTATGGGAATAGGAAAGGAATCACCTTCTCCTGAGTTGATGTCTTAAATTCTTTTTGAGATTAGTATAATTATTCCCATTTTACAGGTGTAGAAACTCATACAGAAAAGTGAAGTTCCGTACATTTGTAGGAGCCTTTTGAAACACATATATGGACCCATGCAAACTAGAAAGCTAAGGGTACCGAGCCTATTAATTTAACTGCAGTGTGGGTGTCTGTGGGGCTGGAGTACCAGTTAAGCATCTCCCTGTGCCATCAGTAGACAAACAGCTTCATAATCTTTCTAGGTCAGCTCTGTGTATGGATAAATATCTGTTACTCTTAAAATACAGCTATCATGTGAACAGTGTGTGTTCCAGTGTGTAAATTCATGACCCACTTTACAGTGTTTAGATGTGCTTTGTTAAATTGCTGAGACTTCTCTTTCCCCCATTTCCACTTTCTTAAGTAAAGTTTTGACTTTGCCTGCAATAGCTGGAAACACTGAGACAAAGGAAGGGGGGGAGAGAGAAGCAGAGATTTGAGGCAAGTGTTATTTCATGTCCCACTGAAATGCAAGCTGACTCCTAATGTGTCAGGATGTACAAGCAGGAGAAAGAGAGAAGTGTGTGAGCAGAGGTGAGGAACTGTCATTGCCCTGTGCTACTAAATAGGCAGAGTAGTCTGATGTCATTGTGACCATAGGAACAAAAAAAACCCACAGAGATGCGAGGCTTGATTACATCAGTTCATAAAGTTGGCTTTGCTTTCCTCTTCTCACTACCAGCTTTGATGCAAAAGCTGATGTAATGCAAGCACATTTGGTAAAAATGCAAAACAACGATATTGTGGGGCTTTTTAGCTTCAGAGAGGATTCTTTGTTATTGAAGGCAATGGTGATTTTGCCATTCATTTCAGTAAGTACCTTTAATAACAGTTGACTAGATGATGTTCAGTTGGAGTGGCAGAGACACATTTCCATCTTTGGATGCTGTTTCTAGCACAATCAATAGCTGAAATGAAAAATTTTCCTTCTTCACCCTCTTTTTTTACATATACACAGGAACTTGAATAGACAAGAGTTTAAGTCCTGCATTATTTTAATACATTGAAATGTACAAGTGTATTTCCTTTTTTTTTTTGTTGAACTTCCTGCTTATTCTGCCAGTGTATATGAGGATTTGAATGTGTTCTGTTAAGAATGCATACTGAAGCAGGATTCCCAGCTTGCTTCAGTGAGGGGCTTTGACTCAGTTAGGACAACTTAGGACACCTAGACTGGCCAGTATGGAAACATTTGCAGCTTGTTTCAGGAACATGGATAAAAAAAGGTGCATTCTTGCATAGCTATTTGCAAAATGAGAGCTTGAATCTGTTTTGATGTCAGTTTAATGATACATGAATATATATCATAATTAAGTTATCTTGGGGCTTAGTAAACATTTATTTGTGTTGCAAAATTTTTAGACTGTCTCTGTTAGATGGTAGTTATCAATGTAAGATTGGTTATCCTGTACATTAAATCTGAATTTCATACTTTACCAGCATAATTTGGGAAATGTTTAGAATGTGGTTTTGGCTACTGCTGAGAAGGGTAGACTGAGTAATGCTTGTAATAAAAGTGAACCATTAAGGATGTTGTTAAGAGACTATACCTTTAGCACATGAGAAATGGCAGTAACTATTCTCCATGATTGTAAGCTATTTGTTTAATACAATGACAAATGTGGAGGAGGAGGACCATTCTTGGAGAGGAACTTAGCACTGTGAAGGAGTGCACAATGGGTCATTTTGCCACCAAAAGGCTGTAACCATGTAGTTATAAAACATCGGTTTGTTGCACTTATCTGAATTGTTGGGCATTTATCCTTTAAAACTCTGTTGAGCCTGCTTTTGAAAAAGTAGAATTAGGCAGTTGAAAATTTTGTTTCTTATGCCACATAAACAGTTAAGAACCTTCTGTTAATATCACACTAAAAATCATCAGACAGTTCTGTTGTTTACAATAGGAAATAATTTTGTGATGTAGTTCATTCTCAAATTAGAAAAAAACCACAAAAGGCAGTGGGGGATAGAAATTTATAGTTTTCTGAAGTATATAGGAAAGTTATATTAAAAAAAAAAGGGGGGGGGAGGAGGGAAGGGGGAAGAAGCAAGCATTCAAATTTCCGTGGAAGCTCTGTGTTTATGTGAAGTGCAGCAGCTGCACTGCAAAGTCCCCTCTCTGGATGACCTCAGTCCTGAACAAGACGGACTGTTCTGGCTGCAGGTGTGATTACTGAATTGTTTGTTCTGTTTTAGTGTCTGTCAGTTACAGTGAGGTATTCTGGGTAAAATTTGTATTCACTGAATAAAGTGAATTGATATATTTGGTATTCCACAGTTCACTATGTGTCTTCCTGCTATTGCAGAAATAGTTTATTTTGTTCTGTTGAATTACATTAGTTAAATAAAACGGAGAAGAGGAAGTGACTCCAGCAACAACCTCTGAATACATCAGGCAGGCAGACAGAAAGGCAGGATTGGACTGAATGTGGTGTAGGACATAAGAGTTTTGACAGCTGACTTGTGATCTTTTTGAAGAGGTTTGTATATGCTGTTTGAATTGGGAATTTTGTTTCTTCTCCATGCTTCATGAGAAACAGAGCTGTGAAAAATGCTCACTTGTAACATGGGCATATTCAGGCAGCCTTGGTTTGAATTGGACTATTCTTGTGAACCTGTGAGTGGTTAGCCAAGCTACCTTAGATCACATTGGTCTTTGCCAGGTGTCAATATCTATTTTATGTTCTGTGTGCCTTTTATCTCTTACCAGTTCACGAAGTTTTATAGAAAGATCCTGTTTGTTCATTTGTGTTTGGTGTAGACTGCCAGAGAGTAGGACTACATGTACTGAAACATGGCTACTTTTCTCATGCTTTTTTCCAACCAAACAAGTCCAGTCAGACTATGGGGAATGCAGGTTCTCGAATGCCTGATTTTTCTTTTTTTTCCATGTGTGTAGGGTGTAGGTTTTTCAGTATCTTGGAAGAATCTGCACAGATCTAGATCCCACAAAAGTAAGTCCTTCTAGAAAGATGGGTGTAGTTTTCTCCAAATCAATAAGAAATTCAGTGTTTGCTTTAGCAACCATTAAAGAGGGAATTATTTATTCACCATAACATGTATGACTTCAGCAGCTTGGTCCACCTAATACTTTTAGGAGGTTCTCCCTTTTATCACCTGAAGTGCAATAAAGGGATATAGTGTTGAGTTGTAATCCTATAGGTTACAGAGAATGGTGGCAATAGTATTCCTCTGCATCTGTCTTCTACAGATCCACTATCCTGTTACTTCTCTGTAAAAACATGACTGTTGGCTTCATGTGAGGCATAGAACGTTAGTATAGAAATGTGTTTGAGAATTTGATAAAATTTATTTTAAAATTAAAATGGATTAAGATTCCTATGCAAATAACAATATACTCATAAACAGTTTTTTGTTATGTTAAATGAGCATACCATTGCACTGTTTGCTTTATCAGGTAAGAAATAGATGAAGAATAGAATGAAGTTTGCTCAGGTTGACTGATTTTTAAATACTGGTTCTTGTTTCTGATCCAGTGCAATTTCTTTAAATGATCTGACTTCTAACTCTAACTGAAGACATATAGGGAAATAAATCAAATATTTCTGAGGATTTAAGAGAGGTTTAGGTGACTCATGAATGACAAAATGCCTGACTGGCTGGCACAAGTCAAATGAGTCTGTAATCCAGTGTAGTCATAGTATAGCATGGTTCTCTTGAGCATAAGAATTGTCTGCTAGCTATTTTTCTTTTAAACCATCTGAAGCAGACTGATCTTCCTCGTGAAATTGGTAATGCATTCATGTTGGGAATTGGAAACACATCAACTTTTCTAATGGTGGGAAGTAGTTGAAGAGGGATTTGGCAGGGTCAAGGACAGCTCAACCACCACCCACTACTGTTGGTATTGGGAGTAGTGAGACACTGCAGTAAACAGCTGGTATTTCTCTGAGTCATTCATTCTGCTGTTCCCACCTCATCACTCTGTCCAGGGTGTGTGGGTGGCCAGGTACGTTTCTAGGCAGGGAAGTCATTAAAATTGGTGCCACAAATCACAGTCATGTTATGGGGGAGAGGGGACCTGGTTACATCTCTCTCTTACCCCTTTTAAAGCCCTTATGCACTCATCTGCCTAACATACGTGACCATCAATAGAAAGAGTAGGGGAATAACATATAGATGGCCAGATAATGTGCCTCACAAAGACATGATAGCTTGTATCCTTAGTCTCACCTGTCTGTTAGTAGGCTAAGCACTAGGCTACAGACCCATATTAAGGTGCAGGAAAGGTCTTTCCCAGAAACAGAACTATGAATGTCTTTGTATTTATGTATTTATTTGCCTATCTGCTTTCTGGAGGGTGGATGCTGGTTTTAGGTTAATGGAGGTTGATCTGATGCATTGAGGATGTAAAGGTTAGGTGTGATATAGTTAGGGGCATGTTGAACTTCAGCAGGTAATACAGCTTGTGCTTGAATCACTTCTGCCTTCTGTTGAGAAAAATGAGGTGCAAGTATCCAGGCTGCATCTCTTGGAGCTTGGTGAAGGTCACAAGTTAGCTTAGAGTTCATGGTGTGCTAGCTCTTCTGCTCTAATAGCTTGTGTGTATGTTTTTAACACTAGTGTTGGACATTTGCTTCAGAAAAGGCATCTCCATGTAGAAACTTAGAGCAAGGTGGCTACCTTTGCACAAAGTTACAGTAACCTGGAATAGTGTTCTGAATATATGTTCTTTTGTTAGATTTTATAAGTTAGAGCAGGGAGTAGTCCTGCTTATTTTAATAACAAAACCTGACACATCTGAGGCAATGGTGGCCCGCTGAAAAAAGACATTTAAATACCTCAGTAATTTGGGGTAGCGCCATTCATACAAGTCGTATGTAACTTGAGATAAATAAGAATTGTTTCTTCATGACCTTTGAACTTGCTTGCATGTTTTTCTTAATTATGTCCTTTCAGGTAAGACAGTGAACTCTCTAATTGCTCCAGAAGGAAAGGGTCTGGAAAGAAAATGAACCCTGTCTTTGACAAATAAGTAACAGGCAACAGTGGCAGAGCTTCTTAATTTTTAAGGTACTTATCTGAACCAGTCCTGATGAACTGTTACACCTGAATTTGGAGTTACAGATTCAGAGGAAGGAAATTCTTTTCATGTCTTAAGCTCTTAGTCACTAAAACCAGAAGAGTGGCTGCTTTTCATTTTTGTGTAAAGTGCTGTTGCTTTTGATATGCAAATGGTGCACTGTACCATATAACCTCAGTCTTCTAGAGAGCAAAAGGAAGGGCAGAGAAAAATGTGTGTGGTTCAGGAATTCAAATGATATGGAAACAGGGTTCCTACTCTTTTTCACAATTCAGCCTTAAATTTGAATAAAGCAAAAAGAGATCAAATCAGTTGGAACTCTGAGGGCAAGGATTGCCCTGTGTGATAAGGGACATTTGAGAATTTCTGCATGTAATGAATCTAAAAAGATAACTGAGCTGACTGAATGTTAAAGCAGCTGTAGTGAGCAGTAATAGAACTGAGTGGGTTGTAGCTGAGCAACAGCTCATCATAAAATCATCATGTTTTCCACTTAGAGCATCTCTGAAAAACAAGAAAGATGGTTTAATTCTTTTTTGTCATCTTCTAACAAGACATTTTGAATAATTATTTTTTTTAAAACCTTCATTGACATCTGGGCTACAGATATATATTTTGCATGATAGAAAAGTTATTGACTATGGTTCAAAATATATTCTCCCTCTTCCACCTCATTAAATTATACGGAGAATTTCCCCTAGTCATTTCTCTTTTTCCTTAATTGTTTTCTCTTGTACAGAGGTCAGATTTGCTCTGCCGGCATTTCACAATGCAGAAGTAATCACTTAGCAAAGCACAGACTTTTGCATGTTTCAGTGTCTTTGATGCTCTCCATTCTTTTTCCCGCCCACCCCTCACCCTTGAGAAGCTGCCTGTAGGAAGCACAGATGGGTGGCAAACCAAGCAGCTCACTGAATGCAGTCCGTTGAAATTACCATGGCTCAGCCATACAGTGTTGATGAGGAAGGCCATAGTCTGCCGCCTTCTCTCTCAATCCTCAGTTCCCAGAAGCTGATTGAGGAGAAACAATGCTTCCGTCATTATATAAAGCAGTAGCAGGTTCCCAGTTTTTAAAGGAAGCTCTCACTAACCTCCAAGTCAGTCTTATTTTTTGCATTACTGGGAGAGTGGCAACTGGAAAATTTGATGAAGCGGGATTTAAAGGAAAATAGGTCTCATGAGATGAAGCTGAAATCAATAGGAGACTCTGCTTTATGCTGTGAGTCTTTAGGCATCAGTACTGTACTGCATGCTCTAGTTTTACATTATATTTTTTCATCCAGCAGTAACGAGAAAGTTCCTATCACACCTGATCAGATACTTTGAAATATGGTTTAGTACTACTCTTCATTAGTGGGCTTTGGAGCTTGTCAGGTTTTGTATCTAGAGGTGTTTTTTATAGTTAATAAAGTATGATTCTTTTAAAAGTGAAATTGCATGTATTATTTGTAAAAGTGAAGCTGTCCTTATAAAGTCAATGAAGTGTTGTAAAGAAGTCTTGAAGGGTAAAACTATGGCTGTGTTTTTCCTGCGAAGTCGACAAACTGGGTGGTTGGTATAGAGTGCAAGAGAGTAACTTGCATTCCTTGCATTTTATATTCTTTTAGAAGTCGGTAGCTCAGTTTGCAGTTACAATGCACTCCATTTATTTGCTCAAGTTTGTACAGCTCTGTAGGAACAGGCTTTCCTAAGGTAGTCCACCATTGAAGTATCTGTATGCTGTATGTCTACTTTGCTGATAGCTTTCAAAGAAAGTTCATACTGTGGCTTTGTGCAGTTACTGTTGCGGGATTTTTGTTTGCGTATAAAACTTAGAAATAGCTTTTTCTCAGAAATTTATTGCAGATAAGTTAATTAGAAATCATCAGAAATTAAGAAGATACATTTCAAATAAAAGTCATTCATCTTCTACCACCTAGAATGAATGAAGGACATACTTTTAGCTTAGTAAAAGGTATAACTTTATATACATGTAATGGAGTATGATAGAAAAGAGTTCTGATTAGAAACTTTGATTAGTGAAAATAACTAGTAATTAGGCACTAGTTCAAGATCTGTTGTCTTGTACCAAAGTCTGAGAGGCTAATGGGAAATGACAATGAACAAGCAAGGCATGTTTATATACACATACACACACACAGGTATGTATACACACACACACACAGAGGTAATATATATGCACATACACACATGTATATAGATACATATTTGTATTTTTTAAACTGAAAGACATTCAAATACGAAAGTTTTCAAACCACAAAAAATGAGAATCCCCAGGCAAGTGTCAGTTACTCTTAGCATTGTTTAAAGATGAGATGTATTGATTGAGCTTCCCCTGAGATTTTTGTTTGTTTGCTTAGTAACAGAATTCACAGTATTTAAAGGACGTTTATAGGTAAAGTTCACGGAAAACTTTCTCTGACCTCACTGAAGTTTATCTGAGCTAGGCACTTAAACTATAAAATGTAACCCTTTTTTTCAAGGTATTTTCCCAGTATTGGGGTTCCTCTGATTCCTATTTCTTAAGATGTTAAACAAATGTATAGATAGTTACGTAGTCAAGATCTACTTCTGGAGTTCAGTTTAGATCCATACCATTTTTAACTTGAAAAAAAACCCCTTAAAACTCATTTAATTGAGAATTTTGAGCTTTCAATGGCTAGGAAAAAAGAGAGCTACTTATCTGATGGCATTTAAAAAAATGAATTATGTACAATAAAGTGTAGTTGTTCACAGTATTGGGGAGATAAAAACAAGTTTTATGATCTTCTATTTCTCAGTCCTCCTTTACAGAGGCTTGATGAGAGTAGCTGGCTACATTTCTGACAGCACAGAAGAGTCAGATGAATTTAATGATGTGTAGCTAGACAGTCAAATAATTTAGTTTTTCTTACTCTCGGTAGAATGTTCTTTGACTATTGAAGAAAAGGAGAATGTTCCAATCCACTTTTGTGGCCCCAGTTTTCTAGGACAGGTAGGATTGGTGCTATTTACATAGATTTTTGTTTGTGAAATTGTTAAGAAATGTGCAGACACGTATGTGGAAATTTCTAGGAAACATGAGCTGTGTACAACACGCAGCTGAAGCCCTCAGACCTAAGCTCCAACCTAGCTTACTAAAGGTGAAGACTGGTTTTCCAGCTGTCACCACGTCAGAAGGTACCTGTCTGCTCCCCAGGGCCAGCAGGGCACCAGCACTGCAGGGCGGACTTCAGTTCTGCCCTCAGTACGGTTGCAGTGGGCCGACCTGTGGCTAGTTCAGTTGCAGTAAATTGAAGCTATGGACCTACAGAAGAGGAGAGCTGATCTGAAAGGTCACTGTCACTGAAGAAAAGAGACTCTATATCCCACTAGCTTCTTATTGCCTGCTTTGTACTGGCTATGGTGTTTTGGAGACCCTTCTGTGAGCTGATTCAACCCAGCACAAAATTCTTCCAGCCAAAAAAAGTGGCAGGGATTTTTTTTGTTGTCTGAGTGAAAGTGGCTCACAGATCACGTAGACAAGTATCAGAGCAAGTGAAAAGGAGCAAATGGCACCAAGTGGCCCAAACCAGTGCCACAGAGAAGGAAGAGGAATCCATCTCTTAAAGCTGCTACCTTTTAGCATCTTCTTTGTGTCCATATAGACTAGTTTTGCTGGGGAGGTCATATAAAGCAGATATGTGGAGATTGGGATTAACATCCCTTGTTTGTTCAATTTGGATTTTAGCTATTTTATTTCAGAGGACGAATGTAGATAACTGATGAACTTGAGAGTTTAGATTTGGTAGCTTTCTAGCATGGGCCCGGAAAAGTGTCTCTGCTTTGATAAAGAAGTGTGTGTTGTATATAAAGTCTTCAATCAAAAAAAGGATTTTCCATTGTAAAAAGGTGTCTTTAGCTTTTGACCAGTAAAACAATTACTGTGTTTTCCATGACTTCATGTTGTCATTATAGTTACTAAAATTCAGCAGCAATAAACATAACTGAGAAGTTTATCATGTCTTAAATTAGAGCTTTGGACAAAAAGACTGCTGCCTCAAAGTGACACATGGTACTGAGAGCTAAAGGGAATGTACAGAAAACTTCCCAAAATCTTGGTGTTACTGTTTCTGTTGGTGTTCAGATAGCTTTTGCGAAAACTATGTTACTACCTAATCATGACAAAATCTGAGGTCTGCCATAAAGCTCAAACATGGGCACTTCAGTGTACCTGTACTGTCCCGTTACAGCTTTTCATGATGGAACTGATGAGAATAAAATTGTTCATAAAGGTCCTTGTTTGCATTTTGAAGTTGGAAATCTTCAGTATGAATGTTTCTTCTGGCTAATGAAAAAACACATGTAGCTATCATCTACATGACTGGAAGTGTCTGTGTTTTTATTTTCAGAGTTAGAATTATAAATCTGAGTTTAAACAGTAATATAATCAGTATGTTGATAATATGTATCACATAATCAAATGAGAGAACATACATTACTTATTACAATGTAATCATGTTAAGATACTACTACACCAAAACCTTCATGAATCATTTGAGATTGTTGCATTTCGGTTACACCATAAACAAGATGCAGATTGGATTTTGAAAGCATTAATTACCTTTATAGGAACTTACTAGAAATGTTTGATGTTCTTTCCATAAAAACTTTCTTGTGATTGTTTAAGTTTGAATCTAGTATCGTTTGTTTTTCTTTCATTATGTATGGATCATTTTGACGGACTCATCAAATAACTGAATATAGAATTGAATACTGAGGTCAAATTAATTGCTTGTATTGGAAATTATAATTTCATTTAAATCTCTGGTTCACATTCACAGAATCTTTGGGTTGGAAGAGACCTTTAGAGGTCATCTAGTCCAACCTCCCTGCAGTGAGCAGGGACATCTTCAACTAGAGCAGGTTGCTCAGAGCCCCGTCCAGCCTGACCTTGAATGTGTTCGGGGATGGGACATCTACCACCTCGCCGGGCAACTTGTGCCAGTGTTTCACCACCTTCGTTGTGAAAAATTTCTTCCTTATATCAAGTCTAGACCTACCCTCTTTTGGCTTAAAACCATTATCCTATGGTTAATAGGATATAATATAATAGGATATAGATCAAAACTTTGTCCTATCACTACAAGCCCTGCTAAAAAGTCTGTCCCCATCTTTCTTATAAGCCCCCTTTAAGTACTGGAGGCTGCAATAAGGTCTCCCTGGAGCCTTCTCTTCTCCAGGCTGAACAGCCCCAACTCTCTCAGCCTGTCCTCACAGCAGAGGGGTTCCATCCCTCTGATCTTCTGTGGGCTCCTCTGGACCCTCTCCAACAGTTCCATGTCTTTCCTGTGCTGATGGCTCCAGAGCTAGACGTAGGACTCCAGATGGGGTCTCACCAGATAGATAACTATGGCTTTTGCTTTGGTCTCTTGAAAGGCAAGTTTTGCGTCTCCTTCTCCATTGCTTGTGCTGTTGCATGAATTTCACCCAACTAAGATGAGACCTATACAATTCCTCTCATTCTCCTAACCTCTGTTGTATTATCCAATGGATGCATGCAAGTGTCCAGGGATGGTTTTAACAGGAGGCAAAGTAAACAGGAGAGACTTTTCTCTGCAGTCTCTTATGTATTCCTTTTTTTACTTTGCGTTTTTGCGATCTAGAGAGAGCTTTGTTCTGGCTATTTTTGAACTTCTGCGATTAAAGCAGCTGTTTTTAATGCTACTTCAGAGAAGCAAAAGGGCATTTTGATGGACAGTGATACTCTAAGTAGTTCTTCCATGTGTGCTGTTTCTAGAAGTGATAATTGAGTTTTGTGAGAGTAAAGCAGTTCAGCAGGATGTGAGGGCATCAGAACAGCACAACAGGCTTGGGCTTTCTTTTTGTTTCCACCACCAGCATTACTGACACACCACTTATTCTCAATTATTTGTGTGTGTGACTAATGTATATTGTGAATGAAATGTTGCTGGTGGAAAGGAGTCAGACGAACTCAAAGATCTTGAGCAAGATGCTTTGGCTATGAGAATTTTGGTGTAATTATGTGTGCTTGTACAATCTGCACATAGCAATATAGACACTACAGTGAAATTGAAGTTTGGGTAATGTTTCAATCTAGAAGTCTGAAATAAAGACCTCAGCAAGAGTGAAAAAATTATCTGGACAATCTCTTAAAAACCTATCTTAATTGGGCATTTTGGATTATTTCTTATCAATGGAACTTCAGTGGAATTTCACAGAAAAGCAAACCTAGTGTTCTAGGTGACTGACATGAGCTAACCAGGCAAAAATTCAATGGAACCTGAAAAGCAGGCGGCATCTTATGGCTTTAAAAATGAGCACTGAAGGTGTGTTATATTGAAATAAATTTGTGTGACAAATACAGCTGAGAGAGTGGAAAAAGAAAATAGAATAGAGTTTCTTAGTCAGTCTTTTTATAAAACAAATATATTTAACGAATATGTGGATTTGCTTACATAAATATACAAGTAAATATAAGTCTATATATGAATTTGTTAAGAAAAAGCAAATTGTATATAGAGAAGAAAGTGGGGTATGCTTTAACTAGGAGGAACAAAAACTTTAAAGAATTGCAAGATATAATGGTTTAAGACCTTGATTAATGGTACTTAGACTAATAGAGAAGCAGACTTCAGTCAGGGTCAGAAAGAAAGATAGTTGGGCAGAGTATCATTAAAGAAGCTTTAAAGGAAGAGTATGTGCTGATCATTTTTGCTTTCTTAACAGGTAAACCAGATAAAAAGCTAAACTACAACATGCTCACATATGCAGTCAGGTAGTAAAACATTATCATATAGCTCTTTAAACCACTCAGGTCTATGCTTCACGGTTAATTTAATAAATGCTGAGGATTCTTTTAGACCAATCTGCAATGCTTTGTTGTTGTTGTATTTGTTTGGGTGTGGGTTTATTTTTTAAATAATATGATTTTTTTCTTGAACAAAATCAGTAAAACTCAATCTGCAGGTGAATGTTTCATGCGTAGAAATGCACTAAATATACGGGATGAGCTGGAATAATTTACTCAATTCTGGATTTTGCGGTATATTGCCTTTGTTTCTCTGAACCAAACAGTAAGGGGTTGCATTCCTAAGAAGCTGTCATCTGATGTACATACTTCTGCAATGGCAAAGCAATCTTAATCTTTAGGCATATTATTTGTGTTTATCAAGTTACCTTTTAAAATCTTTATGTCTAGGTTAATATGTGCCAGTGGTCACACAATATTTCCCTCCAAAAAGCTTTCTTTCTGTTTCTCTGTTTGATAATGAATGTTTCTTTTGTTTAATCTGAATTGGACTGGGCTCTGGCTGAAGTTCTTGGTGGAAAAGCTATTGTGATCTCAACAGTGAGATACTGAAGTGCTTATAACAATCTTGGGAATGGTCAAAGCTGGAAGAAAGAAAGAAAGAAATTCTCCATAATAGTGACACAGATTAAGATTCCAGGGCTGGGGTGTGTAGTGGGAATGATAAATGGGTGCAGAATAGTAATTTACAGTGTCACTTTTGGAGTAAAGCAGTAAAACATGTTCTGGTCTTCTCTCCATTCTTACAGGCACATGATACTGCAGAACTTCAAATTCAGAAGTAAAGCTAGCTTGAAAGTTGCCTCCTGCCTTTCTAAACAGGTAAACATATTCAAAACAAAAACAGGGGCCTTCCTACCTCATTCCTGTAAGTAGCTATAAACATCCCCTCCACCCCTCAAATTAGCATCTGTCATTTAGTTGTTTTGAAATGCTGAGCATAAGGGCCTTGCAAAGAAAACAAGAATTTAATTTGTCTTCTGGTTGACAACAATTAAGTGTAGCCAACCAAAGAAACCAACTAAAATTATTAACAAGCTAACAGCATGCCTATTGCCTGTAGCAACATAATGCTGATGGATGATGCAATGTTGCTCATTAAATGAATTTTTATCTGTGCTCCCTAAAGCTTGGATGCTAAATAAGTTCCTAAAACCATCCATATCATTGCCATGTTAAACTGCTGCAGCAGTTGATCTGTCACTGAAGAAGCTCTCTTTTGGGCTTAGTCCTTTGCTTTTATATTTCTGTAATAACATGGTGCAGCCCATTGTGAGGCTTAAATGAAAGATCCCCATAGTAATAGCCTTGGGAAGGACAGTTAACTGAACAATACGTTTGCTAAATAAGTGGTGTTTAGCTGATTATCAGATGCTGTAATTTGCCATTTACTTGCTGACTTCTCTGTCCTTTTTCTAGGGAGAAGGTGGGTTTACTGGTGTGGATGCCTGCCTCATTTGCTTCACCAAAATGAGATAGGGCATGCAGGAGAGAACGGAGATTTTTTGCAAGTAGAACCTACCATGGTGAGTTGGATTGTGTCCCTGCTTCTGCTACAGAATTTTTCAGTGATACTAAATGCATTGGTTAAACCAAACTTTTTACACAAATATTTCTTCTCTGGAAGTATGTTACACATAACACTTGGCAGCAGTGCTGGGTTGAGACATTCTTCCCTACTGCTTTTTGCTACCCTGCCACATTAGGTCCACAGAACTGCTTGAGGAGACCTTCAAGAAATTAAAGCAGCAAACTAAATGGAGCTGAAAACAATTACTTTCTACCATGTACACAAGAAAAACATGAGAAACTGTGGTCTGTATTCTTGATTTGATACCACGTGGTCTGTCTTGAACGTTATGCTGAAAATTAAGTACATGGGAACTAGATTTTTAATTTTGAGTTGCTAGATACCCTCTAATATTGTAATAAGTGCAGGGACTAAATTAATAATGTTTTTTAAAGTAATCTGTCTTCCTTGGCTCCATTTTTAAAATAGTATAGTAATTGCACACCTTACAGGCACATTCTTAACTAAGCTCATTCATGTTCTGTGAGATGTGTATGTACTGAACAGATGAACAGGGAAGGAAAGAAAACAATCCTGAACCTCCCTTCAAGAGGTTCAAAAGGTTACAGTAAGTCAAATTCCTGGGGCCACACTTGCATGATCGTGTTCAACTGAACATTTGAAAAAACTGCTGATTGTGAGCCCTGTCAATTCTGCAAAATGTTTAAAAGCAGGGATCTTCAATGAAAATATCAGATTGGGGATATAATTAAAGACTATATTATAACACTTACATGCAAGAGAACTGGATGAAAATTTTGCGTTCTTGCATTTACTAAATTTGACCTACAGGGAGTTACGACCAGGGTATTCATCTAGTACCTTTAGCTGTTTATACCATTGCGGGAACCATGGCCTCAAGGCCATGCGGTGTTCAAGTTTTGATTGTCTACTTTTTTTTGCTAGAATAAACAATGTGTTATAATATCCTCATATAGATATAGACAACTTCTGTGCATATTTGTGACTTTGGAAGCTCTAACTTTTTTTGTGATCTGTTGTTACTGTATTTGGCATGCATGAAGTGTTCTATATCATTTTCATAAAGAGCAACAGTAATTGTGAGATTTCCCCTACCGCCCCGATGCTGGAGGCTGGATCTTGTTTTTTTTCACAGCTATGAATCCTAATAATTTTTTGATCATAAAATGGAAGTTCAATGCTTAAGGATGTCAGGATAACAAAATACCTAGTAGAGATCAATTTTGCATTACTGTGAATGTATGTTTCCTGTCATTGTGAAGGAGTCCTAAGAGAACTTCTAACAGTCCATAGTACTGCAGCATGGAAAATGTATCTGCCTTGGTGTCTTCATTTAATGGATTTAATTTGTTTCTAATTTTGAAGCTTAACCTTGAGTTTGAAATTCACCTTAAACAACTTTTTCAACAGCAAAGGGGACTAATGATGCCTATAGTTTGCTATAGGTGCATTGCCTTTGTCCCCACTCCTCACAGCAATAATTCTCTCTCTCTTATGGCTTCCCATCTTTATTGCCTTCATTTCTTCAGGGTTTCCTAGACTCCCACTTCTATGTTATCCCAGTTTTCACACATGTCTTCTCAGTGCCTTGTAAGGGTTCACCAGGTCACCTTGCTGGGCAGAGGCTTCCCGTATATTGCACATAGAGATAGGCCTGAGCACTTGCCCATCCACAAATATGACAGTTCAGGTTTAATTTAAACAAAAGCAAATATGATCTCTTCTTTTATTATTGTTGTAAATTCTAGGAAGGAATCCTGGAAGCATAAGGGAAATTCTTCTTAACCCTTATCAATGTGAAATTTGGTAACTTTATTGTGACCAACTTCCATGAAACATGTCAACTTTCTCTATAGTAGTCTACAGCACCTTGTAAGATGATTCAGTACTTATGACCTACTAATTGTATTGGATCCATTGCAAAACCAAACCTATTCAGTATTTCCAAGCTCTATCAGCTTCACAAAAAGTATTTATATAAACGATGATTTGCTTATGTTTGTAACCATGTATTCCTTGAGCTGGATCAATGAGGAAAGCCTTATTTAGTGGACTCAAGCATGCTTCCTGCTCTAGTGTAAGCACCTAAATAAGATTAAAGTTATGAAATACTTGAGGTGATTTAGAACCAGTTAGAATTGTGCCTGGGGTATAAGAAGGAGAAATAATCTTTAAACATATCTAAATGTTTTTGTTAAAAAACTGTTTAGTTGTGATGGGGATCTAGAAAGCTGCTGAGAATATTATGGGAATGTGATGCTGTTCTGAAAACAAGGAAACACATTGTTGAGCAGAAGAGGGGGAGTGCCAAATCTATGAAAAGGTGTGCAGTTCAGTTTTTGTTAAAATCCACAGCATGGTAGGACGTGAGTGTTATGAAGCCACTCAGTGCTTGTTACACTCATATCTGATGACCAGCTGATCATAAGGCCAGTCTGCAGAGCCTCCTTAAAGAGTTGCATGGATTTGTGATGTTCTGACTGTTATCGAGGTGTTTCTGGGTGTTAATGCCCTTCAGAATGGCTTTCATAAGTGCTATGCAGATTTTTGCATAAATACTTTGTTTGTTTGTGTCGTTATATATAGATTGTTAATAGAAATTGTAAGTATGTGGAGAGGAGGTTTTTTTCTCACCCCAATGTCAGGAGTAGGATTTGCAAGATCAGACAGAACTTAAAGTGCTTTCTTATTAGGACTTTTACCTTTAAAGTAGATGCACTTAAATTTCTTTTAGGTGTCTCAATTCACACTGTAACTTATTGAGAGTTTTTAATAACTATTTATTCTACAGCAGTCGGTATTCAGCCCTGTAGGTGTCAGAGAATATGGCAGTGTTTCTCATGGCTAAAATCATAGGAACTGTTTTCCAGTTTGTTTTATGGAAAGGCCTTTTCATTATTGTTTAATAAAGAGATAAGAACCTAGCTACTTGCAGTGATATGAAAAAATAAATCTTTTTATTGGATAATTTCTATGTTTATTTTTTTATTATTCAGGATTATGTGAGCAGGTATCATGAGATAAGTTGACAATGAGGAGCAGATGAATGGGGGAGGCAGAGCTCAAAAATATCAAGACAGCACTTCTAGCAAAACTTAGGGAACACAGAGGTAGGTTTATGGTATTTCAAGTAGAAAGGAATCAGAAAAAAATATGTGAAATTCAAACAGAAGAAACTTCTAAGCTAGCTACTCTAATTTAATCTTCTTTTGCCTAAAAAGAATTTTTTTTAATACTTTTGATATTTCCCAGTCGGTTCTAAATATAAGAAATTTGTGTAGCAAAGGCGGTGAATAGTCATCATTGATGATAGAGTTTAGGGCAGAGTACTGGGTGGCAAATTGTACTGTCGTCTTGCAGGTGCTGGTTTTAGCTGCTGTTTTGTGCTTTGGCATATACAGTCTTGTTTTTCTGCTACTCTGTTTTATGAAGTAAACAGTCATTCAGAAAGAGCTGGATTTCTACATCTGACAGTTATGAAGTTTGAACATACTGTATTAATCTGCGGACCTGAAATTTTTTTTGTCAGTTCTTCTGTCGTCTTTCCCTGTTAAGTTGTAATTATCTGACTATTATCTGATACAGTTTCAAGAGAAAATAATTTCCTTTAATACTTTCAGGGGTGGAATAAGAACACAAATATAGACCTGGGTAATAGTTCCATACTGAAGAGTGTTCTTTCTGTCCGCACAAATTCTGAGTAATAAGATTTTTATGCAGTCTAGAAAAAGAGAGATGACAAAAACGTTTCCTTACAAGCAAACCTTCATACCAAATACATGTAAACAGACTGGATTGTGTGTGGATTGTCAAGCAAAGAAGCAAAGTTAGAATTCACAAATCTTTTTCTACTTTCAAGCCTGAATTGTGTCCATATACTGGTGGGTTTTTTTGGTCTCCGACTACTGAAGGTCTCTTCTTGAATATAGATTCTTTGTCTCTTTCAGAAGTAGGACTTTATGTACTGAACTATGCTAAGCCTCATGAACTATTGCTGAGCTCATCAGTTCTCTCTATAGCTGATGCACAAATTTTTTCAGAACTCCACCCTCCTATGTGGGAACTGTTTTTTATTTAAACTGTTGAGGATTAAGAATTATATTAGTAAAACATTCAGGATTCTTGTTGAGAATTTTATAAGTACCCAGTTCGATCATGGAGAAAAAGCTGTATCCAAGTGTTGCATATAGAATGTTTCCTCTGGAACCATTGTCACTTCAAAAGTCCCTGTGAGTTTGGACACTGCACTCAGCATCTGTAAGTCCCTGTCTTTCTACTCGGGTGTCAGACTAATTTTATTTGTCCTTGCCAGATCACCAGCACTGAACACATTGCATTGTTCAGTTCTTCTGGGGCACAGTCAATCCACATTAATGGCTTCTTTAATCTTTTAAAAGTGATTATTTATTTTATTTGGGGCAGTGACTCCAGCCAATTCCAGTCTCTTGGTAGTGATAGTGGTCAAATAGAAATAAGCAGTGCCTGCATAAGACAAGTTAGACTCTAATATTTCCACATTTTGTGCCTAATTTAACTGAAAAAAAATTCTAAACTTGGTTCTCAGCTGTCATAACACTGCATGACTCCATGTGGTTTACCTTCTCAAGACATGGTTTAGGGAACATGGTGGCGCTGGATTAATGGTTGGACTTGATGATCTTGAAGGTCCTTTCCAACCTTAGTGATTCTGTGATTCTGTGATTCTCCAACCTTGATTTGAGGTAATACCAGTTAACACTTTATATACTATTAGCTGTTATGTATCTAAACTAAACCAAATATATCTGATGTGTCTCATCTATGCATCTGAAGTACCTAATTCTACAGCATACTTTTGATAGGTTTTGCTTTTCAAGGACTAGAGGAGGAGGAAGTCAGAGTGGACCAGGGAACCTGCAGATTTGAAGAAAAAGGAAGAAATGACATGATGTATTATTCCACCTTATATTGCCAAAAATCTTTTGATGGCAAAATTAACTTCTAAGCATTTAGTAATTTCTTGCAAAAATACATCCTTCCTGGATATTCCTTTTACCAACTTTACAGAACTTCTATTTATCTGTGTTTTTCCTGATGCATGACTTGGAAAAGACAACCCTGGCTTAGGTGGCTAAAGCTTGAGGTCACAAATGCTGTTGTGTTGCTGTCTTAAAGCTGTAGCATGTGCTGTGCAAGCCCTTCAGTTCCTACTAAGCTCAATGTCTACTTTGACAAGGGGGTTTTCTGGATTGTAAATAAGCCTAAGTGTCTCATGCTCCTGCCCCAATGCCTGCTCTGGGCTCATTCTCTGTGAAAAATTCTGATAACTTCTAGTTTGTTTTACACATCTGCATCAGATATCTGCTGTCTGCTGCAGGGCTGGTGATGGTATCACCCAAAGCATGATAAACTACTACTTACCAGTTTTCAGCAAACTGCCTTCTTTGAGCTGTAAGCAATGTCCCAGAACTTCCTGGTAATGAGGAGGTAGTTATCAATAGAAAACAAATCTTGCGTTCGGTTTTCTGGTGCAGTTAATATAACTTGTAGCCAGAGTGATAAGACCGAAATGTTATACTGTTTTATTTATGTGTCATCTTGGCTATTGCTGCGGTAGTATTTTTACAGAAGTATGTCAGCTTATTATAGAGCAGTGGCATTTGGTTTTGCAAATAACTAGGACACATTACCTGTCACTATGTGCAGCTTATACTTGAATTCATCATTTGGCAGTTACTGTTAATTTTAGGCTAATTTAAGACTATGTACCATTTGATTGTAGTCTATTTGAATTTCAATATTGAATTGGTCTTAGGAATCCTCCTTAAGATACAATTAATAAAGACTAACTGCTATATTAGGATACTTGGGCTGCTCTGCTAATTCAGGGCGGAAATAGAAGTGTATTTTAATTACAGGCAATTCTCCATCATTTTGAGATTTAATTGCTAGTTGGATTGGTTATTTTAATAACTGTCTATTACAAGACAATTTTGTTACATAATAACAACAATATTGTTATTGTATGAGGTATGTACTGTCAGTGAGTGCAAACATGTAGCTTTGCTTTTTCAACTGTAGAAAACATAAACAGAATCACAGAATCATTACGGTTGGAAAAGACCTTCAAGATCATCAAGTCCAACCATCCACCCAACACCCCCATGTCCACTAAACCATATCCTGATGTGCCACGTCCACACAGTTTTTGAACACTTCCAGTGATGGTGACTCTACCACCTCCCTGGGCAGCCTGTTCCAATGCTTGACCACTCTCTCCATAAAGAAATTTTTCCTAATATCTAGTCTAAACCTCCCCTGGTGCAACTTGAGGCCATTTCCTCTCGTCCTATCGCTGGTTACTTGGAAGAAGAGATCAACACCCACCTTGCCACAACCCCCTTTCAGGTGCTCTTTACCTCTGGTATATGCCTTTACAGGTTTCATTACTTATTTTATCAGCGTGAATGAGACTAATTCACTTAGTCCTCATGAAATCAAAATAGTTTTGCTAATTACCAGAAGCAGGGCAACGTACTTCTAAGTCCTATTCCTGTAGGAGAAATGAGATTTATCCTCTTTTGTACAAAACTGTATAAATCATGTTTTTACCCACTGAAAGAAGCCACATCTGTAAGGCATTGTCCATAACTTCACAGAGATTTTCAGGCCAATGTATCCAAACAAAAATTCATGTCTTAGTCAATTATGGCAAGGTAGGTTCCCATGGAATTCCAGGAAATTTTTGTTTGACTTGAAGATTCCTTTTTTGCATTAAAGCTGTGTTTTTCCAAGGTAGGTAGGTCTAGACCTGGATGAAAAGAATTAAATGTATGCTTTAAAAAAATAGTATATGTTCTCACTCACAATCCAATCATCAGGATGTATTTTTAACTGGTCCAGTTCAGAGCAAGAGTCTGTCATTCTAAAGAAATCCATCTTAACCTAAGAAGGCCTTAATATATTGTAACATGAAAATAATCAATTTAGAGCAGTAGAAGGATACAGTTTAAACACCATGCAGTATAAAGACTTTTATAGTACTTAAACACTCCTTTTATAGTTATTTAGGATGAAGTCCATGAGAATTTCTATTCCATTGTTTTTACTGTTAATCATATGATGAACCTATTAGCATAGTGTCTACAAACTAATAGTAGACAGTGGCTCCATGATGAAAGTATGATCTTTGTCTCTCTTGAAGTATTACTATTTTAGATAAGGTGATTAGAAACTCCACGTTTCTAATGTGTTAAACATTTAAAATCAAGACAGGTCAAAACAAATGTTGTCTGTTATAGATGCTGCATGGGCTCAGTAATAAATTTTTAGTATTGCAGAACCAAACTATAGCCCAACCTAAGTTCATTCAGATTCACACACTTGTAAGTAAATTAGTGTAGTTTTGAACTACCCCTCTTGGGAAGACAAAAAGAATTTCAGTAAAATTAGACAAAAAGTATCCATACTTGATCTCTGTTTTATTAATGTGTATAAGGGCACAGAGCATATGGATGGAGAAGTTGGTACTGTTTATATAGCTAAAAGAAGAAGGAGACAGTTGATGTGTTGATAGAGAAGACAGGGAGTAACTCCTTTCCAAGTAAATAATCTCCCCTCGCATTTCTTCTTGAACTACCTCCATATATTTCAAGCAGGAAAAGCTGACAGTGTTGGTTTCATATGGATGTTAAAAATCTTTGGAAACATTATCCAGAGAGAATAAAATCCTTTTGAGTAACTAAAGTAAATTTCAGTGTAAATTAGACGAGTAAGATTCTAAGAAATCTCTTCACAGAGCAGTTAATTCTTTACAGAGCACTAGAGAATCTTTAACACTCTCATACGGTGAAATGACTTGGCAAATAGTAGGTTTCAAGACTGAAAAGGATCAAACACACAGTGTGGTTAAGTTCCAGACACTTACTTCCTGGTCATGTTTTGCTGAATTTGGAACTGAGTCAACATCCTTTGCAAAATGTGTACTGCATGTCGTTATGTTCCATATATTGTTTCACTGGAGGCTATGAGATTTAGCTGTTTCATTTGTGTTCTTAAGTTATTTGTTGTTGCTGTATCATAAAAAGGAATTGTGCACTGGTGGTGTAATAAACTAACAAATGTCTTATTTGTCTTATTAAACAGGCAGGGATTAAAAGGATGTCATACTACAATATCTTGGTTGAAAAGTTGGATACATTTTTATGTTGAGGTATTTTATTTTGTGAGGGAATGATCTTTCCGTTTATGCAGAAATTCAGAAACATTTGCACTCTTTTCAGTGATTTTTGCTAACAGAAATTTTAATATGTGCAAAGAAATAATTTCAATAAATTTTTTCATTAATTCTGAAGGCATTGCTGAATTGCTCGATACTATGATGGAACGAGACAATTTGTTAAATACACTTCTGATTTTTGTGACAATTAAAGCATCACCAAGAGGAGATGCCACCGAAGAGGAAGCCAGTTGACTCTTCTTTGTATCTCTTACTTGGTGAAGCCATGCTAGTCATTACCCCTGGTTATCAAGAACAGCTTTTGTTATTGTTGTCAGGAAATGACAGGATCTTAAAAATACTAAGGGATGCTTGTGTGTTCTTGAATGCCATCTAACTTATCTACAATACTTCTTGTGAAACAGGGATACGCTGTAAGTTGCTGAGATTGGAACCACTCATGAGAGCAGTAGAAATAACAAAGTCGATGACTACCCAGTTACTTTATCTGTTGTATCAAATCTTTCGCAGTATAGGACAGACAAGCACTGGGGCAATTCCCAGTGTGCCTCTAAAAATAATAGACAAATATGTCTTATTCATCAGAAAGAAATAAGAAAACTGCATAACACATTCTAGTATTTATGCAGATGTCTTTTATTTGAAAGCTGGAGCTAAGCAGAACTGTATGCAAAATAGCTTTCTTCTTCCTTAAAGTTCAGCTTCTAAAATCCCATCAATTTAAAAAAGGGATTATAAGTGATTCAGTTGGTTTGGTAAACAGTGTTACAGTGAAAACTGAGATGCATTGTGCCTGTTAATTTCCAGGCCACATTCTTGGACCAGTGAGACAAAATCTCCAATTTCTCTTGCAGTTACTGATAAATAGGTATAACAGTCAGCTTCTTGAAAGAAAGAAAAGTGATAAAATTACTTCTGCTAACGTGGGGTGGGGGGGAAGCTATCTCCCTGTCCTGCAGTATAAGGAAACACTAATATATGAATATCTAGTATTTAATTGTTGGTACAGGTATTTAAATACTACACTAACCGTTTCTTGTAATGTCTGAATTCATCCAACATGTTGGAAAATTGGTTGCAATTTTAAAGCAATATATATAACATAGTATTTATGTGATGTGACTTTAACCATATTCCTGGAACTAAGAGTCTAGACTCCCAAAATAGTTAAAGGAGATTCCAAAGTGCAACTAGAGCACCTTAGTAGAGCCCATCTACATCTGTTACCTGTCCAGGGAGAACCCCAGATCTCCATTTGCAGATTGACTTGTTTGGCTACAGACTAGGGGTTCTGAAATTCTTGAACTGTGTTTTTTTCATCTTTTGGTAAGAAGAGAGGCTGATTAAATGGGTAAACCTTCGACTCTGCCATTAGGATCTACATATCAGGTTTATCCTGAGCTGGAAATGAAGGTTTGAAATCAGACATCACTGGATAATGTCATGCTAGCAAACTCATAGCCATACAGTCTTGAATGGATATCAAGTGTCATGAAACGGGGAATGAATTTTTAGCCTGCTTTTCTAACAGTCTTTCTGATGAGACTTATGTCCATCCAGCTGTGTATCATTCTTTGCAGTTTCCCTGAAACCATTGTACAATTGTACAAAATAGTTAGAATTGTCAAAGTTAATAAAATTCTTATAAAATTTGCAAGTCTGTGGCTGGTGGAGAAGAAAGACTGAAACTGGAACTATACTGTTTTCTACACTGTTTGACCGCAGTTGTCTAGACAGTCTAGTGCATATATGGTTCTGGACTAACTGTGGGATGTGCTGGTGGCTGCAGAAGTTTAGGGTATTTAAAGGACAGAAATACAAAGAAAATGAGGCTTCCTTCTTTCTGCTGCTCATAGAACAATTTCCTGCAAAGCTGATAGGATTTTCCAAGTAAGTTTTCTACATGTGGTATTGATGTATTGATTCTGTGAATTCAGAGAGGTTAACTGTGCCTCAAAGCATGCTGGTATTTGTGTGCTGTTATTAACCAAAGGTAAATAGATGGGTCCAGACAAAACTGAAGAGATCGGCACCTGCAGCTTTGAGAGCTGCCTTCTGTTTCTGAAAAATGTTGGAGCTATTTGTAAATCCACAAGGTTGTTGCTTATCATGTTTATACTTGCTAGTGCAGTTTCTGGTGTGCTCTTATAATGAACTTTATTCCTAGCTTTCATGATCAAAATGCTATTTTGTTTTGGTTTTTTTTAAGGCCTAGTGTCCTTGTCCAAGAATACTGGATATTTTTTCTTCACTGAAGCAGTGCAGCAAATTGCAAATGATGTATAAAACTTAAGTATTTCTCTTTATGCTTCACTATTTCTCTTCAGAGTAAATAGTATATGTTGTGCTGTTTGATACTATAGTCAGCTTAGTCATGTCCAGTAGAAAGTTGCCAAGCCTAGAAGTGAGAGCAAAAGTGCTATAAAAACTAAACCCCAAATTTCATCTTTACACTTCTACATAGAGTGAGCAAGGTAGCTTAAAAAAGATTTCAGTATTTTTTCAGACTGTTTGAAATACAGATACATGAGTAGAAAATCAACTGCAGTTTCTCCCTGCTCTTCTTTACCTCCATTAGCAATACGTACTCTGCATTTTTCCTGTGTTCAGACAAGGCAAGGTGAGTCTATTGACCTATGCAATACTTTCACTGCGAACATTACTTCATTACTTCTTTTCCATGTTACGAAGACAAAGTGATATAATTTTAGCAGTTCAAGGTCCTTTCCTCAGCCAGGTTTCTCCAGGAAGAACCTTAATACACTTCAGCTATGTTAGTCCTTAACTTTTTGTCTTCATCTGGAGAAAAAGGCCCTTGGTGAAGTCTTTGCTTCCACAGATGCATGTGTCTTCATCTCAGTAGTGTTTAATGGATAGATTAGTTCATGGAAAGAACAAAGAGCAATGTAAGGAAATCTGTCACTTAGTAAATTATTGTGGTGGTTTGGAGAAGGACTGATAGGACAGGAAGACTTCCAAGGTCAGCTTTCAGTGGTAACACCGGCTGGGGTGACATTCTATAAAGTGTCTGACTTGCAAGAGGTAAAGTAGTATGGGAAAGTTTACTGCTTATCTGTAAGTAGCAATGAGAATTATAATATAAATTCTCTGAATATCTTTCTGTTTGAGGGCATGCTACTCGTAGCTTTTACTTCTATCGTTTGCATTATAGAGAAAATAGAGCCAGATTTTCACCTTCCTGCTGGAGTTCCTGTGGACTAGATACTCAGTCACATAACCTGTGTCCTTTTAGACAAACCTATAGTCTTTAGAGATCATCATCATAGAAAACATTGATTTTATACATAAGAAAATAGTAGCTGCTGTGTAGTTTCTGAGTTGCATATATTATGTTGCACACAGCCAGATCCCATTTCCATATTAATTACAACACAGATACCAGTGGCACAAGCTTAGTTCAGATCCAGGTTTAAATATTTGACTAGTTGATGGTAGTGACCTTCTTTTCCTGACACCGCTACTTTTACTTTGATGCCAGTGCTTGAAAAAACAAATTATTATCAGCTAGATAAAGTTCAACTTGTACCTTTTTACATTTTCAAGTATTATGAACTCCCATAGATGGTTTGCTTTTCAGTGTCTACTGACTGCAGCTCCAAGAAATTGGCTTATTCTGTCTGTCATGAAATGGAGAATACTGATGGTTAATTGACTGGTTCAGCAAGCTGAAAAGCAAGAGGTTTTTCCAAAACATTTGTAAATAAGAGAAAAGCTGAATCAGCTGAGCGAATATTGCACATATTCACTGTCTGGCAAACTGACTGATTTAGTGGAAAGTGACTGACATAAACAATAAAAACATAATTTTTCAAATAGGTTTCTGCATAACTAAACAGAGAAATGAGAGTAACCCTGCTTCTCTGCTTCTCGCACTGTGGTTGGTCACTCCTTAAGCCACTATTTTGATCAGCTCGTTTAGTTGCTTTGTTGCAGGTGATGGAAGAACAGGTTTCAAGCAAAATCTTTTGTTTTCTTCTTTTATGTGGTCTACAGTCTTACCTGTTCGTTGAGCATGTGTTTTACAAAACACTAATGATCCATTGTTGTGGGACCAACTCCCTGCATCAAATAATAGATTCTTCTCTCTTCTCCTCCCATCCCCCTAGCCATTTGTATTTCATATAATACCTAACTAAAATTATAGATCATCATTGAAATCATTCCTGCTCCACCTCCACATCTTTTTATTTTGAACCAACAGTAACAGGATTCTTTCCTTCTTCCTTGCTTTTCTGGCTAATAAGCAGACCTGCTACTCAGAAAGAGCAATTTTCTGCCATGCTGCTTTGAAAAATTTCTAATCAATTGACAGTGTGTATTGTCCAAAGTGATTATGCATTGTTTCTAAAAATAATCAGCAACGACTCCCAGTCAGCTTTGCTATACATTTAGCTTCAGATCAGTAGCAAAGCAGAAGAGTTTGGTCAATATGTCTTTAAAATAAAGAGAAAACAAATAAATGTGTGAAAGAGAATGTCGCTTTGGATAGCTTCAAGGAATTTTCGTTTTATGTCTACTTCCCAGTGCTCTTTTGTTATAAAAAGTGGAGAAAAATACAAGTATTTCTGAAATGCATGTGTTTGAGATGTTTAAAAAAATATATCTAAATAATTCCGACTGCAGTAGATTGAACTGAAAGATATTTATGTGCTAAAGCTTGCAGTAAGCTCTACAAAACATGTTCTAATTCCTTAGAGTGATGTTGTCATCATATTTGTTGACTAAGGCTCAAGGAGAATACAAATTCTATCTTCCCCTCTTTTTTCTGTCTAGTAGTCTATGATGAGCAGTTTGTTTCAGAAGAGATTCTTCATTTAGTTTTAGTTTACAGGTGCTGTTTTCACATGTGAAATTGGCACATAAAATAATAACAGGTCCTCTTATTTTTTTAACTTCTTTAGCTGTTGCCTGTAGACATTAATATTCAGTGTGGTAAAGGATTTTATTCCCCCACCCCCAGGCTTATTTTGCAATCAATAGCGATTTCCATTTTTTTTAATGGCTTTCTAAATTTCCTGTTTTACACACTGATATTTAACTCCAACTGTGTCCTGCTTTTCATAGAACGTAATAATAGATGATGATGGCAGTGGCAATTAGAACTAATGATCTACTTCCTAGAGATGTTGAATATCCATTAATCATGTGGAAGTTGGTCAGATCTGTTCAAAAGCTCTAAAGAATCAGGCTGCACTATTTTAACATCAAACTTTGAATATGTTAGTTGCTAATGCTTTTTCTTGTGTACAGTTCTTCTGCATGTTTTCTTATAACATTTTCCTTGATTCATCAGCTTTCCGTTGTCCTCATTGAGCCAAAGTAGTTCCTGTTAATTATTATTATTTTTTAATATTGCCCTAATTACAGGGAAAGTTATAAATGCAAAGAGATTATGATTTTTTTATTACTGTAGAGGTAGCTATAGCTTATTTGTGGTGAGAGAAAACTTACAGAATTTTACCAAATTGACTTGACTAAATGAAAGAGGGATCTTTTTGCTGTGTAGGGCATTTTATGTTTTCTTTAGGTTTTGATGAACAGCCATTCTCACTACTAGATAATTTAACACTAGACCTTTTGCTTGAAAATGAAGTGAAATGTATAGTTTGCTAATATGTATAAGCATAAGTCTGAAAAGGAATTGCAACACAAAAAAAGAAACAGAGTCCAAGAAAACTGCAGAGAATTATAATAGTACAGTACTACTTTTGCCTTTATTTTTATAAAAGATCTGCATGTTTGTGTTGTCATTTGAGAAAAATAAATCTTTAATAAGCCAGAGCAAAGGTACAAATGACCAAGCTCACTGTTTTGTTATTTCACTGAAGAAAATTGTTTTCACCTCTTCCTATTGTCCCCCCCAGGATATCTCTAAGTGAAGTGTGAGAGGACTCTAACAAGTTTTGAAAAATATATTTAGCATATGTCTTATCTTCTCTAATCATTTATATACTGATATTTCACAGCAGCATATAAATTAATATATGCTCCTCATCTGAAGTGAACTAATACTGCTAACATCCTCAGAGGCTACCAAACACCACTCAGATAAGTGTCAGCTGGTTTTAGAACAGATCATATTCAAATTAGTGACATGGAAGTAAACACAGATGTACTGTGTGATATGGCCTGGCAATAGGGGACTCTATTCCCTCCTTCAGTCAAGACTGGTTCCTCAACACCACTTTTAGCTGAAAAACAAAAGGCCAGAGTCAGGCAATCTGAAGCTTTGCCTTTGCTGGAAGTTTGCTGTCAGAGGTAGCATTGCAAATCTACCTTTTGTAGGTACTGGTTTATAAGTCAACCCTGATTTGATTTTGTCAATTACAGCAGTCCTCCAAACAAATTATTTTATACTACCAAGCACACTTTTTATCCAGTGCAACTGTAGCTTGTGTGTGACTATTGTTCACCGAGAATTCCCCTTTCCTCTTTAAGAAGCATTTTATATATCAATAGAAGTCTTTCACGTAGGCTAAACCTGAGGCATTCAGCCTATTGCAAGGTGTTCCTTTGACCTTGCTCTTCACTTAGTATAGACATCTAATATTTCTTTCTATAGGACTCCAAAGAGAGATCTTTTCAACTACAGTAGGATGTCTCTCAGGAATTTCTTCAGGGCTTAACTGAGAGTTGGTACTTTTCTGCTTAGATAGTTGAACAAAACTTGCCACATTTCCACCTTTCCACCATGAAAAGTGATCTGTCGAGTTGGCATTGAAAATAACATGCTTTACACCTTCCTGTCTTCTGTTACCCTGGCAGAAAGTTTTTAAAATAACCCGTAACTGAAAAAAAACATGGTGTTTTGTCCCTGAGTTGTGACACCCTGAGTTGAGGAAGAGTTCAAGATTCAGGTTCTGATTAGCTACATGACAAGCTGTGACTGCTCAGTCAACAGCATAGCTATTGCATTGTTTAATGGCCTTTAATACTGCATCTGTGATGTACTGTTCTGTAATGTTCAAATGGAAGGGGGAGTGCTTTCTCTCTAGATTTTTGTGATAATGTTTTCAGTTTTCCTAATAGGTTCTTCACAGACTGTCAATTACTTACGTAGTTTAAATGAAACACACAGTTGCTATACTTAAATTATGCATTTTCAAAATGTGAAATGAATTGTTTCACATTCCATGTCTCATATCTTTATTTTCTCCTTCATATCTCTAGTTGTTCTAAAAATCTTGGAGGTTACATTAAAGCATAGTTTTTAGCAGGAAAAAGAGTTAAGCTTTCTATTCTTCTTAGTTTAGTGTTCCAAACTAAATGCATTAATCGGGGAACTTCACATTTCACAGAAATGAGGATGAGAGTCACAGGGTTGGGGGAAATTACCAGTTCTGTTTTGCAGCATATGTCTGTGTGAGCTCTTTTCCTGCTGTGGCTTATTTAGCTGCTGTATACACTGAGCTGATAGGCTTACTGTTGAATTCCAGCACATTATATGAATGCCTGGAAAGCTAGTAACTTGCTATTCTTTCTACATTATATGCATCTAAGGACTTACAAGGACTTGCTTTTTGCACATAATCTGAATCTCAAAAGTTCAATTGTGCCATTACTTTTAGGGTACTTGTAAGAGAGGGAACTTTCCCATCAGTCTGTCCCTGAAGCTGTGGGATGAACCAATTGGTGGGATCAGTATTTTTAATGGGAACATGCAAATATCACTGTTATTTGTTTTGCCTTGATACGAGGAGCAATGCAGTGTGAAGAGTAATATACAGTCAAGCCTTGTGTTGAAAATAGCGCTGAATTGTCTACCTCAGGGCATGAATATGCTGAAGACCCCATTTTAAAAGACTGTTCCGAACTCTTAGTGTGTTGACTGTGCACTTAACATACAATTAAGCATTTGAGCCTTTCTGTAATGTCTGTGTACAAGATGATAAAGGATGCTTGGAGAATTGTAGCAATAAGACTATTTATACAAAGCTCATAATGCTAACACTTTTGATGTACTTTAAGCTTCTGCCTTTATACCCCTGTCAGCTCAATCCACTGCACACATTTTCTGAGTCAAACTAGCATAAACCAAGGAGAGGAGAAACATGTTCCATTTCTCACATGGAAGAATCACTAGTTAGGGTAAATAAGAATTTTTCTAGCTAGAGGAGAAATCTTTTCCTTCATCAGTAAGTGTGACAGACCATAGAGACTTAGGAAATAGATAAAGCGATAGATGTTTCTCATGCAGTGGTGTGGTTACAAAGACATTTCAGGTGATGAAGGTTCAGTACAAAAAGAAAACCTGTTTGTGCTAGCACTTCAGACTGTGCTCAAGAACTGGTCATTAAGAAGTTAGATCATCAAAGTACTGCTTTACTCTAGAAAAGAACATAACTGTCAAAGGTGTCTGCAAGAACGTGAAACATTAACTAGTCATAGATCTTTTGTAGATGAGCTATAGACAGATGCTATGTGTCAAATTTTGTACCCTTCCCCCACAGTTTTCAACACAGACATCTGCAGGACATGGCAGAGCCACTAGAATAATAATTTCTCTGATGTTTGTAATTTCTCTTTAAGATGACCTACATACTAATAGTGGCCATTTTTAGCATAAAAACCTTCAGCTGATTTTGTTATTACTTCTTAAATATTACTGCTTCCTTACTATTAGAGAATCTTTTCCTTCATATGTTGCTTGAGCTAAATGAAATCTTTGCAAAGAACCACTGAGCAATGTAACTGTAGGTAAGGCCTTGTTCTGAATGTAGAACTTAAACTGAAGAAGCCTAGTCTTAACAGAAACTAAGCACAAAGCTGGTGTTATAAAAGATAATGCTTTTGTCTTGTCCTAAAACTACTTTAGATTGCATGCACGAAACAAAAATAATGGAAGTGAGTACACCCTTGAGACTGTGCCCTAACAATCATAGTATCCATGGCAATCTTCCAGATCACTTAGTCCATTTAGTTTGCTGTTGTAAATAATTTTTAATGTAGTTTAAATGGTAAATTGTGATTTGCTAAAAAAATGTATGTACTGCAAGCACATACATTAAGTCCTCTTTCAACTGAATAAGTAGGTTGAGTGTTGGATGGAAAGTGTTAATTTTTCTGTCCAGCTGATGCATTGAACAAAACTATAAAAATGTTTCAATCATTGTGTGTTAATATGTAACTGAAAAAAGGAATATACATTGGCTGCTTGATGACTTCCAGGACAGTGATAAACGTTATGTCTCCATAGCAGAAATATCATCATTTGATTTTGAAGCCTGCATAACAGAGTTTTTTAGTTGTTTCCCAGTAGCTAATAGGAGTTTCATAGTGTAGATACTTCCGTTTAACATGGTGTACATTGACATGTTTGAGGCATATTCACACTTGATGGTTATTTCTATCCCTTGCGCTGAAGTATCTTTGAAAGCATTAGAGCTATTAAAAGCTACTTCTGTAAGTTGATGAGGGTTTTACAGTTGATTTTTTAAAGTTCCATAAGGGTGATAAAGATGAGGGTCATAGGCAAATATGGTTTGACTGCTGCATATATTTCCTTTGCAGTGTATGAAATGATTCTTTTATGTTATTCTGAGCTTTAAAATAATCTACTTCTCTATGAGAATATCTGTGATGTGGTACATTCACACATAAGTTCCAGCAAAGAATTGAAGATGTATGATTCTTGCATGAAAATATATCATGGTGAAGGAAAAAACCCCAACTCTACTAATCTTGTGAAGTGCTATATATTAGCTCACAAACATTTTGTGTTACAGTTGAATTGTTAACACACACAGCTGGGTTTTTTTACATAAAGACTGTTATCTACTGAGACTTGGTGATTTCCATATATGTATTCTAGAAATTAATGAGAAATAGTATAATGTTCTGTTTTCATAATTCTCACAAAGTCATAAAAATTGTGGACTGTGTTATATTTCTACCTATTTTAAAAGCATTATTGGGAGGAATGTTTTCCATGATGGAAGGGTTTGGGCAGATACCTGTTAAACCTTGATTTTGATAAGGCTGGGCCTGGTTACAAGTGTATGAGTTCTGTGAATGTAAAACAGTAAAACTGATTGTAAGTGCCTTTTAAAATAATATGAAGCTTATAGTAATTGGGTTATGTATTTGCAAGCCAGCAGGACTTAAGAGATAGGAGTAGTTTATATGCAAAGAGAAATTCTGTTTCTTTTAAAAATAAATAAATCCCGTGAAATAACCTAGTGTTCCTTCTTTTTTCATGTGTTTGTCCCTTTTTTCCGTGAAAGAAAATGTTTATCCTAATTGAGTCTTCTCCTGGGCAACTCTTCACTAGTTTATTGCCTTAGGTTTTGACAGCATATAAGAAAAAAACTTCCGTAGGTGTATTTGATGAATCTTAAGAAAGAGAAGTGTTAGAGGAATTTTTAAGTGTGAATTACCATTTTCATGTAGGATAGCCATAAGGATATTTTTGTACATTCATAATGCTTTTTTTTTCCTTAAGTGTCTGGGTTGTGCCCAGGTAATCTTCTTAATGCAAATTATTGTATATGGTAATTTATCTGCATTGACAGTAGTATCCATTAGGCTCCTAATAATATCAAAGGTCAAGTTGATTTTTGCCAGTCATTATTAGTTAAAAAGCATAGAATAAGTACAATGCTTAATATACTACTACTTCTTTTCCAGATTTCTCAGGGGACAAAGTTTTGCTTATTCATACCTTCTACTGTGGCAAAAATGGATTATTTTCCTCACCAAAAACCAGCAGTGTAACGTCCATCTGACACATGCCTCAAGGAACTCTTATTTAAAGTCTGTTGTAAGTAAGTCAAATTAAAAACTTCTTTAAAGGCAGCTTTAATCAGCTATGTATCTATTTACAGCTCAAGAATAAGCCTTAACAGGAGAACTATTCTTGGCAGTCTGGCTTTTCAGCAGCAGCTGTTTCTTCTTAAATGAAAGCATAGGAGGAAGTAACTTGCTGTAAAGCAGAGGTTGAGGTTGAGCTGCTTCCTGACCACTGCGTGCCAGTGTGTCATACCTGTGTGCTCTGTTCCACTCCCCACATCCCCTGTTAAAGGCTGACTGTGATACCTTGCAAATTAGAAGCTATGGGGTTATGCATGGATAACATGACTGAAAATATTATCTGCTTTGTAAATGAAGATTTAGACTCCTGTTGCTATGACAATTAATTTTAGAATTTGCAATGTAGAAATAGGAAGTTAAAGAACTCAAAATGTAAGAAACAGCAAGCAGTTAAGCTGGTCTTCATTGTGTTGGTTCTTGAGCTGAATGCATTTTGCAGTGCCTATAGGCCCAAGTGTTTCATTTTTAATGCAATGCCAACTTGAAGATTAATGAAACTCCATGTTAAATGTATCCAATAATGGTTATTCAGACATCTTGCTTTTTATGTGCTGAAGCAAATTTTATGCATGCAGAGTAGACGATATATGTTTTTGTGAGAGAAAACTGTATTAAGATTAGAGTTTTGGCCAGCATAACTTCTTTATTGGAAAGGGGGATGACATCTGGAGGACTATGTTCAATATTTGGAAACAACATCTTCTTGCAGCACCAGGAAAAATTTTTAAAAGAAGAAAACGAGGTGGGGGGAAGAAAAAATTCTGAATGAGGAAGAAATCTAGCTTGTTCACATTGCTTCTGTAGAATACATTGTAGTGGAAGAGATGCATGTTACTTAATGAAAATGTGCATTTAATGAGAGGCCTCAGATTAGCATTTGAAACTAATTATTGTGTTTCCAGTACTGTACAGTATAATACTACCTACTTCTTTATCAGTCTCCCAGATAAAAGAATAATTGATACCTGAATTTGATTTAAAATGAAGGTCTTTGTTTTAAGGAAATTCCAATTTTATCAGTAGCATTGTATTTATCTCTTGCACTGCTGCTTTCTGCCAGAATACAATTAACACACTATGAGTGCCCTTGTGAATAAAATAAGGGAAACACTGTAATTGCCTAACATTCATTCTCTTTATCTGTTGTCCTGTGTGAAAGCAAAAACATTACAGCAATGGTGGTGTTTTATCCTGAAAAAATATTGATGAAGGGACGGAGAGGATCCTTACCTGGAAAGGCTCTGTCTCCTGCTTGTCAGTTTATTTCAGTTCTGGACCCTTATTTCTGTGGACCTCTCATTTATCTATGACATTTTTTCCCCGTCTGATAATGTAATCATTCTTGAGTAAGAACAACAGTGTTATGAAAACACTGTGAAGCTCCATGAAAATACAACTGTAAAAATGTTCCAGCAGAACATTCCAGCAGATGAATTAATACTCCTGCATGTGCATCTGACATAGGACTGGTGTTGTACTTTTTGCTAGGCCGCTATCAGTGGTGGAGTGCAGGTAAAGGACCTATTAGCTGTCATCAGTGTTATCAGTGACCGTAGGTGTTTCAGAACATTTTATGGGGACTCGGGTATTTTAAGGTATTGAGCGTCTCTAGCTTTCCATAATGTTTCTTCAGTGGGAGTGTGCCATAGCTCTTAAACACAGTGTGATCTTTTCAACTTTTTTTTTCTACTTTATTTTGTTTTAGCCTCTAATTCTTAAATAAATCACCTCAAAAGATGATTTGGTGGTGTCCTTTATCAATAGTTCTAGATTCAAATAACTCAATAAATAAGGAAATAGTAGACATTTAAAATAAATAGCATTTTTGAAGACTGAAATGTAGCAGTGTTTTTAAAATACTTCCCAGATGGTTTCTGAACTCTGGTGGTATTTCCTAGAACTGAACTTAAAATAGTTGAACAACTCTCTTGGATAATAGCCTCTTCTTCGATGGTTCCCACGGGGGTTTAGTGTGTTGAATGAGGATTCTTCAGCATAGCTTCCCTCATTCTCTATTTTTTCAGTTCTGTGTCTAATGTATCGGTTCAGGGCTTGTCTACACAAGACACTGAGGAAAATTGATGCAAGTCAACTAAACATAGGAATTTAAAGAGGGCAGCTTAAATCCCACCAAGTCTCTGTGTGCACTCTCCCATTCATAATTAAAGTGGCCTCCAGTGAATTTAGTTTAACTCACTTCGAAGGCAAGATGAGCCAAACCAAATTAAGGCCACATTTTATTCCCAGATGAAAGTGTTTGCAAAGGAATTTAATGGACATGGACAAATCCAGTTAAATTAATTTGGGTTAATTTTCCTGAGTTCCATTGTGTAGACAAAACTTTAGTAATAATGCCTGATTGGAGCTTTTATTTTTCTTCTTTCTTGTTCTTCACCTTTTGTTCCTATAACTCTGATATTTTATACTTGAGAAGGTAGATGGCCCACAATTGTAGTAGTCCCTACATGTTGTCTTGTTATCTTACATGTTTTGAGAGTCCACATTTTATAATTAACATGTAAATACCCCACTTTGCCATCAGGTCTAGTGCACGTTACCTTTTGTTAAGTAGTTATTATTTTGGCTGTTTCAACTAATACCTTTTCACTCATGACTCTAACTACATCTGTTGTCAAGCTCTTATCCATCCAGCAACTTTTTAAAGCATTTTTTACAGATTTTGCAGAACTGGGTGATTATTGTTGCAAAGAAGTTGTGACCACATGTCCCTTCTATAATGTAATTACGCAGTGCCCCTTAATGGAGCAATTTGCCATTCTGGTGGTAGAACTCAGTCAAATGCAGCTAATTTGAATCAGGTCAGATTAAAGCTGCTTGTATGACTTATGAGCTGGTCTTCCTAGTTCAGTACAGAGGCTTTAAGGAGCATTTTGGTGAAGTGTACAATAGCTTAACTAGTACAGTTTGTACAGGTAGGTTTCCTGAATAATATTTCGTTTCTTTCATTGGAGTTCTGTGAGCAGCATGGGCTTAGTAGTACAAAACAGATTGAAAAATTTAGGTCCACTTCATCTGTGATAAAATTGCATAATATACATTTAGTTCTATAGGAGACGCTCTTCTGACTGTGAGGTTAAAAACTGGCTTTCATCTTTATATTCTTGGCAGCTAAAACTGGAAGCTACTTGAAGATAAAAGTCTGTTTAGAATAAAACAAGTGTGAGGCTGGTGAAGTAATCTTTAATCTGATTTGAATGGGATGAATAGAAAGTGTAAAAGTAAAATACTTAAGAGGTATACTTTCTTTCAATTGGCCTTTAAAATTCTGTGTTACAGGAGTCTAAGCATAAATATCCACTCTTAACTTCAATTATTAAGTCCACGATGATCTGCGAGATCTGTTCTCTTTGGCTTAAGCAGCTTTATGTGTTGTGTGAAAAAGCTGCCTTGTACGGTGATTTATGGTCAGATTTGAATTTCTGGTGGGCTGGAGTATCCTGCTGGTAGGCAGCATCAGTGCCATGCAAGTTAGGGCAATACTAGACAGATTTTATAGAAGTTGAAGGCCTGGAATCTCTGGGAACAGTGAAATCACTGCAGAGGGAGCTAGGATGTCCTGAGTGAACAAAAGGTGTGGAATATTTCTTTGTAACCAGTTTTGTTGTTTGTCACTCAATCACCTGAGAGCTACTTTTGTTAGGAAACAGAGCAAGCTTCTGTCTGAATGTGTTTATTGGGACACTGCCTCTTTCCAACTGAAGTCATTGTGTCTAGGAAAAAACTGTCTTGATAACTTAAGAATTTTCTGGAAAAACTTGATGTCAGAATTTCTGTCCAGTTGTTTGTGTTTGTTTATTGTCTTGTGCAGGATTGACAAATTAAGGTGAACATTTAAATAAATAAAGAAATAATCCCCAAGTCCTGGAGCTTTCAGTATTTCAGGTGTGATGTGGGTACCTAAATATGCACCTGATAAGTACTATAGGTAGAAATAGGTGAGTCAGGTACCTTACTTACACATAGACGGGTATTGCCATTTTGAAAGCTCTGTAGTATCTGGGATAGCCACATGGGACTAGCAAATATACACAGACCCATACACTTCTGGAGCAATGGCTGAAACCCAGAAGATACTATCTGGTATCTAGAGTAGCACTAGCTACATGCCTTTATGTGCCTGAACTGATTTCAATGTGGTTTATTAGACTGTGCAGTCATGTTTTATCTCTGTTTTCTCCTCTGTGACATAACTTTTCTCTGAACCCCGTGTATTTGTTTTCCTCCTTCCAATTACTGGATCATGGTAAATAAAACTGAGTTGCACATCTGTACACCTTTCTTTTCATACAGCTAGAGATGCTATTGGGTAATTTGCCAGATAATTTCTCCTTTTCAATTTTGAGAGTTGCACAATGTCATACACAGCTGTCATCAGTCAGTCTGGAATTTTAAGACTTCACACAATGTAGAAATTCGAGTGCCTTGGAATTTTTCTGAAATAGAGTTCTTCCTCCTGGTTATTTTTTAGTTGATTAAAAAAAAAAAAAAAAAAGAAGCTTCCAGGAATGAAGTACAGTAGTCATACTAATACTTGTTAAAACCAACCAACCAACAAACCAGAAAAAAACTGTATGCAAAAAATATGCACCTTTCAAGAAAAAACTCTTTTTTTTCTCTCTGGGAAAGGCAGTTATTGCTGAAATTGTCCCTTTCAGAATTCAAAGTTAGCGTGTTTCAGTTTTGACTTAACATAATCACTGTGGTAGATTTGTCCAAGGATATATTTTATAGAAGAAATAAATAAATAAGCATTACTGATTTAGTATATTCACTCTAGTAGTGCATTGGGTGGATAATATATTCATCTGCAAATATCACATGGCTTGTGGCAGTCTAAATACTGGATTCTTACTGACACACGAAACCCCCTTTGAATAACAGCAAATCTCTGTTAAATGTAGTTGTCAAATTGCTGGGACATTTGAGTTCAAAGAAGAAAATAAGCTCTTCTTCCTGCAAGCAGTAAAATTAATTTAATTATAAGTATACAAATGCATCAAGAAGATAAGAACTAAGTGACATGTGAATTTATGAAGGGCCATACAGAGGTTTTCATCCACTGGTATTTAAACAAATACAGATGTTAAAATGCCAAAGTTTATATCTTCAGGATTACAGAAACAAGCAAAGAACAATGAAACAATTGTCAAATGTGAGACTAATTCGAAATAATTAACGTTTTCAGAATCATTTGGAGGTTTTCAAATAAATTAGAGTAAATTCAGTAGAGAGATTATTCAGGTAGCTTCTGTTTAACTCATAACAGTGTCCTGAATAGAATTATTTCCTTTTCATTTGCTGAAAATTTGAAGTACGCTTTTATAATTATTCTTAACTATCCCTTAGCAGTTGTCTGCGTAATTATGCAAACTTTGGGCAAGGGGTTACCTGTAGCTTTTGAAGAGGTTTATAGATTCAAAACAAACAGGTCAAGAATATACTTCATAACTGCATCTGCATTGTGCAGCTGCAGGGAGATTGCCTACCTTGTAATCTGTAAGGCCCTTTAGTTCTATAGATCAACAGACTGTATGAAGAAGCAATATTTTAGTCCATTTATGACATAAACTTACTAGCTGTATAATTTTCACACACACAAAACCACAGAAAAAAACCCCACTAAACAAAAGGCCACCAAAAAAAAAGGCGCCCCAACTTAAAAAAGGGTTGACTTCTGTTCTGTTACAGCAGGGGTTTTGGAAAAATGTCTTTTCCTCCCTACCTTCTGGTTTTCTAATAGGCAAACGTGTAGCGTATATTACAGTATAGATCTTATTGTAAATGTTTATCTTCATATGTAAATATTGAAGATATAATACATTGTATCAATAAAAAAAAAACCCAAAACCCTGATTGCCTAAACAACATAATTAAGTTTATTTGACAGGGTTTTTTCCTCTGTACCATTTGACCTGTTTTTTTAAAACTCAGACTCTGTTGGTAAAACATGTAAGCACTAGCTATAGGAAATCACACATCTTTACTAAGCTGATAATCACCTTTTACCTGGGCAACAAATGCTTTGAACAATTAACTACTCTCACATATACATGGTATTCCTACTAAGCAATCTGAAAAGCTGAGTGACTGCATTTACTACCAGTTCCCTTGAAGCTGATGTTCCCTTCCTAAATGAATCTTCTCTAATGGACTTGATTGTTTAATTAGTTTTTCCCTTAATAGTTTTTATCTGGTATATGAACATTTGGCAAAATGTTATCTAGTGAAAAGTTGGAGCAGCTTTAGAAATGTAATAACCAAATAAAAACTCTGTCTTACTAAAAAAGTCTCTGTGAAACTGTAAGTAATGTAAGTAAATACATTTTGCATGCAGAAAAGAATGAGAAATTGCACCGCCTGAGCTCAAAAAACTTAAATGTTTCGCTAAGAAGAAGTGGTCTTATTTGGTGCATTGGTTCAATTTCATGATACTGTCAAGATTGTAGAATTATGATATTCTCCATCAAATATGGCCAGTCAGAAAGAATTACTTCCGAAGTCTGGAGCTGTGCACAAATAGGGTCTTTCTGCCTTCACAACCAAAAATGCAGGCACGGTGAACATTCAACGCGAGTGGACTGCACTTAAACTATATACATTGCCAAACCAGCTGAGAGGAATCAGTAATATTAATAGGCATTTAGCCTTGTCACGCTGCAGGGAAATTAATAAAAGCCGGGGGGGGGGAACTGGTTTAATGCAGCTGGTGAGTGTATTTCCACTGGCTTCCTAGAGCACCGAGACTTGGGCATATTATTGATGGTGCTTATTTTATCCTTTCTTTGAAAATTATGAAAGATCCAAGTTAACAGTTTAATCATTATGCCTTCCTAAGGGTTTGTCCACTGTGCACTGTTTGTGTGCTGTTTTCTTTCTGTTCCTCATGTCTCTTTTGTCAGATATTTATATTCTGGAGGCATGGGTTTTGTTTTAACATGCTTGCTTTTGCTTCATTAGTTAGACCTATGCATGTCTTTCTGCCTATTTGAAAAAAAAAAAAAATCTTCATATTGTTTAACTGGATTAAGCTATTTCATTTTGAAGAAGTCAGTTTTAGATTCAGATGAAGAATATTTATTTCCAAGTATGGCTCAGTTTTAAGAGAGACGTACTTACAGGAGTAGAAAAGATCAAATATAACTAAGATTGTAATACATTGATTTCAAGTCCTATTAACCCATCTTAACATTTAGAAGCAATCAGTATCTCTTCTATAAATACTTAAAAAATGCTTTTTCTTACAATATACCACAAATTATCACCTTTCATTGCCTCTTTTGTTTGCACTGTATAATTAAGAAATTATTTAGGGACAATTTGTCTAGAAAGTGAGTGAAAACCAAGGTCTTCATTGTGTTTTGAGGGTCAAGATGTTGCCATTTACATTCAGTTCAAAGTGCCATTTGTGTATCATGTGACACATTTGAAAGGAAAACTGCAATATGTATGTGTCTATGCTGTTAACCACAAGAGGAGCGATGCTTATAGGCAGGTGGTATAATATGTTAGAACTCCTCCAAGTGTGTATATTTAAAGCATAAGTTCTGTTAATGCTTTGACTAGACATCCAGGGCTAAGGTGGTGGTTCTGTAGGTGAGGAGAGACTACTCTCGCTCATCTGGTGAGAACAGTAAGACTGGGAGCCATCTGGCTTCTGAGTCACTGGCTACTCCTTTACAATTTATCTTCTTTTCTTGCTTAGTAGTTTTTACTATTCCATCTGGGTGGGTTTTCACAGCTAATAGTAGTTCTCTGGCAAAGATGATATGTTTTTAAAGACTTTTTTTTTTTCTCTTGGGTTTTGGTTTGGTTCAGTCGTTGTCATTCCTCCCCCCAAAAAAGAATTCTAGAGAGCTGAGAAAACAGCTCCCTCTGGGGAAAAAGATAGTGCTAGTTCAAATGCATACAGGGAGGATCCTACCAACTCTGCTCCTTGCTTTCAGAGTGTAGAGTATGCATAGTTCAGGCTTTTTGTACAGGTTTTTCTTCAGGGTGTGGTAGTACAAGTAACAGCCAGAACACCTGCCAGCTGTGACAATTATGACTACAAAATCGGGTAGAGAGATGATGTTTGCTGCATGAAAAAAAGAAAAATAGTTAGTACATGTTTAGTAGGTAGTACTAATAGTAAAATGCTGCTATAGTAGGAAACCTAGTATTTGAGTTTTGGATAGGGTTTTTTGGGGTTCTTCGGGATGTTTTTTGGAGTTTTTTGTTTGTTTGTTTTACAAAAGCTGTTAAGATCTGCAGGTTTGGTAGTACCACATTCAGTTTATGTTTCAGGGACTTTGTGAGGCTTTACCAATACACGAGGAATGAGTTTCCACAGAAGGTTGATTCTCAGGTTGCATGTGTAGCCAAGATTTTAGTTGTCTCTTACAGCATTGGATATGGTTAATTCAGCACTGTTGAAATTTGGAGTTTGCCTGGAAACTGTGCAGGAGTCCAGCTCCAGTCAGCACAATCCTGTAGGTCTTATTTCATTTTTAAGTAATCCAACAGAGTGAACCACTGATACTTCAGGTAATTAATGGTGGGTTTGTTCCATTTTCTTTCTTTTTAGACATTTATTAACATGTTTCATCATTGATTCTTCCCTCTTTTCAGATACATCTGTCAATAGACACTATTAATCTATGTTGTGCTGTTAATTTAGGTCTGATGAATAACAGGAAGAATTAAATAGCAGGGATATTTTTGTGCAGGTGTTCCAAGCACAGTTGCAGGACCCAGAACATGGAGAATTATATAGCATAGTGCACAGGTATAGAGAGAGCGTTTGACCAGAAAACATTTTCCTCACACTGCCATGAACTTGGAAGGTCTGGATTGGGTGTGCTTCCTTGGCACCCAACACAAGGCAGGTGTTTTCTACCTGTACAGCTCTTTATCATTATATAATGGAACCTGGATAGTATTTCATTTTAAATTACTGTTTTTCAGTAAAACAATGGCTAGCCGTATCTCTGGCTCTGTAGCAAGTGAGCTGTTTTCATCAGCTGCCAATGCACAGATATTACCAGTTTTCTATATATAGAGAACTTTCTGCATTACCAGAAAGAACCTCTTTTGTAGAAAAGATCTTCATAGGCAGCTTATATAACCTTTGCTGGGGATGAGTTAAGAATGAAATGAGTCTGTTGACATGGTTACTGTATAGGTTCTGCGGATCATGTAATCAAGAGGCAATTCTGAGGTGATGAGTGATGACATCTCATGAATTGACTTCTTCAGACTAGTATGCAATTCAGTTTTCCAAAGTTATGAGCAGTCTAGCCCCCACACAATAGTGACTGTACTTGAGTGCCCAGCTGGCGCACTTTAAATTAGCAGTCATTACACTACTGAGTCACTTTTGAGTGTTGTCTGAAATTCACTGATGCTTTGCATCCTTCACCTGTGGCAGGTTCGTTTAGCTTGATCTGTATGTTTCCATCCTGCTGGCTAAGATTTATTTCATTCTTTCTCCTAGTCACTAAAGACATTAATTGTATTCAGTTTCTTGTGATCAGTTTGTATGGATGTTAGTGCTGTTTAATACAGTGGATCTACGTATAAGTATATATATAGTTGTTTTTTTTTTTATAAAAGTAGCATTTTGGTCCTGCCTTTGCATTGAAACAGGTTCAGTTGCTACAAGGCTTAGATGCCAAATTTGGCCACAATCCTCTAAGGTAGTTCTCTTCCTGTAGTGTCTGCATTCCTTTTTTAACTAGCCTCCTCAATATTTCCAGCTTTCCTTCTGTTACAACATCTTCATTATGTTACATTTTAGAAGTGTTTCCCTTGTCCAGTTCTGATCCAGATGTGCAGTTTGTGGTCCTTCACTGCACTTGCTCCAGTATGTCCATGTCTTTCTTGTGTTGGGGAGCCAGAGAGGGTCATAACACACCAGATGATCTCACCAGGGATGAACAGAGGGAAAGGATCACCTGCCCTGCTATTCTAATGGGACCCCAACATAATGATACAATTGTATAAATAGTATAAAAGCATAAATGTAGAAGTGGTATAAAACATACAATTGCACAGTGTAGGTTCCAGAAAACTGTGAAGTGGGTAGGATTAGCAACAGTGTAATCTGCTTTGATACTGAAAAACAGGTAATTGTGTAACCATATCCCACACACATCCAATTTGTTGGAGTAAGTTGGGTTTTGCAGGCAGTCCTCATGGATGAGGCTGAGAATCAGCCCCCCTCCTGGGATGGAAGGTAAAAGATGTTTGTGTTCTACCTCGGGTATGTACTTGCAGAAAGAGGCAATTTCTAAGAAAGCAAAGGCATGCAATTTTTAAGGTTAAATATAATCAGTTAATTGCACATGGAGTAGGAAAGGACTGTGTTTAATTTGGGGAATGGTGAAATCAACTGGTTTCTAATTTCCTTCACAGTTTACTTCTCTGTAGCTGTGGTACAAGCAAGAGCCAACCAATATCATCTGCTACCATTAGGAAATCTCTATGCTAGTCCTTACCCTTGGCACGTGGTAAAGTTGCAACTGAGCCTGTGAGAAGGAATTAACGGGGAAAATCTAATTCATGTTCAAAGGTAAACTTTGACCAATGATGAATAACAACCATGAAAGTAAGCTTTTCCTTATGTTGTGTATCATTTAACTTCATCGTGTTTTCTTTGCTTTGCGCTATTTTTGCAGCGGTGCAGGCAGGGTAGAAGTACGGAGATATCTTTAACATGACTGGGTTTTGAATGCCAGCTGTTGGTGCTTGTCTAGCACCAACTACTCTTGGAAGTGCCTGCTTTAATTTTTACTTGATATTCATAGAGGACACTGCATAGAAGGATGGGTTTCACTGTTTCAGGAATAAAAAAGTAGGTACAAAATGCAGTAGGGCAGATGTATTTTTGTTAGCTGTGGATTTGGCAGGAAAGCCTCCCATGCCAGACATGGTGTCACTTTTCACTCGAGGCAAAACGCGATCTGCATCCTAACAATCCCTAGGTGATTGTGCCCCCAAGAGAGCACCCTGCTAAGATTGCCCCCACAGACTGTTTAAAAACGCAGTAAAAACTGTACGGTAGCTACAGTATTGGTCAATCAATAAATGACCATGCAACAAAATAAAACAAAATAATAAATAAAACTTATAAATTACAGTAAAATCAGCCCCTTATTTCTCCTCTTCCTTTTAAAATCAACCTTCTAATTTCCTGTGAAGTAGGACTGGTTTTAGAGAGGTGCCACCAGCTTGGCTGCTGGGCTCAGCTGTGCCCTGCAGAGGGTTGTTGCAGAGCCAGCCGGAACCAGCTGGAACCGGCCGAGTCCGGCACAGAGCAGCCCCGACCTCTCTCACAGACGCCACTCCTGGCAGACCCTGCTACGAGAACCTGGCCACTGACACACAGGGCAGTGACGTATTGGTGTGATGCTGTTATCTCACAGTAAGCTGCTGTCACTTTGCTCCGGGACAGGCACATCCTTCCAGGAAGGAAACCTGACATCCTCCACTTGTGTGAAAAAAATGTTGGGGCTTTTCTCTTACGGTTAAGCTGGTATTACACAGTAACTACTTTAGAAAGCTGTGGATAGATGGCTGGGTTGGGTGGGGTTTTTGGGGGGGTCATGGGGAATTAGATATAAAAACAGTAAAGACCTTTGTGTACCCTGGTTGCATTAACTAGTACTCTAGTTGCATCTCTCAGAAGAACAACAGGGGTGGTATTCTGCCAGACCCTTCCTTTCTGCCTCTCCCAGCTGGGCCTCAAGTGTTTATACCGTATATGTGTTGCAGGTGTATCTCATATGGTCTGTGGAGGTGGCTTCTCCTCTGAAAATTCAGCTGTAGAAATATTACAATAGAAGAAGCTAGAAATATACCCGATACCCTGGATCCTCTGTACTCTTGGCTCCAAAACCCTAGAGGCTGACCTTGAGTACCTCTGAGTGCTTTCTACCACAGGCTCCAGTTGAGTCCAAGGGCTCAGCTGGCCCAAGGGCTACCACCCATACTGTCTCCTGTTTGATCTGTTCAAAGGCTTGTCAGTTCTTAGGACCCCAGTTGCAATAGTTCTTCTTTCATGTCACTTGATACAGAGGACTCGCAATCTGACTGTAACCTGGAATATCCATTCTGCAGAAAACCACAATGCCTAGGAAAGCTTGTGTTACTTGTTTGATAACTGGTAGTAACATGGCTGTCATATTATTGATCACATCCACTGGAATATGACATCCATCTTGCCATTTTTTTCTCAAAGCTGGATCTCTTGTGCAGGTACTTTGACCTTGCTTTGATTTAGGGCAAAACCATCTTTCAGAAGCATTAGGATTAGGATTATTCTTTTCCTTTTCTCAAACAATTCTTTCGCAGTGTTGCCCCATACAATGATGATGTCAATGCACTGTGGGTGTTTGGGGGCTTTATCCTTTTCCTGCACGATCTGTATCTATCCATGGAAATGGTAGTGCTGTGCTTCCATTCCTGGGACAGTCAGTTCCAGGTGTAATGGACACCCCTCCGTGTGAAAGGAAGCTGTGGCCTGCAGTCTGCTGCCAAGGAAATAAAGAAAAACACATAGGTAGTGTCAGTTGTAGCATACCACTTGATGACTGCCTCTGACTCTAGTTCATATTGGGGTTCTAGCATGGCTGGTACAGCAGTACACAATGGTGGCATGACTGTTCAGGCTGCAGTAGTCCACTGTTATCCTCTATCCACCATCAGACTTTCATACTGGCCATATGGGACTGTTACAGGGTGAGTGAGTCTTGCTGATCCCTCCCCTGTCTCTCTCGTCAATTAATCAGCTCATGTATGGGAACCAGGAATTCTTGGTGCAATATTGTTGACTGTGTACCTTCATGGTAGCAGTCAACACCTGCTGTTCTTCAGTGCACACCCCACAACAGAAGGATCCTCTGAGAGGCTGGACAAGGTAGGCAGCACAAGGAAGACATCGGTCCACAGGTTTGGGGAGGAAGAGAGATTCTCTTTGAACTGCCACAGCTGGCAGGCCAGTCTGTCCACCTTGATACCTGTCCAGTCCATTATCACCAGGGTGCCAGCATGTGGTGTTGGTGTGTTCCATACAAACTTCCGCCATATGGACCACATGCACTGCATTTTGTCCAGATCTTTGGAGGACTGCTTGTTGTCCAGGTTGCTATAAATCATCTCCACCACTACTAATTCCCTCAGATACTGGATGCCTTCCTCAGTGGTGGTCCACTTGCCTTAGTAGAGTGCACACCTTCCTTGAGGGAATACCTTGCCTTCACACTGAATAGGAACTGCCTCCAGAGGCTGTGGATTGTTGCCCCTTTTCCAATCCCTTTGCCCATTTCCTGGTCCTTAGCAAGGGATCCCAGCTGTTGGGCTTCCTTACCCTCTAATTTCTGTCTATGTATCTTAGTATCCCAGTGGCAGAGAAACCAGGTGATAATTTGCTCACCCTGGCTGACAGATCTTTCTGTATAATGTCAGCATTCTGGTTACACAGGTATGTCTGAGAAACTGAAGGGCCATTGCAACAAGGCAGGAAGCCTCTACCCTAGAGGAGAAGGAGGAAGTACGATTCTCAATTCCCTTGCAAAGTTGCTCCTGGGGAAGAGGAGAAAGTTGTAATTGTTAATCAACTCCATGAGATGATTCCCAGAATATTGGGATGGCAGTAATACATGGGCCAAAAACTAGATTAGACTCAAGGCTAGTGCTGTTATCATAGCGCTCTCAGGCAAAGAAAAACAAAGGGATAAACAACACAGCAAACAGCAAAAGCTGAACAAATCCTTGAGTTTGATGTACAAAGCCCTGGAGTTTGCTGACCCCAGCCAGCAACTAAGCACCTACCAGCTGCTTACTCACTCTCCTCACCCCCCAGTGGAATGGGAGAGAGAATCGGAATAGCAAAAGCAAGGAAAAAAAAAAAAGTCGTGGATCAAGATAAAGACACTTTAATGAAAATGAAGGAAAGGAGGGGGGGAAAAAGCAAGTGATGCAGACAGTCACTCACCACCTCTCACAAGCAGACTGATGCCCAGCCAATCTCTGAGCAATGGCTACTTTGTTAAGATTCTACTCCAGTTTTACTGCTGAGCATGATGTTATATGGTCTGGAATATCCTTTCAGTCAGCTGGGGTCCGCTGCCCTGGCTGTCCCCGCTCCCAGACTCTTGTCCACCCCCAGCCTACTCACTGTGGGGGCAGAGTAGGAAACAGGGAAGGCTTTGTGGCTGTGTAAGCACTGCTTAGCAATGACTGACATACTGATGTGTTATCAGTGCTGGTTTATCCACAATTCTAGAAAATAAATGAAGAAAATTTAACTCCACCCCAGCCAGACCCAGTACAGTGGAGAATCTATAAACTATGAAGTGGTATCGGCAATCAAATAAAAGAACAAATACTAAGCTCTGTTGTGTATATGTTATCATTAGTAAGTAAGGCAAAAGAGCTCTAGGCTAGCCAAACATTTAAACACATTCTAACCTTCAGTGTATGAGCAGTGACAATGGTACGATGATTGTGCCTTGAATGAACAGTGTCTGTATTTAGCTGGATCAGAGTCTTGAAGTTGCAGAATTATTGACAAGCTGCACATTAAAAAAATCAATAAAAATATGAAACGTAAAGAAGAGGAAAACCTTCCAGTGTGTGTGATCAAGAGCTTCTGGGCTAAGGCAGAGATGGGTGAAAAATGCTGTTTATTTTAATAGGCTGTAACTTCAATGTTTTAGCATTTTTAATAGTCTTGTTTGGGGAAGAAAAGAGAGACATGTTTTACATCACTTTGGAGTATATTCTAAAATCCTGTTTCTTTTTCTTTTTGGCAGATGGATGCCTTCTAGCCAACCAGCAAGTCCTACTGCTGCTGCATGTCTGGCAGCATCCCTGAATGATCACATGACTCTTGATATGGATGCAGTCCTGTCAGACTTTGTTCGGTCCACAGGGGCAGAGCCAGGTCTGGCAAGAGACTTACTGGAAGGTAAGGTTTCAGAACACAAGTATTTCTTATGTTCACTGCTTGCTTAAAGCAAGAACCAGTGATAAAAAGAGAACTCTGGTCTATGGAAACAGACATTTCTTAGTCTTTTGACTAGTAAGTCAACTCTTGTAATAAGCTGACCATAGATAGACCTATGGTATGTGTTTTCAGCAAAAGCCTTAAAAAATTCTTAACATTAGATTGCCATATTTTAGGTTATTAGTGGTCATGCTTAAAAGTATATGTGTCAGGGAGAGAGGGGAGGGGGCTTTAGCTGAATTTTGTCATTTTGAGCTGCCTGAAAGTAGTTCTAAGTGTTTCAGCTCAATATGCAAAGCAGCTAAGTTTAGTCTGAAATGGATTTACAGATAGACATAATGCTATTTATGACATTTATGATATTTATTTATAATAAAAATTATTATTTATATGACATAAAATCACTATTTACAGATAGTGATAGAGAAACCAGAGATATTTTGGGGGCCTGGTGATTAATATGCATACCTGAACTTCATGGTATGGGAGTCAAATGGCTAGGTTGAAAAACATCTAAGAAGCCATATCAGAAAAATAAATGGGTCTTTTTATTTATTTTATTGTAGGTTTTTTAAGTTTATAAACTTAAAAGTGGAAAGACACCTCTGATACTTGAAGACATTCTGTAATAGTTGGTTTTGTTCATTTTGTCTGATGTGGGCTAACAGTTGTGAAGATGGGAAGTTAGAAATGAGTAGGTGATATTTATGTAATTTGCGAAGTGGTTCTGTGGGCTTGATACCTGGACACTGGACTTTTTCCCGGAATTTTTTTTTTTTTAATCTTAATACGCTTAAAGAAATTGTGTGTTAAATCAAAGTAACTACTGAACAGACACAGCAGACTTAAAAGTATATATCGGGGTATATATATCCTTTTTGCAAGAGCAATTTCACTTTATTGTATGTATGCTGAAATTTTAAAATTTCTCTGTAAGTTCTTTTTTTCTCTGGGTTTTTCAGTTATAAGGAATGATATATTATGAACACAGAGGTGTACACGATTTTGCATCATTTCCCAAGTCATCTGTGTTACATGTAATAAAACCTTAGAATACCCAGCTATGAATATCATCATTGCCTTGATATATTTGAGACTTTTTTGTCTGACCGATTTGATCAACCTGTCATTCTAGCCTAGAGTCCATCTTGGTCTGGTCTTCTTGAAAAAGAATACGAGAAGGTTTTTCTCAGCGATATCAGGACAGATTGTCAACTATTGTGCTGATAGAGCATTGCCAAAATTTGAAAATAGAGTTCCTACATATCAGAGGTGGTTCAGAAGAGTTAATTCTCTTGTTTTCCTTGCAATATGCTTTCCTTTCTATAAAGGATAATGCTTCCAAATAAATATAGAATAGTATTTTTCTGTGTTGTACTTCTCATTTCTGTAGATGAATAAATTCACACCATGCATATTAAAAAGGAAAGAAGCAATAAGCAATTTAATTATTCTGAACAGGCTAATAGACATGTATTTAGCCCAGATTGCTTCCTCCTATGCAGGAATTTATTACAGTAAAAGGGACTGTTGCTAGTTCTGGACAAGGTGTGTTCACAGGAACATTTCAGTAGTTGTGGCTGCATTTGGTGTAACGCTTCTAATGTTGGCCTTGTGCTGGGGGATGGTAATTGATCCAGTGGTTTCTCATTTCTTAACAAAGACACAGAAGGGACTGCCAACCTTACACCATTATGACTGTCTTTCATAGTTGCCACAGTGTGTAGATGCTCTGGGCTCTATGGGCAGCACTGAAATCTATGAAGTAACTTCTTAAAAATAAACAATATTCAGAAAAGCAATGCCCCCCACCATGGTGCACAAGGCTATAGCAAATGTATCACACCTGGTCTTAGAATGATGATATCTGTATAATATTTTCAAGTCAAAATTTTAAAACAGGTGTGCACAGATATTTTTGCGGAATTTCAAGATTTGGTTGTAGTTTGTAGCCCCAAAATGACTGTTATAGTGAACTTTGACCCCAAAAAAGCTTGCTTGTGTAGACTCTCATTTCCATGTAATCACAAGGTTTGGTCAGTTCTTCTAGGGTCCCATAGCCCTTCTCTCTTTCCGATCTTCTCACAGATTCTGTTTTTATAACTTGCACTGAGTGTTCGTATCATCCTTCTTTGGAGTGTACACATCTCATTCAGAGCCATTTCTAATACTGTTTCCTTTGTTCACCTTTTGGGGGTAATTTCTAGAATTTCACTATCCTGTAGACAATCAAGGCAACCAGTTTCTGCTTCCTTATCCAATTATTTTAATATATTAATTGTTTTGCTTTGTCCTGGATGCATCAGGACAGTATTGTGCACAGTATGTGTTGTTCTCCCCGGCAGCAAATGGGCAAGTTAAATACATACTGACTGTTGCACAAATAGCTAAAAAAAAAAAAAAAATCTATACATTGCATATAGATTTTCTAAATTGCCAGAAGCTGTCCTAAATATTTCCTCTGTTGATGTTTCTATACTCTGCCTGTCCTGCTAGTAAAATCCCTGCCATTTTTTCCTGTTGAACTTTGTATTGAGCACAGCTAGTTGTCTCACTAAAACATTCTGCTTGTTGTGCTTCACACAGATCTTCCAGAAAGTGTCCATTCTTGATTTGAAATTAAGATATAAAGCAATTTTTAAAAAATAATAAATATATAGACACACATATATTGGTTCTTATTTTTTGAGTCTGGTTCTTTTTGCCAGCTCTTAGTATCCTAAAATAAATAATACTATAAACCAGTTGTTTTTCTATCTAATTTTGATAAGCTGAATATGTTGAGCTCCAAGCCTCACTTTCTGTCTCTATATTTTCTCTGTCCTTCAAAAAAATGTATACAGAAATGCTTTGGCTATTTTGGTATATACCTTTCTAGTGCAAAGGTTGCCTTTTTGCAATTACATTGCATATACTGCTGTTTGTACCTTTGGTCAGGTTTGCTTTAGTATTGCACAGGGAGCTTGTGGTCAAGTCTGTGCTCAGTTTAACATTTCAAATTTACCAATTCTAGAATTCTGTGTAGTTGCTTAACTGTTAAGGAGTTCAGGTTTCACAGACTTAAAATATTAAAGGCATTATTTCAGTGGTGTAAGAACTTTGTCATGCATATCTGAAAATGGATGTGAATGTAGACTTTAAAAGCTGCACCAAAATTGAAAATGGGTTTGTTTTTCTTGGTTCTGCCAAAGAAATTAATCTTGTTTTCACGACATTGCTATGTCTACATTTAGAAAAGCCTTATATCTGTCTAATCAGGTATTCATTGGTGGATAAAATTGCATTAGAAATTGCCTAGTTTGTCTTTGTCCAACGCACAATTTATGTTTCATTCCTACTTTTCAAATACTACTTACTCAGTCTGAAAGGCCGGTTGTAGGTTACTTGCTATTTGCTATTTATGTGATACAGCTATGGGAACTTACATGTACAGACTTGGAGAAAGTACGAGGAAAGGTACGTGGAGGCAGAAGGGGCTTAGCACTTAACAGCACTTAGGCCTACACTTTAGTAAGTCATTTGTCTTACAGTTTGAGTTTTCTTGAGGTTTTCTTGCAGATTGTGTAGAATGTTCCTTCCATTATAGTTTATTCTGATAATATGGTAGATTTATAAACAGCCCATTTATACTGTTAAAGAAAAATTTTGAAACTTGAGATTACAATCTAATATGTTATAGAGCTATGTGTAATGATTGATTCAGTGATATTTTCCATTAAATTGTATATACTTATTTCAAAACTAAGGCCTTTTGCTAGTTGTTCAATATAACAGTGGCAATATTTATGGCTGGATGTATTTTGTAAATGTTCACCATTTTGCTTCTGAACATCCCAGTAACTGCATGCCCACTTCTAGGATGAGAGCCCGAGGTAGCTGAGATCATGAGAAAAATCCTTTTGTGGCGATTTCATACAGCTAACCCAAACAGCATCTTATCTCTCTCATTTCAGGAGGCTCTCATCTACCCTTCTCTATATGAGCATAAATTTTTTTCTTGTGGCCACAGTGTGCCTGCATGCCTGAGCAATAGCTGAGTGAGCTATTTCTGGGCTGAATTCTCCAGATGATCTGTCTCCACATCAGAACCTGTCTTCCATCAGATGCCGCAGTACTCTCTGCTCTGTTAGTTGCTGGCAGTGTCTTGTGCATAGAACACTTCATGCTTGGTTTTGGTTGCTTCTTCTGCTTCTTGATACCTTTCTGTACTTTTTATACTGAAGGGCTTTTTCTTCCTCAACACTCCTTGCTTTCTTTGTCTGAATGCAGTCCTGGACCACCCAGACTACTTCCATCATTTCAGTTGAAGGAACAGCTTTCTACCAGCCTGACAAAATTCTTGGCTACTATTACTAGTATTAATAGTACTACTATTAACGATTCTTAGCTGAATTATTAAAACGAGAAGCACAGTTCTTTCAGCTTGGTTATGATTACAAGACTTCGCAATGTTCATCCTTGTTGTTTAGGACTCCAGGGAGGACACTTAGTTGATAGCTATTTACACCTTTGTCTCTAATTTTGCAGAGACTTTAAAGTAAACACCCAGCAGGAATTACCTTTTGAGAGCCTGCACATCTACAGATAGGTGTCCTCAAATTCATGGCATTTCCTAGACATCATAAATCCTGATGTTTTTATGTTAATAATTAGAAGTCAACCAAAGAATGATGAGTATGTCCCTGTGCAAAGAAAAGGACACCACAAGCTATTTGCTGACTGTACCACATAATAAATAAAATCATGGGTTGGGGAGAATATACGAGCACCACATATGTCAGCAAATTATAGAGTGGAGAGAGTGACTGTGACAGTTGCTTGGCTTTCCACGTAGCATTTGACTCGGAGGGCGTGGAAACTGGATCTGACATTACACAGTGTGATGGTTCAGGAATCAGATATGCTTGAAGCAGATCACTTTGTATCAAAAAACATCTGCTACAGACCTGCAGACCTGAGGTCTTGTCTCTGTGCACTTTCATTCAGGAGGAAGGAAGACTGTAGAAGTTTGTCTGTTTCCCCCCAGAAATGCCCACACAACAGATGATTAATTCAATCAACCTGCCTGAAAACAAGAGCATTCCCATCACTGTAAATCTTACTCTAACAACCTTTCACATAATTCCTTGAGACAAAGACTTCATTTTGAACTATGTGTATAGTTCAAAATAGCATAGTGTAAACCTCTATAGCTTTTCCGAAGCTTAAAAACACTTTTAAAAATTGCATTCAAATCTCACATTGAATCTTGTGCACCAGGACAGGATTATTGCCAATTTCTTTCCCCTGTACATTCTGCCAAAATATATTACCCCCTATTTTTAAACTTAAGATTGTTGGTATTATTATCCTGTCTTTCATGAGGAACTTAGATGCAAGGAATTAGATGGTTGAAAGACAATCAGATACGTTAAAAAAAGGACACAGTACATTTTGTATTATTGTAAAAGATTTTTTCCATTAAATGGAAGCGTTCTGTGTTTTCATTAGATTAGCCTCATTTTTTAAAATAGGAACTCCTGAAAAGCAGAATATTCTGTTAGAGTCCACTTGTATGGTTACGGTTGTAGCAAAACTCCACATCAGACTGAGGTTGTCTGTTCTACTCAATCTTCACTACGTGGGAGATCCACTTCTGATGCTGTTTGATTATACAGGTCACTAGTACCACTGAGGTCTTTCTGCCTTTGATATTAATTTTCTTTTCCCTCCATTTTATTTTTAGTGATTAATTGTTTAGCTCTTAATTGCTGAAAATACATACTCAGCTTTTAATCTCATTCATAGATATGTACCTCATGCACCGATATGTATCAGTGAAAATAATTCTGCTTAAGTGCTAGTAGTTGCATTCTTTGAAAATAGTTGTGTTCAATATTGACTTTAATAGCCATTTTCTCTTGATGTGTCTAGTGCAGCACAGGAATAATTTATGGGGCAATTTACTGTGGATGTATGAAAGGATTAAAAAAAAAGTAAGATTAAAAAGTATGTGAAAAACTTTTATCATACTTTCAATTTTCCTCCTTGACTCCAGTTAAAAAGAACAGATTCTCTGATGACCTTTTTCCTATTCACTAATACATGTTCTTTCAAGTTTACTCACTTTTCCTAATAAGCTGCTTATGGATAAAGGTGCTATTTCCAATATATTTTTAAACTGCTCCTTTACTGAGAAAGTCAGCATCTCAGCATTTGCGGGTCTTTACTTCTGTTTTTCTTTAAGTAAAATTAGTTCCAATTTCTTTGAATTGTTGTATTATAAATTATCAAACATCAAAAGAAGCTCAAAAAACCTCAGTAGATTTTCATTCCACAAATTAATTGCATCCACATAGTGAAGTCCAAGGGAGGTAGGTACCTATTGTTTTGGCCATGATTACAAATTCTTGAGAAATCACTGGCTGGGACAGTAGTTTATCAGTCCCCTTGTGGAAATAAAGACAGCATAAACCTCTGCAATTCTCCTGGAAAACCTGAAACTGTTGCTTCGTTTTCTCTTTGTGGCCTGACCTCCTGAGTGCTGCATATGCCACTTATATTTTTTTTTTTTGTAACTTCAGTTTTATGCTATGCATTCAGTAAATGTTTTTCCTGATATTAGGTCTGATTGTTCTAGGAAGTATTTGTCATTATTCTCTTACTTGCTGATGTCAGTGCCTCAATTTTCAAGAAGCTGAACAGATCATAAATTTCCAAATTTAAAGCACTGAAAGGAAGTGAGTCTAAAATGAGCCCATTTCCAAACTTTTTTAGATAATTCAATTTTTCACGTTAAAACTAGCCTATCAATTGCTGTGCAAAGAACTGAAAGAAATGTAACATGGATGTTATCATCAAAAATTATATACTAAACCCTAACCCCTTTTCCCCCACCTGTAATAGAAAAACTGGAGATTTTTCAGACATGAGAACTAGGTGAACGTAGTAGAAGGTAGGGAGAGCTGAATAGAAGGTTTAGTGTTGCTTTTTGCCTTCCTTTTAGTTTGATGGAATGAAAATGTGCTACGTTAGGGCCATCTAGATGCTCCAAGATTTCCATTAATTACTCAGAGATTTGGATTTCAGCCCTCACTTAATTTTGAGGATAACAGGAAAAAACAAGCAAACACACAAAAAAAATTTAACTTTACTTAAAACCAGGCTAAAATAAAAGCCCATGCTCAAGTGGTTAATGTTGACAGAGCAATTTAACTATAAATGTGACCCAGGTGAAAGAAACCTCAGCAAAATAGTTTGAAAGCAGCCCATGCTGCTTTTTAGGCATGTGTATCACTGCTTTGTACAGGATTAAATTAGGATATGTATTAGATTAGTGTCACAGGAAAACATGAAACCAGCTGCAAGACTGTCAAGATGTCATCTTTGTATATGCATGTTTGTTAATGGCAGCCAGACCCAAAGGCACCTTGAAGTCAGTGGAAAGACTTATTTTCCTCACTAAGCTTTGGTAGAATTTTTAAGCATAAGCAGATAGGTCTGCATGGTAGATAGGTCTGATTTCTCTTCAGCTGTGTTTGATCTCCAACTTCCACAATATCCAGGAATGAGAAGGGCATATCCCTGTTCCTTCTGGATAATCTAGGCTGACACCTTGAATCTCCCATGCATAGAAGAGCAGTAATGCTTGAGTTGTTAAGTATAACCTACTTAAAATGTGGCCTAAGGCAGAAAGAAAACAATGAAAGAAAATAGTTTAATCTTTAAAACAAGTTATGCTGTATTTGGTTTACAGTACCAGGGCTGTAGGTGTGGATGAACTTCGAGATTACTAATAAATCAGTTAGAAAACAGCTTAGTTTTCAGGAAGCAGCATGTGTGCCGGCAATGACCACCTGAATATAGGGGGAAGGCAGAAGATAAAATACTTTAAAATGCCAACAGTATAGATAACCATCAGGAACTGGAGGGTTTGTGAAATTGACCGTCAGTAACAATAATAATAATATAAAAATTCATGAAGACGTTAAAAATAATCCAAACTGCATCAAACCAATGAAATTTAACTGAAAAACTGCCCTTTTACTTCTATAAATGGTTACATTTATTTATATAAATTATGTGGTATTTCACCATTATATAAAAGTAATTGTTGTCTATTTCCAGCTTTATATAGCGCTTAATTGAGGTATACGCAGTTCACCGTTATTTCAGAAATCAGGAGATTGACTTTCCAGTCATGAAATGTATGTGGTAAAGGAGACTGACCCCATGGAAGATGACAGAGATGCAGTAGATAGATGTCTTCTCAACCAATAGTGTACATAAGCAGAATTCAAAGAAAACTATGTAATTAATAGAGAGAGAAAGAGAAATTTACAGTACTGTCATGTGATTGAGTGTACAAAACTAACTCCCTCAAAATAGTCTCTTACTGTCCTCTCCCTCAGACAGTTCCTTTTTTAGTTCTCTTGTGGAAGGCTTGGCAAAGGGAAGAGGAAGTTGGGCTGCTACCAATGTCTCGTTACAGAGAGATGAAAATTGTCATTTTCAGCTGTCTGTTCAGCTTTGAGGGACTTTGCATTCTAAAAGAAAATGAAGCGAACGTTAACGAAATGTCCTTGTTACATCATTTTCCTTTGAGAACATGGACCAAAATCAAATTGTTTTTATAAACAGGGAGAGTTCTTTTTCCTGTGGAAACTTTGCATTAGCTTTAGTAATAGTGGGGTTGTAATTTTTTTCCAATTTGCTAGTAAAAAATGCAAATGATTTAAAATATTTAAGGAATGGTGGCAAAAACCTTGAAAGTTACATTGCTGGTACTGGTTCTTCAGGAGTCTCTTTTTTTAAAAAATTTTTTTAAAATAGTATTGCATTCAAGTGTGAATTAAATTAACAATGAATATGGCATTAAATGTAAAGTAGATGAGCAGATATTGTACCTGATTAGAATGGTTAAAAATTCTAAAAGGTGTGTCCATTTTTGGTGAGATGGCAATAAAACTAAAATACCTTTTTTTACTTTCTTGTATCTGTCACGTTGAAAAATGATGTGCTTTCTTAATTTCAGCTTTGTTTCCTGTTCAGTTTTGTAGTCTTTTTGTGCTTCTATAGACCTCATTTTTATTTTCTGAAATACATAATTCTGTAATCTTGTTCAAGTTGTTTTCTCTCTGAGCTGTGTAGCATTTGGCGTCATTTTTCCTTTATTGTTTTGTGAAAGTTTCACATTAATTCTTACCAGATATTTTTATTGCTTTTGCTTCTTAGATATATGCACCAGCAGTTCACAAACTGTAAATACAGGCTGCACTGTAATTTGTTTGATTCTTTCTAACCCTACCCTTCTGCATCCTTTTTGTTATATGTTTTTGGTCCTGTTTAGCTTTAGGCAGAATTTCCTGCCCCCTTTAAAAATTCCATTGTGTCTATGTTGTTGCTGCAAGTTGCCCTTCATTGTGGTCCTTACAATTTAGATCTTTCCTACCTCCCCATCTCAAATTGCATCCTTTCTAGCATTTTGTTTATTATTAAATCAAGAATTGCTCGTGACCTTTCAAATGTTCTTTTTAACATATTGGAGTAGGTGGATATTTGAAAGCTTGGGGGCGGGGGGGAGTGCTTTATAGTTGCATGCTTGCTATTCCTACTAATTAACGATAAATGTCCTCTAGGTTTTTTATATCTGTTTTAGGAAGTGAAAGACAATAGATTTATTAGCTGTTACAACCCTGCTAAGCTATGCTGTTCTAGCCAAAAAAATAAAAAACAAAGCAAAAAAACCCAAAGACTAAATAACAGCATGTCGCTCGGGTCTTGCTGCCTGCATATTATCTGCCTGAAAAATGTAAAATCTAGTATCAGTACAACTAGCGTAGGCTGCTTAATGGGTGCCTGATTTTTGTTATTAGAGAGTACGAGTTGTGATCTGACAAAGCATGTGCTTAGCATTGAGCAAGCAAGGATTACTCATGTGCTGCAGAGCATTAAGAAGTCACTTTCTCCTCACAGCACAATCAAGCTGAAGACTTGACTAGAGAAAGACTAGGATAAAAAAAAAAAAAAAGATGGACTCTTATTCTCCAGAATAACAAGGGTGAAAGCAGCTACCTAAGACCTGTGAACACTACTATAAAACCTGAGTGGTGCTAACTCTACTACCTTTAAGAAGGCAGAGTGTATTTCTCATCTAAAAAATTACCATATGTGATAGTCTGGGAGCAAGCGGCTTGAAGCAGAAGTCCAAAGTTTCTAGTGCTCTTCTGCTTTCAGATTTCAGCTTTCAAGCTGATCAGTTTATTAAAATGTGGAGTGAATTGGAAATATATCTATTAAAAGAAAGAAATCAGGACTTTGTCAAGAGATCACTCTGAAACTTTGCCAAGAGATCTTCCAATACAGAGCACTGTATAGTTGTATTGTTGGTTGTGTTTTTTTTAAAACTGTGCAGTATATTATTTTACTTAAAACTCAACAAAGTGGTGGTATTTTAAAATAAAACCTGGGCAAACAAACCCTTGGCTGTCTGATAGTACAACATTTCTGGTTCTACTCAGGAAAAAGTAATTATGTAAATGTTTTACATTTGTTATAGTGCTATACTGTGTACATACTGTGTGCATGGATCTAGTGTGGTGAATGATGCAGCCTACAAGCAGCTTGGGGCAGAACCAGATATGCATCAAAACAGCTACAAGAATATTTCGTCCTGTGAAGTTTACTCTGGTTTGGTTTGACCTCTTCATTGGCATGCACCTGGTTTCTTAGCTGCAGAGTCTGAGTGACTGAATAAAATCAGTGGTTTATTCTTAATTTCTGACTAACCTATTGGCTCAGTAGTTTGTCCATCTAATTCCCAGTCTTGTCCTTGGGCTGGTTTTGATGCTAGAATGCCTCGAGGAAAACAGTAGTAGTCAAGGCTGAATATAAAAATTTAGGTCTTGGTCTTTGGTTTATCAAAAGTTTTCTAAGGAGAGGATGTTGTCCACAGGTTGAGAAGGCCAAGAAGGTGAGGTGGAGGGGCTAGGAAAGGTCAAGGAATGAGGTGTCTTCTCTGATCACAGTGTGGTCAGTCCTAATCACAGAATCACTAAGGTTGGAAAGGACCTTCAAGATCATCAAGTCCAACGATTAATCCAGCACCACCATGTCCCCTAAACCATGTCCTGAAGCGCAACATCCACACGTTTTTTGAACACTTCCAGTGATGGCGACTCCACCACCTCCCTGGGCAGCCTGTTCCAATGCTTGACCACCCTCTCGGTGAAGAAATTTTTCCTAATATCCAAACTAAACCTCCCCTGGCACAACTTGAGGCCATTTCCTCTCGTCCTATCACTAGTTACTTGGGAGAAGAGACCAACACCCTCGTCGCCACAACCCCCTTTCAGGTAGTCGTAGAGAGCAATAAGGTCTCCCCTCAGCCTCCTCTTCTCCAGACTAAACAACCCCAGTTCCCTCAGCCGCTCCTCGTAAGACTTGTGCTCCAGACTCCTCACCAGCTTCATTGCCCTTCTCTGGACATGCTCCAGAACCTCAGCATCCTTCTTGTAGTGAGGGACCCAGAACTGAACACAGGATTCAAGGTGCGGCCTCACCGGTGCCAAGTACAGGGGCACAATCACTGCCCTACTCCTGCTGGCCACACTATTTCTGACAAGCCAGGATGCTGTTGGCCTTCTTGGCCACCTGGGCACACTGCCGGCTCATGTTCTGCCAGCTGTCAACCAGCACCCCCAGGTCCTTTTCTGCCGGGCAGCTCTCCAGCCACTCTTCTGAAGCCTGTAGTGTTGCATGGGGTTGTTGTGACCAAAGTGCAGGACCTGGCACCTGGCATTGTTAAATGTCATACAGTTGGCCTCTGCCCATCGATCCAGCCTGTCCAGATCCCTCTGCAGAGCCCTCCTGCCCTCCAGCAGATCAACACTCCCACCCAACCTGGTGTCATCTGCAAACTTACTGAGGGAGCACTCGATCCCCTCATCCAGATCATCAATAAGGATATTGAACAAGACCGGCCCCAGAACCGATCCCAGGGGAACACCGCTTGTGACCAGCCGCCAGCCGGATTTAACTTCATTCATCACAACTCTCTGGGCTCAGCCATCCAGCCAGTTCCTCACCCAGTGAAGAGTAAACCTGTCTAAGCCATGAGCCGCCAGTTTCTCCAGGAGAATGCTGTGGGAGACGCTGTCAAAGGCTTTACTGAAGTCCAGGCAGACCACGTCCACAGCCTTTCCCTCATCCACTGGGCAGGTCACCTGGTCATAGAAGAAGGTCAGGTTGGTCAAACAGGACCTCCCTTTCATGAACCCATGTTGGCTGGGCCTGATCCCTTGGTTGTTCTTTATATGCCCTGTGAGCTCTCTCAAGACAAACCACTCCATGATCTTCGCTGGTATGGAGGTCAGGCTGACAGGCCTGTAGTTCCCAGGATCCTCCTTCCAGAATTTCATGTAGATGGGTGTCACGTTGGCAAGCAATGAGGTCACCTACAACATTTCTCTCCCTCAGAAGCTAGATTTAATAGCAAACAGTTTTCCCCCAGTGTTCACTAAAGATGTGATGCCCAAAGAGCAGTGTGCCAAGGTGAGAATGCACTCTCTGTGGAACCTGCAGTAGTGCTCTTACGTAGAGAATACTTTTGATTGCTGCCTCCTTTTCAACTTCTTTCTAGCCTGGGATTTGGAGTCTAGTGAAGCTACCACAGAAAGCCTTGGCACTGGACACTCAGTTCTCATCCCCTGCCCCTTTCTTCTACTGTTGGCACTTTTATGTCATCCCTGGTTGAGGCGTCCTAAGGAAAGCTAGGCTTTTTGGATCCAGGACCAAGACCTGGATCCAAATTTTATGTCTCTCAGCTTGGTCTCAGAGCATCAGATCACTGGGAAACCCACTTCTGAACACTTATTGGACTCTTCAAGTTGTGTAAATAGGGCAGAGGTTGGGGGTGGGGGAAAGCAGTCCTCTCTAATGATCAGGAAAAAGTGAATCATCTGAATGCTTCTGAGCTGAGTCCTACCCTTGATGTTCTTTAGCATTTTTTTAACCCTTTACTAATCCAGTTTGAGGTTGTAAGGCAAAAATGGATAAATGGCTTTTAAAACTATGTATTGTTTTATCTAAGTCTTTGTTTTTTCTTAAGGCTGCCAGTGCCTCCTGTTGTTATTCAAGCAACTATTATTTAGGACAGAAACTTTGTAATGTAACTGGGTTTATTTTTTAACTTCCCTTTCATGTAGATGCCTGCTGCCTCTGACACTAAAATGTCAGTATCAGCCCTCAGTCAGAGTGCATCTTCCATTCCTTACTCAGCTGCACCTTTTTTTTTGTTTTGTTGTTTTTCCTCCACATTGAAAACACTTGGTTTTAAAGCAAAGACCTTTCAGTCCTGTTAAATTTTTATACCTGCTGACTCATATAACACATGCAGCTGTTCTGGAAATAATTGTTCAGTAAGAGTATTCTTTCTGTTGATTTAGTGAATTGATTTGATTGCAGCATCCTGATCATGATTCACTACCTGTGTTTTCTAACCAGGTTTGTGCTGCTCCAGCTTTTTGCTGACTGATGTTCTCTGACCATTAGAAACCTTTAATGTAAACCCACTGTGTCAGTGCTGCTTTGGAGCAATTCAGTTGCTACTGACTGATATGGTGCTACCAGTGACTTGTCATCTGATGAGATTGTGTGTACTGAAATAACATTGTTATGCCTGTGAAATACCTTTTTAAATACAATAATATGTCATATAAACAAAGAAGTTAGCAGGCAGTGAACAGTAGGATGCATCAGATAAGTAACCGTAATTTAAAAACCAGACAGTCTGAAAAATAGTCTTGTGTTGTTTTTGTCCTCAGAGTGCAACAAAAAGTCATATTTCACTTAATTTAGTTGATGAAGCTATGCAAAATAGATTAATTACTTGTTGCTTCTCCTTCAACCTTGTCATGGAGGTCATGTCAGTACCTATGTTAGGTGTAACCTTTGTGGGATAGGGAAGATTGTTCCTTTCTGTTGAGGGCCTGTGCAGGAGATGACAATTAAAGAAAATAAAAAAGATGTGACAGCCGAGACTTGTGTGGGGCGCAGGGTCTAGATTTCAGAGAAGAACAGGCAACAGACATACAAACAGAACTTTAAATAATAGAGTGTTTTCCTAGGGACCCAGAGGGACTGTATGCAATTTGCTCCAAACCAGAAGGCTGGTGAAACTTGTTGGACAAGTAGCAAGACTGGAAGGAAGGACCTACCCCATAAGGCACTAGGGGGTTTATGTTTGATTTCAATGTTATATGAATTTATTTTTGTCCTTTCTGACCCAGCAGACCACAGGTTTTTTTCTTCTTTCAAAACTTAGTTTGGAATGTAATAAGATACAGCTTTAGAAATTCAAAAGCTTTTGGTATTCAAAGTTTAAAGGAGGAGAGCTAGATAGAGTTAGTTCTATTCATCTCCACAATCATAAGCCCCACTAGTTTCTTGAGTCATTTCCAGCTGAAACTTTCTCACTTGCTATGTCACAATGCTAGAATTCCTTGCTGAGATCATCTGCTCTGGACATCTCTGAATTTAATAACCTTTCTGTTTCTTTCCCAGCTTGTCCATTGCTTCTGCAGTCCATTTCTGTGGTCCAAATCACATCACAATTTTTTTAGATATGTTTACTTTTTTTAATTTTACACTGAATTATATTTTTGTACTTATTTGTATTTCTTCACATAGTATCTTTTTATAAATGCCTCTGTTTTTTTTTCCTCTCTTCCTTTCCCCTAATTCTTTTTGCTGCCTCCAGTTTCCTCTACTCTGACTTACGAATTTTCTTCTTTAATCCTCCCAAACTGATGAATTCTCTTTTTTCATGGGCAATGGGAAAAATTAAAGGTCTGTCATCTGTATTTACTTGTGAAAATATAAACCAAAAGGAGAGGAAGCCTTGGCAAAGGGAGCAAGCTTACATGTTTCCGGTACTCTAGAGAGTAGCTGAAAATGCTTACGCTAGTGTTGCGGTTTAACCCTGGCCAGCAACAAAGCACCACGCAGCTGTCCCCAGTGGCATGGGGGAGAGAATCAGAAGAGTAAAAAAGAGAAAACTCATGGGTTGAGATAAAGACAGTTTCATAGGGAAAGCAAAAGCCGTGCACACAAGCAAAGCAAAACAAGGAATTCATTCACCACTTCACAGAATCACAGAATCACTAAGGTTGGAAAGGACCTTCAAGATCATCAAGTCCAACCATCAACTTAACGCTACCATGTCCCCTAAACCGTGTCCTGAAGCGCCACATCCACATGTTTTTTGAGCACTTCCAGAGATGGTGACCCCACCACCTCCCTGGGCAGCCTGTTCCAACGCTTGACCACCCTCAAACTCACCCCTTGACTTCCCATGGGCAGGCAGGTGTTCAGCCACCTCCAGGGAAGCAGGGCTGCATCACACGTAACAGCTACCTGGGAAGACAAACGCCGTAACTCTGAACGTCCACTCACCCCTTCTTTCTTCTTCACCCCAGCTTTACCTACCAAGCATGATGTCGTATGGTACGGAATACCCTTTGGCCGGTTGGGGTCAGCTGTCCTGGCTGTGCCCCCTCCCAGCTTCCCGTGCACCCCCCGCCTGCTCATTGGCAGGCCAGCACAAGAAGCTGAACAGTCCTTGACTGCTTAGCAGCAACTGAAAACATCAGTATGTTACCAACATCTTTTTCCTCACAAATCCAAAACATAGCCTCATACTAGCTTCTATGAAGAGAATTAACTCTGTCCCAGCTCAAACCAGGACAACTGGTTAGTTAGGGTAGATAATATTAAAAAAACCTATTTCATGGAGATGGAAGTGTCTCCAGTTTGGGTGAATTTTTTTCTTGCATTCCAATGCTGGGAGGCTGTGGCAAATTTGGGGAAAGTGAGGCCAATAAAATTTCCTATGTTGGTTCTGTGAGGTTTAGAGCTTTGGTGCTGATTAGTGCTTTTGTTCAGGAGATGGGGACAACTCCAGGGAGATGGAGAGATTTGAAGAGAAAGGATTGTTATGTAAGATATATTTAGATATAGAAATTTTATTTTATGTATAGTTTCAAGTTGGTATTAGAAGTTCAGTTGCTACGTTGTACCATGGATGATTGCATTTGGTCTAAAACTTAGGACAGCAGGATTTCTTTTAGTCTACTGATACTCTGTTTTCCTATTACATACATCAAAGCCCCATCACACAGCAGTCATTTGCAGCACATGCGCAGTGATTTTTGTTAGATTGCAGAACTTAAGCATGAAAATATCTTGAGCAGGTGACCTGTAAGGAATGCCCTGACACTAGAGAAATGCTCTCTGTTCCATTAATATAAGTCCGTTACTCAAGAATCTGTACTGAATAAACCCAGGTTGCTGCTGGGTGCTATAAGCACTGCACTTGTACCATTATACTTGAATTATACTCTTTTGTTTAAACCTATATTTCCTAGAATTATATTTATTGTCACTTTCACTTTCTAAAAAATCTTTTACTTTATTGTTCTCATGATCGAGCAGATGATTTAAAAAACATATTGTAAGTTCCTCCTAAAAACAAGACCAAAGAAAACCAATCCCTACTCCAAACATTGATATGTGATCACATCAATCTTGGGAACACACTCATGATTCTTTGATGTTTGCGTTGGACAACTTAATTCAGATGATATATATAGTTAGAGCAGAGCCCTGACTGGATTATAGCTGTTGAACCTACATGGGATTTTTAGGGAAAAAATTATGGTAATAACTCAAGTTCTTGTTCTAGGATCTCTGACAATTTTCACTGAATATACGTTTTGTCCAACAGGCTTTTTAATAGAAAATTACAGCATCACTTATATAACAATTGCATATCACTGACATGGTGGTTTATATTACGGACTACTTGGGATATATATAACATTCTTGTTCAGTGATATGAATTCTCCTTTCTTAATTTTGTTTAGTACTTCAAAACCTGAGATAGTTTAGCTGAACCCTGTAGGTAACAGCTGTTTCTGCTGTTTTATTCCTCCTTCAATTAGGTTTTTGTTCTTCACAGAAATGACTGTAACAGTAATAGACTTTCTTTTATCTGTTTAAAACTGCTTTATACTATTTTTAGCTTATTCTCCTTTGTGTAAGCAAATAAGTTATATTTAACTGCATCTCTGGTAATGTAGCTTCTCAAAGTACCTAAAGTGGCAATTTTTTATGGTGTAATGAATCCAGTATTAGTCAGAATCAGGTTACTTTTGAACTCCCAAAAAAAGTGTTCATGAAATGCTGTGAAAATCTTATATAATTAGTGGGGTCTGTTTTGTTGCTATTAAACATTGATAATTTTACAATTAAAAACAAGTACTTGGAGAATGCTAGGACATCTATGTATTTTAACTTAGCAGGACTGTTATGAAAATAGTGTACAAACATCTCAACAATTTTTCCATTATTATTTTTTGAGAGTGACAAGTATGATTTCAAAATCAGTACTAGTGTAGTGGGTTAACATGGGAAGGTTTTGGTTGAGGGATGGGCTGCAGGGGTGGCTTCTGTGAGAAGCTGCTAGAAGCTTCCCCTGTGTCTGGCAGAGCCAGTGCCAGCCGGCTCCAAGATGGGCCTGCCGCTGGCCAAGGCTGAGCTCAGCAGCAACGGTGACAGTGCCTCTGGAGTAACAGAGTTAAGGGGAAAAAAATCCAACAACTGCAGCCGGAGAGAGGAGTGAGAATATATGAGAGAAACAAGTCTGCAGGCACCAAGGTCTGTGAAGGAGGGGAGGAGATGTTCCAGGCACCAGAGCAGAGGTTCCCCGGCAGCCCCTGGTGAAGACCATGGTGAGGCTGGCTCTGTCCCTGCAGCCCATGGAGATCCACACTGGAGCAGATCTCCATCTGCAGCCCATGGAGGACCCCACGCTGGTGCAGGTGGATGCACCTGAAGGAGGCTGTGACCCGGTGGGAAGCCCACACTGGAGCAGGTTCCTGGCAGAACCTGTGGCCCCTTGGAGAGAGGAGTCCAGGCTGGAGCAGGTTTGCTGGCAGGACTTGTGACCCCGCAGGGGACCCAGGCTGGAGCAGCCTGTTCCTGAAGGACGGCACCCTTCCCTGGAAGGGACCCAGGCTGGAGCAGTTAGTGAAGAACTGCAGCCTGTGGGAAGGACTCAGGTTGGAGAAGTTCCTGGAGAACTATCTCCTGTGGGAGGGACCCCACACTGGAGCAGTGGCAGAGTGTGAGGAGTCCTCCCCCTGAGGAGGAAGCAGCGGAAGAGACAACGTGTGATGAACTGGCCACAACCCCCGTTCCCCGTCCCCCTGCATGGCTGGAGGGGAGGAGGGAGAGAAATCGGGAGTGAAGTTGAGCCCAGGAAGAAGGGAGAGATGGGGGGAAGGTGTTTTATGATTTGGTTTTATTTCTCATTGTCCTATTCTGATTTGAATGGTAATAAATTAATTTCCCCAAGTCAAGTCTGTTTTGCCCATGACAGTAATTGGTGAATGATCTCCCTGTCCTTATCTCAACCCATGAGCCTTTTGTTGTATTTCTCTCCTCAGCTGGACAGGGGAGAGAGAGTGACAGAGCGGCTTGGTGGGTACCTCATGTCCAACCAGGGTCAACCCACCACAACTGAACAGGCTTCTTTATCTACGGATATTAGCCTGTGTTCTGTTATCACTGGTCATAGCAATATGATGTGGGAGCTTGGAAGCAAATCTTTTCGAGGATTCTGTGTTGGCAGTTTCCATGGAACCACACTGACTGAATCCTCTCACTGCACGCTTTGTTACAAAACACTGTCATATACTATCTGATTTCTGAAAGACTTTTAAAATCTCTGAGAGCACAAGTTCTCTCTGATGTATAAGATAAAAGGACCTAAAGTATTTTGTATTTGCATTCTAGCTGCTCTGTGAATAGAAAGATAGAAAAGTTTCTCACACTATTGTGCTATAACACTAATAGTCATGTCTTTCCATCATTGCTGCTAATTATTTATTATTAATACAACTGTACAGATGTGAATTACTACTCACTATTTTATAATCTAAACCTGTGGGATTTAGTGTTCATCTTAAATTGCCAGTTTCTGGAGCCATTTGATCAGAGCCCGAGCAAGGGAAGTCCTGGCGTTGATTGCCTTGTATGATAAAATGTCTGGATTTGCAGCAGAGAGGAAAGCAGCAGATAACTTTTACCTGAAGGTTAGCAAGCCTTGTGACACTGTTTCCCACAGTATTGCTATATTCAAGTTAGAATGTTGCAGTCTGGGTGGGTGGACAACTAGATGGGCAAATACCTGTTTTGATGGTCAAGCTCAGAGGGTAGTGGTTAATGGGCAGCCTTTCTAGCTGGAAGCTGGTAACAAGTGCCTGTACCTGAGGGGTCTATACCTGTTTAAAGTCTTTATCAGTGAGGCCACATCAGGTTTGCGGATGACACCACCTGGGGGGACCGGTTGATGTCTTCAAGGGCAGAGCTGCCATTCAGGGAACCTAGACAGAACAAGGATAATGACCAACAGGAACCTGATAAAGTTTAGCAAGAATGAACAGAGCATTGCACTGCACCTGGAAAGAACAAACCCCCTGCAATGATGCAGGCTGGCGTGCAGTTTGGCAGAAAAAGACCTGGAGATCTTGATAGCCAGCAAGCTGCACATGAACCAGCCATGTGCCCTGACAGCTAGGAAAGCCAGCCATATGCTGAGTTATATCAACAGGACCATAGCCCATAGGTTGAGGGAAGTGATTTATACCTCTCTACTCGTCATTCATTAGACATCTATAATACCGTATCTGATTTTGCTCCCCACCCCCAGTCCAAGGAAGACAGCTATAAATTGGATTGAGTTCAGGGGAAGGCTACAAAGGTTGTTGGGGGCTGGAGCACAAGTCCTGCGAGGAGAGTCTGAGGGAGAGGTGTTTGTTCAGACTGGAAATGGGGAGGCTTTGTGGGGATCCAACAGCAGCCTTCCAGTGCCAGTAAGAAGGTTATCAAGGAGTCGGAGCCAGGCTCTTCAGTGGTGCGTGGCAGGAGGGCAAGAGGCAATGGGTATAACTTGAGCAAGAGAGGTTCTGAGTGGACCAGTTTGCCCAGAGAGGTTGTACAGTCTCCATCCTTGATGTTTTAAAGACCAAACTGAATTAAAGCTCTGAGCAATCTTGTCTGATCTGATAGCTGACCCTGCTCTGAGCAGGAGGTTGAACAAGAGCTTTCCTGAGGTCTTCTCCAACTGCGATATAAAGAAAACTAAAACATAAATTAAATAAAAAAATTATCTTTGTCCATTTACTGTGTACTTTAAAGGTTTTTATAAATTGTGCATTTTTGTTGAGGGAGGAGTGGTGGTAAAATGGCTTATCCAAAGGACCTCTGTTTCCTTACTGATGCTTTAAGTAAGAGTGATTTCTCTATTTAAGTTTATATTTTAAGTGTATATGAAGATGGTTTCCAGGTTGTCAATCTGGTCACATACAGATGTGAGCAGAATGTCCTTTTGCTGTTTGGCAGGCAAAAATTGGGACTTGACAGCAGCTTTGAATGACTATGAGCAGCTCCGGCAGGTACACACCGCCAACCTGCCACAGGTGTTCAATGAGGGCAAATACTACAAGCAGCAGGAGCCAGAGCAGCCTCCCCAGGTGATGAAGGCTGAGCAGCCCTGCTTGCAAAGGCAGGATGACATTGCTCAAGGTAAGAGCTTTCTCCAGGGCTTTTGTGGACAAGCAGCTTGTCTGCTTGCGAGTTGTGCTTGTCTGGAGGGAGTTGGAAGTCGTGTGCCATCAGCCTGTCAACTGTATCACTGTGATGGGATTCACAGAGCTGCTGCTGGACCCTACGTTTCACAAGTTTCAGTTGTCATGAGCTTTGCCTCAGTTGTTTTTTTTTAATGTGTGGTTAAAGTACAAAAATACGTTGTCCCCAAGCAGTCCTGTGGTACATACAGAAGGAATTAATTAGACAGTGTCACAGACCACTATTGTATGTAGTTTGTATGCTTTTTGAGATCAAAAAAAGTTTATTTCAATCTTTGCCTTCTTAAATTTTTAAATTTTTTTCTTTTGTGGTTCCACAGAAGAAAGGACAGCTTCCTATCTCCCTCCAAATAGAAACTGAAACCTTAAGAAAAATGAGTCAACTACCTCTACCGGTTGATTTCCAGTAGAGGATGATAAGCATTAGAATTTACTTTTTTGTTTGCACACCTTTTATAGGTTTCATTGCAGATCTCTAGCTCTTTCTGACTGTTGGAATGTATTTTTTAAAATATACTGATCTATCAAGGAACTGTAGCTTGCACCAAAATAAATCTTCAGGTCTGACAGCTTGTCATGTAGGGAGGTAATAGCACTAGCTTGGTGATGACTGTCTGTGCAATCATTAGAAGGAACAGGGAGTCTTCCCTTCCTATTAAACAGGAAATGGTGTCAGTATTTAGTGAAGCTTTTTAAAATTGGTAACTTCCATTGATGGAATAAGAACTGTAGTGCTTCTAATGACTCCTTAAAAACACTGAATACAAATAAAGGGAGGAAGAGTAGCACACTTTAGTTAATAAAACTATGTCCCTTCATCCTCATTAGGATATAGCTCACTCTAAAATTCCATGTTATTAAACTGCCCAGTTTACACTGAAACGGCCATTTGATTTTTTAGTGGGTGTAATAGGTACAGTGTGGGGTAAGTCTGGCTTTAAATGCCTGGACTGACAGTAACTTTGCTACCAATTCAATATGTAACTGACTTCTTTATGATCAGGGAGCTATCTCTGACTGAAACGTGATACTGGCCTGAGGAGGATGTTCAGGGAGGAGCAGGGAAGGGAAAGGAGGGTCTTGTTCTGGACCAAGTACTTGGAATGCAGGGTGCAGCCAACAGGCAAGGACTGGGCTGTGGTAGGAAGGGGTGATGGAGCGGTAGCAAGGGGATGTCAGAGATGATATGCTTTACTTCAGTTCCCTTGCTTAAAAGTGATTTAGCTGAGATGTACAGGGAGAAGAAATAAATGCAAATGTAATCAAACCTTCTTTCCCCCCCCCCCCTTTAGGGAGTGCAATTTAGCTCTTAAAATGACAAAAACTTTGATCCATTGGAGAAACAAAAGTTCGTATTAATTTTTTAATAACCGTTACTCAGTTTGAGATGTTTTAAAAACTCTATTAGCTGAAGTGATGAGCTGCATTTAAGTAAGCTTCTTTGTTAATTTCTGAGGGCACAGAAGTATAGGAACTTCTTTTATTTTAATATATTGAGAGTTGATCTCTAAGTGCTTGTTTATGGTGGTATTTGTGAAACTACAGAGGTGAAGTTGTATCAAATAGTTTTACAAAAGCTTCCAGTACAATAGGGTACCCATTTCCAAGGAAAATCAGCAAAAATATTATCTAGCTTAACATTATGTAAATCCCACTAGGAAGCTTTCTGCATATTCAAAAATGTAAGAAACTCCATAAACCTGGTTGTCAACTCACTAATAAAACTCAGTAAAATGCCCAGGAAACTTCTAGTATTGATTTAAGATAGTCCCCAATGCGAAGGATGGCTAGAGAGAGCACAACTCTATAGAAGACCTGAGGTCAGTCAGTTTGGAGCACAGAAAGGCAGTGGTACTGTGGTTCTAAGGAGTGCCACTTCTCCGAGGCAGAACAAAACTTTATGCTGAATGTTAAGCTTCTGAGAGAAGACTAGTAACTTTGATGAACATAAATTTTAAGCAGCTGCAAAACATTGATTTCAGATATAAAAATATGAACAGGAATACAGGGCAGAAACTAAACAGAGGGAAAATATATCAGGTTTGGCTGAACGATTCATGGTTTAAGCGCTTGAAGAGTATTTCTGTTACCCATTTGCTGATACCAGAACTGAGGCCATAAAGTGAAATGATATGGCAGTAATATTTTGTCCCTTTCTTAACATTCTAATGCTTATTTTACTTTAATGACCCTTTACTGTTCCTTATATAGCATTTGTCCATAGAGAAATTCAATAAATTATAAGATATTAGCTCACAGCTGTATTGATAAAATAATGCATTCTTTGGTACCAGGCTTGTTAACTTCATCGTACTTTCTGAACTCCATGTTGTTTCTTGGATCAGGATTGTAAGAAAACATGTATGTGTAAAAACTCAGTTTGTCTTAAATTCAGCATAATGATGTTAAAATTTCTTTCAGGTACATTTTTCTGAGATTAAAACAGTATGGCATGTTGGACATAGAGTGATTGTAGAATGCTGGATTTTTTGATTTACAAGAAGTCAACTTGAATTAAGAGTTCAAAACATTAATTGGTTATCAGCTGTCTGCCAGTAAATGTTTCTTCCATGCGTCTTTGGAAACTTAAGTTACATTAAAAAACGTTTATAGAAGTACTTGTCTCGTTACTTTTACTGTTTATCTATTTTGCTAGGAGGGTGAGGTGCCTATGACTTGCCATAGGGATCCATAGTAAGAACTAAGGAATCTTTTACAGTAGGGAAATAACCCCAAAAAGGTAATAAACAAGAAGTGGAATTAATTCCCAAGTGAAATGAATGGGTATTCGCCAGACTTGGTGTTGACTGGTCTTCTATGTATTCTTATAGGCTATAAGATCTCTTTGGTTTCTCTACAGAAAAGCGTCTTTCCAGAGGTATTTCTCACGCCAGCTCAGCCATAGTCTCCCTTGCTCGATCACATGTCGCAAATGAGTGCAGCAATGAACAGTTTCCTTTGGAGATGCCCATCTACACATTCCAACTACCAGACCTTAGCGTGTACAGTGAAGATTTCAGAAGCTTCATTGAACGTGACTTAATTGAGCAGGCAACAATGGTTGCTTTGGAGCAAGCAGGTGGGTAAATACTTCAGATGTCAACAGCTGGGCAATCTGATATTTTGGTTGACATTTCTAATCATGCTTCATTTCTGGAGCTTGTGCATCCTGCATGGGAAATAAATGCCAGAGAGTAAAAGCAAATACTGAGCTCTTTGCAAAATGACACATATCCTGATCCTCTATTTCTTTTAAAATGTTATAGAGAAAACTGTCGAATTTACTTAATAAAACGAAGAAATGGAGGGAGGAAGGAAAGGAGGACTGATGGGGAAGTCATGCAGTAGAGAAGGACGCGAGTCTGGATGGTTGGAGGGGTTTGGTACTTCCAGTTCTCTTGAGAAAATTACATTGCAGTGACTAACAAGGGAAACATCTTGAAGTTTTGTTGCAGCTTACAGATTGTTGAAAATAGTTTTCAAATATGTAATTTATGTATTGATTATTATTTTTGTAATAAGAAACTACATAATTTTGAAGTAATACTTCATTATTGCCATGGGAAAAAAAGTTTTTTTTAAAAGAAATTTAAAGTTAATTTTAATTCAGATTTATTAGTAATTTAAAATTTTAAGTCAGTTTTGAAAGATATGGAGAAATGTATTTTAAATTAGTGTTTGTACCTTATGAAATATCAAGTATAGTAACGAACCATGAAATGAACACATCTATACAGTGAAACGCCCCACTCTGTTGATATAAAGGAGTTACAAAATCGGATTTCATGGTTGCCTGTGGAATATTGAATAGCCAGTTGCTTTTTTCTGTTGATTGCTATACTGGCTTGTGTAAGGCTGTGTATTCATCTCAAAACTTGGTGCATAGTCATACTGTGTGTGTTCAAACTGATAAACTGTTGCTTGTTATTGGTCAGGGCACTGCATCACAGTATTTAGGCAGGACCTCTGCTTATCTGATGTCACCTTGAGTACTTATCATGTATTGTCATAGGCTCATTTTCTGGCTCTGGTATTTGAAAAGCAAGACATACTTAGATAATAACATCAAACAGTAAATACTTAAGAAAAAAAAATAAACAGTACTCGGAAGGCTGCCTTCTGGAAAAAAATGGAAAAAAAAATCTAGAGCTGATGTCTTATAATTCATACAGAGCTGGCTGGCTTTGAACTTGAAACTACTGAATTTTCTGCCTCAGCATTCCTCTCTCAAATCTCTCTGAAAATTGGAATTTTCTTCATGTTTCTTTAATTAGGGCAATAACTTGACTCACACTGGAAAAGGCCCTTTCTCCCCAGAGCCTCTTGCGTCCTGGAAAGGAGGGTGTTTTACCATTTGAAGTGCTTGTGGTTTTTATCACAGGTATTCTTGTAGCCTGCGTAGGCTTAGTTTACTTATGTGAGCATTTCATTCAAACAAACTGGAAGTCCCCTGGAAACAGTTCTTCAGTTCAAGTAAGTTAAACAGATCAAACAGTGAATATTTAAGAAAATCATGTAAGACTTCATGTAAACCGACCTTTTGTCTCTATTTAAGACATAAAGATCTTGTTTCCTTTTATTTCCTGTCTATTTTAGACATATTGTTGTCTGAAATGAAGAGAGTGAATTAATAGGAAAGTGACATAACATTAGACATTTTATTCTCTCCTACCAATAGAGGGCCCAGTTTGACTATGATTTGGTCAGTGACATAAAAAAATTAACAAGTAAGGTTCGTTCCCTACAAAGGGCCTAAGTTCTATTTCAAAACAAAACAAACCCCATGAAAGACTGCAGCTTCTGTAGCTGAGGTTGAGGATATTGTTAAAGGAGAGAGAGAAGTGTGTGCTTGGGTTTAAGGGCATGAATTTTGAGAGAAAGGAGGGGGGAAAAAAGGCTGATTAGGCAAAAGGAGGAGGAACTTTCTTAGGAACATAGAGTAGCTTACTAGTCACAAAGCTGGCTTTGGGAGGACAAAATTACTGTTAACAGACTGTTGCCCATGTTGTCTGAAGTGGCCGTATGGGCTGGATCTCTATAAAAAAGTCTGTAAAGTTTTTATATTCTCTTTTTAGATGCTTATGCACTTACTACTATTACATCTACTTGTGAAAGAGTGTTCAGGTTCCATCCTACCTGTATAGAAACTCAGAGCAAAATTCCCGGGCATGCTGTGTGAGATTGTAAAGGAAAGGCCCAGATAAAGGCAGTATGATGTACTCGCTCTCTGCTGCTGCATTGTGTCCTCTATGCTTTCTGTGATCACTTCCTGAATATATCTCTTGGAAGATAGAATTCACCACATTCATGAAAGCATTTTGGGGTTTTGTGCATCTTATAAACTCAGCTGTTCATTATTGCTTGAATTGGAATGAGGTCAGCTTGTAAGTAATGGGCGGACTGATCTCTGAGTGCTCTTGCAGCAATCAGTGTGGTTCTTCGATAGAGGACGGCTCAGAGAGTGATAAATGAAATCTGTGTGAAAGGAATTTCATGATTCTAAATATTTTGCTGTGGCAAGTTGGTTTTCATTATATAAACGTGTTCCCCTGTGTGTCATTAATGTGTAGGCTGACAGAGATATTATGAAATCTTCTGCTGAGTTCTGATGAATTAAAAAACCATACTATAGGCAGAAGAATTGCTAGTGTAAAACAGTGTTTTTAATGAAAAGTTGTTTCTATTGTAGTGTTGAAATATAGTTAAGTACAAAAATTAAAAGTAGACTGTATGAACCTTCAAGAACATTGCTTTCCTACACTTTTCTTTCTGTGCTTAGGTTTGTGCTTTCTATTAAGCACTTTTATACAGCTATAGGCAAAATAAACAGTTGTATGTTGTTAAGCCTGGGTTTCACATCCCCAGAAGCAAATCCACTAAAATTCTGGAAATGTTTTACTTCAAACTTTTAAAAATTAAGCTTTGTTAAAGAAAAATCGATGTCTTTTCAGATTGTAGAAACATTTTCTTATCCCAGAATTTTTAAAACAGGTTTTCACATGGTATATGCAGGTTGCTGGGATAGCAACAGTTATAAGTACAAGAGAACTGTAATTTCCTGATTTCCAAGCTTTGAAATGCATGTTAGTATAATTCAGTTCTAATATGAAAGACAAATATTGTATCACAGAGTAGGACAAAATGCAATAATGTTATAGAAAACCGTCTGTCTCAGATTATGAAAGAAACAAAGAAAACCAGTAATACTGGATCTGCAGTTACCTGCAGATACCTGAACTCAGTATCAGTTATCTGCAGCCAGTTAGGCCTTGTCATATATTTCTGTGCCACCTTACTTTATGATCTTTGATTTGCATTCCGGTCAGTAGCTTCTGTGACAGTCTGTGTTGCTTATGCATCAGGCTAAAAGAGAAGTATTTACTTGATTGCTCAGTTTTACTTATTTCTACATGCACAGCTCAACATTACATTTCAAGGACATTACTAAATATGAATAGCCTTGTAGATTCTACTGCGAAGCTGATTTCATCATCTAGACTAAGAGTGAGAGCTCCTACAAGAAGGTCCTTTGTGTGAAGTACAGACAATGTATTGGTAAATGCTTCATTTATTCACTCATTTAAAAAAGTAAGCAGTCATTGAATGATTAATATAAGCCCATGTAGAAAATCTGTTTCTGTAATTTTCTTCATGTCAATACTTGCAAGTACACATTTATTGTATGAAAGGACTAAAAATAAAAACAAACAAACAAACAAATCCTCCTGGCTAGTCATGTAAGAAACACGTAAAGCATAGAAGTAGCTCTGCTGCAATCTGGATTTGAGGTTCCTGCACCCATTGCTAATTGACTACTCTGAGTGCGCTGAGTAATCCTCTGTTGACTTAGCCAGTCAGTCCTGTGCACACCCCAGAGCAGTTATTGCTGTTGGATTCCAGAGGGGAGTTGGTGAGTGTTTAGGGTGTAGCACTGCTTTTGAGAATATATGGGGTGTCCAGAATTAGACTTGCTTTGGGAATTGAAAATGTTATTTTGTGACTTGCTCGTCTTGGGGAACGGATGACAGGTGGATTTCTGGAAATACGATGTGCTACAGAAATGAAAGAAAGGCTGGTTTTAGCCTAGTTTCTTAGGGAAACTGAGCTTGTGTCAGCAAGCTGTCTCTTAAGATTGTACCACTGTTTATTTTTTAAAATTAACTCTGCCATTTTCAAACATACTTGTGAGTAAGCTCTTACAAGTTTCATAAAAACAAGCAGCTAGCTTATTTTCGTATTTCTGTAGAAGAAAATGTTGCAATGTCAAGATTGTTTATTAAATGCTACAGAATCCAAATGGAAGGACCTCCAGAATGCCCAACCACAAATAAAAGAAAAGTCATCAGAAGTCTCATCTTGAGCCACATGTATGACAAGCACAGGAAGCCAGACATTGAGTCCCACTGTGCACAGATCAACTTGTTTTCCCCAGTGAGATGTCTTCTCATCAATGTTTTTAAGGAGTTGGCCTAAGACCGGTTTACTGAGCTTTATGAAAGAGTACTGTTAATAGTGCAGTGAAATGCGTTAAAAGACCATCGTGCTCAATCTGAGGTAAAATTGTACAAGCTGTGACATGACACCACACTTTTTCTCATTTTTAACCATCCTTGGTATTCTCTTAATATGTATTCCATTTTTTCTGTAAGAATTATGACCTACTTTTGATACAATAAATGCACAGTGGCGTTGCAGGCAAGAAACTGACTGTTTGCCTTGGAGGCAGTGATGCGCAATCTAGCTTTGCAGTGAAACTTTAACTATGCTCAATCACAGAGAGCTCGAGAGCGGGGCTCATCCTTTGTAGCATCTCCTTTTCCCCTGTCAAGGGAGAGTTATATTACATTGCTGTTTATTAAGTCCTTGTAACTTTTTGGTGGTTAATTCTACCAGAAGAATCCCAAGTCTGCAAAGCCATTTAGTTTATTAGTAGCTTAAAACAGAAAAAAGAAAATATGGACTGGAGAAAATGAAGAGGGAGCAAAGGATTTGTGCAGAGTTTCTACAAAGGTTCTTTAGTGTCAGGTAACCTCAAGTCTGGTTTGAATTTGGTTGGATTGTATGTGTACCACCAACCCTCGGCATGTTTGGGCAATGAATACTTTATAACGGACCTTAGTAAGCTGGAGGGCAGCTCTGTAGAAGCATCTTTATGGGATAGTCATAAGCTAGAATAATTTCCGTAGCGTATTTTTTTTCTTCTCGTTTATACTGTTAACGGAGTTTTGGATAGAGGACACCATGCTGAATGCTTTCTTACCTTCTGTAGTAACAGTGCATACGAAATTGGGAGCTGATATCGAAAGCCAAGCCTGGCCTCTGTTAATAGTCAAAATGCATTCTCTGTTCTCTGCTGCCTTCTTTTTGAGCCATTCAGGTCATATAACCATCTAGAATCCTCTTTGGCAATTTCCTTTTGTAAGTCCTGCAGCAAGAAACAATACACCTGTGTCTTGTAATACAATATGGAGGCTTATGAAAATAGCACTTAAACCTTTCTAGTGTCTATTAATAATACTCCAACATCATGAATATTGTTAGGTAATACCCATGTTTAAAAATATTTATTTCCTTTTCCTCAAATACTGACTTTTTCAACCTAACATTTACGTAAGGCCAGCTTATGTTCATGCCTACAGTTGCAGTGGATTTAAATAAGGTAGCTTTTGATGTTTGCATCTTGTTCTGGGAGTCATCAGATAGTAAATTTTAAAGTAGTGATATTGTCTGCTTTCAGACAAGCTTGCAAAACTTTCTCTGAGATTCAGCTTACCTTCTTTGCATGGAATACAAGATAGATACGGTTCTGTATCAGAATGGCTGATTCTTGTTGGACCCTGCAAATAAGGCAGCAGGGGGAGCCATTATATATGCTTTGTGTTACGTGAAGTCTGATGCGCACTATGGAGTGCAGGACTACGATAATATCGGAATACAGAAATAGCTGGCAATTTTCAGCCACGGGGGATACTAGATTCTGTTAACATTTCTTCTGAGTTGTATTATGCAAAGAAAGGGCAATATTGTGTGCTTGTGTCTGCCTCTCTGATTGTACGTTGCTAGAGCATAGACCTGGATAAGAATTTTAAACTTGATCTAAAATGAAGATCAAATTTTAATGTACTAGCATATGGCTCTATTAATTTTCAGAGTGTTTTTGCTGTAAAACAACAGATCAATTTCTTGAAATTGTGTTTTTTACTATTAAATAGATTTTGTGAGAAAGTAAGAAGCAAGATCAAGTAGGAGACCAACAGAGGGAGGGAGAGTGAGAAATGGGCCTAGTTTGTCCATAAATACTGTCTTATCATTATCAAAGCAGACAGAAATAAGCCTGACACAGAACTGTTTTCATTTAAGCTCCTCTTTCCTGTTGTTTCCCTAACGGGATCCACTATAACCACTAGCTTTGAAAAATGAAAATGCACCACTTTTTTTGTCATAATCCAGTGCATTTCTGCTAATTTTTTAGTCAGCTGTAAGCTTTGTGATGTTAACTAAGCCCACAAACATTTTTTGCATAATCTACTTGAAAGCAGATAACTTTCATAGAAACCTACTGTTAGTCAAAAGATTCATAAACACCAGACTCTGGCATTTATTACCAATCTGCAAAGCAATACCAGTCATTGTTTCCTTAAGTCCTAAAGTCTGTCTGGTTTAGGTCTTGTAACTGTGCTTTAAGCAGCACCTTCGTATAACTCATTACTGAATATGATAACACTAAAACATTCTGCAAAAAACAGGTGGCAAGTTGTTATTTCACAGCCCACAGACACAGGAGTTGCTAAAAATGATAGCTTGTTATTTCAGATTTCTCTTTCCCGAAGGCTGTCCAATAACGCTGTAAGCTTCTTTAATGCATATTTAATTTAGAACTCAATAAGCCTAGTCTGAGATGTTGGGCATTTACAAACTAGCTGCTAAAAATCACATGAGGATTACCAAAATGTGCTTAGTTATTGGTCTGCTATGCATCTTTACCTTTACAGTATAGTAATTCTCAACCCATACTAAGTGAAATGTAATGAAATAGTTCTTAGTACCTGGTATAATTAACTGGGGGCACATGTTAAAATACTGTTATACTATTTTTTTGCACAATATGTATTACCTGCCATTACGAATAACCTTCAGTATAATTTTGTAATAAAAACCTATTAATGGAGAAAATTTTTTTTCATTGCTTGAAGTTATTTCTGTTTTGGGGATTTAACCTTAAATTGCCAGACTGAGTGTACAAATATATAGCTACTATTTCCTCTCAGCTTGCAAGTAGAGGAATTGGAGGAGAAAAAGTCTGCAGAAGAGGACAAAGAAAGAAATGGAGTCACCACAGGCTGCCTATTGCGTTATTCATTCAATTACTCAATTGTGCATTACCCACACACTTACCATAAGTCTTGGGAAATACACCAGCTCTACTCATAGTTATTAATTATCTGCTCTTCCTTGTCCCCAGAGCTGTTATACAATCAGTCATATTCTCTTTCTTTATATTAAAAATGTTCACATGACCATTTAACCAAGAGTTAACATTCCAGGAAGCTACGACACGGCAACCTGTGTGCCAGGATTATGTACTTCACGTGTTGGCTTTGGCACTGATACTCTTCATGGCTTTATTTGCTTCATCTAGATACTTCAAATATCTGTTCTCTTGTCAGTCTTTGTCATAATCCATCTCTGGTTTATAATCTGTACAGCATGCTTCATGTAGCAGTGATGGATAAGCGGTTCTCTAAATGTTCTCAGAGAGAAAAGCCATACGCTTTCCTACACCTTGGGCTATGCATTTGATCTCATTTTAATTCTCTGGTAGTGTAGCCGTTGATTTTAGTAGGTCTAATCATGACTTACACTATGGTAAACAAGAGGAGAATCAGCTGTTGAAATAATCCATCTGATTGATACAGTAGCACTTTCGTTAATAAACTTACCTAACAGCAATATATCTTGATTAACACATATGTATTACCTTTTTCTTTTGAGACTTTATTACTGTAACATAATCTGTCATCTGTGTATGGGAGGCCAATGTTGATTATGTCTGGGAACTGATACCAAGACTCATGATGGTCCTTTGAAATCCATCCCTGAATGCAGCATATGAGAATGGGAGATACAAATTAATTAAAGGTGCACTCTTCGTATTCAAAATACATTTAGGAATTGTTAAAGTTTGTCTGCCTCTTCTTGCTAATCTTTTCCATTTTCACTTCTGACATTACATTTCAGGTTTTTTGGCAGAAAGGATGTTCATTATCAACCTTCAACATTATACATCGTTGCTGTATGCCTGCACGCAGTACGTATCCTGTTTTAGTATCCACTCCACCATTTTAATAGATGCTGTCTTTTCAGGACGACTGAATTGGTGGTCCACAGTGTGTACAAGCTGCAAACGTCTTCTTCCCTTGGCTACAACAGGTGATGGAAACTGCCTTTTACATGCTGCATCTTTAGGTAAGGGAAAGTCTGTACATGAAACCTTCTGCCAAAAATATTTACCACTTTTCTCTATCCCCAGCAAAAGCTCAGAAACACAGCGGATGCAAAGACTTTTCTTAAAAGCCTGGTTCTGGAGCAATATATTCTTCAAATTTCACCTAAGTATTGTTTGCTTTAGGCATGCTTGAGAGAGGAAGGTAAAAATTTTACATTGTTATAAAAGAAGCTTTATTGGAACAGTATCAAAAACCATGTATCATAAACACCAGTGGTTTGCGTTTTCCTTACAGAGCCCAACCCAACAGCTCTGGAACAGGCAAATTCCAGGTGCCTCTGCAGGATTGTGGGCAAGAAATTGCATTCATTCTCTGGCTTTTGTTCAACAGTTCTCTTGCTGTCTTCAAGAATGCAACCAACATCTAGCTATTCTCTCTGTTGGTTCCCTGTAGAGTTTAAGTACCTGGGAAACAGAGTTTAGCTGAATTAAAATAATTTCCAATTGATTAATTAATCAATACAAGGTCTTTGAAGCCTTTTTTCAAATCAAATAACTAGAAACCTGTGAAGCTGGAAGTCTTTGATATGCCTTCTATATCCTAACCTATTATAAGGAAACTGATTTTTTTGTTGCAGTTACTAAAATATTCCACCACAAGGTGACTTTTTAAAAAACACTGGGATTTTTAATATTTTTGAAGAGACTTTTCTTTTTGAAAGAAGTAGTAAGAAAAGAGTTCTTGCTTTTTCCCAGGATCCTTTATCTTTGTCCACTTAATTTTGAATTAGGAGGAATAGTATATTATTTACAGCAAATTTTTGGAGTATTTTGACTTGCAATGTCTTAAATAAACATATTCAATGCCAGCAGCTGACCATATGGTAGTTGAAACGTAGTTGTCTATGGGCACATGTCTTGGTGAGAGCTCTGCTCTCTTTTATTGTAGGTTACTATTCTCAGCTACATGAAGAAGTTTTATTATCTTAAAATGAGCTTGAAAGCCTGTGGCTGGTTGTATTTTTAGCCTTCCAAACATCTTGAATGCTCATCTATTTGGATGTTGAAGCCAAGGGAAATTTACCATCATGCTGTGTAAGAGCTGGAGGCCTTTGGGTGTCGGTATCATCTGCGATTCACAAAAGTGCCTGCAGTTGTCATTAGCATTCTCGTGTGTGCAAGCTCTGTTGGTGACTACAGCTAAAACCAACCTGTGCATTGAATATTCCATCACTTGCAGCAAAGTTGAAGTTGCCTGCAAGCAAACACTGAAACAACTCAAATCCTTAGTCATTCCTTAATCAACGTTTAAACTTTGTTAGAATTCCCTCTTCTTGTTCATTAGCTTATCTATATTGACTGTTTCTTTAGGAAATCTTAAAAATAATGAGTGAATTATTTGCCAAGGAGGACCTTAAATAATGTATAAGCTATGCTTCTTATGCTAATAGAGCAATATTAATTGTATTAGTACTTACTATTTCTGTTTCACTGTAGCTTCTTTAAAACTAAATGTCATCTTGTGCTACTTCAGGGATGTGGGGATTTCATGACCGGGACCTTGTTTTACGTAAAGCACTCTATACTATGATGAGAAGTGGAGCTGAAAGGGAAGCACTGAAAAGAAGATGGAGATGGCAACAGACCCAGCAGAATAAAGAGGTCTGTATGGCCTAAAGACAGTCTTGTTAATATCATTTATGGTCAAAAGCATTCTTCTGAAGTTTGATGTGAAAGTTTTAATTGCTGTCAAATTCCTTGTGCTTCCATTTTGCATGGGGAAGGAGATACTTGTATTCAGAATTTTTGCATGGGAATGCAAATGTATTTGTACCTTGGTGGACATAAATATGCACAGTTTTGTGCCTACAAAGGTCTAAAATGAGTTTGGAACCTGTAGAAAATTTTGGGCTGCAAAGCTATCACAAGCATTATAAAATGAGTGGATGAAATCCACCAAAGCAGGAAAACCCCATTTAGGAAAGATTACCCAGAATGGTGAATTAGGATTCTTAGAGCTGTGACCAAATATCGAGTGGATGTTTCTTAAGTAAAATCATCTGTAGATTTGGTTTGACTGTTGACTAAAAGCTGTACTTCAGCATGTATTATTTTCTGAAGGTGTCTGTGCCTAAACAGTGGCTAGAAAAGCTGATTTCAGGAGTAATCCTGAATGCAATCAAGTGAATATGCTTAAATGTTTGTGACTTACTTGTAATCTGCTTTTTGTTGGCAGTAGTCAGTCAGAATATGGCTGAGCCATGACTGACTCAGCTACTTCAGGCTACCTGGAAGCACAGGGCGCAGGAGCACTTATATATCCTTTCTGCTCTTGAACAGAGGGAGAAAGCATCACCTGTCTGCCAAGGAAGGCATTCATAGTAGTTCCATATATTGGGGAAGAAGGCAAACCTCCGGAAATAGGCAGTAAAGCATGCTAACTGTGTTTGCAAGGAATTCAAATGTGTAGGAATAACTGGATTTCCAATGGTGGAGCACTGTCTTAGCAGCAGCAGACCCATACCTAGAAATGTAATCCAGTATACAGTTAGTGATTGAGATCTTTTTAAATAAGTTCATTTTCCTTGACCTGAATAGAAATGTTGAACCATTAATGGTCCAAGATAGTAAACTGTATTGTGTATGAAACTCCAAATAAGTTAGTCCTAAATACTGCTGCAGGATTCTGTTCACGTTTCGTACCAGCATAATCTTAAAGGTATTTCATTCTCTCCCATAGTCAGGTTTAGTGTATACAGAAGACGAATGGGAACGGGAGTGGAACGAACTGCTTAAACTGGCATCAAGTGAGCCTCGTACACATTTCAGCAAAAATGGAGGCACTGGTGGTGGGTAAGTTTAGAGTATGACAAAAACTTTTTTTAGTTTTTGTTCTCAGTAGGAAAACAATGCAGCACAAAGGAATGAAGATGTTTACAGGACCATCAAACTGCCTTTTCAACTGGTTGCAAATTTTTTTGCGTGGTAGAATATAATTATGTAAACATGCCATTACAATATTTAGCATTAAGTTTCCTTGAACAGTTACCACACCAACTTGAGATTACTTTGCATCTAAAAGAATCGGGATTTCATAAATCCTAATTTCTTTGTTTCTGGAACAAGCATATTGGCGGTAGCGTTTAGCTTCAGGGAGATGAGTGCCTTGTCTCACTGAAGATATATAGCTTTTCATTTGAGGAATACTTAGCAGAAAGATAGCTACTGCTCAGATATTTTCACTAAAACACAGAATGACAGAATAACATCACATCTTCTAATAGCGTTCTAGAAGTAGTTTGTCCCTGGATATCACCTTTTCTGTGCTTTAGCACAGCTTTAATGCCATCTTGTCCTAGTCATACATTTATTTCAGTCCTTTTTTGCTTTGTAGTTCAAACAGAAAATCTTCAGAGAGATCTTTTTTGAGGGCAAGTCACCAAGTAACTCTTCATATTTTCTACTTTTAAAATGCTGTTAAGCCTAAATGATAGAGAGGGGGGGAAGTAATATTTTTGGTATTAAAGCTCAAGATTAAATAATTGGATGCAGTGTCTTTTAAAATAGAAAGTAGAATATTGAGTTATACTTTGTAGTCTCGTGAAGCCCTTCTGAAAATCAATATGCTACTTCAATCTTTGAACAGCTATAAAAAACTCTAACTAAAAATTACAATAATTAATATTGCACTGGTAGGAACAGTTTCCCTTTCTTTGACTAGTCAAGTTTTTATTAAACCCATGTAACATAAATAGTGCTCTCAAATGCAAGAATTATTTAAAGATTGTAGGGGTGTTTATTTCAAATTAAACTGATTCACTGTCATCCTAGTAAAGTTTGATATTGCTGGAAGGTTCTGCATAGAGTAAGTCTGTATTTCTAAGAACCACATCAGATTCTTTTCTTACCTAATTTCCTATCTGTTTATCTAGATTGATTCCATAAGAGAGTGGCTGATTGCAGCTACTTTGATTACACTCTGCAAAGTTGCAATGTTTGCCAGTTACTGCCCGGTGCTAACAGACAAGCAAGGAAAGAGTGTGTTTTCTTGAAGACCCACTTAGTATGTGTGTTTAATCTTTGTTTAATACTCAATTAGTAGCATTTTAGTCAATTAGCCTGTTATAAACAGTACCATAAAATTTGATGGTCGCAGGGAAAAAACCAGTACTGTTTACTTCACTGCCAGCATGCATTTAGTTTATGCATTTAGTTTAGATTTTTAGAAGCTGTTGGAAAGAATGGATAAAAACACATTTGTGAAAAGGTTTAGGATGAAATAGTACCTACAAGCTTTAAATATGTCTGATGCGCATATAGAATCTGCTTTAAATAGCTGGTATGATAAACCATCCCTCACTTTCAGTGCAGTTTTTCCCAAAGTATAGGATTATTGACCAGCCTTAAGAATGCAGTAGCTTTAGTTTTTGTGTCTAGTGTTTATCACTAAAAATATTGTGGGTTTTTATTTGTATAATATTTGTGTAAACAAGTAGTGTTTGTTTACTCAGTGCATGTTTTTCTCTAGCTACTGTTTCCCCTGCAGAAAATTGTACGTGGTGATAAGTAAATTGGCAAATAGGGCATACAACACAATGAAAGTAATAAAATCTTTAGAAAATATTCTCTGGGCTTTGAGAATATTATTTGAGAATATTATTATATGTTCCTTTTAACCCTGTGATGTCAAAGATAGGTAATTCTACTAATGCAGGAAGCCATTGTTATGAAAATTGTCAGCCATAATGTGTCTCATTTTTTTCTATCTTGAGGATAAAAAAATAGATTGGTTTTCATTTTACTCTCTAGTTTGTTTCCTATGTTTGTAGATATTTTCCTGTTGACACACTTTAGTCTTCTAATGCTGTTCAATCCACATTTCTGTTAAATTTGGCCATTCATCACCAATTTTCTCTGGCCTTGCCCTCTGTTTCATTCTGTACGTCTCACCTATATGAGTTTCAGTATCTACCAGTCACAGGTGTCCTCAAATGTTGCATTTGCCAGTCAGTCAACCATCTTGACCTTTAGTTCCCAGATACTTAAACAGGGAGTATCACTATTATATAAAAAATTAATTTAAATTGTTTTTAATGTTCTCATTGTGGTTTGCATTTATATTTTGCAAATCAAAACAAACTAAGGATAAAGAGAAAACAGTTAAGTTTTCCTCTAAAATAGTGAAAGAGGAATCAGGCAAGAAACCTAGCCTATAAAACATGTGAATATGAATTCTCCTTACAATCATTTCAAAGACAGAATGAATGTGACAGAATGAATTATATTCTCAGTTCAATGTACCCATGTTCAAAATAGAGTCCTTGAGAAGGAAAAGGAATATCAAAATAGTATTTTTGAGCTGGGGTATATTACATTCTCTAGTTAGGTACTGTATTAAGAAAGCTTGCAAATTAGTCTTTGAATTGCAGATGAGGCATTCTCCTTTGGTGTCAGATTAGCTAAAGCATCAGAAGTTATATCAGCTTCAAAAGAATTCAGTGACAAGCCTAAATCTGGAATTATGCTGCCTCGTTGACCTTCAAGTTCTTTTAGTTACTTAGTCACTTTTTCAGAGTGAACTACATGCAAAGGAGATCAGCAATTGTCGCTAAATCTCCAAAGATTTCTTCTCTGAGAGCACTCTCATTCTGAGGCTTGGAAGTTGGGCGGGGGGGGGGGGGGAGATAAAGGGAACACAGAAAAACCTGGTTCTTGAGTTCTTGTTTCCAACATATAAAATCCTTCAAGCACTAAAGCTGACCAAACTAATTATGAAGCAGATTTTTGTTTAGAAACAAATTTGCACATCTTCCCATAAATGTAAAAAATAAATTTCAGGTTAACATAATTGTTAATTTGTCTCAGGGGAGGTGAACTGAAGCAATTGATTGCTTTCAAAAAAGGAAAATGTCTGTACCCTCTGTTTTTGTTTAAGAACCTAACTATTGCAATCCTGCTAAAGAGAAAATTGCAACCCATTCCTTCGCTTTGCAGACTACTATCAGTCAGAGATTTCAAAGCCTGTTCTAGTGCTAGATTGATTATGCCTGTTGTTAATCACTTCTTGAAAACCTGGTAGAGCTGAAAGCTAGATGTCATGTTGTGTTGTGGTGTGAGGTAATACAGATTTTGAAAGTGGATGGTATTCTTATTTAGTATTAACTGTCACCTTCTAGCTAGCTGTCTCATATGCTATTGGCACTATCTTCTTAATAAAGTCAAGTGATTTTAAACGGGGAAAGAGGGAGAGAATATTGCTGTCATCTTCCCGTGTATCATTAGAGTTTTATTTAAGGCAGAAAACCAGAACATTTAAACAGGAAGTACCTCTCATGCATTTAATCTCTGAACATTCAGCTTTGGTTAGGCTTCATTCTTCATAAAAAAGCTACTGCGTCCATCAAAGACCCTCATCTTGCAGAGAATTTAGTTTAGATCATTTGACAAAGACATGCCTTTAAAACTGTGTTTATTTGACCTGGTTGTCTATTACAGGAGTGCTATTCCTTTTTAACTGTTCAGTATATGCAGCAGTTACAGGATACAGATAGAAAAAGGTTCGTTATAACAGTATATCTTTTCCTTATTAGCTGAAGTTTCTAGTTAATGGTTAATAAATCTTTTCATCCGGCCTATTTTCAATTGTTGTAAATTGTACTTAAGCCAAACGCAGCCTGGAAATAATCAAATTGCCGTGGTGATTCAAATATGCTAGTTCAGACAGCCCTTCAGATCTGAAAATGGAGCATAACCCACAGACTGTAGAGAAGATATAAAATTCAAGGCAAAGGAGAGATCAGAATTATGTCATATCAGAATTAAGTATTAGTACCTATGTAGTGACTGGGTTTTTCCTTATTTAACAAGTTTTTGTTGAATTCAGGATATTTCCTATTTGACAGATAGTTGCATCTTACATGCCACAGATGATGTTTTACACAAAAGCATGCACTTCCACAGTATTAAATAGAAAACAACATTCAAACCAGAATAATCTAGGGAAAGTTGATTTAGGTTTTTTCTTTTATTATATACCTTGAAAACTGCTTCCTATATATTGCTTTTGCCGATAAAAAAGTATTGATATTTTTAAAGACTAAGAAATAAAAATTGGAACTCGAAACATTCGCATTCTGTATCTCCTTTAGTCAATGCAGTATACCATTTTTTTTTCCCTGGAGAAGGGAAATGGCCTGCTACTGTGCAATTTTTTGTGTTTGAGTCGAAGCTCATTGCTGAAATACTGTGTAAGGAAATCAATGGCTAGGTTCCTACACCTACCTACAGCAGAAATTTGTACTTGCTGGTAAGCTGTGGCTGTGGTGTATTGTGGTTTTAATTTTGGGATTCTTAAGCAGGGAAAGAAGAGGTTTCAGAAGTGGAATGGTGGCAGATTGAGATACGAACTCAGATTTCATTCTGGTCTCATGCTTGTACCTAATGACCAGGTTGAAGAACTTGATACTTGTCATGTTGTTTCAGTACATCTCAACTGTCTGCAGGCATTGCTCTCTTGCTCTGCGTGAATCGTGAAGCTTAATCTAAACTTGGAATAGCTGTTATGAGTCTATTGGACAATTCTGAGAATCTGGAGCGTACGTATGGAAAAAAAAAAGCAAGGTTACCATAGGGAGCTGTTTGGAAGGAAACCCAAAGATATGAAAAGAGATCTTGCTGAGAGCGTACAGGGAAGAGAGAGGAGCAGATAGCCAGGTGGAACAGCAGGGTGGGTATCAGTGGGCCTGGAGGATAGACTGAGATTTTAATTTTTTTTTTTTCCTTTTTTGTTCATTTGTTCGTACAATCAAGATAAATTATTTAGTCAGATATTGACTAATGCAGATTAGTTAGATATTGACTAATGCAGATTAGTCAATTGCAATTGACTAATGCAATTTAGATTGATATGCAGATTGATATGCTCTTATATATGTGGATTTCATTATTTAAAAATTAACTTCACAGGAACAGAGGAATTAATTTCAGTTTCTTAAATTTTCTTTGTTTCCATGTTATATAGACAAAATTATTTGGTCCACAATTGTCATGGCTATGTAGTTAGCATAAATAAAAGTCCATGAAAAAAAGTGGAATGGTAAGTGGATCAAAAGATGTGGCAGGTTGCTATGGGTGCTTGTTAATGATGATTTTTCGTTCTCATTATCTTAGGAAAATTCTGAATATACTGAATCCTCAGCAGTGGCACTGAAATAATATAAGATGGCCCACATGAATTACTGGCAATGATGAAATAAAATTGAACATTGAAAAGGTTTCCCAGAGAGGCTGTGAAGTCTTCCTCCTTGGAGGTATTCAGAAGCTGCCTGGGCAACAGGTGGCCCTACTTGAACAGGGGCGTTGGACAAGGTCACCTCCAGACGTCCCTTCCAACCTCAACCCATCTTCCAAAGCTTTAAATGTGATAGTGACATTAATGACATTAAACTAGAAAAATAGGAAAGGAGATAACTGAAACCAAAAATTCTGCAAAATGCTTATGAAGTCATAGAAGGGCTTGGAACTGTTCAGCTAGAGGAGTGGGGAATGTAACAGAATTATTCTTGCAGTCTATATGAAAGAATGATCTGTAGGTTAGCTTTCCAAAGGTGTTGGGCATTTCAGTTTCCTGGAAGATTATGAGGCTGATCCAAAGCATGCTGACGCTAGTTGGAAAACCTTTGTTTAAAATTTTGTCACTAAATTTTAAGTCAGGTTTTCAGTCTTACCTTTCTGGAGGCAAAAGCACCCCGTTGCAGTTAGTGATCAGTAGCATATCCCTAGAAGTTAGTAGCATACGCTCTTTAACATAAAATTTCTCTCTTCTTGCTGTCAAAAGTTTTGAGCCATGAAACACGTAACTGTACATTTTGTAAGCTTTTCAGTAAAAGAGAACATTTAAAACAAACTTAGCGATTGTGTTTGTCCATTCATATATGAATAAAAAGTTTTCTTAAAATTTGTATAGGTTGGGGAAAAAAAGACTAATGTATTGGGATGAATAGGATAGCACAGGTATATTTTAAGGAATTTAAGGATTTCGGTGTACAAATTATATTTTAAGGTATTTGCCTCTCTTTACGTACGGGGTGGTTTAATGCTATTGATTTGTGTTGTTAAATTTGAATTCCTGACACTTGATGCTGTTGAGAATAGATGTGTAGGCTGTCGATGAATCTGACAGGGACTGGTTCCCTGGGTGCTTTATACCTTTTTAGTCCTCATGTGAAAAAAATTACAAATCTCGCTGTATGTGCTGTACATGTTTTTGGCTTTCCTAAAATTCTTATCTCTTGTGTTCCTGTAGACAGTAGTAATTAAGTAATCTAACATGAGTTTTCTCTGATATTCCTGTCGCAACAACATATCTTTTCTAATAGCCATCCTGTTATTCAGTTTTTCTTTGTCTTCTGTCATTGCTTATGCCTTTCAGACATTAGATTTTGAATAGAACAGAAACTGCCCAAACCACCCCAGACAGGACTGGGATAGCTCAGTCTCATTTTTTTTAGAAACATTTTGTGTGTACTCACCTTTGTCAAATTCATTATTCATTTTGGCCATCTTTGAAATTTAGGACTAATTATCATGCTTTTGACACACAACATCATACTATCAGTATATTACCACGTAATACCCATGTTTTGGAGAACTAGATGTTGAAAGGCATTTTCACCAAGTAAGGATAATGAATTTAATAACTTCTTTCCCCAAGATGTATCTTCCATAATGGTATCAACAATTCAAAAGGAAGAAACAACTATTCAAAGTTCAGAAGACTCTACGAGTGCTCAAATTGTCTTCCAATTGTATTTTACATCGACATTTTTTTTTTTTAAACTCCTTCCAAGAACAGCATTTTTTGTCTTTTTCTTAAATAACTTGTTCATTGTGAAGCTGGTTGAGGATTAACTGTGTTTAGACCTATGGAATACACCTCAATAAAGCATTTATTTTGATCTAAAAATGAAATACTATCTCTCCACTTTTATAAGTGCTCTGTAACTGCTACAGCTAGATAAAGAGAATGTGGTTAGAGAATGTTAATTCCTGTGGCATTTGGATCAGACCTGTAGAAGGCCAATGTAAAGAAAAGAGTTAGGTTTCTCTGTAGTGCTGTCTTACTGTTTGAATTTTATGTTCTGCTCTCCTACCATAGAAGATATTTGTATTGATTCTTTCTATGTGTTTTCTGAAACACAAAGCTCCACTGGCAAAAGCACTTGGCTTTGTCTCACCTAACTACATCTTGATCTCTATTCCTTCTGTATTCCGTAAAGAGAAATGAGAATTTTCATCTCATCTTTGGGCAAATGCTTAAGAGGAGAGGGATGATCATACTGCCAGATGTGCCTGTCTTTTCTTTTGTCCTCTGTAGAGGCAGTCAAGGTGAAATGCTTAGACTTCTGACTTTACATGTCTGAAAGTAGGTGAAATTCATGTCATTGGAAAATCTAATAGGAAAATGAATCTCCAGTTCCTTACACGGGTACCCCCCCCATCTTAAAAAAACCATATTTTGGTAATAATCAAAGAAAAAAAGTTGACAACTTTATAAGTTAAATCCCCCCTACTCAAGCTGACATCAGCGTTTCTTACGTTGTCAAGCTAAACTCACCTGTATTTTGTTTAGAGGAACTAGAAAAACACCTTTCATTGTAGGGTCTATGTGCCAAGGGTGTCACATGAAATTATGTTTTTTGTGACCTAAGCAGATTTACACCAGGAGCTTGGCTAAGAATTACCTTCTTTGTTTCTGTTAGGCTACCAAACAATATCAAAATCAAACAATATCAATATCAAAAAATAATGAATTTTGCTGACTACTAAACCAGTGTGGAGTCTGCAAGTGAAAACATTTTCTCTGTTGCTATTATTTTATTTCAAAAGATATGTATTCCTTTCCAATTTCTTATATTACCTATGTCAATAACTGGAATATGTGTTTCAGAAGAGTGGGAATATGAGTGATGAGGAAGAAGAAATAGCTGCTGCGATGTGTTGGTTCACCAAAGTTTCAATGGTTGGTTGAAGTTGGTTCAAAAAGTTTCAATGTTGTGTTTTCCAGAGTCGATAATTCAGAAGACCCAGTGTATGAGAGCTTGGAAGAGTTCCACGTTTTTGTCTTAGCCCATATTTTGAGAAGACCTATTGTTGTAGTAGCAGACACAATGTTACGAGACTCAGGGGGGGAAGGTAAGAGTTCTTCAGTAGAAATTTATACACCTATGTAAATTGAATCAGTCATAAACTATCACAAACAAAAGACCTGGCTGTAACATATCTGAGTGTTTATGGGACAGCTCCTGCTTTTTTTTGCGGGGGAGGCGGAGCGGAATGACACTCAATCCATTTCTATTAGATAAAAGTAAAAAATACAGGATAATTCTGTAAGTCTTGCTGAAAACATGTTTATCCTAGGTATTTACTATTAACTTTACAACCACCAAATTAGGGACCACAATACACTTCTCACTGGTCTAGTCTAACAAGGTTCTAATTTTCCTGTGTTATTTTGGTGCCCCTTAAAACTCTGCATAAATCAATCTAATCTGACTTCAAAAAATTGAATTTTGAATGTATATATCTTGGTTTTTTGTTTTTACTAACTCCTTTGCAGCCTCTCATTCAAAAGTTTCCAGAATGTTTTATTCAGTGTGCACATGTGAGCACACCAATGTTTGATCCATATGTGGAGACAGCTGGACAGCTGTCTGAGCAGGACTTGAATAATTATAAATTAATTTCTTCTTTTTACCATGAACAAATGTTGCTTAAATAAAGGGGAATGTTTGGTTGATTAAAGGGGAATGTTAAACATGTGATGGAGTTTACAGAAATTTACTTCTGCAGGAAAATGCTGGGAGGTAATTTCAGTTTCCATTCAAATTGTGAACTACAAGTAATGGTTTTATGGTTGCTATCTGCTCTGACAGACTGGATCACTATTGCTTCATTTCCTCATAACTTTTCCTATCCCAAATTGCCCTCCCCTCACATTTTCTTCTCCTTGTCTATCACAATAATCCCAGTGGTTTTTCTCACTGCTGGCCTCATGGGCCAGCATGATCAAGTTACCTCAGTTTACCTGTTGCATGTATGGTTTCCAAAACGACTAATAACTTGCTCAAATTTGGATAGACTCACCAAAATATAGATTTATGCTTTAAAAACAATACTGTTCTCAGTGCCAAGTAAAAATAGTGCATTGTTTGGGTTTACTTTTTCCTCATGCTTATTTTGTAAATACTTCGGCAATACTGATTCATATTTTCACAGCAAAAGGAAAAATAATTGGTCAGAAATAAACATAGTGAATTTTCCTGCCCAAACTTGCTGTTTCCCATAATTACGTATAAACAAGTGCAGAATCTTTCAAAGGAAAGAGCTTTGCCCTTACAGATGCAGCATTCCGTTCAAATTCTACTTGTAGAAATTTTTTTAATCTTTCCTTATATATACATACATACACACATTCAGACATATATGTAAACATGTTTGTAATGTTTCTCATAGAAATCTGTTAATGCAAGGTGTGAGCAGAGTTTGTTACCAAAAGAAATGAGAGTGTATTTACTACAGATTATTAGAAAATATCCTTCTACCTAGAAGCATTACAGGAAGGTACAAATCTGCATACCTGTGTGAGTGTCATCAAGACCTTAATATCTTTACTGCTAAACAATTAGAGCAAGGAAAATCTACGTAAGAGCTGAATGTTGCCATTATTGTTCTTAGTGTATTTCCTGCTGTTTTTATAATGAAACTTTACCTGTTGTTATTGACTCTTTTCTGCATTGATTACTCCACTTTAGGCTGCTCTCTGGAGCTCTGAAAATGTTGCAGCACAATTGTTACATACAGTAGAACCAACATTATTGTCTGTTCTTTGACATAGTTAAAAGAAAAAAAAAAATCTCATTTTTCTTTGCAGCATTTGCACCTATACCTTTTGGAGGAATTTATTTGCCACTTGAAGTTCTACCTAACAGATGCCATTGCTCACCTCTTGTGCTAGCCTATGATCAGGCCCATTTCTCTGCTCTTGTTTCCATGGAGCAAAAAGATCAACAGAGAGAACAAGGTATGCTATAAAGACAGCAACCCAAGGTATATATTGAATATAATGTACAAAGTACTTTCTTCTACCTATAGGTGTATTGGTCTATCAGAAAGGAAAAGAAATCCACTAAATTTTATTGCTGCATTCTTAGGTGTCTAAGTGGTCTAAGCACAAGTCTGGTAGACAAGAACTCTTCAGTCCTAATCCTTGTGCTATCACTGTCTGTCTTTGGCACCTAAACCTTTTCTGTCAGTTCCATGCATGTAAATAGGTAGAATCATAGTTCCTTACTGTGTTTATGGATTCTTGAAGGCCTTTGTTAATTTGGTTTAGTAAAGTGTTTAGAAGATTAATCGTGAGTCAGATTACTATTGAAAACTCATGTAACGGAAAAATCTCTCATCTAGAGTGCTAAATACACTTTTTTCATTTAAAAACGTTTAATTGAAATGTTTTTATCTTACCATCTTGCTGTCTTCTGTTTCTTTGGAACAGTGATGACAAAGTCTGACCAGATATTTCTGTGTGAAGTTTGAGCTTCCTGGGTACGAGATTGGGCATGACGAGTTTCAGGACTGGATTTGTTCCTGCATCAGTAGCCTAGGAGCTAGCTGTAACTGCCCTTATTTGAAAAACCTGTTTGCTTAATATTAGGAAGCTGTGAGATGAACTCCTATCTGTCTTTGCTCCTTTTGTGGGGAAGGGAAAAGTGTTTTGCCAAAAACATGGTGAGGCTTTAAAAAAGTTCAGTGGCATTTTGCTGTTAGGTATGAGTCATCTTTTTTTTTTTTGCCTGATGACACTGCAGAGGTCGTTTTAAATCCCTTATGAAGGCATATACCTGTAAAGTAAATATGCAATGTGTGCTGGCTGTTGAGATCTCCTGAGTGAGTTTTATTTAGTCCTCCTTCCTAGAGAGCAGTTTAGAGGCAACTAAATATCCTTCATTTAACTCCCTAACCCTATGGGCATTTTGTCTGATTTTGGATGTATTAGGCATTTTCCGTGCTTATGAGGCAGCATTTTGCAGCCATGCAAAGTAGAAAGACATTCATTAAAATGAGGAGGAGGAGGAAAGAACAACAGATTTTGAGCAGACATCTTCATGCAAGAATTTGACATCTAGTTAAGTCATCCTTCTTGGAAGGAGCAAAGAGTTTTTTTCATGAGGTTGTGTGAGAGGTGAAACACTCTACAAAGGGTTGCATGTGGTATTGGCAAACTTTGCGTCAGTGAAGAGGAGACTGGATCACAAGAGAGTAATGGAAAAAAGGTTGATCTAGATGACAGATATTCAATGGGAAAATCAATCCAGTCCAACCACTCAGCCTTCAGTGGCACATAGCTATGTCAGGGACTTGTAGGTAGGTGCTTGCCAATAGGTCTGGCTTTTGCATTATACACTGGTGACATTGCAGCTGCCTTCCAGCCCTCAATCGGTAGAAGACTGACCCTTAGGAAAATACTTTTCACATAGGAACTATTACCAAAGCAGTACGCTGAGGTATAATGTGAAAGTCTGCAAAGCAACTTCATACCATTGTAATGCAATAATGTGATATGAGTGAAGATAGAGTTTTGGAGAGCCTTTTTAAGGATGTGGTTTCACTGTTGATGGTCGCTGATGACACGCTGCAGCCAGGATGGTAATGTCAGCATGCTGTTAAGTTAGCAGCTCCTACATACATGTCTGTGTTACAAATTGTAGAGTTGTCATTTTGTAGAACATGCCTTCATGTCTTTCGTCTTAATCCTTTTATAGGTCTGAGTTCTGTTGGTGGTGAAACAAGACAATTTCTTAGTAGGCAGAGTCCATTTCTCCCTTTCTAGCAATTGGGATCAGAATAATATCAGTAGACTGACAGTAACCTCATTTATTTCAGGCATGTCTGTCTCCCTTCGTACACTACTTCGTTATCACAGGTCTCACAAGAGCCTATGTGCGTAAATAATTTGATTGCATACACAGAACTTCACTATCTCTGCAATATCTTTGCAGACAGGGTAACCACCACCCACCAAACCTTTTGCAACTGTGGCATCCTTTAAGTGTCAGGGTTGACAAAAGGTAGTGAGGGAAACTACTGTTCAGCTGCTCTGACCCTACCCCTCAGTGTGTTAAAAGTATTCAGTGATACAACTTGGTGCCACCTACTGAAATATTCTTAATATTATAAGCCATATATTCCTCTCAGTTACACACTGCAAGATCTTGGGTTTGATAACAAAGTCACATATTTGATTTCTCCCACAAGTGCTAGAAATAATGTTAAATACACTTCTTGTGGATAGAAACTGTCTTTCTGTAGGATTTTCCTATACGTGTCATTGCACAGGAAAGGTGGGAGAGACAAAGCTACCAAATATCCAGCATACCATCAGGAACATTAAATATTGGCTTTGTTCACGTATAAGGTTATCCAGGTTAATTACAAGGGCTGTTGAATCAAAATAGTATTCGTTTTGTATGATCTGATTTTACATGTTTCACTGGAGGGCCTTGAATACACAGGCTTCAATTCTGTGGAGCAGCAGAGAGCACTTAGTGTTAAGTCTGGGATGAAGGGAATGCTTCAACGTTCAGCTGCCAAGCTGGTTGCTGTTAGAGACTGCAGCAGTCTAACAGCTAACACAGCATTGCTACTGTTCTTCAAATGCTGTGACAGGAAATAGATTGGCATAAGGATGCTCTAATAATACATATTTTTTGTCAGCATAGAGATGTTGGCAGCTTTGGCACAGAGTAAGGGAGAGCCACAACTGGAAAGAGTCAGAAAACAGTGGCACGGGTGTCACAGTACATGGACAGATTTTGAACTATCAGAATGCAGCTGAGAGCTTAGAGCTACAACTTCTTAAAAGGAGCATCTCTGGTAGCCAGGCCATTCATAACTTACAGTCATAGGATTTACACTCTCACCATGTAACCAGATGTCAGGAGCAGCATCTGAAGCTGTCTGAACTACTGCATGTACGTACATACATGTTTAAGCTGCTGAGAAGCTGTCTTGTGGAGGAGACAGTATGTCCTGTATTCGTGAAATATGTATGGTCAAATAAATGCTGATGTGAACACCTGAAGTTCTGCTTTGGCACATAGTCGTTTATCAGATCACTTTGAGCACTACTATAAATGTATATAAAAACATGCTAATATCCTCTTGTCTGGAGAGGATTTAAACCACATTTTGACATGTCTTTTTACCAGCACATAGCTGGCATTCTAGTGGTCACTGAAGGCCCTCTTGTTTTGACGTCCATGTCCGATTAAAAAACTATAAATACTTTTGTATTCATGCCGACTATGTTTAATGCAGGTGGTTTGTATCTTTATGGAAAATAAAGACCAGCTCTCAGCTGCCCCTAAGACTGCTTCATTGAACTTAGAGCTTCCCACACTCCTGTGCTTTGTCAGCCAGTCAGCAGTGAAATGGCTGCCCACAATCAGTTTGCAATAACAAGTGTGAGAGGCGTAGACAGTGGTTAACAGCAGTATTTCAGTATCTGTGTCAGCATTTTATTGTACTAGTATTTTCAGAAATAGTTAAAGTGTTCTTCTTTATAGAAGGTTAATAGTGACACTTGAGGCATGAAGATGAGTGCTGGGAAACAGTGGGACTTCACAGCACAGAAGGCAATACATCCAACTGAGGAATGGCATGAAAGTCCTCACTGTGTCTTCTAAAACTGCCATGGATGAAATAGCTGCTGTTACTTTTGACATCCCATCTGTTGGCATTAGGACTTGCAGACTGTGTTTCAAATAGTGTGGTTTCAGTGAGAGCATCCAAAACCAAGTGTAAGCAAACCACTGCACCAAAGTTGTGAACTCTTTGATGCATCTGGGCATCAGGAAGAATCTACGATCTGTTGGCTTTTCTTTAGAAATGACTGTGATGGATGCTGCTTGCACTCCTGGCATTAGAATACTTTTCTATCAGGGATGTGGGGAAATCATACAAGAAACCTTGTCTATCAAACAGCATTTCCTGAGAAAGAGGAAATCTCTTGCAGTGAAGGTAGAATTTTAAAACTCCATTACTCTAGCAGATACTTTTTGCATGAAGATGGTATTGCCTCATACCAGTCCCAGACTATCCCTTAGAATGAGTATATAGTTTCCATTCAGCTCAGGGTTTGAAAAGTCATTGTTAACAAAGTTCTGTGTGAAGATGGAGGCAGTATGTGTCATAATGTGTACACGAGTTACGACAACAGTGACATGCTATAGACAAACCAGCTCTAAGCTTTGTTTTGTACTTAGATATTAGGATTCTAGTAAAATTGAGTATCACTAAACATTTTTATTAGGTGTATTTTAAGCATCAGTAGCAACAGCCAGCTTCAAAAAGGATTCCTTTAAAATTTGTTTATAAAAATGATTATTTATTGAACCATGTGAAAACTAGTTAGTTTCAAGCTGCCCTTAGAAAAGAAACTCAAATTTACTTTTTGAGATTTACATCCCAAAGAGGCTGATTCAACTCTGTGACAGTTCTTTGGTCCAGGCTTGCCAACTTCACCTGCCTCAGGATCACATTCCCAGTTCTCTACCAGGCAGTACCTGTAAGGTCAGGTGCTACCAGAATTGGAAGTGTGTTGTAAACTTAGAATGCTGCTCTTTTCTAAGTTGCATTCTTCCTTTAAATGGTTGATAGCGACCGTTGTAAGGCCAGCTGTAAATCCAGTCAGTACCTGCTAGTAGGTCAGTTAATTGGCAGAATACATGTTCTCAGTTATTCCAGCCTCTTTGTTGCAATAATTTCATTGAATGCCGCAGGGTAAGCCCTCATATTACACCGACGAGTGTTAAAAAGTGTACTCAGTTGTCACCCCTGCTGTACGTTCCTTATGTTCTTGTGCTTGAGGAGCTCGCTTTACAGCATATTTTGAACTGTAGAGTTAGACTCTCTGCTACTTATTCACATTGAGTTTCTTAAAGGAGCTAAATTCTCTTACATTATTAATTTCTGTGCTTGCATCTTACAGTGGTACCTGCAACTAAAGTTGATTCATCTCCATCTGTTCTATACTATATTTGCAGTTAATATGGGGAAAATATTTCAAGAATTACCTACTATAAGCAGTAGGGGGCAACATTTCTATGAAATTTGTAGAGATTTGACCTTTTTACTTCCAGTCTGCAAAGATGAAAATAGATACTTTCTGCAGTTGCTGTCAAACTGTCCGAACCACATACTAACTTCACCACGTTAATCTAGCATGCAGATTAAATTTCCTGCATTCTACTAGGTGAGGAGCAATATTTAACCAAAAATGCCATACCTTTGTTTTGACAACATACAGTTTCTGAACTGCAGAAAAGATTATGAACAGCATATAACCAATAAGTGCAATCAGTTTTCAGTAATTCAGTGCCATGGTATTTGGGTGATTTCTCCAGGTTTCTTTGCCCCTTGGCTTTGCTGGAATGAATACCTAGGCAAAGTCCTTAAGAGTTCTACTACAGAAAATTGAATTCCTTGATTGGTTGTCAGAGGAGCAGCAGTGACCTGCACCGTGCCAAGGATCCCACCCAGTGCCTCAACAGCTTTTACTTTTTTTTCTAATGAAATGGAAGCAAATTGCTGGCTTTAATTAAAGCTGACAGTGTTTTTCTCTTAGTTCCTTGCTGGTGATGAATGATAGACACTGTAAAATCAGAGTGCAGTCCCTGCACGCTGAGTATAAAGCAGAGTCATTAAGGTAGGTGTCAGAAGGCAGAGCCCTAGCAGAGAGGGGAAAAGATGGAAGAGCCAAAACAGCCAGACAGTAATGCTGGGATAGAACAGCAGTAATGGTCTTTTCACTACACTTCAAGGCAGGCCTCAATCTGACCTCTTAACCCATATGTAGGTGATCTATGTTCCTCAATTATGTTAATTCACAGTTTGAATCTAAAATCACTGTAACTGTGTTTTGCTTTGTTTCTTAATGCTGTTACCAATATATTTTTGTTTCTTTGACAATGGAAAACAAGAAAGTACTAAACTGAAAAGACAATAATTAACAAGTAATGTGCATCTATGTGAGAGACAGGCAGGAATATTTCAACTTTTTATTGCTTTCTGCTGTTGTAATGGCTCTGTCTCCAGGAAATGTTTATTGTGCATTACAAAATGTCAGTGTTGTTCTCCCAGAGGTCTCCCCCCATCCACAGGTGACTATCTATCACTCCAGGAGCAATCAGTGTATGAACCCCTCCCTCTTCTATTGCACAAATATCAAAATAGGGAAATGCAGCCCGGTATAAATCATTTGTGGTGCTCTGGATGAGACAATTCTGCAGCACTCTCAAATTCTGCCCTCCTTCTTCCACCAGTTATGCTGCTTTTCACAGCTAAATTTTTTTTGTGTGTGTGTGGTTTTTGTTCCCCCCACCCCAACCCTTGTTTCTTTTCTACTTCAGCGGTGATCCCCCTGACTGACTCAGAACACAAGTTACTGCCTTTGCACTTTGCGGTCGATCCTGGGAAAGACTGGGAGTGGGGAAAAGATGACAATGATAACACCAGACTGGCCAAGTAAGACCTTTCTATAACTTCACTGTTAAGCAGTAAAATGTCTTGAGCCATACCTGATTGAAGTATTGGGAGAACTGCTAACAGAGCGGGCTTTATGTTCTCTGGTTACATGGGAGAAGACATGGGTGGGTCTCCACCTGGTGGTCACAATTCAGGCTGCTGTTAATCTCTCAATGTTAAGAAGTATTGCTTTTTCTTTCAGGTTTTTTGACTTTTTGTTCCCTTCTTTTTTCATCCTTAGTTTGATTCTGTCTCTTGAGGCAAAGCTTAATCTTCTACACAGCTACATGAATGTAACATGGATACGCATACCATCTGAGACACGGGTAAGGTAAATTTCCCCCTCGGTCTAAACTAGGTGAGAGATACGAGGCACGACAGGGTGTTGTGTAGGGTAGGCTGCCAGGACCAGCCAGCCGCCTGGAAACACATAAGTGTCCTAGCAGCAGGGACAAGCCACTTGTGGCTCATTGTCATTGCAATCAGGCTTATAGATTTTTCTAGTTATTTGTTTTAATAACACAGTTGCTGGTATATTTTTGAAACTCATACTCTGTTCTGAAATGTATTTTCTAGCTGTTACTTATTTCAGTAGTCCGTGTAGTTCAGAAAAACCTTAAAGTAGACCTTTTCTCACCATTGTTTTCTCAGAAGTTTGGCTTGCTCTCCTAATGCCACCGTTAGGTCACCAATCCCAAATCCTTTCTCTTTCTGAGAATGCATTTGCACCTCTGGAGAGCTCCCCGTTTAGAGTGACTGACAAAAGGCCACAGACTGGCACTGAACTGGAGCCTGGTTCTTTCAGAAAGCTATTTTAGAACCGTGCCCAGCTGGCACCTAGTCAGCTGCAAATTTCTCTGCAAATTACATTGAATAGACTGAGGGGTTAGTCTGGAGGCAAAAGGTTGCTAGGAGAGGGTGGAGGTGATTTAGACAGCCTACGCAGATGGGATTTGAAAGGAGGAACAGAACACAAAAGAAGAAAGTCTTTAAGCAGCCCCAAGAGGGGAAAAATCCATTTTTCTAAAGTTTCTACTGCAACAGAAAAAGGAGACAAAATGGTCCTGTAGTTGTAAGTTGTGAGCCTGAAACTTGCGGGACCTGGGTTACTTCTCTCTGCTTCACACTTGCCACATGAGCATGGTTGGGTCACTTGAGCATGCATTCCCTCCTTTGCCAAGTGGGGATAACAGCTCTGCTCCCGAGTGGGTGGACGGGTGCTCAGGGATTCCAGAGAGAGACAGGACATTTAAGTACCCAGGGACAAGAAGCAGGCGTGCATTTCTGTACTGGAAGTATATGCATCTCCAGAGTTTGGGGTTTTTTTGGCTTGCCTTTTTTTTTTTTTTCTGAATCATTCTGGTTAGTTAAATGTTTCCTATTTATTTTTAGCATATTTTAGCTTCACAGTGCCTGAAAGCAAGACTAAGTTTTGCAGGAGTAAATGAACAGAGCCACATTTGAAAGTATCCTAGCATCCTCATTATTACATTTGCAAGAAATATGTTTTATCACCTTACCTAAAATTTAAATTGAAACTTAGACTTTTGACACCAGTTCTAGCTGCATTGTATTTCTCAGCCTACTTGTTTAATGTTTAATATTTCAGGCAAGATGCTTAGCTCTGGTGCATTGTACCTTTAATTTTCATGCACCAGAGACCTGAACAACGAAGAAATCAATTTAAATGAGTTGGCTTTTGAACATAACGGATTTTGAAATATTGCTACATACAGGTTTGTATGCTGTGTCCCCCTCACAGCTTTCAGCAGAACTTCATTTCCCTTCCATCACAATATTATCTGTTTCTTTCCACGCTCTCTGTGTCCCCCCTGGCTGAGAGGCAGCCTGCATTGCAGAGGCATCCTCCTGAATGGCCGATCTCTGCACACTGGCCAGCTGCTCCGCTGGTCAGCACAAGCAGGGAGGTTGTGCGCAGCCTGCCCCTCGACAGGAGCACTAATTCGCATCTCTCCGTGTTTCAGACACTGATTTTCACAGAACCTCTGAATGACTGACCTCTATTCTACAAATGTGCTTGAAATGAGCCAAAAATTACTGTAGGAACAAGCAAGATACATAGTCAGCACAGCCAAATAAGTTTTTTTTTTGGTGAAGAAACCAATCTAAAATGTCAGTGCATAAATTAAAAATCAATGTCAAAATCTATATTTGATTTGGGGTTTTTTGCACCAAGTCTCTGTATGAAACTGATTTTGCTGTATCTAATTATAATTACTTTTCCATAGCAGGCCCCTTTGGCTCAACCAGAATCCCCTACAGCTTCAGCCGGGGAAGACGTTCAGTCTCTGGCTGACTCAATGGACTCGGACCGAGATTCCATCTGTAGTAACTCCAACGGCAATAATGGCAAAAACAGCAAAGAAAAAGAAAAGGACAAACAGAGGAAGGAGAAAGACAAAACCAGGACGGATTCAGTTGCCAATAAAATAGGAAGCCTCAGTAAAACCCTGGGAATTAAACTGAAAAAGAATATGGGTGGTCTTGGAGGCCTGGTGCATGGCAAAATGAGCAGAGCCAATTCAGGGAATGGAAAAAATGGTGATGCAGTAGAGAAAGTCAAAGAGAAGAAGTCCAAGTCTCGAAAAGGGAGCAAAGAGGAATCTGGACAGTCTGCGAGCACTTCTCCATCTGAAAAGACCACTCCATCTCCAACTGACAGAGCTAGCAACTCACCCATTGAAAAGATGAACACTAAACCCTTCTCTGACAAGCCGTCTGACCCATGGAAGTACAGCACTGACGTGAAACTCAGCCTAAATATTTTGAGAGCTGCCATGCAGGGTGAACGAAAGTTTATTTTTGCTGGCCTTCTTTTGACCAGTCACAGGCATCAGTTCCACGAGGAGATGATAGGCTATTATCTGACCAGTGCACAGGAGCGTTTCAATGCAGAACAGGAACAGAAAAGAAAGGATGCTGAGAAAAAGGCTGCACTGAATGGGTCATCTAGTAGGAAACTGGAGCCAGAAGCATATTCAAAAGAAAAATTAGAAGCATCTCCTCAGGATAGGGCATCACCCGTCTTGCCTCAAAGCCATACAACTCAACTGGTTTTAAAATTTAAGGATCGCACTAGTCCCACTCCTGGGTCATTTTCTTCACCTAGTAATGGTGCTAAGAAAAGTGGACCCATTCCAGTATCTGCCCACTATAGCCATACTCCACCTGTTCAAAGGCAAAGTGTCATCCATTTGCATGATGTCAACTCCAAGCCATCGAGCTTCCAAGATGATACCTACAAGCCAGTGGTTGGCACCTTAAAAACCTGTGCCACCTATCCCCAACAAAACAGATCGTTGTCTTCTCAGAGCTATAGCCCAGCCCGGATATCCGGTATCCGTACAGTGAACACAGTGGAATCGCTGAGCTATGCCATGCCTACTGAACACAAGTCTCAGACATACACAAATGGATTCAATACTGGCGATATTAGAGACTGCTTAGAATATGCTGATGAGGATGCTCCTCAGACCTGGTTGAACAATGAAAAAAATCAAGGCAGAAGCACAGTTTGCCCAATATATTCCATCCAGCAGAACCATTGTAAGAAGGAGAACTGTTCCTTTTATGGTCGTCCTGAGACTGAAAATTACTGTTCATACTGCTACAAAGAAGAATTAAAGCGCAGGGAGAGAGAAAGCAAGGGACACAGGCATTGAGGATTCTTCTGTGACTACTTAGTTTTACCATTTTCTTACTTACAAAGTAAACAGTGTTGAATTACAGTAAAAGGAATCCTTAAAAAAAGAATAAAGGATTGATGAGTAAATAGTGTCTAGCTTTTCGCTTTTCGGGGGCAATGAGGAAATAATAGGATTAATTTATCATAAAAAAAATATTATTTTCCATTTTGTCAGTGTCTTTTTTACATATATTGGTAAGCTGAAGGGTTGTTTACTCCTTTGTCAGTGCTGTGTATATGTTTGGTCAAAAATTTACTAATGGTGCCTGAATTTACACTGACATCACTCAGGTAGTAGAACGATAGGGGAAAGTCATAATACCAGAGATGGGGTGTTGTAGTAGGGTAGTATCTGCCTTGCAGACATTTGAAATTCTATAGCTATTACGCGAGTATTTTTTTCCGCAGTAAAACCTAAATTTTTCATAGCTTTTTTTTTCAGAAGGGTAGCGATTTTGCATACTGCACATTTTTACCATGGCAGCATATTGCATTACTACTAATGTTTGTACTCACTTTAGTCTGAAATTGAATGATTCTGGGAAAATGGGAGTGAAAGGTCTGAATTCATGAGGGCTGTAGCTCTTCCTAATTTTAAGTTCTTACCTGTTATTTGTACATTTCCATAAAAAAGCAGATTTGAGCTACTTTTATTTGTACTGAATTTTTAACCAGGTTTTATAAAAAATACATTATGACTCGCAAGACTTCACGTCACAAAACCCCCCCACCCACATTTTGGGCACCTGGATTTCAGTAGTATTTTCATTGCTGTTAAAATTGAGAGAAATGTTAAAATAAAATTAAAATATAGAAATTTTACTAGATTTGGAAAATTTTATGACCAGCTAGGAAATTTAGGATCATTTTAGAGCTGAATGAACTGCTTGTCAAATCAAATGTATTGCATCGAGTCCCTTAGCCATTGGATGAATTTAATAATTATTTATTTCTTCCTTTCTCAACATTATCAAGTGATAGTTATTGCAAACGTAACTACTTCTGAGCCTTTCTTGAAGACTGTTGGCTCCACTTATTTTTGAGTCTTCTCCTAGAGTGAGTTATGTATCCAACCAGGAGGTTCAGAGATGGCTATAAAATACCTCCAGTATGAATGGCAACTCCTAGCACAGATTTGCACAAGGCTCATACCCAAATATTTATGTAAGTATTTGCAATACTTTTGAAAATAAAACTTGGCTCATGGCAATGTTTCTGTAAAGCGAGCACTGCAAGTACTGTTAAAGTAGATGTATGGTGTTAGGAAGTTTTCTTGAATATAGTACTTGCCGGTTTATCAGCTGGCAGAACATAGTAAGAATAAATCTTTCGTGTTGTTACACTTGTAAGCAATGGCTTATTTACTGTCTACCTACGCTTTTTTTAAAAAAAAGAGCTTATTTTCCACAAATAGGTGAAGTAATGCCTTCAAGACTGCTTACTTTGCCACCTAAAGGTGCAGAACATGAGTCCTGCCTTACTCATGATGGAATAGTACTTTTCTGGCCCACACAGGAATGGTTCTTTGCCAGAAAGTCTTTGTTTCGGATTCTTTTCTGCTGTACCCCAATTTTTACTCTTGACGTGGGTGGCACCATTTCACTTGTGTACAGTTAATGCTAGTTAGCCTTGAAACCAAGCCTACAGTAGTCTCTGAAACAACATACACAAACTTATGCTGATGTGTACTGCTTTTGCTAATGTTCTGCTGAAATTTGTGGAACTGAGCACATACTTAAAATTGACCATATCTTTAGGTTTTCTGCTGAATGGGAGCTTTAAAGGATAGTTTCAAAATAAGTCCATTAGCCACTCTTTAAAAGTCATGGTCTTTGCCATGTTAGCTGTTCCATGAATCCAGACCTGTACTTCCTATTTCTTGCCCTATACTGAACATACACAGAATGTTACTGAATTTGCATTCCTTCAGAAAAGGGAAATATTGGTATGTGTAATGAGAGGTTAAAACTCCACGTGACTTCTGTCCTTAAGGTAAGCACATTGTAAAACCCATGTCTGCGGTTGCAAGCAGTGTCCTCTTTTGGTTAACTGTTGTGATTACACGTAAGTTCTCATTGCCAAAGGAATCTGTGATTGCAGGTTATGCGAAAACAAGCCAGATCATGTCAAAAGAAATCAAATATCATACTTGATTGTATTTGTTGCTGAGACTGAGAAAATTGACAGGATAAAACTTCATGAAAAATAAATATTTAAGAATTCTTAGAGCATTAGAGTAGCAGTAGCTTTTGATACTCTAAGAATTGCTTCTGTGTAAAGTTGTGCTTAAGAAATATTACATTAGCAGCAGACTACACCAGCCTGTGTATTTAAGTCAGTTGCATCCTTTCTGAATGAGGAAAAACATAACAGCACATATGTAAAAATAAGCAATTATCATGAGAATTTGCTGTTTCCCATTTTTCAAAGGAGTGGTTTCTATAGTATGTTTTTAAGATCTGCTACTCACAAAAAGGTTTACAGCTGGTCAATATTTAGATAAATTACTCTGTTCTAAATCATTTAATAGATTGTACCTGTATATTAGATTATTTTGAAAAATTAATTGGCCTTCTGAATAATAATAGGCTTGTCTGTATAGGATACCAAACTTCAGGGTTCACTATCATCCTCAAATCACTCAAATATTTCCACAAATATTTAACACGACTGGATTGCTCATTTTAAAATATCTGTTATGTGAAGTACTGGCAGAACACTTTTTAGTTGTGCCTGTTTCTTGGAATTCTTTTCTTGGTATATCTTTGAATAATTTGCTTAATATTGCCATTTTCTTTTAGAATGCTCTTCAAATATCCTGCTATTCTCTTGTCCCTTAGCATTTGATATGGAAAAGAAGCTGCAGGCCTGCCACACAATTTGCCAGTTAAAATCTACCCATCTTTTCCTAGTAGTTGTCCTTTCTGCTTACTTTACTTAAAAAACACCTTACTGTGGGGGTTTTTTTTCTCCTTTTTTTATTTCAGAGCTATTTGTGGTAGTTGTCTATAGGGGATACCATAGTTGGAATTAAACAGACCAAACATGCAGAAACAGTGCCTCCTCCTGAAGAAGTGATTGCCCCATTAAAAGAAGAGTCTAGCTGTAAGAGGAAACTATCTACCTTTTTTTCAGAGAGAATTCCCAACTGCTCGTGAGTTGCATTCACCAGCGTCAAAATAAATTGTGTCATTCCTTAGCTAGGTGTGAGAGGGAAGAACCTTCAAGTGCATTTTTCTGTTGCACTAAATGGCTTCACCTTTTACTGCTCTTTTGGTTTATTTTTCCTTACATTGAAAGCATATGTAGTCCGCAGGCCAGCAAGTCCTTTCCTGTGCCTGATCTGCCCTCTCTATACCTTCCAGAGCTTGTTAGAGTTAGTCCCAGCTGTACAGAAGTCAGTTTTGGTTTTGGAGGACCCTATTAGTTTCTTGTTAGCTCAAGTGGCTGCAATACACATGCTTTTTTTTTTTTTGCATTTGTATGAGCTTTTTCCCCCTCTCTCCTTGATAGTGGTTCAACAGTTATCACTGTTGTCCAGACTTTAAAAGTACAGACTAAATCCTGGGTAGGCTACACCTTCCCCAGAATAGATCCAAAATCACCAGAAGATACTTAGGTTGGAGGAAGCAGGAATTTTTTTAACGTGTGAATGTGCAATTTTTGTAACTTAAGAAAGGCTTAAACCTATTATGCAATTTTTTTACTTTGTTCATAAACTCTGATACACAAAGGTCTGTTAGTAACAGGGGATGCCTGTAATACACAATGGGTTTCAGTCACACTTTATATTAAAGTTCCATTTAAAATGCTTTTTAAAGAGTTAATAAACTATTGCTAGACTTTACAAGTATTTTTTCAGATTGTGGGTATTGGTTCTAGCATATGGCTAACAAGCAGCTTATTCAGAAGAAGATGGTGTAGATTATCAGTGGCAACCAGATATTTTGGATTTTAAAACAATTGATTAACCTTTTGTTATTATGGTTCATTAAGCTTTATAAATGCAATGGAAATATAGCATGTGACCCAGCTTTCTTTAGGAATTAGTTCCTTCTTCCTAAGTCAAAGTGACAGTAAGGGGATCAGTGAAAGAAAGATGCTGTATTTGGAAAGTTTTGTGTTGCTTATTTCTTAAGAAGTCTAAATAGGCCAAGTGAAGTCTTCATGTGGGCAGTATTGCTTGATATAGAAAGCATTGAGGAGAGACGCTTAATGTGGATTTGCGCACCATTTGACTGCAGATCAAAGCATTCTGCTGAGGCAATTTCAGTCCTTGTACATATAGGCATATTCAGGGTAATCTACTTCTCGTGTGATGAATGTGTAGATATCAAAAAATGCACAGCACAGATCTGACAAAATACTGCCCTCTGACTCTGATTCTGCAAACAGTTACACTGGTGCTCAACCTCACCAATATGAATAGTCTCCCTGACATCAAGGAGGCTGCTTATTTTCAGAAACTTAACATAACTGTTAAGAAAAAGCATAAATGTTCGTGGGATCAGGGCCTGAGCCTTCAGCCAGCGTTTGCTCCCCTCAGGCTGCCTGACTTCACTCTTCCGATGAGAGAATCGATGAGAATTTTGCCTGAGGAGTAGAGGGAAGCCTTAGGCCTCTTTGGGCTAAATCTGCTGTCCTCTGAAATCTGTGGACAGAATCCCGTTAGTAGGGGAGCCTTAAATCAGGTGCTTTTTGGACACACAAAATACTTGCAAGCTGGACGTGGAAGTAACGTAAGAGCTCGTAAGGGAGTAAGGTCTTCATAACACTGGGAATGTTTTGCACAAGTAAAAACCTGTACGTTAATAGAAACCACAATAATCTCAAATAAACATAGGGCCAGAGAAGCAAAATAACTGATGCTGATTGTAGACAGCTTTTCAGCTTAGTGTTTTTTAATTCTCTGTCAGTGTATTTGAAGAGTATTTGTTTTAGGGTATGACAGCTTACGCAGAGGATCACCAAACAGTATATAGCATAGAATTTAAATTATTTCAGTAACAGACTCTAGTACCTATTTTAATTTGCACATTAATTTCCAGTGTATATGACTAAAATACTATATTGTTAAAAATGAGAGGAAAACAACACAAAGGTGTTTGTAAGTATGTTCTGTTTGTAGACTTAAGGCTTTATTATGTTGGAATTTTACAAGCCAAGTTTAAATTGTAATATAGAAATTATTTTTATATTATTTTCAAAATATGCTACAAAGCAATACTTTGCGCCTTTATTATAAACAGGGTCATAATTTTAGTAGGTTACCTTCGGAAATGCTGATAGAAATTAACCATGAAAAGAAAGCTTTGTAAATGTACTTGTTGTTTCTAAATGCTCTGTCTGTTGTGTACATCTATATCTAATGCGGATTGAATATACAATTTTTTTTTAATTGAAAAGCTTTAAATTTTTCTTTATATATTTTGGTACAACATTATCCCTCCCTATTTAATTCCACTCTTCCTTCCAGTCCCTACCAATAGCCACTTTTATAAGCAGCTTCTGAATAAACATTCATCTGGAAAGTTTTCTTACCACATGAAACATTTCTGCGCAGATACTGATTGACTTGGGACATTCATAATACACCCTGAATCCATTGGAGTAGGATTACTTTGCTTTTTGTAAAAACAGAATCAGAGATTTATTATTCCTCCAAAATGAAAAACAAGAATTAATAACCAGTGCAATCATTTAGCTTCTGTGGGAAGAAAATCACTCTAGATCATAGAAATGGCATCCTCTAATTGGCAGATACGTATATCTCTCTCTCTCTCAAATATGCATTAGCTTCTTGCAGATTAAAGTCTTCAGATTTTATTTCTTCCTTGTTCTTTGTGCGTATAGTACATATCAATTACTGATGAACTGTGCAAAAAAGACTTTGCAAACTATTGCATATGTTGTTAGGAGTCAGCATAGTTTTTAAAATCCATAACTTCTGTGGTTTAGTTTGTTGGGGTTTGTTTGTTTAAGAATTACTTTTAAGGTATGTACTGCAACCAAAATTTTCAAATCTGGATGCCAAACATTAAGATTCTGCATCTAGGTTTCTCCTAATAAATAGCCTGGTTTTAAGATGTACTGAGCATCAGTTTCTGTGGGAGCAAAAGCTCTTTCTTGGTTTCAGAAAACCAAGTGAGCATTACTCCAACACATATTCAGGTCTTTTCTTTATTAGTCTACCCTTCTTTTCAGCCAATGGAATTAACACTTTCTCTTTAGCGATTTTCCATGTGTGAACAAATAATTGGCCTTATTCATCAAGTGATTGCTTGAATATGGTACCAAAACACCACATAATTGTCCATTTAACTGTTGCATTCTTAATGGAGCTAATGTATTCCTCTGATTTAGGCGGGATATAAGACTTTTTTTTTCCTTGGGTGTCATGTTCACTCTGTTTTGTTTTGGTTGGGATTTTTCCCTCTCAAGTGAATATGCTGTTCTGATTCCTGTTTTATCTCCCATTACCTGAATGCATGTCCTGTACCAAGAGAATTGGAACGGCTGATGCACATTTGCACTGTGGAACATGCGATATGGGTAAAAGCCACCATGTTCCAAACAGCCTTAAAATTATGACTCTCTGGGGACTGAGAGTCACTTAACTGGATGCAGCCTCTGTCCCACTTCCTCATTTAACCATGACTGTAAAACACTGTAGCCTGCTGTAGTCTGTGTAACTGTATGCATATTCACCTGAATAACATGTAACAACATTTTTCTTTAAAAAACTGTAGTTCTTTGATAAGTGTCAGTGTGTCAGGAAACCCGAGTCAAAAGAGAACAGGGATAGAAATAGAGAGATGAGGGTAGCTAGCAGAATAATCATGACACGAAAATACTGAAAAGAGGGAAAAGAGTTAAGATGTATCAAAAACTATTTCCTGTCAAGACTGGAAGTTTTGTAGACCTTCCTGTATTCTGGAAAAACAGAAAAAATGTTGTTTAGCCATTCATCTCTGCATCTATAATGTAGTCTTTTACTTTGTTGAAGAGGTTTGCTACTGGGGAAGAAGGGAGAGAAAAATGGCAAGTTTTCTTCCCTTCTTAAACAAAGCAAATTCTACTCTAGTGGCAGAATCATCTGAGATTGCAAAAATATGATCCAGTGTTAGAACTAACAGTGCCTAACTCCTCTGTATGTATTTAATTTTCATTTTGCCCCTTTCAAATGCTCTTTTCTTAAAAAAGCGGAGGGAGGAGTTTAAAGAATAAGCTTGTGTGATAGTGACCCAGTTCTTCCTTTGTTCACATGCAAAATCAATATAAACATGAAAATGGAATTACACTGGAGTTGCACTTTCCCTCTTAGGCAAGGTGAGGGGTAAAAGCCACCTTATTAGGTAAATCCCACATGCCTGCTTTGACACAGAATAAATTTACAACCCCTTGGCACAGAAACTTTGCCTGATGAAGCCTGACAGTATGTCGGGAGCCTGAGCGCCACGGCCAACCTAGCGAAAACGGCAAGTCTGGTCATTCTTTCCTTTAAAACAGATACAGTTCATTCTGGCCCATGGTGTCTGAACAGTATCTTTGCAGTAAAGATGGAGTGGAATGCTGCCTTCTTGTCGTTTACCTCCAGGTTTAAGTAACACAAAGACTCCTCCCCATACTTTTGGTTAAAATATGCAGGAGATGTAGCAGCAAAACATGGCATCCGGCTCTGAGAATGCTCTGCGTCTCCTTTTAATAGGCTTGCAATCAGGTATGAATTGAAACATAGCCATGTGGGCGTGATAGAAGCGCTCTCGTCTCTAAACTTTGCAAATTGTGTACACTTGTGTTTTCATACTAGCAGAAATTAAGCAATGATTTTATTCTTGATTTGCTCAAGATTCTGAGTACTGTAAATGTGGTCTTTGTATACTGCACATCGTACAAAAAATGCTTTTCCCTTGGAGCTGCTCAGAGCTTTGTATGCACATGATACCAATCTCTGTTCATTCACCATAAGCCAAGGAGAACAAACAGGGTTTAAACCTAGATTAAATAATGAATGGAATTAGCCACATAGACCTAAGCAGCTGGGAGTTCCCAACCAGTTCCAGGCCAGCTTTGACAGATTTTGTTTAAAACTCTACCCCAGTGATTTAGATTAGGTTTGTGCTCTTTCCTGGGGAGGAGCAATTACTTCTGTGTAAGTACTTCCAAGCCTGTTGCTCTTACCGTGCTAACTCCTTGTTGCATTTGTAACGTGCCAGTCTTATCATGATTCAGCTATGAAGCACTTTTTCAAATCTGCATGGAGCTCTTGTTTTCTTATTGGAATCCGTCTAGAGCTTTATTTTGCATTCAATTTCAAGACATAAAATACTGTTATAAACTTTCATAATGCCTTGAAGTTGACTGTTGTGTGGCTGAAAGACTTTGTTCTCCTTGGAAGGCCTCGTTCTTCCTCACTGATTCTTTTGACTAACAGTTTTGTACGGAAAAAGTTGAATGAAACATTGAAAATATCACTACTGTTTACATGTATTTCTGCTATTCGGTATACTTCATCTTTTTTGTTACACAATTCCATGTTGTTAAAACCCAGTGCCTCTCAGATATGGGCAAATCTTGAAGGACAGTCTGAATTATTATTCACAAAAGGTATATGTAGCTAATTCATCATATCTTTACTATTACTATTGTATAATATGCCCTTCCCAAATTGTACATCTTTTTTGCTATTGCTAACGTTTATCCTTCCATCTTCTACAAATTCTAAAGCTCTTTGTCCTTACAGCCTGTGGTAGACTTTCTAATAAGATTTGGCTTTCTGAGTTCAATTTGCATATAGAGTGGCTTTTCTCCCCAAACAAGAATTTAAATAACACAGATGTCACACCTGTAGTTTATAGAAGTTCATTTATGCATTAACTGAGGGTCTCCTTTCAATTATAACCAAAGCTAATTACATAAAATTTTAAAAATCAGGACAGGTAATATGACTCTTTCTAATAACCTAGCAAACTCAGCATTTTTAGAATTATAGAAATGTACAATAAGTGTATTTGTACTTGAAGTTCATGTTTCAAAGAAAGATAGTAGTTGGCTGTCACTGGGGTTAGGTGAGTATTAATAAGGAATAAAGCAAGTCTCACTGATTTTTGTTGGCCAAGAATTCAACTTCTTGGTAGTCACACCATCCTTCTAATTTTTCAGCGTCTGAGTTTCCTGTTGTCTTCTATAAATTTATACTATTATAGCAAAGATTGATTTAGGATTTCAATAAACAATATAATAGATATATCACAAATTTATTTAAAGCTGAAGCGACTTTTCAGGTTTCTCTGTGTTTGACCATTTTCATGCAAAACTTTTATCCCGTTATCAAAGGAGTGAATTTATCTTTTCCCATTCCCTTCCCTATTCATAATTTAAAGATGTGATTGGTCACAGTCACTTTTGTCTGCAAACAAAGCAGTTGATCATTTTTAAGCTGACTGCCATATCATGTTTAAATCCATTGTTCAAAAGAAACAGGAGCATTAGTTAACATTGAGGGATAATGAATATTTTTTGTTGTGAAAAGTGTGAGTTCTTGAGAACCTTTTCTACATGCAGTTTTCATTCAAATTCAATTTAAATGTCATTTTTAATCTGATCCATACTTTGACAAAGATGATGTGTAAGAGCTGTTTTTAGCAGTTGGATTGTTACTTTGTAAAGTATTAAAGCACTAAATCAATTTTTGCAATAGGTAGTAAAACTTGCTTTTGTTTTGAAAAAATTCCAGTTATAACTGTCGCACTTTTTATAGCAGGACTGTATTTAATGTCTTTCTTTTATGAAAGATTACTCAAAGTAATTGATAGCTCTGTAATCTGTGTGAATTGGCTTCTCCATTATTTGAAACTGAGAAGCTATAATGCCTATTCAATAAAATTAACTTATTTCTAAAGTATCTGTTTGTTAGAATTCTTGTTTGTGCTTTTTGTGTACTCTCTGCAGTGTTATGTTGGGGAAACACTGAAGCCTAGAAAAGAAACAAGGGGCAAGGGGCATGCCACAAACCGGGTGGGGATTTGGCTCGTCACAAGCTTTCACTCTGCTGCCATAAAGTTCATTCAGTTTGATTTCAAGATTAATCTGCATAAATTGGATAACTCTGACAATCTGAGGCAAAAGCCAGAAATCAGGCACTGCCAGGCCTGTTGAGCTTTCGTTTTATCACATATTGCCAGTTCCTAGGCTCCAAAGGCACAAGGCCACTCTGTGCAAGGAGGGCAGTGCTGCCATGCGACTGTGCTGTTGCAGTACAGGCTGGGCTGTGGTTGTCACCGTTACCGTCCTCAGGGAATCTATGCCTGTGTAATCAGGCAGCAGGATAACAGGATATTTGCCAAACAACTGTGTTTGAACTACAGTGTTTCTTCAGAGAAATCGCAAATGCTGAAGAAGTCATATTAACACGTGGTAAGTTGTTCCACCAGTTAATTAGCCGTTTTTAAAAAAACTTGTGTTTCTAACCTGAATTTGCCTAACACCAGTTTCTGCCTTTGGATCTCATTTCACTCCTTTTTGTGAGTCCTTGTTTCCTGAGCTAGAGTCCTCCATCTGGTAAGTATAGCCAAGTTGTTTTTTTTCCTAAATGCCCGAGTTTAACTTTGATTGTATCAGATACACTTGGTTTCTTTGTACCCACTTTGCTGAGCAATCCAGATTACTCTGCATTAGCATCCAATCATTTAATCTCCTAATATTATTAACAATTCTTCTAAGCACTTTCCCCTGCTTATTGATAAAACTGTTAGTGTAGGGCTGGTCTTCTCTTGAGACAGTGGATTGGTGATTAATTATTTATCAGTTAAACTTATAATCTTTTCAAGTAACTTAAAAAGGTTTTGAAAGGGCCTATTTTTATAACATAATACTGACTTTTTTTATTTTACCCTTCTTTCATTCTTGATTCAAGTTCCACATTGACCATTTTATTATTATGCCTGTGTTCATAGCGCACATTTACTTTCAATAGTTGCTGTTTGACATCATCTTGAATTTGAATTGGGGATAAATCAGATAGTAAAATAGTTTGGGGGGAGGGCGAGGGAGATAAGAAAAATCTTTTAACAAGTCTACCTGTTCTGCAGATCTCAAAGGTTTCCGTCTCTGAATATGCCAGCCTGCCATTAGGACTTCCTTTCTTCCTGGTGCAAAGATACTGTACCTGAAGACAGAAGAGAAGCTAAGGGTCAGTGTACCTAACTCATTAGAGGTTATGGACTTGCTCAAACCTGTGCATTTGCTGCAGAGTTTTCTTAACTGGCATGACTAGTTTCTGGGAATACGGTTCTTAAGTTTAATATTACAATGTCCTTATATTTATCTGCCTGGCTGATTGATACTGGCATTATTTTACCTTTATTGCAGTGGTATATGAAATAATTCTTGTGTACTCTTTTTGTATTGATTTAAAGGCCACAATCATGCAATTTGTTCAATACGATCAGATTCCTGAATCCTTCTAGAACTTTATCAACTCCAAGAGGGCTTCAGGAAAAAGCAGGGCAGACTCGCTTGTAGAATCGAAATTTTACACTCAAGAAACACTTTGAGACTTCCCTGGGGGAAGGATGTTAAAGCAACATAAGGCTTTACTTGTTGAAATCTAGCATTGGTTGGCCTCCCTGATGGGCATCCTGGCCAAAATCCAAACATTCAGATTCCCTCGGCTTGTTTTGGAGATTTGTTTCTTTTTCACCGTGTGCTCGGAACTATCATGGATGAGTGTTCAGTCAATCCAGAAGTTTGGAAAATAGTATTTTAATATATGCTGCTTGTCACTTATCTCTGTTACAAAAAGTTTTAAAGGGGAAAACCAGTGTTAGTAAACAATGACTTTCTTTGGGTCACCCTGTCAAATGGCTCTGTTTGGGGTTAACTGCAGTCACCCTTGGACAACCGTTACCAGTCAATCGTCTATTGATCTCCCACTGTAGGGATGCAGGAAGCAGCGTTGGTATTGCATATCACTGCACAGAAAACTGGTGATAAATGCTTATTTTTAATAGCATATAGTGAAAATTTGATTTCTTAAAGAAAGGAGAGGAAATAGCCCACATCAGCACTGCAGAGTGCTGATAAAAAAGAATTCTCCCCAGCCTGTCAGCTTTTTTGTAAGTGATTCCAATTTTCTTCTGTGGCATTTTTTTTCCTTACCAAACTAACTAGCATTTGTAGTTGATTTCTGGTAATTTCAAATCCTATCAAAAAAGTTACATCGTTTGCTCCTAATGTTGTCACCTTTGCTCCAGGATATTTTCTTTTTTAATTTTCCTTTGTTTGATTTCTATGCAGACAGCTCAGTTAAACTGCATGTGTAATGAGAAAATATTTCTTAAAAGAGGTGTTTTTTTGGAGTCCCCAGGTGAGCCTGATTTCTAAACCTTGCCATTTATAAGATAATTTCAAGAAAGATTACTGACTGGGTAAACTTTACTCCTAGAACTAGAGGGCAGCTCACTAGCCAGAACTGTTAAAAAGCATATTGTACATGGGTTATTGGACTGGATTTTAATACTTCAAATAGTTCAATAAGTAACCAGCTGGAAAACAAAAAGGTTTTACAAAATTAACCATATGTAAACATATACTTGATTTTACTTGATAGAGTTGTGTTCTTCTTGTGTTCTACTTCCTGTGGTGTCCTTAAATAAATCTATGTATCACTCTAAGTTGCCGCCACATTTGAAAGACTGCTTCTACTTATAACACAATTGCGATGCTTTCCTTCACGTAACCAAATTTGCAAGAAAAAAGAAGTGCATTTTAAAGAACGAATTTAGTATCTTTCCCCAAAACTCCACCTAACTTAGGTGCCTTGCTGAAATAGAGCTGTTAATATTGGTAACTCAGAGGAAGCAAAATGGAAGAAGTTCAAGCAACCTAACATAGCTATAAAACTCAGATGGCATTGCACCATTCAAAAGCATCTGTATCACACTCACCACATGGGAAGAATGAGTCACAAATAAGGGACGTACTGTAAATGGGGAGTTCATTGCAGGTGTTGCCCCTCAGGCTCAATAATCTAAAAGCAAAAAGAAAAAGGCCAGAGGTAGGTAGAGTGGAGAACTTGGAGAGGCATAAGGATCCTAAAACAGCAGTAGAAACTGTGGCTGATGTGCCAGCTGCATGTCTCCTAGGAGTGACAATGAAGACTTTAAGAAGAAAGCAGACGTCACGAGGCTATACTGGGACCTGATAATAATGGTTTACAAGACTGCTAAATGACTAATCTAAACTCACAAAGTGCTGTGAATCTAAGACGAGATGAACAAAAGTATGACAATAATTATTACTGTAACCATAGCATTTTCTCAAATGTCTAGATATGTGCAGCATAAGAAGGAAGAGAAATCTGACTGATGAAGCAAAGGCCAAGGCAGCTACCTGAGCTCCTGAGACTGGAGAGATTCTTAAAGGATTCCTGGCCTCCCTCTGTTGTGCCCCATTTTATACTTGCAAGATGAAAAGGCAGTCTTTTTGCACAGAAAAATGTTAAGTCACTCCATTCAAGAAGATCACAGAGCGATTTGAATAGAAAAGCCATGTATCTCAGTGCTGTGCAGTATAATACTGAATTTACTTTCTTCATTCTATATTCAGTCATCTTCAGGATGCCCACAAAGGTTGAAAACTGTTGGAGTGACTGGAATGAAAGCAAGGCAGACACAAGCATCCATACCTCTTATGCAAGATTCAACAGAATGTAAGTCATGGTATATTCAAGTTTTTTCTGAAATGTAAAATACCACACATTAGACATCATCTGACAATTATAATAAAACTCCCGATCATTGAATTCAAATGAGTAGGAAGAAGGTGGAGCAAATGGCAGTGGCTAGTGTAGGACCCAATTATTAATACATTTTATTAGTAAGTATGTGAGTGTATGTACCAGAGGTAGACCAGAGAAAGCTGCCTACTAAGGCCCTGCCTATGTAAGACGGGTAGGAGCAGCAAGTAAGCTCTTTGGCACAGTGTCAGAGAGAGCAAGCATCCAGTCTGGCCCATGTTAAAATTCATGCATGGTCCTTACTTCCACAAGTTGGTGTCCATGCCGTTTGAGATTGCATTAGATCAGACCTCACTCCCCCTGAGGCAGACGCTGCTGCCAGTTCGGTATCTGTCATCTGCTCTGTCCTGGCTGGCTCTTCAGTTGTGTGAGCTGCCCCAAAAGGTCACTAGGTGCTCTTGGCCCATAGCGAATGCTGACAGCACAGGAAGATGGATCCTCACAACTGCCATTTTATATGCACTTTCTGTTGCTTGTATGTGTCCCCAGCGCAATGGTTTTGGCATACTGATAAACATAAGACAAAAGAGTCACGTTCGATGTGAAGTCTCATTTCCTGCCTAGACAATCAGGAGGAGTCTCAATTTCTCTGCCCTAGAACTGAACTTGATTTGAAGGTAAGTACAGAACATTGGAATTAGTAAGTGATGGGAATGTAACCCCAGGGGAAAATACCTCTGTTTCTTTTTGCAGTGCTATGGGTAACGATCTGCAAATGACATAATTTATGTGAACAGACAAGAATCATGAGTTTAATTGGTATTAGGGTCAGTTGTAAAATCTGTTATTGACTTCTTGTCTTCTGCACAGTTTTCCAGGAAAACATAAAACTGGCAAATGTACCATCTAGGGGATTTTAAATGTTGGCAGAAGGTTTGTGTAAAAAATGTTGCTTTCTGCTTTGAAGTTTTTTAACTTAAGAAATTGCAAAGGAAAAAGGAAATTGTTTCTGGACATGAACTCAAGTTATGGATGTGTGATTACACAACCAACTACTCCCCGACTTTTTCAAAAAAGTTTAAATAGCTCCATAGCCCTTTCTTTTCAAAAAGCTGACACTTCACTTGTGTTGATAATTTTCCAGAATTTCCGGGTTCTAGCTGGGATTTAATACAGTAACCAACACTTTGCAGAAGGCTCGTTAATATGTTACCAAGCATGTTATAAATTTGCCATCAGAACTAAAGAATTTGTAGGGTTGAGAGAGTGGGACACATCCATGAAGGAAGGCAGCTCTAAGGCAGGACTGTGCTTATAAGCAAACAGTGCTAATTCTGCTCCAGCATCCAGATTTTTTATCTGGAGCAGAATCTGGCTAAGGAGGAAAGCGCCCATCCTGTGTTCATGTCGGCTCCATGCATGTGTCTCTGTGAGGTACTCACAGATGTCAACGGCAGTGGCTGTTGTTAGGTATTTGTCACCTGAGAGTTGGATGAACTCACTAAGCTAATTTCCCATGTGGCAATTAAATCTATTGCTGTCTGATGGCCTTTGAGGTATTTGCTGTGCCTCTGACTTAGATTTGGACAGTCAAGAGGGGACTATGTATCTTTATAACTGGTAAAACCTGTACCACAGCCAGTCTGCTTTGTCTTTGGCTTCTGATGTTCACACACAGACTCTTGCTTTTTGAGGAAATTATCAGAGAAGCGAGGAGCTCATTAGCTGTAGCATAAATATGTCATGAATCTGGGCTTCTGAGATTTGTGGACAATACTGCTGTAACACTTTATTATCAAAAGTAATTGAAAGCAAATACAAAATATAAATGTTTTAGCATCACTTTTACTGTAGAGTACTTCATATCATTAACATATGGCTAGCACCAAGTAGTTCAAATGCTCATTACCCTGTTCACATCTGCAATAATCTTTAAAATCAGAAATACTAATCATTAGAAAAGACATTCTGTAGCATGTCCTTATTCTTCCAATTGTTTTATCATTCATGGGAGACGACATTTACCTCCCTAAGCTTAGAAATAAACAGATCCTCATCCAGCAGGTTTGCAAAGAGGTTCTGTGTAATTAGAGGTACGGGGACAAGTGTTTATCAGGCAGGAAAGGTATGATTAGGAAATTGTACTGAATAATTCCCAGGGATTTTTCCTAGCAATAGCCCTTCCCAGACTGCTGTAATGTTTACAGGAAATGGCACTTCTAAGTTAAAAAGATAGTTTTTGCATGATACTCCCCAAAGCAAAGAGGCAACTCTCTTCAGAGGCACCCAGAAGGGAGGTACTGCTTTAGATATTGACTGCTGTCCCCTGACATGTTCCACTTCTGTTACATATTTCACACAAATGTTCCCATGGTGTCAGGAATTTACAAGCTGGGCTTGGTCTAAGATGAGGTGACCTCTACAGTATAAAAATTCATGTGTGTAACGGTAAATGTGGATTGTGGTTGGATAGTAGGGAGCCAGAGTGTTTTTCCTTGGAGGAAGGCGAAGATGCCATTCACGTTCGTGTTGATTTCAGGGTGCTGTGCAGAAGATGCTGAGCAGGCAAGCAAGGAGGCCCTGCTCTCAAGCAGCTGCTCTTCAGAACGAGATGGGACATGAACGCACGAAGATATGATGACTAACGAAAGGTTTTTTTTCTTCTACAGGCAAGGGTAACATTAACATTGATAGAAGACTGTGTCGAAAGGCAGAGGGATGTGAATCTAAACCATTGCTATCAGTAAAATAATAGCTGAATTTTGAAAGACTTGCACACATTGTTCCATCATGTCTCAGCTCCCGTATCGAAGTCGGCGGGGTTTTTATCTGAGAACCTCCCATCGTAGTTAATAAAACAGATTTTCTAGACTTATAAATAGCCCTGTACTTCAGGAAGCTTATTTTAAGGACCTGGTGAGGGTGCTATGTAACTTGGCTGTGATTTTTCTCTTACTGCGTAAATTCGTGCACAGAACTGGGCAGAGCCTGTGCCAGTTGCTCTTGAGGTCCCAGCCAGCCCCTCCCAAAGCCAGATCACAACACACAGAGAAGCTGGGAGCCGCAGCACAGCTGAGAGCTATATAAAAACATAGCCAGAGTACAGCTGCGTTTTAAAGCTGGGCATTCAGCTGTGCCTTCACTCCTGTTTAATACCAGCTAAGTGGTGAAGTGCTGTTGTCTTGAAATGCTTCCCCTCTCTTAGCAAACACCATGTAACATACAATTTTTACAGTGACTTGTAGCGTATTTGTACTCCTGAAATATAACCCTTCCTCTTTAGTCCTCCTTAATCATAGTGATTTTTGTGGAGAATACCAAATTTTCCATTCTTGGACTTAAACCTCGATTTTTTCCTTATTTCCTTTGGCATTAATTATCCCTCCTAAAAATAGACAGGTGCAGTCCAAAAATATGCAGTGGAGCCTTAATGGAAGGTTTCTTAGAGGGAAGCTAACAGCCAGGCCTGATTTATTCACCCAGTCTTGCTGTTTGTGCAGTCCCACCCTCCACAAGGTTCCTGTTTCCCCGGGTTTGCCTCTTGTTTGCTCACCAGGATTATTCAGTACAGCTGCTTGCGAGGGCACGTTAAGGGGAAACTATCCCCTACTCCGTCTTCAGGGAAAGTTGCAAAAGCTGGGGAGTGTTGTGGCTGCTTTTAAACCCTCAGCCCCTGAGAGTGACTCCTCTCCCACGGGGAGGAAGGAGGACGTAGGTCATTTCTTTTGAGGGATTTGCCAACCTCCTCTGCCTTCTGCAGCCAGCCCATGCCTGCTGCGCGGCAGCGCAGACCTCTCCCTCCGGCCCAGCCCTGCGAGCTGGGGGCAGGACTCGCTGCAGCGGCAGGGGTGGGATCGTCAATCCTGAGCAAAACTTTCTTCCTTCTTCCTGTCAAGTCATCCTATTCCTCCCAGCAAGCCGTAAAGGGCAGTTTGTACAGCAGCCCCAGAGTGGAAAAGTGGGATTTGTTTTATGATTTCCAACGTCAACAAAAAGGTTGCATGTTAAACCAGACCTGTAAGACCTTCCAGCTTCATGGGACCTTACTGTCTGTAGTATCAAAGGGTTTGAGATAGTTCTCAGCACAGTAATAGAGGCTAAAGGAAGAAACAGAGAAAATGGACTTGTCTCGGCTCTGATGGGTGGTGATTCTGCGTTTCGGTGTAGGTAGTCTTGATACAGCCTGGGTTTGGGGCCAGCCACTTGCGGGGCTGCCTATCTCGTTACTCCCCTCTGGGAAGATCATAGTTGTGATGCTGATTTTTAGATGTATCTGAGCTTCTGAATGTGGCATTTTGAGACAGAGTCCCAAACTGACGTCTTTTTTGCAGAGCGTGAGGCATGAGGCTTGAGAGAAAAATTGCAGTGTCTTTGAAGTGCAAAGCTTTGAACTTTAAAAAAGCTAGCAAATGCCTGTTGCAGTTCACTGTCTGTGGAAAATCTGGAAGGTAAGACTTTTAACCAAAGAGACTGGATAAAATATTTGAAAGTAACAGACTGGGGAAGTGTGGCTTTCATGTTTTAACTCTTTATGCAGTGGTGGAGAAGGTGAACTTGATTCAAAAAGTGTGTACCAAACAACGCTGTCAGTCTGCGCCTTGTTGCTCTTCCACTGGGAGGCTTTGAGTGTGTTCAGATCGCTGACGTAAAATGTGTGTGTGGTGGAAGGGGGAGGGAGGAATTTCTCTCTTCCCGTTGCTATTGTGTTTTGTTATGTTTTGTGTCTGTTCATTTCGTCTCCAGGATCAGAGAAATGACGCAGAAAGTTATTTCCACAATAGGAGAGCATGGGAAAACACAAACATTGGTCTCTTAAAGACGCACAGTCCTGTTTATTACACACTGACATGCCTTACCTTCTAATCTGTTGGAAATGCTACCACATGAGCTACTCCTTACTCTAGATCCTCGTTTTTGACTTTGCACCATAGGCCTGTCTTTTTCTCTCTAAAAGAGGACATAAAATTGCCCTACCCTGTGCTCCTTTCTCATTTTTCTATACTTATCTTCCCCCTCTTTACCTTCCCTTCCCCATTTATTGCATCTTTCATCTCAGTTTCCCACATTTTTCCATCTCATTCCTCTTACTATGCTATCACACAATTGAAATGCTCTCTCTAACCAGCACCATCTCCCTTGTCCTTCAGCTGGACCTTTTCTCTCAATGGTGTTCTCTCATCCACCAGCTTGGCATATTGCATCTTCCTTCTGGGATATGTCCCAGTCATACTGGGTAGGCCTTGGGAAGAACACTTGGGCTAGCTCTGAACAAGCCAGTTTGGGCAGTGTAAGCCTTTGTGACCCTTTGGAGTGTACCTTACAAGTCCTAGCGCAGCAGGCTCAAACCTGCTGCAGTGTGCTCAGGCAGGTGTGTTTATCAAGTGGTGCGGAGAAGAAACATCAGCTCAGCAGAGACCTGCCAGCAACAGCGTCCCAGAGCCCCTCGGAGCCCAGCCCCTGATGCTAACCCCTCTTTTCCTGCTGAACATTTGTTCCAGCCAGTGGGAGCCAAAGATTAAATCTAACTCCTGCCAGTGCCAACCAGGTAGGACAGGTTGATCCTTTATTTACAATTATGATGAGACAGCAATTATACTCTAGAGCTGTTTTCTCTTGGTGAGGTAGAATTATTACTAAGCTCAGTGTTTAGGTTTTGTTAGCAGACCTTTGGGGCCTGTTCTTGCCTAAAACCCCACTCAGGTTTTCTCAGATCTCTTTTCTTTGCTCTTTTTTTTTTTTCCCTCCAGACGTGTTTAATGTAATCTTGTTCTCTGAATTGCCTAAAGCACAAACTCCCAAAGCCAGTTTTCATTCATGTTTCCCTCTTCCCCTCTTGCTGTTCAGATGTCTGGGCATCCAGACTCCCCTCCCTTGTCTGGTGCATGGATTGAGAAATCTATTAAAATAATCCCTCCCTCTCTTTATATTCTTAGCTGTGCCAGCAACACCTTGTAGCTAGCTAGACACATGTGCCTGCCTGCTTGAATTACTGTTTGATTTAGCTCCCTCCTCTACTGCTCCTAGAAAAGATGGTGTGGTTTCTGGTATTTGGACATGCTGCCTAGCTTGCTTGGTCTGAAATTCTTAAGGAAGCCCCATGCATATTCTGCTGCCATATGCGCCTTTCTGCTCAGCTGCTAGAAACACTTGGCTTGTCTCATTGTTCTCGCTTCTTTTTCATATCAATCTCCATCTTCTCTTGCTTTTCTCTCTGATTCTATTGTCTGCATGTTTATTTTTATGTCATTTTTATCTCTTGCAGTCAACTAGCGAAGCATGCCATTGGTGTGGTTCCTTGAAAAGCTGGGGCAATGAACCTAAAGGTGGACTACTTTTCAAGCCAGAAATGATACACAGGTAAATAGGAGACTCCTATTCTAATTCTAGCAGTATTTATTATTGCTTCTCTTCTGAACTGATGGACTACTGACAAGTCTATGAACATTTCCTGGAAAATGCTGAGTCACAGGCAAGACAGAAACCTACACATTTACCAACCTGACAGAAGTTTCTTTTGCAGGTGAGAATGTGTTAACACACACATTTCAGGGTGTGGGTGTCTGGGTGGGGAAGCACATAACATTACAGTACGAAGGCAACAACTCCATACTTAAACTGAAAAGGTATGTCCTTTTAAAAGTATTTGTTTCTCTTTTCATTCTTCTAGAAAGTTTAGAAAACAATTTTTGACTGCTCTTCTGTTATCAAACATGAGGTAGATCCTTCCTGTAGGAAGACCAGAAATGCTACTCTTCAGGGTGTATTTTCACAAACAAACTGTGCCTAGAAGTGTTGTGTAACCTGTATTTTCAAGAAACTTCAGACTCATTCCTTCAGAGAACAGAAGAGCAAGAGTCTGTATCAACTTTCTCCAGCATCAGTGAAAAAAGATATCTCACCATCTTCCCCCCCCCCCCCAAGTACAAACAGTGAATTCAGATGGAGCGACTGGCTGAAAAACTGGGTAGCAGCAGAGGTTAGACATGTCACACCCTTTCCACAGGAACAGACTAGCAAAAAGCAACTAGACTTCTAACACAGCTGCCTAGCCTGTCTGTTCAAGGGTGAAAATTGAACTAAGAATTGTGAATGGGGTGAGAGGACATCTGAAGGAAGCGTTAAGGGAAAGACTGCCACAGGTAGGTTAGTTACTTCAGTGAATCTGAAATGGAAGAAGTTCAACAGACAGACTGACACACAAGGTCTGCAAGGGAACTGCACCTCACTCGGGTATTAGATGGTTTACCAGGATTTTTGCCTGAGGATTCTCACAGTCTGAATGCTTCAGAGAGTCCTCTGCCTGGGACTTCCCAGTTATAACAGAGACATCGAGAACAGGCAGTGAGAGGCCACATCACGCTAATGCTAGTAGAAGAGAATGAAACAAACCTGTGGTTTTCTCATGGACAGAAGGTTTTTGTCTTCTGTTCCAGTGAAGGCTCACTAATAAAGAGCCAAGGCTATCCGCTGCATGCCCAAAGAGTATGTTATTCTCAGATAACAAGCCCTTAAATACTGCATTAACATAGTTAAGCATTTAGGTGATTTAGCTAGTTCCTCTGTGTAAGTTACAAAATATCAGTTGATCATAGACACACACAGATGTACAGGCTAACTGGCACATGGTCAGAGATAGTGAATACAACTGACAGTTCAACACTGTAATGACTACATGGGGAAACCTGCTATTAAAGATAATGGCTCTCCAAGTTATTTGCTCTGAACAGTTTTCATGACCCCTGCACAGGAAAATGTGCTAATTTTAAAGTAATTCTTACAATTGCCCCAAGCTTAATAAGGATATTTTAGCTTTCATCTTTCAACAGGAGTTCACTGTTTTAAATTATTTTTGCAACCAGTTATAATATTCTATAGGCCGATATTTATTATACACATTAAACACAAAACTGTTTTCCTGGGGGTGTGGTGTAACTTTCAAAGGAGGGTAAAGGCATACATCTGCCATTGCCTCATGTCTTTGAAAAAGTTGCTCAAATATTTTGTGTTTCAATTTCCTCATCTTTAAAATTAGGAAAGAAAATTGCCACTTGTGGAGATACCAGGAATTTGCAAAGAACTGGGCTTTGAAAGAACGGATGGTTGACACCGACCTTTAAGTCATGCATATTAATCCCATAACCATCTTGTAAAGAAAAACACAGTATATGCCAGCTCTGAGAAAGGAATTTCACTATGCAAGTATAAAATACCAGTTAAAGCAGAGGACAGTACACAACAAATATCACAGAAAATTTCTCTCAATGATTTAAAAAAAAATAAATCCCATTTTAAACGATAGCACTGGGTGAAATTTAAGCAAAGATATCAAACAAAATATCAAGCCTTAAATGCACAGCAGGAATATTAACAATTGATGCTTTTTAACTTCTACATAGAGAAGGAAATTAATAGTAAAGCAATATTTCATAGTTATAAGTTTTATTTTGGAAAATGTAAACATCACTAACCATGCATACAAGTTAAGATGATATTTTACAGTTGTTAATTTTCTTCCTTTTTCCTTTTTTATTGTTGTTGCATAGGACATTATCACAATATATAATCTATGCAGTACAAAATACATTAAAAGTTACAGCAGAGCAAGAATAGATGAACAAAGAGCTGTACAACTGTAATACTTCAATGTAGTGATTTAAAGAGTTGAAAAGTGACCCATGGAAGCATTCATGTGCTGCTGATAAAACTGTACAAGTGAAGATGACACCAGTAACATTATAGTTCACCAAAGCTGAAAGTATATATGTAAACACGTGCACACTTACTGGCACACATATTCTCAGTTACCCACACAGGCATATGCTTGTCAAAAAGCACATGTGCACGCACATGCAATGTCCCCCAGAATGAATATATACACAAGTAACTGCAGCTGTAACCAGAGATGAAACTCAACCAGAAATCTCAAAAAACATATTCAAACTTTCCAAATGCAATGGCATTTGGATCTAGGTTTTTGGTTCAGACCCATCATTGGTTATAATGAAATGGATACCTATTTTTGCTCTGTAGACATCCCTTCATTATTTGGTGTGTAGTATATACACACTGCTGTGTATTTATGTATACACATGTAGTATTCAATATACACATATATACCTATATATGTGTATATGCTTATATAAATCCATATATATAAAAATTTTTATATATATATATGTATAAAACCTACACCAGTGGATGGGCTTTTGCATTCTATATTCTGACTTATGGGGTAAACAAGTATAATTTGGTTATTTTCTTCTGCCTAAGGCTATAGCTTTATCCCCAAAAGAGTTAAAAATACAGACGTTCATCATACCATTCACTGACATAGACTATATGTTAGCACCCAATGCACAAACAGATGGTGTGATGGAGTAAAAGAGCACCTGAAAGTCAGTTTGTAAGCATCACCTAATGAAATTAGTAAATCCAATGGCAATGAAAAGGGAAGCTTCAATTATACAGTTCATTTTCCTTATTTTTTCTTCACAAACCATGTTCCCCAAAACAACAATGCACTTTATACAGTACAAATTCTAGAACTCATCACAAAGAACTGGAGAAAAGCAGTTGTGAATGTGAATAGCTAGACAAGGGTAAGCTCCACACACAGCCTTTTACTGCCTGGCTGCATGAAACGCGGAAAGTGCTGAACGTCTGAACAGAAGGTAATGAGGCTCTGAAGGTGTACAGAGGCTCGCGTAGCTAAAAGTTATTGCAAGGGTTAATGCAGTAAAGGGGGTACGATACAGGAATTAGGTGTTACCGTCAAACAGAGGCTTCTGATGACTTGTTACAAATATATATGTTTGCAGTTATGTAATGTAAACAGATACTATGCATATATTATAAAGGAACAACTACTTGGCAGATATAAACAATTCTCACAACAAAATCTAGCTGCCAGGAGTTTACCAGGACTGCTTTCTGAGAAGCAGGATGGAAACTGAATTCATGTGGCCATTAATGCACTTTAGGCCTTTGCACAGGATGAGGTTAATGGAAGGGGTGAATGAGTTTCTAAGGGCGTCTTTAGTTTCAGTTGAGTGGTGGTAGTGAAGTGATGATTTTAACTTGCACCCATTTCCTACAGCAAGGCAGTTAAGCTCAGCTCTTAGGGAGGAAGCTAGAATCATGGGTGGAGAAAAACAAACTTTCAGGGCTTTCTTAATAGTAATAAACCTGTTGTTATACTCTCAAATTATAAGAAAAAAAAAATTAGGGCAATTTTGTAGTTTGTGGAGATTTACCTCAACAGACTGCATAGGGAAAGGAGGAGGGAGAGGGAGAGATGCACACCCTCAAACACAGAGGTGTTTAGATTACACCGCTGTGTGAAACATCAGAAGGGTAAAAATCTGAGGTTAGTTTGGATAAGCACCCAGAATTCAAAACATAGTTTGAGCTGTTCAGACTTCTCATATCTGCAAAACTCAGGAGCAACAATCATGAGAATGGAGTCTTACAACCTTAATGGTGCTTCTGCTTCTTTTCTTGCATCTGGCAGATGCTAGAAAACTCCAAACGCTCTCTTTCCGTATGAAAATATTACGAGAAGTTTTGTCACATTCAGTTTCGGAAACTACTAGTGGTTTGGAATTCATAATTTTATCCTAAAGCTATCATGTATTAAACATTTAATGGAGATATTTGAAAATCTACCTAGGATTTTTTTACTGTTTAAAACACAGTAACTTGACAGTCAGCCTAACACACTCTGAGGTATTTACAGCTAAAATGTAAAAAAAAAAGAAAAAGGTTTTAACAACAGATTTCAGAGAATTTCATGAAAGTGTAGCTATGTTGACTATATATAGTCTCATAGCCTTCTCATTAGATGAACTAGCTGAACTGGAAATTTGATTTTGAAACCTTTTTTTTTCCTGCTTAACGTTGGAGAATTATTAGTAATCTCTGAGGAATATACGTAAAATGCTTAAAATGTTTCAGTTAAAGATTACATAGTTCTTGTGTCACTCAGAATAGGTTGTCCCACAATCTTTATATCCCATAATCTCAGTGCTAATAAAACCTGATGTAAATATTCTTTCTCCAGGCTATTAGAACAACTTGTTTGTAATGCACCTACTGATTCATGCTGAATTATTATGCCCTAAATAAATGGACTGGAGTGATTCCTCCTTTGCTAAAGATTAAACATTGGAAAAGATGGTTTTACAACAAATTGAATTTAGAACAGGAAGCCTATGATTTTTGCTGATATTTGGTTCTCCTTTTGATTTTGTTTGGGTTTTTTCCCCCCTTGTATCCCTCTATTAAGGTATAATGATAATGAGAAATGTGTTTATGACTTGTTTTGAAGTATGTGCACAAGACACAGCTGAACTGTAGAATTCCTTTAGCTAGATATCTTAAATGACTCTTTACTAACTACAGGACAAGAGCACTTTCAGCAGTCACAGAAATTATTGGAATGTGAATTCCTGTTACCTGAATTGTATCAAGTTGTTAAAATTGTCTACCTTAGTAGATGAGATTTAAAAAAAAAAAAAAACACCACAAAAAAAGAATAGAGGAAATCTATGGAGGCAAACAGATCTGGCTTTCTCCTAACTCACAGTGGTTAGGCAACTCATCACACAAACTCAACAATATTTGTCACCTTGCAAAAAAGCTTATGATGTTCTTTAATTTTCTGTGAAATGAAACAGTAGAATTGTGCCTCGCATGAAGGGGCAAATTGTGATTTTATAGAGGTGAAATCTGAAGCAAATGAACATGAAAAAAATACTGAAATCTCAGCACTTTGAACTGTCTTTAAGTATTTATCCATACAACTAATAGAACGCGTAGTATTAGGAATAATGTAACTATTACGGAAGTACCTATGAAACTACTTGGAAATCTATATTAGCCTCTCACAGTTAATATACAGTACAATAAAAACTTGCAAAATTGGATCAATGCAAAGCAGCAAGTAAGATACAGGTTCATTTGGCATGTGGAGGCATTCACTTGATATCAAACAGCAGGTTTGGCATAGAGCTTTTCACCATGCTACACTTAACTGCATTTATACCCTACAGTAAAAACAAGAAAGCCCCAAAAATTCCAGAATCAAAAGGACTCAAATTTATAATATACACCATCAGACCCAGCCAAACCAAGGAAAGTGTATTTGCTGCCAGTGAGGTCTCCAGTATATCCCAATGCTCCTGGTCTTCTGCTGTATTTTCTACCACATAAACATAAAAATCTACCTCCTAGTGCTCTATCTAGTGTCAAATATTTGAAAGTTATTGACAACTAACCACGATTCCCTTTTTGTTATTACGCAGTTATGCAGAAATGAGAGCACCTTAGTTTATGCTGGCATGTGTGTTTTTGGGAAACTTAATAGTAGTGCTGAGCTAAAATGTCTTTTTATTTTAAAACTTAAAAATGCATATTTTATTTTTCCAGTCAGAAGATGCCTTATGATTTTCACTTCCTTTTACCAGTGACCACGATTGTGATGCAACAGGATACAGAAACTATGTCTTAGCCAATTTGTCTTGCTAAGATACAGCTGTACAGTAGGTAAGTACCTTGATAAAGGTTTTGATGGGCATTAGTTCAGCTACGCTATTTCCATAGTTCATTTAAAAAAAAAAAGGAAAAAAGAATAAAGAAAATTGTTCAAGTCAGCGTAGTTTGATTTAAATATTCTGTTGGTCCCATACCGAACAGGCAGTGCAGAGAGCTTAACAACTTGGAGAGTGATGACAGAACGCCTCCGAGATTCCATGCCATATTGCCTTGCAATAAAATGTTACCCAGTGTAAATGTGTTTCCTCGTGATTTAGGTTATTTACTTAAGGCATCTTGCTTAGAATTTTATCTAGCATGAAACAAACAAACAAGTTTAACCTCACAGAGATTTTTGCAATAGAAAGTTGGTTTTGGAGCATCTTCAGCATGAAGTGAAAAAACGGCTTGCTACCAAAGGCAGAGGGAAGCTTGAAGAAAGACAAGACTCTTGTTTGGATGCTCCCCAGTGTAGGTATATAATCAGGAAAACAAACAATGGAAGAGTCTGGTATGACATTCCAGTACGGGTTTGGATTTTGTATTGTTTGTTTGTTTGTTTGTTATTTTTTCCCCAGTGTGTGAAATAACCTAACAAAAAGCTTCTGAGTGCAAATATATTTACAGAGTAAGGCTGTGGTTAGGGCATGTCTTCATTGTAATTATTGTGTAACATAAATATCCATCCCTGAGAAAGGAGAAGGGGGACATAATCCAACACAGTTGATTTGTAAGTGTATGTATGCTCATATTGTGCAATCTGGTCTTACAAAACTACTTTGACACCTGAGGTGGATTAAGTGGGGTTTTTTTCTTTTTTTAGATTTTCTCATTTTCTTATAAAGAATAATCAAGAGGATCTGTAAATGGTTGCAAAGTGTATGAAATATTGAGACAGCAGGAGTCACTAAGTGGAACATGTAAGTTTGTCTGTCCATGAGGTTAGAATAGCAACTTGTGTGGTTGGGTAAAGAAAATTTGACTGGAACTTTCAGTGGCAGCTATTTACTGGGTTTTTTTGTTGGTTTTTTTTTTTTTTTTCCAAAGGGGGATGGGGAAGGGAGGAGGGGAAGCGACAGAGTTTTTTAAATGTGTGCAACACAAACAAAACTCCACATTGGGTATTAGAGGCAAAGTGCTGACATCCAGTGCAGGCAGGTCTATGGGGAACTGGCAGGGCTAATCGTTGGACTTGAGGCATCTGAGCGGCTGTAGTCACTGACAGACCCTGTTCTTGAGCTGCTTCCACTTCGCCTCATGAGCATGCTTGGGTGGAAATTGGCATGGCGACGGGCGTGCTTTGTCAGATGGTCACTGCGCATGAAGCGTTTCTCACAGAGAGGACAGCTGAACTTCTTTTCTCCAGTGTGAGTGCGGTAATGGCGGGCCAGCTCATCGGAGCGAGCAAACTTCTTGTTACATCCTTGCCAGTTGCATTCAAAAGGCCGTTCACCTGCAGGAAGCAAACGCAGCATGATTAGAAGGGATAGCAATGTCTTCCATGTTCTTTTTGTATGCAAAAGTTACAATAAAAAGATTGGGAGCAAGGTAGATGCCACTTGACACTAACTGGATGAAGAAGGTGGTACTTTCTGCCAAAGAGGAGGCCACTGTTGGTATTCTAACCCATTAAAAAGTACTGTAAAGCAAACTAGCGATACCTTATTTGATAACTGGATCTTCAGGGATGCTGGGCTCCTGATCCCTTCATGGATGACACATTTCATATCTCTTGTAGTCCACTGGACTTGACTTCTAGACTTCGACAATATCTGTACTGAGCTCTGCAGAATATTCACTTATTCCTGCCAAGCTGTCCCTAAGTCTGTCTGACTCAATGCTCAAGTTCAGAAGGTGTGATGAAGTCTCTCTCTTCAGTTACTTAAAAACAATTAAGGTGAAAATGCAAAATGGCAATTTTGAGGCAGTAGATGTGAGGCTCTCACCTTGTATTCTCCACAGCCATGCCTGTGTTTTCTGCATTTGCTACAAGGTACGATGGTTTCTCTTGTTCACTGCCTTAGGTTTCATTTAGAAGTGAGGCAGGGAGCACTGTATTTCAACTAGGTAAATGTGCTACATTGAAGGTAGCAGCCTTCTATCAATAGCTAACCTTAAAACCATGACCTGTTACACTTAAGGTAAGACCAGTGGCCACTGAGCTCAAAGAAACAGCAGTCTGGTGACCTGCTGCACTTCTCAACAGATCTCAGATATGGGAAACATGTCTCACAGGGCCAGATGCCCATGCCGTTGCATGGCTGTGCTGGAGGTCTGCACTTGGGCACTGTGGTAGATGTGCAGCCTAAGAAGCTCAAGCACTGGAGGCGAGCACATGTCGTAGACAGAATTAGCACTGTTGGGTAGATGAGTATCTGGAATATATTCCCAAATTCACAGATTTGGCCATAACATTTATCTCCAGGATCTACTTAGGAGGTTCCTGCTCAGAAAGTACGTTCTTTTTGCCCTCTCTTTATGAAGCCTCCAAGATACTTCAGCCAAATCTCAAATAGTGTCTCAATGAAGAGACAGGCAATTCTTTTTTAAATAGGATTTTGTTCAAGAACATGGAGAAAGCAAGTGTCCTTGATGTTCCCTTGATTATTTAGAAGTAACACCAAGGCTCATTAGAGTTCTCAAGCACATTTTTTGGATTTCATTAGTTACACCTACAAGTACAATGCATAATGCAATGGTTATATCTGTACACAAGGGAGGTTTTCATGTGGAGGGCCACGAACACCACCTCCTAAGTGATCTGCAAAAGGCAGCTAAGACGAACAGGACTGCTTCCAGTTGGCTTCCCCTGAATTAAAGGCTAAAAAACTTAGGGCCCCAGAAACCTTTTTAAGAATAAAAACACCACCAACTGGTTTAATGGATACAGTTTTGTCACTTAAAAAACCCCACGCAAATCCATTCAATGTCCTCCTCGGCCTACTCCTGCAAACTGTCAGGGACTCATCTCTCAGTCTGCTGATAGAAATGTGAAACAAATGGGAAACGTATATTTTGGCTGTGTTTGTCATGTATCCAGTCATCTGTATGTATCTGTCCCTGTGGTGGGACACGCCAGCCATCCCTGTTGAGGACTTTGGACCCTTGGGAAGAAGGACAATGAGACATGGTCTGGCAGCTGGATCTGGCCTGCAAAGTTTCTCATCCGTGAGCTATACCATCTTTTTTTGGTGAGGGAATGCCCCTTGGATGTTTCTGTTGCCCAAGTTAAGTTTCTTTGTGTTTGTTTTCATTACAAATGGTGTCAGCAAATGTTCTTCACTAGAAGGACTGCCTCATGAAATGACTGCTTTCAGACCAGGAAGGCAAGAGTTAACATGCAATGTTTTGCTTCTGCTGTTGACAACACCATGAAGCACAAAGAAAATGGTAGCTTTTCTGCTGGTTAGTTAGCATGGCACCGGCTGCTCTTTTCTATGTCTAGCATTTGGTAGCCAGCAGTAGACACGACAGTCCAGTTCCTAATGAGAGAAGAGGTTCTAGAGCGGGATTGTGTAAGATCTGTGTTATCCAGCACTAACAGTCAGGTGATGAAGGCATTGCACAACTTCTCTCCCCCTCTCCTCACTGCACATCAGATCTGGATGAGACATTCGGGTTCCGGCTCACCTGCCTGGTTTAATGTTGTTGATGATTGTGGTGATGCTTTGGGTGCTAAGCCAAAGAAAAAGTGACCTTTCTTCCGCTATTTCTTTACTGTCCCCTGTTCTCCTTCTTCCTAGGAACTACTTTTTCCCCTCAGTCCTCTCTAGTCTTGATTTGTTATCTTCTTGGTAGTTGCGTTTAAGTTTCTTGGCCAAGTGGTTTTCCCCTCCATGCACTCTCTGACAGCTGGCATCACTCTAGTAGTGGTAGTAAGTTCTGTAGAGTGTTTCCCAGCTTTGTTGAGGTTTAACAATACCTCCTCAAAGAAAAGCTGTATTGTGAGGAAATGCTGGATGCCTTGTGTGAAGATACAAGAGTCATTACTGTTCATAAAAAATTAGTACACAGTCTGGAACAAAGTTGCTGTGGGGTATTAATTAAGACAAGACCTAGCTGCTGCTCCAAAACCACACGTGGAAATTCAGAGTCTGCCATCAGTCTCATCTCTCAAACAGAAGGGATGTGGTTTTCTGTGCAGGTAAATTATATAAATGTCCTTTTACTGGCAGGAAAGCAATCAACAGAATGAGGGATTATATGAATTGATTGCCTAATCTCATTAGGGAACATGCAGCCACAGTACAACTTTCTTGCATAAGCAGTAACCCATGGACATGTTACACTCAACGAAGAGCTTTCACCATTAAAATAGCTGTACACAACACAGTAAAGATTTTGAGCTCCATCTTAGGCAATGCTGAAGTCAGAATTTTTACAATGACTACAGAATTTCATCCTATATATTAATGTGGAAATGTTATCAGATATCTTAAATACAGCAGGAAGTGTCAAGCATGTGAATATGTATATTGAGAGTCTTAATGCTATGCCTTGTCAGCGACAGTATTTTTGTGCATTATTAAGCATTATCAGCAGGTCTCAAAAAGAGGTAATTCTCCAAAAGATAAAGATGCTTGAAAATAAAGGAATCAAAAAGCAGCTCAGGCTTCTTTATTCTTCCAAGATGCATTGCAAGCCTTTAAAAGATAAGGAATATTGTAAAATTTAACTTCTTTTACAATTTTAAATAGGTTTGGATTTCCATGTTCCAAATCCCACTAAACTGTAACGTTTCTAGCTCCTCTGCCAGAGCACATGACATCACATAACTTGTGTTTAGAGTTACACAAGCTGATGGAAAAACATTACATTTGAGAATTAAATTCAACTGATCTTAACTGAAAATTACACAAGCAAGAACATTTTTAGCTTCTTCCTGAACTCCACCCAGTCCAAAGAAAAAAAAAAAGTGTGGGAAAGCTGCATTAAGAAACTTGCAGTGCTCACTGAATAAAAGTATGTGAGATCTGCAGGTGCACTGACTTCTGAATTAATTTCAGTGTCACAGACCTAGCTACTCATGCTGCCTGCCAGAGCAGACCTCCAAATGAACTGTAGAGTTGCCTAGGCTATAGAAACAGCACTAAAAAAATGCCTCTCTCTTCTCTCTTGCTGGAAGAGGTTCAGAAGTAAGTAGGGCCAGGCTGCTCTTATGATATTATATAAAGGTCCTTTGTATTATTCTGTATTTGTGAATCAATCATTATATATATTGAGGCAACTATATGTAGTTATGGGAAACAAAACCAACAGAGATGGTGGAACCAGATACGATGTCTACTGAGCTTGATTTGTACCATACCTTTAGCGCGCTCTTGACTTTACCCGAGTCCACATGCAGTTTTAAGGACTCCTTTCCCATATAGTTACACTCAGTACAAACCCTGGAGTAACCTGCTTCCTTTTTCACCAATCTATGTGTATGATATCCAGCATTTGAATAACAATTAAAAATGATACAAAGTGCTGTGGAGGCCTGAGCATGCGCAAAAAATAACCTACTAATGACTGAAATGCCATAACAGGTTAAGACACATGTGATACTATTTTCAGGATTACAATGTGAAGATTAGGCAATCATAGCTGAACAATTTGAAATGTGATATCCACTGCCCCACAGATTAGAGTATTACTAAGTCAAACTACGTATTGGGGGCTATTTTTTCAATTTAACTCACATAGTAGCTCTGCACATTATGTTAGCACCTTCAAGCCTATGCCAAGGCCATGCAGCAACAAAGAAATTTGCATCCTGGGAATTCCATGAGTGCCTGCAAAACCAGAAACAGTAAGCCAGAAACAATTTTCTGTGATCTATAATCTGTTCTGCTGCTTCACAAAGCAGCATTGTATGTTGTTATGAAAACAGACTAGAAACCTGAACATGCCACTCTGTGCTATTTTTTCATATACATAATTAAAGGTATATTTGGAAACACATATCAGAAGGCTGGGTGGGGAGGATGAGGGGCAGACAGCTAAATTGAGATGTGACTGAAGCAGCCTTCCTCCAAGAGAGGAAATGCTATCCTGGGAAAAAACATTCAGCCAAGCAGACTATGTTTCTTGAGACTGGCTGTTATTTAAAAAAAAAGATAAAAGGTCATCCTTCAATAGCACTGATGTATTTACAAATATTTTCATTTCTGTTATTCTCCTGTTTATAAACAAGTCCCCTTTTGCATAGCCAAAAAACAAGCCCTTAACCTTCTGAGTGTGAGAGAGAGAATAAGCATAGCTTTGATGTTAGATGAATGGTGGTTTCTTTATCAAGTTTTTAAAAAGGGATCAAAACTTCCAAAGCCTCACAATTCCAAATTCCTATAAATTGAAACCAGTTAGTTTTAAATTAATTATTTTGGGGGTGGCATTTCATAACCAAACAAGCTAAATGCAATCATGATTTTGCATCTGCTTTTGTGTGTCTGTCCAACAGCTTTTGAATGTCTCAGCTACCTTCAACCATACCTAACAGAGGTAGTGAATTCACCAATATTAAGCTTGACTAGTTCCAGGAAAATGAGGAAGTTTTAGCGATGTTCTCAGTGAAAAGAAAAGTTATACAGTGAATTTGACTGTCACTAGACACCAGAAACCCAACACAGGAGTGTGATATGAATGCCCAAATCCAAAAAAAAGCTTCAGAGTTCACACGTTATTAGACACTGGGACATAACACTGCCCCAAGCCCCTCGGACACACAGCAACAAGGAGCTAGGTTGCATTAGTACCTACTGACAGAAGCATGCATGTTCCTGCGATTTCCATTATCCGTGATGTGACCTTTTTTAAGGAACTGGAGTTCTTGGATTTCCAACAGGCATGGACGCAGGCATCAAGTACAGTCTCAACTTTAAGGTGTGGGCATCTTAATTTTAATCTCAATAAATCCAGTCATTTAATTAATAAATTATTGGATCTTATGTTTTCTGTATGCACAGGAAACTACTACTGGGCAGGAGCTGTAGCACCTACCATAATATCCATTATTTAAATCCTCGGTTTATCTTCTGTACCTTAACATTTTCATTGAGTTATTTAGACATATAGGAATATTTATTGAAAGGGGAATTTCCAAGCTGCAAGTTTACATTTTAAGTGAACTTTTGTTACTGTTGCTCTGGAAGTGCTTGTATTGCTCCATCTGGGAGCACAGATTACACCATGTGACTTATCTGTATAACCACAGCTAACCAGAACAGCTCCAATAGCAAATGATGAACAAACATTCAGATACTATAATGATAATGGCTACAATGCCAGAGAAATGCAAGTAGTGCAAAATTCCTTGCCCTAGCCTTAACCACAGCCAGGTCTGCCCAAAAACCGAAATAACTGATTTGGTATGTTCCATGTAGCTATCTGTCCTTCTTAAAAATATTACCACTCACCTTCACCATAATGGAAACAATCTTTTTTTTTTTTTTTTAACAGATTACATTCTATCAGTTATATTCTAGGCCTGTATTTCAAACTTGTTCAATGATATCAGCCAGATCTTAAATCTCAGTTTATAATAATTTTAGGTACTTTACTGTATTTTTATCAGCCACATTTGCTTCTCTTTTTGTCAGGCAGAATCATTCTAGCCTTTTTAGGCTTTTTTTTTCCCAGGACACTCCATCACATAACCTTTCTGTTGTCTAAAATATGCATTCCATGGCTTTACTGAACCCCTTTTCAAACTGGAATGCCCAAGCTGAACTGCTCTGTCTGTGTGAGTTTCTATAGCTTAGCACTTTAAAAATACCCACGTGTTTTATACTGCATTTTTGCACTGTGAATTAAGAAATTTGAACCTGTTATCTTTACCAAGTCATTTTCTGCCTACTATGTTAAATCCTATTTGACTCCTGTTTAGTTCTCACTTTATCTCTGCTAAAGTGCATCACTGTGTGTTCAGTACATTAAGCTCTGTGTTCTACTCCCAGCTAACGCCTAGTTCCAGACCACTTCATGCAACCAGTAAGTAGTTGAAAGTTATGTTCCAGGACCTGGAAAATAAATCTTAAAGCAAATTGGCTTTAAAATGAAATGGTCATAAATTTAATAAAAATAAATATTGCTCCACCCTTTGCTAAGGTTTTGAATGGAGGAGTGAAATAAATGCTAGAGCTATGTGGATAACTTATTTTCTGCTCAATTGAAAAATTAAAAAAACTTTGAACTGCAGAAGAATTCAGCAAACTAAGCAGCCCATAGTAATTTTATTTTTGGTTGACAAAGATGTTTTACTTCTTTTGGGTGTTTTAGTGTAACATTATTTTAATTCCTTTAGCTTTGTGGACAATTTTCAACACAATGACTATGTTCATCTGAAATGAATCAATGAAACACACTATCACAATTCTTCTGAAATAAAAAAATCAGCCTAAACTATTTGCTGAATTTAACTGACATATAGTTCTGTCCTTCATAAAAGACTACTTGTCAGAATCACGAAACTGATATCGAGTGTTACAGTTCCATGGATACATAGTGAATTGTATTTGGTTTTCTTCTCTCTAGCTCGCTCTCTCTCTGCTAGAGTGTACTCCAAAAATTAGGTAATCCTGATGGGCAATTAGGAAAAGATAATTCTTTCCCATCGATTGAAGATCATTAAAAAGTCATAACCCTTCAGGAATTACACAGTTTTAAATTCACATCTGTGTCTGTAGACCTAAGCACTGACAGTCTGATGGTACTTGTTTTAGTAAAACCCTTGTACTAAGATACATAACACTTGTCATTGCTAATATTAGGCTTTCTCCTCTGCCGTTTGTCACTTCCTGGTTTCTGAAGGGTTCACACTTTATCTCTTCTCCCTTCCTTACACAACCCCTCCCTGTCTTGTATGTTCCTTCCTCTTTTGAAACCACAAAAACTCAGTTGCACTAGGCCAGGGGCTTGTGAAGCTCTAAGTCGGTTATACAGACTCTATCAAAACTGGGACTGTGTAAATGTAGTTACATTTGTGTGTGTTAAATATGTTAAAGAGCTTTTTCTCTTGAAACACAATCAGCTGCAAAATCACTAAGGTGAGTTTAGCCTTCAAGATTCCTTCCTTCTATGATGGGGTCTAGATATCTAGACACAAAACTTTGAAATACATCCTCTCTATTAGAAGTAACAGGAGTATATCTTATTTAGCAAAGAGGCTGAATTAGCTAAATAAAGCATTGAACCACAGGTGCTTTTATAACTTTCTCAATAATTAATGAACCTTGTCATATGCTCACCACTTAGACAAGAATGTGTGCATCTGACAACTCAATTTGATGCATCAATAGAATCCAGTGGAATAGAAAAGCCAGCAGAAAGACAACTCTGAAACTAAAGGCTGAGAAAGTGAAAGTGAGGGAACAGAGATACGTGTAATTTGTAAAACACTCCTATGGCTTAGAGATTCCTCATTCTTCTAACCAAGGGTCACAGGCTATCTGCAACCACTAGCAAAATGAAGGGAGTTCATTTAGTTCCTTTAGTGAAGGGTGATGAGGGCATCCTTGTCTTTGCTGTTCTCCCCAGCTTCCCCTCATAAAACTGCTAGTAGCCATGACAGGAAAGTAAAGAAACAATATTCTTGTTGGTATCTGGAGCACTGAAAATTAGCAAAACAGCTCTAAATAGTATCTTTATATGTATACTGCTGAGATTCTGTGAAAACATTTAATGCATCATACCTGATTCTCTCCTTTCTTTTCTTTGTAAGTTATTTCTAACAGTAAGACACAGGTGATGCCTTTGAATATGCTATTCATCTGTCAAACAGCAAGGTTGTATGTCAACATTGTTTACCTATGTGAAAAATACCTATTACGTGAGCTATTCAGCACATCCACCACAGCACTCCTTATGATGGGGTTTCACAGCAAGGCTACTTCTGCTCCATGCCAGTCTTCCCTTGCCTGAAACTCCAAACTCTTTCTTTCACATATAATGAGGTTATATTCTTGCCTCTCCAAGCAGTTAATGATTTTATAGTCTATATTCATCTTCATTTGCTTTGTGCCTGACTTTGTAGAGAATGCTCTGATTTTAAAAATAGTTATTAATGTATTGCTTTCTTTAGTCAGAGCTGTGTTGCGTTTGAGGTTGTAGATAAGGTTAGTTGCAAACTGAAGAGGAAACAGACGGTGGTAAAGTATGGTGTCAGACAAATGTCACCATTACAGTCATCTTTCTTCTCACTAGTCTTAAATGTGGCATAGTTAAAAGGAAGAGGAGAGTAACACAGAAGAGTGAATGAAATAGGAAAGGGCTTGTGGGTGAAATTCTGTGGCCTTACAGTAAAGTCAGCCCATGGCCCCTGGCTACTTCTAGAACTATAAATCATAGCAGTCTCAATGAAAACTCTCATAGAGCAAATACTGCAAGTTTAAACTAGGAATTCAGTATCACTTGTATCATTGATACTGCATCTTTAGTATGCATTGATTAGCTGCTGTAAATGCCGCTTGGCTTCACAGCTCTTACTGGAGAGATGAAAGGAAGGCAGAATCCTCTCTAGCTTAGGTCAGTGAACAAAACCACCTTCCATCTCTTCCATTTCCTGACCTGACATAGTGCTGTATGTCATACACTTGAAGACCATGATGCCTCATCTAAGCTGGGCATTGGGTGTGGTATTTTGCTCTTCACTTTTTGTGATGTTTTCAGCAAAGTGTTTCTGTGGGAGTTACTGACCATTTGCAAATGCAGTAAGAGCAATTCTTTTTGGATGTAAATTTGCTAATTAATACCTTGGGTATTCAGGTTAGCCAGTCAGGTAATACAGAGATGCATAAGTATGTTTTCTCCTCACAGAAGTATAAGGAGCATGAAAGATGCTCCCCACGTCTTGGAGAGCAGATAAAGTTTTCTTTTGATGGCTAGAAAAAATGATGAACTTTGTGGTAGCTACTGTGTTACTTCTGTATCTTCTAGACGGCCTTGTCAAAATCTGCATACATAGTATTTCTCTTGACTCTTTTCTGTCATATTTCCTGTAGTCTTGCTCTGTGACTGCACTGACAACATGTACGCTCTAAATGCACTATCAGTACAGCAATACCTCTTAGCCTGTAAAATTGTGAGTAATCAAAACTTCATCTACCTCTTACAAAGGTAGGAATCCATCAGTCAGAAGAATGGTAATGTTACATGATTATATGAGTTGGTGTTTACAATGCATTCAATTTCAAAGATAAGGTATAAATCTCCTTACAGGTCTGTATGGATTTATCATTGTTATCTAATGCTGCTCTTTTGTTGATTCTGTCTTAACTCTAAAGCTTAACATTCACCATTTCACTCTCTTTCCCAAGAGTTCTGACACACAACCAAAATGGAGACCTCCCATATAAGAAAATGGGAACATCAGAGCCATTAGGATACTCGTGAGGTCAGAAACTTATCCTACCTAGCAGGGACAACTTCCATGTCTAGGTGAGTGTGCAGACTAGAATGGACCCTCTCTGCCCCAATGGAATAACTTCTATCAATCCTGCTTCCATTAAGTGCAATGCCTTTGTTTACATGAACTTTTGCCACATCCTATTATAAAATCAGAACTTTTTCCCTCTGCTGATGGAATCTATGAGTAAACAATGCTCTTTTACTGAGTACCAATGACAGGCCTAACTCTTGAAAAACAAAAGGCAACAGCCTCAGCATCAAAGAGCTTATGTTCTAACATAATGCAAACGAAATGTTTGGTTTTCTGTCAAAGTTAAGCACCTGCAATTGGTGTATGTAATTTCTGTTCAGTAAGCCTAAACCTCTTATTTGGTCATATCTCTGAGGCATTAAATCCTAGACTAGTGCTCAGTAAAACAACTGAAATGCCACTAACTTAAAAGAGCAGCAACTTCCACTTGATTTTGTCTCTCCTGTGGCTTGTTCCAGGAATGGAGATCAATAGCTGACCCTTTGACTTTGTACTTAAATGCAAGATAATTAAATTGTGTTATACTGAAATGATGAAGTGATGAATTCTGGGGAGAGGAAGATGTGTCTTAGCTATGTGTCATTTCCAAACCACACTGAAGTATCAGCCTGTTTGCAAAGAGGGGGACTTTGTGGCTTAGCACAGTAGCCCTTTAGTTCTGTATTCCTCTAATTTGTTCTACTCAGATCTATGAATGTAAGAAAGGAGGATGGTTATTAAAAACTCAATTGTGAATAGAAAAGAAATGAAAGAAACACCATAAACAGAGCCTCTAAACACATCTGGGTATTACTGAATGACAAAACTAAAAGATGGAGGATTTTTTTTCCTTTTCCATTGGTCAATTACACTTTTTAATAAATATACTTCAAAAGAATACTGGGGTTGCAAAACCAAAAAAATGTAAGTGCTAATCAGCAAATCCGACCTATTGCATCACCCCAGCAAAGGAATTTCAGCCTAGAATTCTTGCCTTGAGCCAAAACCTTGTTTAAGGGGCTGTCTTCATTCCTTACCTACAGAGATTGTGTCTTCAGCATAGGTCAGAGAAGTCTGGCTTCTTAAAACATAACAGAGACTAACATCAATGAAGGTATGTGGGATTTTGTTGTTCTTTTTCTGTCAAGTTGATGAGAGGATTCAAACCTTTTAAAGTGACAAGGGACTAGAGAGGGGCTCTCCAAATGTATGTAATAATAAACAGTGTTTTTATCAGATGAGTCCAGTTAAAACTTGGAAAGTAATGATATGGACCGTGATGGATATATATGCTGGACTGAGATCTTGTTTAGTCATTTGCAGACTCGTGTTACTTCTGTTCTAGCATGCTGATTTGTTGTCTGCTACAAGCTGATGATTTTGGCTGCCACCACTCACCCTCTGTTAGAGCAAATAAGGTGATTAATGAAAATGTTATGCAGGCAGCAACTGAAGCCAGGAAAGCAAACTCTCCAGACTTGATTCTCTCTCCTCCAGGAGGGAAAAAATTCCTACCCGTAGCTGACATAACTGAACCAAATGCGTCTACAGGGAATGTGTAGTTAAGGTACCAACAGAAACACAAGGTTTCCATTACAAACTGTTGTCTGGATCTTTCCTATGCTACCTCAGAATTGCTCACTCTGTTACCCAGCCCACTCTGCAAACTCAGAACAGCTCCAGATCAGACATTTGACTGTTAGCAACTCCATGGGAGCTCTAAAGAGTATTACACTCCTTAGCATCCTGTCTTTCTCCATCCCACTCTTACAGTGGAAAACAAAGATTACATGCTCACTATAGGACACTTCCCCCTCTTCTTCCAATCTCTGCTACCTCTTCTTGAAACCTAGGATTACATCACAACAATGCTGACAGGCTAACTGTCAAACCATTCATTCTCAATGGTGTGGCCTTTACACAGAGAAATTATACACGTAGCAAAATTAACCAGTAGATACTCATGGGTCAAATAGCAGGAACCAAAAATGCAACATAGTGACTTCTAAACGTCATAACTGCTTCTTTGGAGATCCTCTTGCAAATGTATCTCCACAGATAACTGTGCTCCTCTTTTGATCAGTCTGATGACCTATCTTTCCTCAGCCTTCAGTGTGGGACACAGGTTATTCCTTACACTTCTAACAACCCAAGGTTGTTCTCTCTCTACCTGTTATCTAGTCCTTGCTGGAAAAGTTTTAATTTATCTGAGTTCTGATCACTGCGATAGGTAGGTACTTAAAAATTAGATCAAACCTAAAAACTTAAACTTGAAGACACTTGCGTATTGCAAGAATGTTTGAAATCAAACTGAAACATCACAAACCATCCCTGTCTGTATGATGAACACAGAAATGACCTCTGTAGTGGTTTAGACTGCTTTCAATGAAAGTCTACCTCACAAATAATTTTTGTGGTAGCTTTCATAAAAAATCTGCATGGTAGTGTTCCTTATCTCTGGTATGGCAATTAAAATGTTTTAAGAGGGAGAGCAATTAAATAGGTAATGACAAATTACATTCATCTGGTGTGAACTGTGGGTGAATTCATGCTGAAATTATGAAACTTTGGCTACATGAGCTTTACCCAGCACTTGTGTGAATAACTGCACAGAAGGAATCAGAAGGAATCATATGACCCCATGAATCAGTCTTTTCTCTGTTGACGTATCAGTGATTTTTTTTATTATTCTATTCTACTAAAAACAGAAAAGTGCTTGTAGAAGCAAAGCTTATCAAATTAATGAAATGTTGTCCTGCTATGCAAAATAACAGACTAAAGGATTATTCATCTAAACTGAAACCCGTACTTTATTTATCTGAATTCTGGAAGATGTTGAATGTCATCTGCCTCCAACTGAAGTCCACATACTTTGGCATGAATAGACATTGTGGTTAAGTTATGACATTTTATGTACATAGCATCTCCCAGGATTTGGGGACAGGATGAGATTTAGTTTTGCTAGAAGCCAAGCAAACAGAAGTTAGTAAAGTTGCCTTTGGCTGTAACTGTGAAATGTCTCTCTGTGACTTTTGAACTGTTTAATCAACAACCTCACAGTAACACAGCATGCATTGAAACATGGGACTTCAGCATTTATAAGTACAGCTAAAGCTGTAAAGCTGAGTGAAAAATCTGATACTGAGAGTTTATTGCAACTCTATGGTGGAGAGAGGGAATCGGAATTTCCTTTTATTTTTATTCTCATTCTGGATGGACTGTTGTGCCAGAGAGCAAGGTGGTGCTGAAGTTTATGAGCAGCATCAGCCAATGACCATATGGAGCATCCAGCTTCGGGGAACAGGCAGCTCTGGAAAGAAGTTTTATGGGCTGATAATCAAACAGTAAGTCTGCTGCTTGAAACCAGGCAGCTACCATTCAGGGCATGCATAAACCCATTGCATATACTGCAGAAAATCTTCTGCCCAGATTGTAATGCCACGCTTCCTGTTTAAATCAGGATCAGGTTCTTGTTTTCAATAAAGGAATCAGATTCTGTGGTAACAGTTGTACACATATTCTAATGTGCTCACTTTTAAAGCAGGTCAACTTTTTAGAAAAGACAACATTTGCAGTTCAACATTCAACTCTTGCAAGTATCATTTACATGTTCTATTCTGACAATATCTTCCCTATCTATTTTGCATCTCCCCATCTAGCAGTCTCCTTCAAGGAGCTGTATGAAAAGAAAAAAAAGAGCACGTTACCTGCTTCTTTCTAGTTTCAGCTTGTTCTTCAGTCTTTTGGGTGTGTTAATTCTTTAAAAGTACTAATATGTGTAAGCACACACACATCTAGGCCTCATTCTCAAATATAAGTAGAAAATAAATATGAGAAGGTTTTCAACAATTATCACTGATCATGTTGTCTTTTAATTTTGGCTTTCTTAATGTTTTAATCATTGGAGTGAACCTGTAGGGATGTACACCCAATTCTCTGAAAAATCAGGCTCCCATCCAATGTCTCAAGCTGTTCCCGAAAGCATGTGTTTCCACCTTGGCCATATTCTATACAGAATAGAAATAAATTGTTATTAATGAGATGTTGCAATGAGATTACCTTAGCATTCCTCCTTAGATAGTCTTGCCAAGCAACTATTCCCTACGCCTGCAAGACTTCAGGCATCAACAAGTCATATGGAGGGGGGTACATCATGTAACAGAAGAGAAGCTGCTTTGTTAGACTGCAATAGAGGAGCATCACTGCTAGAGCACTGTTTCTCTGTGCATTAACATCCACAGTATAACACACCCTAGGTGCAGCTCAGCTCCCACCATCTCTCCATGTTTTATGATCATTTTGCAGGACAGCTGATTGCAGGGTCACTGTGGAGACTAGCCTCACCAGCTGTATCTGACATGTGTGGTCATGGCATAGGAGAGAGGCCATGGTGAGTGCTGGAAATGAATGAATGAATGAATGAATAAATGATGTGGTTTGTGGAGGAGTACAAGTCAGGATCCAATTATCTGAGCATGACTCTGGATGTGAAACATAACTGAAAAGCTAAGATTAAGTAGAATGCGGACATATTTCAAAGACAGCTTTGTCAAGGGCATCTTGGTATGTATAACTTTGGAAACACCTCTCTACTTTTGAAGCGACTTTCTCATCATGTACTCACATACAGAAATCAACTGGATTCCTTTTTTCAAAAGGAAATACTACTCTCAATACTCTCCTTGTTCAAAGTAGTATTGAAAGGAATGTTTTTACCATTTTGAAATTTACCAAACTATACATATATACAAGTATGAACTCTTTATCAACTATAACTCTGTTTTCCCTTGCATGCCACACCCATGTCTTCATTGCTTGCCTTTACAGAACAGTCTAGCATTAAAACCAGTTATGTCTCGCTACAGAATGTGGTTTCTACATATGAATCATACTAGAAGGGCTGCCTAGAAGACACCATTTTCTCTGTAAGTGCTTTAAAAGCCTCTTGACATGTAAACCATTTCACTATGCAAGTGATCCCTTAGTAGAGATTCTGAAGTCTACAGGTCATACATATAATGTAAAAATGCAGTTGCTGTAAAGGTAGACAAGTAGTATTAGAAATATCCCTATTACTTACCAAAACATAAATTACTAGTGCCTCAGGCACATTTATTCATGCTCTGCTATACTCCTTTGTTTAAGAAGTGAGCAGGTCTACTCTGTAATAGGCCTGCTCTTGTGTGAGGATAAGAAACCTGCTGCCCTTTCCGACTTTTTGAGATGGTGCACCTGTTCCTTGTGTATGCAGGAAATTAGTTGACCACACTTTGCATGCCCAAAGCAGAGGGGCTAATGAAACATTCTACAAAATACAGGATTTTACTGTGACCAAAGATTTTTCAGGAGAAGCTTCCTGTGATGGAAAAATTCTGTGAAATGTAATAGGAAATGCACATTACTTTAAACTGCTACTGTGAAATTCTAAGATATCTCCACCATGTAAGTCTGTAGGCTAGCTCCAAAACCCTATGCAGAGGACATACGTAACTTTTACTTTTAAAAAGATCATAGAAGTTCCCAGCTATTCTTATTTCCATTTGGACTCTCAATCAATCTAGTCCTAAATCTGGGAACTACAAAATGACTTGAACCTGACTTCCTGCCCATATTCCTAGCTCCTGCTGAGCACAACTCCAGCAGCCATGAGGGGTCTTGGGCTGGGATTCAGGGATTGCAGTATGCAGAGCTGCAAGATTGATAAACTTGAGTAGTCAGGAGGTTCCGTTACAACAGACTGACTGTAAATAAAAGCAAAGAAAACAGGAATTGCAACTTCATGAGTTGTGTTGTATCCTGACTTAGCTTTGGGGGATCAAGGTGATCTGACTATTGCTGCCAAACACGACAGTTTATTATTCCTACAAAAGATGTGATGCACAAAGTACTTTGACCTTGAATTTCAGCCAATTCTTTGAAACTTGTTTCTACTTTCTTTTGAAAAGAAAAGTTTTTACAGCTCAAGTTTAGGTTTGTTCCTCTTTGTGAATAATGGACAAACAAGAGAAAATCTTAGTCTCAGGAAAAATTATACATCGTTACAGTGCGCACGAATAGGTATGTCTTTACCATTTTTTGCAGAAGACCCATAACCTCAGCACTGTAAAGCTGTATACACAATGCTGTCTGCATGCTCATAGATGCGTATTTGTAAATCACTTTTTCAGTGTAACCCCTTTGTTATGTTACTCAAGGCTGTAAATGCTGTTAAGAGGATAAATTCACCAGTCTGGGTGAGGCAGCTAGGACCTGTTCCCATGCCTTAATATATGGGAAAAGGAACTGGATGCAAGGAATGTCCACACAGAAAGTAACACAAAAGCTGGAAGGATTAAAGTTGATGACTATTCACTGACTACTGCTGTAACAGTGGAGTTCTGTACAGACGGTAAGGAGCTGCGACTGTGTTTTATAATCAGGAGAGTCAAACACAAGCTTGACTTAAGAACTTAAGAACGTTTATATACTTTTAAAAAATCAGATATTAAAAAACCCAAAGGTGGTCTGATTTCCAAGTGAAAAACAGTTGTGCAGTGGAAGTTACTGTTGTTCTTGCTGTGTTTGTCTTGAAACTGCAATGAATGTAGTCAAATGAAAAGTGTGCTAGTACAATCACTTCTTCATAAAGGGAATACCACAGAACTTGCAGAGAACCCATGAGAATGTTACAGCCTCTTTACAACTACTTAGTTGAGAAAACAGTTAGGTGGTAACTTGGATTTCTTTGCAAATGAGAATGGAGCTTAGTTCCTCCAAAGCATTCAAAGAAGAAAGACTATCAAGTATCATCAATCGCATCAGTTCCTTGCCTTTCTGCAAGAAATTAATCTAAGCATCTAAGAAAGCAATTTTCATGCTAGCACCAGAAAAATGTAGCTTATACCAAATGAGTTTGAGTCTCTTGCAAACAACAGTGGTCACATCCTGTTTACGGTGTATAACACAGAAATGTAAAGTGTAACTTGGGTATGTCCAAGGGTACACTATACACAAGACCTGAGTTGGGTAATGGAAAGAAGCATTAAACAAACATATGCACAGACGTTCAGCACAGGTGTCATATGCTCTTCCAAAATAATTAGTCTGTAGCTCACCCACAAGTGCAAATCTTAGCAGCACAAAGCAGAGTATTGCTGATATATCCTCAAAAAGTATAGCTGCTTTTCCAAGAATTCATTACGAAAGCAAAGCACCAGCCAGATAGCATTCTCTCAGACCTTTTTTGTAACCCATTATATTCTTAATGACAAAAAATAATATAGTGATGTAGTCTATTGCATACAAAAATTGCATCATGTTCCTGTAAACAGTCTAATAAGAACACCAGTCAAGATAAAGACAAAAGAAGAGAAGGATTCTTCCACTGAGAAGTTCGGTGTTAGACTGAGAGGGGGGAAGGTACTCAAATCCTTACTATTATCCTATCAAGTATAGTGAAAGAGCTGAACTATGACTTTTCTTTTTTATGTTATAGAGCCCCAAAACTTCAAGAAATTAACAGCAGCCTATTAAACAATCTCATTTTTTAAATGATGGGGAAGAGAAAAGGAAGTATCAAGTCAAAATGTAGGTTTAAAATACTGTATTACAGAGATGATTTTGACCTTCTCAAAAGAAGGTCAGTGATACTGTTTTCTCCAGAGGCCACACTGCTCAAAAAAATCATATGCAGAGAAATCAGGTGAGTTCTACATGGTTTTTCACCAGTAAGCAATGTTAGCAAAAAAGTCTCAAAAAATGAATAGCCCTTCACCATCTAGGATCTTGTGGTATGAGTCAGGTGAGAGTTTACACTTGGAGAGAAAAGAGATGTTTGCTGATTCCACACTGCTTACCAGAAACATTGGTCAATTCCATATACTGAAGCTAGGGTAAGAAAGAGAATGACAAAATGTTCCGTTCTTTTTTGTTTTGTTAAAAAAAAAACAACACTCCTTTGGGGACTGCCTGAAAGTTTGCTTAGAAAAATGCTGGTGCTGAACATCTGTACTTTGACAAGCAGTGTTTAAAAGCTGTTTCTCATTACGGCTTTGTCTCTGCATTATATAATGAGAGCTTCATAAATTATCACCTTAGACAGTATAAAGTATCTGACAATCATGTTCCTAAACACATTTCATCTGTACGCTTCCCAGCTGTAGAAGTCTGGGACAAGGTCCATGGTAAAGCATTTGTGCCAGCTGTTGTACAATATTTGCGTACTTTGGTGAGCACAGCAAAGGTGACATTGTAACCTGCCCAACCACCTCATCCTCTGAAACCTACCAATGAGATCTGTTAGTTAGTATCTGTTAGCTATTGCTCCCTGGAAGTTAGACTTCCACATTTAAACTCCACGCTCCAACTGGTGCTGGCTTAAATCATGCCTGATTTGGTGAATGAGATGGTGCCATTAATGATATTGCCCCACAGACTGAAAGGAGATGCCAACACCACAAAACTCACTCAAGCTGGAAGGAAAACATAGGAAAATGGTGAGAGAGTCTTTCAGAATGGATAATTACCCCGATCTTGTGTGACATCTGAACTCACTTGCAGATGAGATGTTAAGAAAGCTGTGGAATATAACCATAGCAGAATGAATTGTGAGTAGCATTGTGTTCCCACAGCATTCAGCTATGCTCCCATTAGTGTATCTGTGCTTCTACAGGTCTTTTGTAAGCCATCATATTAGGATTACATCCGAGTTGCAATACATGTGCACAGTTTCCTTTTACTGTAACAGTTTTAAGCAGATTTTTATGGTGTAAATATCACAATTCTCTTCAGTTGTTCTCTGGATTTAAAAGTTTGCAGATTATGTGGGATCTGTACCATAGATGAAGCTGACTGGAAAATAATGGGTCTGAATAACACAGATAGATGCCGAACCTCGCAAATACCTTCAGTAGCATCTGTTAAAACTTACTGTTATGAATTGAGACATTTCTCCTCTTAAAGTTACTATTTCAGGCCCTCTGCAAACTCTGGCAGCTATCATACCTGTCTGTCATTTGAAAATTTACCTTTTCAACAGTATCAGCTATTCTGCACACCGGGTAAGAGCTGGAGATAGTGGGGAGAGAGAGGGAGAATCCTCTCTCCAGGCAGCATGTCCCACTATTTGAGCAATGCTGAGTTAATCTACCTAGCCGCAGCAGCCGTATTCCCCCTTCAAAGCCTCATCAGCACATGAAGGAGGGACAGAATCAGAGTTAGGGGTCACCATAAGTGATCTTTAACTATGTACAAAAACATTTTAATGTATATTCTCAATGCAGGTGTTAGAGAGCGGAAGCGGTTTCTTTCCAAATGAAACACAGAATTATTTGCTTTAAAACAAAATAGTTTCCTTATTAGGGACAGTGACAGATTTTTTTTATTACAAGGGGTAGGTGACTTGCTATAGTCTTACCTCTTGTATCATATAGCTTGAAGTAAAACTGATTCTATTAAATCCATACCATAGCATCTATTAAACCCATGGTATAGAATTACTTTGTCCCATAACCAAATTCTACATCTTTTCAGCAGTTTGTTGAAAAAATGAGCTTTTTAATCCATTTCTTATAGGTGTATTTCTGCTAATAATACTACACAGGGGCATCTATACATTCACAAGCATTTGCTTTCCTGGTTGCTCATAATTTTGCTCATACATTTCTGTTTAAGCTAGAATTTGGTGCACATGTTACCAATCTAGGAAAGGCTATTTCTCACTATTTAGTGAGAAGAATTCAGTTGTTTCCAAGAATGATGAAAGTTGGGGGAAATGTAAGGTGAAAATACTGTACATACCTGCACAAAGGGGAAAAGAAAGTATCAGTGAGAATCCTGGCAGAGATGTAATCCGGTGAGGTATCTAAGAAATTCAGTTTTGTTTTGGCCATGTTCTGAGAATTTAAAAAACATACTTTGCAAATACATCCTGGATTTATGGATTTATTATACAATAAGACTAGCTATCTGCCAATATTATATTGGCACTGCTTGTATGGACATATATACACCAAATGGAAATTTCCATTGACTTATAGGGGCTTTCAGTGCTCTAATAAGAGTTTCACATGCATGCATAAGAAAGCTACATACAATTCATGTTGGTCTTGGAAGATATATCAATCGCCAGAACAATCAAAAATTGACAAGGCAATCATGTATTAATGCTAGTCTGCAGTCCTTCTGCTGGCATTTAAAAGAAATTGCAAATTTAAATTCAGTAAGTGCCTACAATATATAACAAGAATTAGTTCATGGTTCAGTGAGATTTTAGTAGCATCACTACTCATATTTTTTATAGCAGGATCCAAAAATACCTGATTAAGAACACAGGAAAGCCCCATATGCACTGTGACATTTTGAAAGAATCTGTAAAGCCCCAGTCTAGTATGTAAATTTGTACCAATGTAATTCGATTTATTTACCCCCAAATTGCAAAACAAATATTTCTCTGATCTATTAACAAACAGCTTACCATTTCAATAAAATTTTGCAGGAAACATCTGAAGATGGACTAGGCTGTCATGTTCTAAACTGGTTCCATTCTAAGTTCCTCTAGTGGAAATACTGACAGCTGTTACAAAAATACGAAAAGTACAAAAATACAAAAAATACAAAAAGCTCAATACATCCTTTTTGGCTGCTGCAAATCGGCTGGTCTTATTCTGGAATTAAGTGGTTAGCATTTCTGCTTCTCTCCTTGACCAGTATTAAAAGCTACCGTTGAAGGCAGTAAAGGCTACATAATCAGCATACCCATCCTGCTTGTGTATTTGCTGTTCAGGGATGCTCTAGCTGGCTGCAGGACCAAAGCAGACAGAGAGCTGCAAAACGTGTAGCAGCAACACACACTCTCACGTGAATTTTTCAGGGGTCTCTATTAAAAAAAACTCTTATAACTGAATAGTAGAGATCAGTCTGGTAGAAATATAGTGTGCAATAAATCTAAGATCACTTATTGATCCATTGACTGCAGTGTCAACAGATACCCAGTCACAAATATTTTGCCTATAATTCCTGAGAGCACTACAAAGTGCTGTAACCGATTACAGAAATCTTTTCCTTGCACTAGAGGTCATTTCAGGACATGCTCGCTTTAATACCATTTGACTTGTGCCAAGTTCCTGGTTAGTAAATGCTTTTTATGTTAGGGCTGCAAAAAAAAGCTCCTGAGGTCGTTTTTCTACCAGTAACTACAACAGTGGCACTCTGAACTTTTAAAAACTTTTCTTTTATATTAAGTGGATGCCCTGTAAGATCTGCTGAATCTGCAAGACCTGAAAAATACAGGATATGTGTGTCTGACTTCAGTGCCTGCACTTAAACAACCCACACTGTCTAGCTATTGTTAAACTGAACACAGCAAGATAATGATCTCACTGCCCATGCGAATCTACCTAATAAAAGCCAAGTGGATAACAAAGGAAAAAAAGTATACCTATAGAAATTCTACAGAAAGGACCCTTCAAAGGTTGTCCTGCATTTGAACAGTAGAGTATTTTTCTGGCTCTGTCAGCACTGACTTCCAAACAGCTGATCCAAGATTGAAAGGAGGCAGAGGGGGAGTTGGAACATGCTTAACTTATAAAACAGAACTAGAAACCACATGTCCGATATAAACAAGTTCCAGGTTTCTGCTCTTGGACATGTTCAGCCAGACAATAACACAATGCAACAGTTGTATTTTAAACGGCTAAAGGTGCCTTCTTTTCAGATGAAATCCAATTGTGAGTTTGTTTCTTAAAGAACTCCCAATTTAGCCAAAATTTGTTTATGCACAACTCATGTCACATACAAATATTTTCCAGTGTCCTGCAGAGAAATGTGTGCCACTGCAAAAAAATCTTCTGCAGATCATTCAGAATACTTTTTCCATAAGAGTGTGATTAATTTCTAATACAAACACAGCTATCAGTTGCGATCATCCATTCATTAAAAAGATTGTTTGCTGGTTTACTTCAGACTACCTGTAAGGCTTGGGTCTTGCTACTGAGAAGGAAAGTGCTTCTAACTGGTGTCTAGAATGAGGAAAACAACTGGAAAGTAATCTATCCTCACCACTTGCAATATTAATAGGTCTCATTACCCTGGACCCAAGTACCACCTTCATGCTAAAAGGAAGATGGTTTGTGGAAAGGGAGTTCTGAAGTTTCTGATTTTCCACACAAAATTTTCACCCTGTAGAAAAGACAGTCCCTGTACACTGTATTCTGAAAATGATGTTGACTGAAACAGCTGTGCTGTAGTTGGGATGGTTTTCGTTAATTACCCTCTGCTTGAGTACAGCAAGATCACAGGTTGCACAGGTTGGCAACTCACTGCCTGGGCTAGACTTGTCTCAGTAACTGTCTTGGTTTCAGGAAAATATGATTTCCAAAGAATTGTGGAAATCACAAATTGATTCATTTATTGATTCTTTTTGTACTTTTTTTTTCCTGGTTTATTGAGTATTTCAGTGCAACACAACACAACCATGTGTGTCCCTTCAGATACAAAGCAATACTCATTTGTCTTTTAAACAGATTGTCATCTTCCTCTTCCCTCCCCAGCAAAAGCAAACAGAGGAAAAGTGGAGAAAAATTATGGAGAGAGACTATGTAGCTATGCTGATTATATCTGTTCCAAAGACAATGATGAAGAAGGAAAAAGAAGACAGAGTATTTTTCATAGTAGACCCTTTCTCCATCACAGTTATGACAATGATAAGTACAGCTTTGCTTTAAAGGCTTTTTAGCTACATTACCTAAACTCTGTTATCAGAAGCTTTATTTCTGCGATTTCTGCATGATTAATATCTCTGTAAAGATGGGGGAGAAAAAGGATTGAAAGGGAGCCTTTCACAGAAAAACCTGTAAAACAATCAGTTAGTCCTCTCCAGTAGCTAATACTACTCAAGTGTGTGGTAAATACAGTTGACAGCCAATTGGATTCTCCATGCAACCAATTTAACCCGAACTCTTTTGCAGCTGAATTACCTGAATCCTATCATTCAGTCCTGAACCAGTGAGGTAAAAGGAATGAGTAGGAATAGTTCTACCTTTCCTCCCAACTTGAGTGAGCTCCTTTTGAAAAAAAATGTAAGTTTTACAACTTGTTTATTCTTTTAAGAAATATATGCTGTGCGCTTATTTCAAAGAATTTAACATTAAGAGACTTATAGTGTATATACTGCTTATTTGCAGATGACAAATATGTTCAATGAACATAGACTGTTTGATCCAGGCTTAGGATGAGTACTTTTAACTAATAACCTTATTCTTTGGAATTGCATGTTAAGGTGAAGACTTAAGCAGGGCTGTAAATTAAGTTGTTTTATATTTTCAATGGACTCATTTTTTTTAAGGTGTTTAAAACTTTCTCAGAGGAAGTAAGAAGGAGTTGCAGAGCTCTTCTAGAGCAAACAAAACCAATGCTTCACTGTTTTGTATTGTTTTTAAAAATACAGGCTTATTAAAAGACACTTCACACCATCAGTTTTCAGAAAAATGCAGGAGCAGGCTGAACTATTTAACACTGAGAAAGAAGGCTTATGGCTCAGGCTGTAAAGACCACTGTTTTATGAAGCTCACATTTGAAGCTTTCCTGAAGCTGCCATTTGAGCTGGTCTTGGAGAAAAGCCTTAGAGAAAAGACTTTGATTCACTCAGCAAAGAGAGGAGGTGGAAGGCAGTAGAAGAGCATTATGGGACACAACAGCCTAGAGGCACCCTGGAGCTTTTTGATAATCTGGGTGTAATCTAATGATAGTGAGTGAGGCATACAGAGCCAGCTAGCTGTTTCTAACTTTTAACACAAGAAGTCAAAGACAGGAGGCCCAGCTACTAAAACTGAAATTGCTGAGAAAAATGCGGAGGGACAAATTCATTTAGTCTGTACTCTTGCCTGTGGGAAATCAGCATTGGGGAAAGGCCTTTTCAATTGCCTCTGGCATCCTCTTCAGAGGGAGCGCAGCTTCCCATTCAGTCCTGGCATCCAGGGCAGCCCAAGTGGAAGCTTAGAGGATGGACTGAGCCAGAGGATGGATTGGTACTCACTCGTTTCATCCTGTTCTACACAAGAGCAATCTGCAGGCCTCTTTTCCTCTGCTCTCGTGAGTGGCACAGGAGGCATTAGATAAGTTTCTCCCCTTGTAATCTTCTCCTGCAAAGGCTTGGGTCTTCACAAACACTGCCCACTTGCCACATACACGCATGTATACCCCTTCTAGCATCACCATATGCCTACAGGCAAGCTAAAGAAAACCTGAGCCAAATCTAGTCCATATTTTCTAGCTAACCAGCTAAGTTTTTCTGGTAACTGCCAGGTTCTAAAATGGAAGATAAAGTTTATTCAACTGGTATGTGAACTTGCTTCTCCTTACATTGGTTAATCAGTTTCTTCACATGCACACAGGTAGCATCTTGATTCAGAACATCATCAAAGAAGTTGCACTTTACCACTGCATTTTGAATTAATGTAGTCAGAGCAAATCAGACATACTAATGGTTTTCACTTTCAGTGAAAACCAGCCTCCTGTTTAAAACATATTATCCATACTTTACATAAAGGCCTCCTTACCAACCTGTTTAACACAGGCCCAACACTGCTCTGTTTTGTCCAGCCTAACTGTTATGCTGTTGCCACACTTGTCATAGTGAGGTCTGATCACTTTATTTCTCAGATTGCTTTCAAATACCAAACATGTTATGAATTTCTTCATCTTCACATACCCCAGATACAAAGTCATTAGAAAAATTTTGCTTAGGGAAACAAGAAATAATAATTGAGGGGAAAAGAGGGTACATAAGTTAAAAGCCAACCTTTTTTCATATGGGTTCGTTAGTGCTGTCCTCAAAAATGTGATTATAGCGATTAATATAAAGAAATGGAGATTTCTTTACAAGTGAATGGAAATGAGTCAGTCTTTTTAACCTATTTCAATTCAGGTAATATTTCATGAATGTTAGACTAAAAAGAACAGGAGATACTAAACAACATATCCTCCATAACTGTAAAGTTAAGCAGGCTGAATACATAGCTGCCCAAGCTCACTCTGCCACATAGAGACTAACGTGACCGCTTTCTCTTAGATGAGTCCTAACCTGACACGTATAAGCAAGGACAATACAATTAGGATGAGCTTTTCTTCTTCCTGTGCCCTGACAGAAGTCAGCTAGTTTAGCAATAGTACAGAGGAGCCACTGTTAAGACACCTGGCCCCCAAGTTTGTTTCACTGAAAGACATTGTCACTGAAGACATTCACTGAAAGACTCTAGACTGAGACTGGTGCCCACATGTCCTTAGATTATGCTAATTTGTGCAAACAGATTTAGCTCTGATGATTGAAAAGCTGTGCTTGTGCTATGATGTACTGCTTAGTGAGTAGAACTACTAAGTTTAGAAGGATATTTCAGTGGAATTAAATGAAGGTTTATTTTGTGTTTGGCATGGTAATGAAGATGGCTAAAAACTTGAGAGGTCACAGTGATTTGGGGGTGAGGGGCTGCAATACATAAGGATCCTTGTGATGCCTGCCCAAAATCCAGTCAGTTTTTCTCTGCATATAAATATGTAGTACAATGCAGTAAGCTTGGGTGCTCTATAACCTCTCAGAACATAGCAGTCCTGGACAATGCTTTATGAGGTTGTAGCCTGTAGATGGCTATTGAGCTCTGCACTGTCTCTCTTTTCACAACGGTGCATTGAAAGAGACAAACTGGTTTCCAGTGACTCGAGAGATCTTTCAACTCTTCCTAGTGACCCTGTGTTGAAAACCTGCTTAGAGGAAAGAGAATTTTGTCATGTAAATGGTTTATCTTATTTTCTGAGAGTCCTCTGTGTTTAGGAATTTTCTCAGGAGTGGAGAGGATGTTTAAAACTCATATGCCAGTGAAATTTTTGTATCAATGGGATTAATATAGCTTGGGACAAAAAGGGTGCTGCACCTGTGGATCACAACACAGCTTCTGAGGTCCACGGGAACCTCGGTGGAAAAGAATTTGGACTTGACATCTACCCACTGACACTAAATATAACCCTCTGGTAAACATTAAAACTTCAAGGGCTTTGTGGCTGATGATCACGTTGAACTCCAGGACATCCAGTGAGAGAGTAGGGTGGAGAACATAAACATGAAAAGAAACCTAGGGGGAGGGAAAGGGTTTGAAAACTCGTAAAGAGAATGACAAAGATTTCGGTGACTAATGTTTTCTGCCTGGTTCAAGGGTTTGTTGATTTAATAAAGATGAGGCATTCATAAGGCTGAGATAGCTTAACTGCTAGTGTACCAAACACAAGAAACTATGGATTACTCTAGCACATTATGTTCCATAAAAAACTTCATTCTAAAACACTGTACTCAGAGCAAGGGCCTAAGGACAAAAGGCAGATGCTGCTTCCTTTGCTGTTCCATCGAGTTTCTTCTGCTCTAAATAGGATAATTAGCATCATCGTCACTATGGTTTCTGCTGTGGAAATTTAAGCACTGAAATCTGGTTCTATCAGAAGGATTTCACATGGGGCACCAACAGCTGGAAAATAGTATCAGCTTTCAGTCCCTATGAATGTGGGCTGCATTTGACCCAATAGTACCTGCAAGGCTCTGTATCTCTTTGCCACACCATGAGCTCAACGATCTAGTCTATCTTTCCTCCCAGCATGAAGAGCAAAGCCTTTAGTTTCTGCACACAGTAGCAGACAACGATAAGCACATTTCTAAAGCAGGTCATAAACTGCACTGTCCAAATCTCTAGCACGATCATCAGTATCTTCTAGCCTACAGTATTGTTCATAGCCTTCAGTTCACCTCTAAATACCGGCTTATCTAGTCACACAACTCCTGCTATGGAGTGGAACTTATTCCGTAAGTTTTTGATTGTTTCTCAGTAAATAGATTTGAGAGTTACTGGGGTGGCTGTTTAAAGCATCTTGCATGTGTACTTGGAGTACTTTCACCACTGCTTGGTAAGGTGGATAGCCACCACCCTATCCATTTGATAGATGGGCAGACGTTACTTAACTAGTTCAGGACCACTGGAAAGCAGAGGAGACCTAAGCCCTTTATTCTAAATAGGTAAAACTCATTATGTGTTTTGTAAAAACAAACACTTGCCAGTCCTGGAAATCCTAGCTTGTTCTGTTAGCTTAGCTCCTAGTGTCATACAAAATTTTTTCAAGCCTGTCAGTTTCTTTTAAAGAAAGAAAAAAAATCAAACACCTTAGAAAACATTCTGCAAGTAGTAAGAGGCATTAAATCCCGTTTAAAATGCAATCCAAACAGAAACAGACCTGTTGCCAGTGAGGAGGGAAACTTGGCAGCTTTGTTTAAAGCTTCCCACACAGACACTGGAGACGCAAGAAAACAAAGAAGCTGTAGTCCCCGAGGGTCCTGCCACTCCCAGGGCAAAACGAGTCCCTTCCCTGCTTTTCCTCTAGCTCTCAGACACGCACATGCTCTCTTCTCTCAGTGCCATTAGCAATCACCAATTAAGCCCTACAGACCTGGAAAAAATACAGGAAATGAAGAGTTAAAAGGAAAAGGCAAAAAACCCAGAACTTGGAAGTAAGCCAGCGTCCCCGAATGACTCGGCTCAGCCGGCAGCTGGGAGTGACACTCCCCACCGGCCCTGCTCTCCCTCTCCTCTCCCCGCAGGGCCGGCATGCCCAGCCCTCCTCTCTTCATCAGGGACAGGAGTTACTCTCCTTGGTCTCTAGTTGGTTTGGCAGCCCAGAAACATTGCTAAATTTATCTTTCACTTTTTAACATTTGCCATTGTCCTGAAATAAGAAAGCAAAAGAAATGAAAATAAGTGGAGACAATTCCATGCAAGCCAAGTGGAAGCACCTTTTCTGTGTAACTGCCAAGGAGGCAAAAAGCAGTTACACAGTGCAAAGCAGGGCAGGCTGCCTGGGCTGCCAGGAATGTGCTGTTCCTTTGGCTGTGCGGCACAGGCAATTGTCCATTCATATGCTCGAACTTGATGGGGCTTTCCTCTCTTCCACAGAGAGCAAAACATACCCTCAGTTTAGAGGGGCTTGCTCTTTATCTCGGGAAGGCAGCAGGAAAAGCTGAAGGCATACTGAAGAGGTATGGCAGGTGTGGGTGAGTGCCATCTCTGACCTAAAACTGTTCAAGAGTCATTAAGTCACGATTAGTTCTTTTTCTTAATGCTCCTTATAAGTGAACTGGCCATAGATCTTAGTAAACTAAATTGCTGTCTGAAATTACTCAGTAGAACAGCTTCCACAAGCTTGCTGTAGTTGGTGTGGTGCCTCGCCATCTGCACTATGATCAATGCCTTCAGCAGAGATCGGTCTCCTCAATTTTTGGTGCTCCGTGTCTGACTGGAAGCCATCCTGTTCCCCAGCACCGGGCAGAGGTATGAGGTCTGGCAAGTCATGTGGCCTCTTTCAAGATGGCCCTCCTAACACCGAGTGCTAACTTTCACAGCGCTTGCAAGACTTCCACTTTTTCTGTGTGTGCCTCATAAATTACAATAACAACAAAAAAAATGGTCTGGTAAGTCTTCATCAAGAAGTAAACACTGAACACTGATCAAAACAAGTTAGTGTTTGCATTCAAATGTTCTTTTTGTTTTGAAATCTGTTTTACCCAGCTGCCAAAAGCTTTTTTGAGACTGCCCATGTCCCCCCCCCCTCGACACTTACGATAAATGTCTCTGTGTGACTCATGTTCAGCCTCTCAACTGCCTTCCTGCCTACTCTAGCTTTCACACAAGTGTCTGCTAAAGAAAGAAACAGACACACAGTCATTCAGGTGCCTCTAGAATATTTAATTTTAAAATATCAGGAGTATTGATGCTTGAATAGGAAGTGATATGCTGGTATAAAGGTAGTGACAGGAGCATGGGGTAGGAAAAAGTAGAATGGGGAGGGTAAAAAGCATTGAAAAGGGAAGTAGAAGATACACCAAACATGGTGGCTAGCAGCTAAAAATTACAGCTTGGTACAATCCATGACCCACATGCCATTCCCTGTGACATTAAGTAATAAAAAAGGGCAACATCAGCTTTGAATCTATGCCCAGTCAGGGTTTATTCCCAGAGGGGTTTTTTTTGTTGTTGTTGTTTTGTTTTCCCGAGCTTGAGTTCTGAGAGGTGAAACCACAATGGTGGCCAAATACCAGTTTGTTTGGTTTTGGGGTTTTTTTTCAACATTCATTTTAATTACCAAGCTGTAACAAATAAATCTGTGGCTGGATTGTAACTAACCTGTGTGGGTCCTGAGATGAGCTTTAAGATGGGAAGATTTGCCATAAACTTTTTCACACCCCACATAGTGGCATTTGTGCTTTTTCTGGGGTGATCCAGGGTCAGTCCAGCTTCTTGTGCGTTTGTTCTTTTGTCTGGGGCTTGGCTCAGTTACTGCAGCCAGGCTAGTAGGTGTGGCTGCTCTTCCTCCTCCACGCTTACCAGCCGAAGACACACTTTCTTCCCCAAACTCCTTGGGAGCAACAGAAATGTGTATTTGTTCTGTGATATCAAAGGTCTCTGTTTTTTCCATCCTTAGAGCAGGTGAGTTTGGGACATGCTGGTTCAGATCTGCTAAAATGCTAGCTACCACAAGTAATGATGATCCATTGTCTTTCCCGGTTTCTCTGACTTCCCGCGTATCTTCTCCATTTGACGAAGGAGATATTGCTGCATCAGGCTGGGGTTCAGGCTCCCCTTTGGGACTATGAATAACAGCACGACTGGACATAGAAACAAGGCACTCCGCTGCAAAATGATCCACATATGCTGCTGTTGCCATTTTTCCTAAGTTTAAAAAGAAATCCAAACAGAAGAGGAAAAAAAACCGCAATACTGCACTTTCACTTTTTAAAAAGATTATGCGAGCAGATTTTTCCCTTTCTTATTTCTTAGGATCTCTTTGTAGAAGTAAAGGCTGATTTAGCAGCCATCAAAATCACTTTGTTCGTGACGATCACACCCAGCTTGTGCCTAGATCAAAAGAGCTTTGGAAGTCCAATGGAAGAGAAAAAGAAGAGCAGATAGATCCTGGCACTGGCAGCCTGTTGCTCGGAGTATGAGTTAACGCTGTTTTTTCGAGAACGCAATAAAATAAAGATGCGGTTTCCCCAGCCCTTCCATTGCGTTGTGACAGTAGAATAAGCTTTCCCCGTTATCGCTCCTCGGAGTCGCCCGGACCCCTGCGGGGGCGTGGCCTGGGAAAACATCTGGCCCTGACGTCACCACGAAGCCACATCCTGCGCCGATCAGGTTGGCGGCGCGCGGGGCCGGCTGCGCGGCGGCGCGCGAGCAGGGCTGTGCCCGCCAACGCGGCCTGCGCGTGGGGCAGGCGTCCGCAAATGAAAGGAAGCGGCCGATTGGCTAGCCGGGGGGGGGGGAAGGAGGGGGCCGCCGCGCTCCCAAATCGCCCGCGCCGGAGCGTGTGGCATCTTCCGCCCCCGCCGTGTCCTAGAGCCACCCCGCGCCTCAATGGCCGCAGCGCGCAGAGTGGAGGGCGCGGACCCCTCCGCCGGCGGGAAAGCACAGGCAGCCTACCCCGGTAGCGGCCTTGGCGGACGTGCGACCATTAGGCTCCCAGCCCTTTCACAGGCCGTTCCCTCTAGCGGATGTTAGCGATTCGGGGCGTGCCACATTAGAGCTTGTACGGCCAGGGAGAATTTAACAGGCGCTGAACTGTTAAGAGATGTAAAAAGCGTTGTAAATTTGGAACTGATACAAATGACAGGAAAGAGCGGGACCACACCGTTCGGTGTACAGCTATACAGGTGGAGTTCATGTGCGGGTTTTAATAGGTTGCGACAGGTTTAACTAACTGCCAGGGAATACACTTGAAACAGCCTTTCTTGCTGTCAAAACTCTTTTCACTATAGCACTCTGCTGCCTCTTAATTATTTAAAAGTACAAAGGAAAATAACTTGCTTTTCATTATTATTCTCAGCTCACAAAAGATACAGCTTAGCCAGTTTTATAGGGATTAATACCTGAATGAACAAGAGCTCTGTGTGTGACTAACTTACCAAGCAAAAGTACAGATGTGAATTCAGATCTGAAAGTGGTTGATCTGTGGTGCCTCTTACCTTTTGTTGGAACATGTTTCTCCAGACTAATTCCTGTGAAATTCTGTCCATCTGTACTAAAGACCTTTTCTCTAAGACAGCAGTGGTCAGAAAGCAGGAGGGTTTCTTTGGAAGCCTGCCTTTCTGGATGGAAAGTTTTGGAGTTTGAGGGGGTGTGAGAGGAAGTGAACATCTGTTGCAGAAACTCAAATAGTTTTGGTGTTACGTTGAGTAAAAAGTTGGTTTCATACACATGAAAATGTCTTATTCAGGAGCAACTGCTTATGCTACCGCTGCACTTTATGAAAAAAACATGCTTTAGGTTCTCATGCAACACTTCCCGTCTGGGTCAGGCTCATTGGTAACTTGTGTCTACCACAGTGCTCCATGTCTGCTCTCTTAATAGTGCAGCCTGTAGTGCTATATGGGACTTGAATCACTGCAGCTAAGGGAGAAATAAGGCATATGACCAGTGTGGGAGGATGTGGTTTAATACTGAATTGAGCCAGATCATTTTGATGCAGATATATCACACCATTTGTTCTGCTGAGCATAGCTACAGGAAATGTTTACACATTCGACATAAAAGGGCTGAGTTTAGGACTTACCTCTTTGTTCCTAGATGACAAAGGAATTTTAGGGAAAACATTTTTATAAGAAATTTTAGTTGAGTTCAAGCTCAACCTCCTCCTTGAGGGAGGAGGATTGCTTAAATAGCCCTACAGGGCAGTTTTTTAGAATTAATAGTAGATTCAGAGAAGAAACCCTGCAGTTCTCCCAGCTGAAAGAGAAACGGGCCATTTGCAGAGGAGTGAAGAAAGGGCTGCATTTAGGCACAAGTTCTTAGTCCTTATCCCAATATCAAGGGCCATTATCAGTAAATGGACAGCAAAAGGGAGACCTGGACTATCCTGGTTGCCAACCACCTGCAGGCTTTGCCCCAGCACTGACGGGGGCATTTCAGAGCCACCCTGATATCTCTGTGCCCCTACCCCATGCAGGCCCCTCAGCACTGCCGTGCCCCTCTCCTACCGCCTCTCCTTGCCGCTCTCTCATCCTGCGATGTTCCTCCATAGCCTGGCCTGACCATGTTGCTGGCCCCACTGTGTAGCAGCAGCTTCTCCAGAGCTTGCTGTGGCTCAGGTGCCCTGGCCTTGGACAGAGGAGAGGTGCTGGCAGAGACCAACAGCACATCCTGAGAATTTCCCTCAGCTTAACCCACTATCTGCCTGGCATGAGGAGAGATTCCTCAGGAGGGCCAAGAGATGTGATTGGCTGGTCTGCTCCCTTCTGGAACCTTCCGGAGAAGGCCAGCCAATCAGGAAGGATCTTACATGCTGTGTGAAGTTTTCCTCAGTGGAGGATTTTCTGGGCACCATATTGGCAGGGAGGTGTCTGTGTCTACAGGGGTGGTTATTTGGGTGATAATTTGATGCTGCTTATGTTTTGTCTTCATTGTGTGAGCAGGCAGGACACAGATCACCACATTCCTGGAGTCTTTGGCCAGAGGAGAGAGGCACTGTATTGCGTGCTTGGCCAAGCCCATTGGCAGCAGGCAGACTGTGAGGAGGTAATGGTTGGCTACAGCTAAAGGCAGGCAGACGTCCTAACTTTCTTTTTCAACAGACCTTTTAGGTTAAAGCCTTGTCCTGATAGCAGCTCATGTTATATAGGAGTGTCTTTCATGTAAAATTAATAGCTATAACTGTCTAGTGAACTTCATCAACTCTGTAGTACTTCTGTAATTTTGCGGTTGAGAGCTTGTTTCAATATGAGCCTGGAAATGTGACACTGGCTGTGCTTTGTGTGGTTAAGGGCAGGCTGCTGAGGTGGGAGGCTCAGAGGAGGAGGTTTGTTTTGATGAGAACTTACTCCTTTTTTGGTTGGATGAACCCTTGGGCATAACTTCTTCATTTGGGAAAGAGCAATGTTGTGAAGGTTATGTGTGACAGAAAGGCTTTTTAATGCGAAAGTTTGTCATATTTGACAGACGTGTATGTAGCCCAATTAGGGTTCATGTATTACTATCTTTTAAATCATGAATATGAATGAAAATATGCCTCTGACTTCCTAATAGCTGACTAGAAGTAAAAAATTGTCCTGTCATGCACACTATCAGTATGAAAGAATCACTATCTCTTTGCATGTATGAGAGCAGGGTGTAGTTAGTGTGTTTGTCATCTGGACATGAAAATTCCAGCTGTCCAGTGGAACTGCTTTGGCTTTTAGTGCAGGATTGCAGGTATTAAATGCTTCTGTGTGAACTAACAGTAGCAAATAGCCTCCCTGCAAGCATCAGGGGTAAGGAGTCTTCTTTGTAAGAAATTTCAGCCATTGCATTTGAACAGTAGTATAAAAAGATTTATGGAAAATCACTAGCCAAAATACCATGCCCATTTATCAACTCTTTCTTGCAATGATAATATATTTACCTGCCTATTTGTTATTATTTATTGCATATTTGCTTTCTCTGAGCAAGTTGAATTTACTTCTGCTGAATATCCTGCAACTGTTTACTTGCTTCAACCAACTGAGCTGGATTTTGAAACTGAGATTACCAAAAACATTTAATAAAAATAGATCCTATCTCCTCCTTTAATGTTCTTTATATGATTATGTTGTTGACACGTTCTTACCTGCAGGCATTTGTCCAACAGATTGAGGTGAGAATTTTTCCCTCTGTTACAGCAGTATTTTTCCATCCATTCAAGTAAAACAACCTGGGTTTTGTTGTATTGGGCAGGGCTTTTTAATATTTAGTGTTTTCTTAATACATAATTTAGAGTATAGTTTAGCAGAGACGCATAGCATTGGAATAATTTTAAATTGAATCCACCCTGTTTTGTGCCTTCCAAAATAGTTCATTGTTTTAAATTAGAGGAATAAGAAGCTCTAAAATGCTTTGTGAAATGAAAATAATTTTATGAACTCTATTAACAAGAACGTTAAACAGAACAGAACAAAGTCCTTATACAAATGCCAGACTTGCTTCAAAATCAGCTGATATTTTGTTTTGTGTGGCCAAAAAAATTAACAAAAAAATTATAGCAACATTTTCATAACCGGTGTAAAAACAGTTATAAGGATGTTGTAGTATCATATCCTTATAAACCAAATGATAGTGGAAGTCTGCAACATGGAAAATTGGGCAATCTGAAGCAGGAATTTTGAGTGGGAGATATGAGGAATTTTATCTGAGAAAAATGAGTTTATTATTCCCAAGAACATGATATGATCTAAACATGGAGTTTTATCATAGCAGACAATTCCTCAGCACTTTTCCTGCATGAGTTTGCTCAATAATTTGTTCTGTTTTCATCCACTTCTGCTTTAGATCCAATGAGTCAGACACACAAAAAGTGTAAACCGCAGGAGTTCTATGGACTTCCATGAAGTGAAATTACATTATTTTACATCACCTCTGGAAGCTCTTTATGAGAATGGAAAAAGTAAAAGGCTATGTAGTCCCTCTCCCTGTTTCAGCTCCTACACAACAGCTATAAGATGAGAAGACCTAGTTTCATTTTATTTTGTCTACATAAATAGTTCCCTGTCCAATAAAACTGAAGAAACAAGTTAAAAAAGGAAACAGAGAAAATAGCAGGCATCTCTGCTTGGATTCTTGCGGTACCTGTATTCATAATCCTATATTTTGATAGAATATTAGTCTTTACTGATGCTTTCCTGGGATTGCTCCTTAGTGGTTCCATGGTTTGAGGGGGCTTTGGAAAGAGCTGTGTAAGAGTGGTTGTTTGAGTTCATAGCCATGGGAATAAAAGGGGACGGAATTGTAAAGCCTATGGCCTGTAGCGCTCTCAAAGGTAAGTGTGCCTAATGATGTCTCTCTTGTTGATATCAGGTTATAATAATGATGCAGAAGTGGTAGAAGATAGGAAGAGAAGGAGGAAATGAACAGGTTTCTGCCAGAGATGAGCCACGCTCTCCTCTCCACTGAATGTTTGCACAGTGCTGTTTTCGCCATGACTCCAAGTGACTTAATAAAAGAGTGAGTATCACAGGTTCGCCCTCATCTTCAGAATCCCTTTAGCTCATTTTACTTTGGACAAATCACTGTGTTATAGCAAGTAATTGCTTGAATTCATATCAACATCACCAGTAAGTCTCTGGGTGTTAAGGACCTGGACTGTTTTTAAAAAAAAAAGAAAAAAGCTTTAGTGGCTTAAATTTGACAATGCTTTTGCAAAGGATGGATGTAAGGCTTGAATATTAAAAAAAATCAAGAAGCCATTTATACATCGTGCCTGGGAGTCAGAAGTCAGCAACTTTGACATTTCAGAAATGCTGCAAGGTGCTTTGGAGGTCTGAGAAACCACTGTAAGCTACAGTGACAACTATGTGTTGTGTCACTGAGCTTCCTGGACTGGCTGTGACAGGAATCAAAAATGCCAGAATAGTGCCCAAAACAATGGTGTTGCCATCTTTCTCGCTCAGTTGAATCCAAGCACATTGGAAATGTCATGAAATTGCTTTTGCAAACTATCCCATTTGATTTTCAGTGTACTTTGATAGCTTCTGCTGATGGACAGAGACTTCTGAATTCTTGAGTATTGTTCTTCCTCCATGCTAGAATTAGAGAAGTGCTATTGTAATTAATGCTTGCACACAAAATGGCAGAAGGCATTATTGGTGTGGCAGAGATACCTTAATAATTAGGAAAATAAACTCTGAAGGAAAAAAAAAATCTCACACTTCAGAAGTGTTTTGATACTTTTGGAGCATCGGACACAAAGTAGTCTGTTCTCTATGCTGTACGAGAGCAGTTTGTCCTATTGTGTGTGCTATGGAAAAAGAGAGTGTAATATAGATTTTAAAATGTTCTTGCATTAAATATAGTGATTTAAATGCTTATTTTATTTTCATCTGTTTATTTCTACAGTAGGGGACTGGTGTGATCAGTAGGGCAATGCAAGGGAGAGGGAAATGGAGAGTCTTAACTGGCCTCCCTTATTTATTGTATAAAGTATCTTTGTGGAAAATTAAAAAAGCTGAGAGACAAAATGAAGCACAGTTGTTGTTAGTCCTTTTCTGTAACAGAGCATGAAATAATAGTTTAGATGTTAGAAATGAGCATCAATGATATTGTATACAAACTGTATCAGTTTTAATGGATTTCTTGGGAGAACTCTTAGTGAGGCTATCCACATAATCATCACAGCCACTCTGTGTGCAAATAATGCCTGTGTCTTTCTAAGCAGCAAGACTGATTGGGGGCTGTGGTATGGGGAGAAGGGATTTATTTATTTTATTTTATTTATTTATATGTTTTTTAACCTCCTCTTGAGAGGAGAAGGATGGGGAGGAAGGTTCAGTGAGACCATTGCTGCTTGTACAGGAAAATATTTTATTCCAATGCTTTTATTTTGGAATCCAGCTTTGTTTTTTTCTTCTTTTCCTCAATAATTTTCTCAATTGTTATTTCACAGATACCACTTACCATAATGTTTAATAAGCAGACAGGTGTGTTTTGAGATGTGAGATATTTTTTTATGCCACTCTTGTTTGTTTTGGTTTGGTTTTGGTGTTTTGTTTTTTTTTTTTTCATTGATTAGCCTTTCTTGATGCTCCAAATAGGACTGGCTGTATAGCAAAGCTAGACTTGCCTCTGACTTTTCTGGGCAGACCTATAGAGTGGTGCATGTGGACTCCTCTAGCTTCTCTCTCAATAGCACAGCTCTCCTCACCTCTGTGCATGGGGGCTGGCATCACTGCCAGCATCCAGGCACCACTTAGTTGCACAGGGCTTATAGGCTTGTAAGGTTCCGTGGCTTCTGGGCACTGCCCTTTTCATACGGGAAAGCCCGGAGGGAGAAGTAAAGCACTTTTTTGCGAGCAGCAAAATGAATAATGAAATTCAGTTTCTGCTTCAGCTGTCAGACATCGGGTATGGGGCAGATCACAGAAGACATCTGCAGTTGCTGTGCTCATGGCATTCTTTTTTACATACAACCTCTGAGAAAGCTGTGACCAAAGAAATGTCATAGCTGAGGCTCTATAGGGCTATTTCTCTGGTGTCTTTCAACCATAAAGCAGACAGAGGGGCCTTTTTTAAGATGGTAGTGTTGTTTCTTGCAATAATGATCAGCAGGGCATCCTAAAAGGCTTCACAGTGATCAACATCACTGAATACACCAAGCAGGCCTGTTCCATAGCGTGCCTCACCTCTGCAGTTGAGGCATGAGAGTGTCTTGGTTCATTTCCAGGTACAGGCATACATTTCTGCTGTGGTCAAAGCTCTGAACTTGGTGACCCACAAGTAAACATTTGGATTTTTTGCTTTTAATTTCTGTTTTCATCTTCCTTTACTTTTGTGTCTCCTAATTTTCATAAGGTTGCTGTTCATTGTACATTACAGGAAAGCAATTCAGTGAGAGCAAAGCTGTAGGTCAGTGGACTGTAACATGCTATGAAAAAGTGAAGGAGTAATATCTAGTGGCCAGTGGTTCCAGGACAATCAATCATAACAAGTCATCAGCTGCACCAGTAAAGGACCTTTTAACTGTTGAAGCGAAAACTTAAGAATATTGGGAAATGTAACTTTCCTGACATAAAAAAAATCATAGAACTTGAAATGATGAAATCCAGTTCTCCATCTGGTGCATATTTGTGAGGAATCGGGTCAAAAAAAGTAGAAAGTAACTTCTTTCAAATGCAACAGCAAGTTGAATAAAAAAGGAGGTTGTTCAGGTTAAGGTACGGCAAACATGGGATGATAAAACATAAAGTATTTCTCTGTTTTCAGTCTCTGTAACAGGAGCCTGAGACTTCTGTCAGATTTTGCCAGCTATAAAGCAGAAAAGTGATGAAGTTAGAAGCCATGCATTGAGAATAATCACTTCCACTAGATTTGGTCCACAAAATCATTATTTTGAGCTCCGTTTAACTCATTTCAGTGTTGTTTTTGGTCCTTCATGATTTACCAACTTGTAATTTCTAATTTTTCACTTATGTGTGCTTTTTACAACGTGCAAATATTGCATGTTGCCACTTTTGCTAAGCTTCTTTTCATGCAAAAGCACAGAAAATACCAACATGTGACCAGGAAGCTCTCAGGTGAGTGAATTGATCTAGTAGCTTAGTCAATAAATGTTGTGTAACTTTTATTCATATTGCTGCTTGCAAGCCAGCAATGAATTGCAGGTGCAAATACCATTGCAAAATATTCAGCTGAATATTGAATTGATGCAGATACGCTAATGTTAGATCAGTAATGTGCTGGGCCTACTGAACTGGTCAGTGCTCAAAAATTGGCATCTTATATTTATAAAATCATTATGAAAAGATCTGATGTTTGGTTACAGTTGATGCATAATGCTTGCTCTTGGGCAATTGGTATGTTTGATTTTGTTAGACTGCAAACTAAATTTGGAGTAGGGGGGTTTACCAGTTTTCTCCTGCCTCTGAATTGAGCTACTGCAAGGAACAGAATAAATTTTTTCAGATAGCATAATGAGGTGCTAAAATGTTGATAGCTGTGCATCCCAGTGTAACATGCATGAGTAAGAAAATGGCTACTTTCCATGGCAAACCATTATTTATAATCCAAACCTGGACATAAAGGTGAGGGGGTAATGGAGATTTAAGAGAGGTGGTCACAGTGAGGCAGACCAGAGGATTGCTTAGCAAAGTAACTGCAAGTTATAATACATAAAAGCATCTCGGAATAGCCTTTTTCTTTCCTTCTAAGGGGAGCATAAGCGTACTATCAGTAGAGGAAAGATAGGACAGGAGGGAGAGAGAAATCCGTTTTGTTGCTGCTTGATTCAAAGGTCAACTAAGGAGAGAGATTGAGAGACTGAATGATGCTGAGCTAGATTGCTTAGAGACCTCTGATGTTAGAGGGCTGTTGTGAGGTTGCTGAAAAAGTGATCAAATACATGTGGGTGGTTGTTGTGTCTATATATGCCTATAACTTGTGATATCTAAAGTAAAACTAATTGGTTTTCAGCATTCTCATGTGGCCTGTATATTTGTTTTCCCTAAAGACTGCCATTGAAGAAATATACTTTGTTAACCCAAAATGTCCTCTTAACTGGAAAACTTTGACCGATTTTTAGAGTCTGAAAGTAATGGGGCTGTGAGATCCCACCTCTGCAAAATTTGTTCCCAAGGGTAGGAGAGCCCTGGCCACCTGTTCCAATCAAGAGCATGTGGCACCAGTGTGGCAAAATCTAAACCCAGCAGAGTTTGCAGTGTCCAACTGAGGAAGTGCTACCCAGAGCTGTGGCAGAAACACAGAATGTTTAAGTGGGTGCCCTATGTTTAAAAGTCTGTCAGCACAGATTTCAGCTTTACTGGCCTTTGTGCAGTGAATCTTCCTTTTATTCCTATCTTTAGACTGGATTTGTATCAAGGTCACTATACCAGGTACATTGCCTATCCATCATCCACACAGCCTTCTGTGTAAGCTGTGAAAGTGAGCTCCCTGAGTTTTGTGTAAAATAAGTAAATCTGTCTCTTACTGATTCATTAAAGCAGAATGAAGCACCCAAGCCTGAAATCCCCTCCCCTGGAAAGCATTCCTCGGATGCAGCTGAGGGCTGAATGTGCTGTGGGATAGTGACTGTTGACAGGGTTCATTCAGCTTTAATGGTCTGCAAGTGGGTCCCGGACTGGGTCTGCCTGAGATGGGGTTAATTTACTTCATAGCAGCTGTGTAGAGCTATGCTTTGGATTTGTGAACAAAACAGCGTTGATACCACGTGGATGCTTTAGCTATTGCTGAATAGTGCTTACACAGTGTCAAGGCTTTCACCATTTCCCACTCTGCCTCTGCAGTGAGTAGTCTGGTGATGGGAAGAGGCTGGGAGGGGATACAGACAGGACAGCTGACCCCACTGACTGAAGGGATATTCCATACTGTACAACATCATGCTCAGCAATAAGACTGGAGTGAGTTTTCCAGTGGTTGACATTGCTTGGAGACTGGCTGGGTATTGGTGTAGTTATTTGTGAGCAATTGCTTTTATATCACTTGTTATTCTCTGTTGTGTTTTGTTTTGTTTTCCCTCCTCCTTATTAAACTGTCTTTATCTCAACCCACAAGTTTTCTGTCTTCTGCCCTTCCAATTATCTCCCCCATCCCACTGGTGGGGGAGTGAGGGAGCGTCTGTGTGGGACTTAGTTGTCTACTGGTGTTAACCAAAACCAGTCCCTTTTCCTGATCCTGTCTCCCCTGGGCAGTGTCCTGGTGCTCTGTTTTGCCTGGTCCAGCCCAGGGCTTTCAGTGACTCCTGCTCTGCCTTGGATTTCTTGACAGCAATGGGAGATTTGTCTGATTATGAGATTTGATAGTGGTTTGTTTTGGTTTTTTTTTTCCCTTTGGCACCACTATCAGTTCTTCTGCAGCGAAGAACCTTTATTGCCACTTCTGCAAAGGAGATTTATCCAGCAGATAATCCTGCTCCCTGAAACAGGGCTTGAGAAGCTAAGCCAACCTTTCTGATCTGTGAATATATGCTGCTTCACTGCCTTACATTACTGTAAACCCAGTGATTCATTGTCTCCTATGTATTTAACACATGCACTCTATTAAATGCCGTGTTTGTATGATTCCTTACAAACAGAAACCATTTGTGAAGCTGTGTTCTGCTTTTCTTTCCTTTTCTTCTTGTTTATTGCCCGTGTTTGCATAATATCCAGACTATCAGTACAAGACCTGCATCTGGTCCATGTCTCTTGCTCCTCTGTACTGGCATCTCTCACTTTTATGACAGTTATAACTTCCCTTCATCTTTACAATAACCCTGATACTCAGGCTTTAGTATATAGGTATCAGCCATACAGATGCATAAAACCCAGATTATTTTGACTGAGATGGGATGAGTTACCCCATAGCAATTCACAGATGCCCAAATCTAACCCATGTAAGAAGCTAATATAAACTAGAAAAAAGTAGTCTGAAGCCCAGCCAAGCGACATTATTGTTCTAGGATGAGAACAGTGATACCTTTGTGTATTGCCTGAGAAACTGATCCTTTAATTTTCAGAAATGTCTAGCCACAGGGGCACTGGGCACAGGTTTTGCTGACACCTGAAAAGCAAATGCTTTTTAATGGCATAATTTATGCCATTAAATGGATTAAATGCTAGACATGCAATTTAGATGTTATGTGCAGACAGACTTCAGAGAGTTATCTTGTTTGTTTTTTTTCAGGGACACTAGGTGACAATGACATCATTTAACATGACAATGTTTTCTCCTCTCCTCAGTCAGTTCCTGATGCAGAAGAGAGATCATATCTTTAAAGCAGCGGACAGTTGCAGAAATTTGTCACCAAACTACCAAAAGGCTCAGTTTGTACTGTGAAGTACAGAAATGATCAATCAATCTTACTAAGCACTGTGCAGAAATGTAAAGATATTTCCAGGAAACGCAATCAGTGAGGGAAAGATGTGCATTTCATATGACACAGGAGCATGAGCTATACCAGCTGACACTAAGGGAGGTGGCCCACAAGTTTACCCATCGTCCAGTATGTCCCTGAATAGGCATAGCAATGCTATCTGTTTCTGAGAGCATTGGGCATACAGGCATTTTGAAAACTGGATTCCTGATTTTAGGTACTTTTAATGTAGTTTTGGAAACCTTGGACATCCATTTTGTAAATTTCTGGCTGTGACTTCTTCCTTTTCAACTAACAGTAATTTAACTTGTTCTGAAGCAGGCATGTGTTCTACATGGAGCTATATGAGAGTAATTCCCTTTGGGAGCACTGGAACTGTTCCTTTCCCTGGAATGAATGTACTGAGAAAAGACTTGTGCACACTATGTACAGTGCCCTGTACTCAGCACTGGTGAGGCCACACCTCAAACACTGTGTTCAGTTTTGGGCCCCTCGCTACAAGAAAGACCTTGCCAGTAATTGGTGAGTGATCTCTCCCTGTCCTTAACTCGACCCATGGGCCTTTCGGTATATTTTCTTTCCCCTGTCCAGTTGAAGAGGGGGAGTGATAGAGCAGCTTGGTGGCACTTAGTGTCCAACCAGGACCAACCCACCGCAAATAAAAGGAAAGAAAATCTGGACCGCATTAGAAGACAGAGGAATCAGTGCAGTCACCACACAAATTTTGCTCAAGGAAAAATGTATAAAATTCCAGAGCCAAATTCCTGGATTCATAGTCCTACTTCCTTTTAGTTGTGGGGTTTTTTTTCTGTTACAGAAGCCAGGCTTACTCAATTCCATGTCTGTTTCCTACTTAATACATTTTCAGCTTTTTCTGAGAGTTCAAGTAATTTCATAGATATCCTTTGAAAACAGGTAAGTGGGTAGAGGACAGGTTCCTGTCCATGTTGATGGGAAGCTGCAGCAGAATTTCCCCCTTTTTAGGCACAGTCACCCCACGCTGATATCCGTAGGAAATAGCTTTTCTTCAGCTGCCTATGGAACTATTTGCTTATTCCTGAGCTGCCTGTGGATATATCACAAAATGTAGTTTGCCATTTAATGCTATTCACACATTTTACTAGGGAATTCTTGGTGTGCAGATGGATTACAGACAGGTGACTCTGAAAATTTGCAGTTTGTTTTATCGGTTAGTTTCCCAATTCACGCAGTAGTTCCATTTCCTGAATGTAACCACCATAGGAAAGCACTGGCAGCATGGATTTCCAGTGCACAGTTTGCATTGTTGCAGAGTAATTGTGTAATCTGGAATTTACTTTGAGCAAATGTTAAAAAAAAAAAATGTGGACTTGGTTAGCTCTTCAGAGGATTTATCGTTCATCAGAATCAAATGCATTCACTCAGATTCAAGGAAACCAAACATAAATGGGCTCAAATAGCACTAACTGGAATGTGTTTAGAATACAGACACTGATAGTTTTCTAAATGCATTAGTTGATTTATTCTTAGCCCAGATTATTTACTTGGGTAATGAAACTGACCTTTGTTTTGTGCATTCATCTGTTTTCAAGAATAAAAATGTAGTGGGAAATGTGGTCTGGCTAGATCTGCTAGGCGATCAGCTTGTGTTCTCTGCATTTAAGTGGTTGAATACATTCTACAGTGGGAATATTCATTGCCTGCCTGAGACGCTTGGTTTCCTTTTTGGTGGTTTGTGTATTAAAAAAAGGAAAAACCTCAGTCAGTAAGAAGAGTTCAGTGACATTCAGCAGAGTATATAACATGCTGATGGTCATTTGGATTTAGGACAAAGCCTTACCTGTAAACTCCAAGTGGATAATGAACTTGGGATCCCTACTGGAGCTGGAAGGGTTGAAAGGTTTAATGGTCTATATAATAGCAACCACCTTAGCTTTTGGGTGCAATCTGTGAGTAGCTCTTCTCCAAACACCTGCAGTGAAACCTCATCATATCTCTGTGGCTAGTTCTGTCTGTACCTGTGAGGAAAGATAGATTTTTCCCTTAGTAACATTTACATTTATTTTCTGGGTTTTCGTGTGTTTGGCTAATAATACCTAGACACTGCATCAGATGCTTCTCTAATTTATAATGTTCTCTCCAGTGTGGTTATTCTGTCTTTAGTAGCCTTCTTATTTATAAGAGGATAGCTTAATGTTATGAATGAGGGTTGCAGGTGCTCTGCATGGCAGGTGCTGGCTAATTGTATGTGTTCATCTCACAGCTGCCAGTGTTCTTCTGTCCAGCTGAGCCCATCAGGGTTCAACTGAACCATGACTCTGGTCAACAACAGCCCAGAACAAGGGACTGCTTGTTCCTCTGTGGTGACAGCAAAACGCCATGGGGCAGTACTGGCTATTTAACAGTTTTTGATGATTTTGCATAGCACAAGCGCTGAACAAAGCACAGTGAATGAGTGACATGATGTAATGCATTTTCCAAGAAACCTAGATAAAATAACATCATAATAAATCCTTCAGTGAGTGAGATGCTTTTTGGAGAACTAAGTGGGCTGTACTCTGCAGCCTCCAGCAGCAAGGGAGCAGCCTTTCTGCTAACAATGTACTTATTCCATAGTGCAGAACTGACATACTGTGTCTCAGAATAAGAGAAATAACATCATTATATAATCATGGTCAGTCACTTATGATGTGTTTCTGTCCTTCTCCCATAACTGCCTGGTTTTTCAGTTGCATTATGAAGGCTGATGCTTGCAACAGAAATCATGTACAGACAAAATAAGGATGGAGGCTTAATTACTTATTGCACTAATTAGTATACTGCCATGACAGTACTTGTTTGTAAATTAGAAACCCGCATTTAATAACTAAGCTAGGTTTTATTTTCATTCTGTGTGTTTGAATGTCACAACTTGCAATACCTTTCAGAAGTAATCCTGTACAGGCAGTTCAGATTAGAATGTGATGATACTTAATAACACATGGAAATGCTTTAGTGGTTATATGATGAAAATATTAAATAAGACACTTAATGCCATTGTTTGGGTGAAAAGTGTTAATGTGTGTATTATGAATCAGAGCACACACCTTCTGACTGGAGCTCACAGCACCCACAGAAGTGAAGAAGATGCCTTTGTATTTGAAAGTAGCTGCATAAAGAGAGAGTTGACTCCCTAGCTCATCTTTGAACAATGTATTTTCTTTGGGCTAGGGGATTTCCCAAGTGAGAAACCCTGCTGATCAGGAAGCAACAAGCATGATGATGCAGAGGCAGTTAACAGCAGCTGACCTTTACTGAAAGGGCAGGTGAGCTGTGGTTTTCTCTGTGCAGGGAGGAGTCGGGGTTCAGTATCTGACAGCTTCTGATCAAACATTAGGACATGGATGCCTTCAGACTAAGGAAAGAGTCAAGCTGCATCCTCGATTTCTCTTTCAGTGGGGAAACTGATTTTGCCAGTTGGCATAGACAACCTGTATCTGTTTTTAACAAGGAAGTAAGGAAAAAAACCCACCCTGTTTTTTTTCATTCTGGTCTATCTTTTCCACTTGGTGCTTGTCTTAAATGGGGCCCTGCTTTCTAACTCTTCTGCCTGCTACCACTGATATTTTTTTTCACTCCTCACATCTGGCTTTGTTCCTTGACGCTGTCCTCCTAGCAGTGTCCCTGGTTTGGAAAGAGAGATGTATTCAGTAAAGGCTCCCCAGTTGTGCCCTTAAGGTCCACCAAAATCAACTTTTTTTTTTTTTTTCTGAACTAGGACCTTGGAATTTCTCACCCAAAAAGGGAGTAGAGCAAATGACATGCATGGGTACAGCTCAAATAGCAAGCATCACATATGCACAGGGAGTATCCAGAGAACAAATATGTTTAATAAAAAAACCTGAGGCAAATAAATTAAAATAGGGAGAAAATACAAGGAAACAAACAGGAAGGAGAAGGCTAAGTATGTAAAAAACAAAAAACAAAACCAAAAAAACCCCACAACAGCAGCAAAGAGTCACTTTGAGATACTCGGTCCAAGCACTATCTTGAGTTTTGGAGAGCCCTGTGCTATCCCAGATCTCTGAATTTCCCAAAGCTGTCTTCAGGGGGATACATCATATATATTACAGACTTTGCTCCATCTTTTATGGAGATTACTAGAAGGACTTTCTGCAAGTAGTGAATGACACAAAAACAGAACAAGCATTTTTGATGTGTGTGAACCATGGGGCAAGGATACAGGTGGCCTTTTCCCAACCCTCGAGTTCACAGCTTATAACCCAAAGGTTTAGCTCCAATGTACAAAGTGCTGATTGTATTCTGCGCATGTACTGTTCATGTATATTTCAAGAGATGTAATGCACTGTAGTAAGTAAATGGCACAATTACAGACAAAGCCTATGGAATATGTCTCAGAGAGGATTTGAGCAGTAAAACATCACACTGTTAACTAGCATGTTCCATGGTGTAAATAAAAATGCTTTGACACTCCAGAGAGGGTGGGCTGTGAAAGCTTGACTGTAGATTTTGCTTAAACAAATGCTGCAGTTTACCTTGTAGGACTATTTCCTCAATATAGTTTATGCAGTATTGAGAATAGGGAAGTCCTACAGTTTTGCCTTTGGTGGGAAAACTGTTACAAGAGTCTCCTCTCTATCATTTCCTGCCATCTGGAATAGGCTCACCATGTCACCTTAATTCTTCAATTTATTTTTAACACTTCCCTTGCCCTTCTGCCATAACTGTTTAATTTACATCTGATAAATATTTGCAGAAGTGCACCTTTCCAGCAAGCTAGTGCAAAACCCAGGGCTGTGGGTCAGAGACAGAAGAGGAACACTTGGCACAGTGGAGTTTTATCATTGTGTTGCATCTGTTATATAGGATATCCACAAATAACCCATCAACTAAGACAGCCTATTTAGTTCTCTGGTAAAGATGTTGAGAAAACATTTCAGTGATGTCCATCAAGTACCCATTTAACAATTCTGAGTGTCTCCTTTTTCTACTATGCCATGTGATTTGGTGTCTCTAGGTCTTTGCAACTATCATTAATTAAAAGACCCTGCATTTAGGTCTTTGTGAGCTCATTCAAGTTATGCTGCTATATTATATATAGTAGTATAGTCTCTTTCAAGAGATCTATTAATTTTTCTTCTGCTGCATTTAGTTAACATATTTGTGCCTAATGGAAGTAACCAGTTCATTACTATCTCTTTACAGTATTGCTCTACTTCATTAGATGCTGGCCTTTTTTGGACAGATTTCAGGTTCTTTGCAGACACTTACGGTTCTGCAAGGTCTATTGTCCCCCAGGAAGCATGGGACTTCTGGGGCTAGAAGCAGTACAGTGCTGGTAGTCTTTGTGGTCTGGGGGAAAGTCCCACCTGCTACAAATCTTGCTATTAAAATGAGCGGGAGACACAGGCATTTCCCAGTTCAGCAGGTGCTAAGGCAGAGTCTGAGCGACAGACAGGCAAGAAGGTAGTGGAAAACATTTATCTTATAAAGAACTAGGTGTGACTGGTGGGTGCAGAGCAAGAAGAAGAAGAAGGGGTTTAGCTTTCCATTGAGGCAAGTGTGGTAGTTTGGCTGTGTGAGTTCTAGAGTGGAAGAAGGCTTGTTGCTTTCAGAGCAGGGCTCTTGGTGGAGAGAGGAGGGAGAGCATCTGGTGCTTTGCTTTTATCTACAGTGAGAGGTGGGGGTGAGTCAAGGGCTCAGAAAGGCTGAACAAATGTCTTTGATTTTTATCAACTTTCTGGAAGTTGCCTGTTACCTAATTTAGCTGGTAGCTCTGTCAGTGAGGGAAAAATGGCCATTTCTCAGGGCAGTGGAAGGGGAAATCACTTTGTAAGTGCTTGTTGCCATGGCACCTCCCCTCAAATTATTTTAGGAAACAAACATTAAAATGCTGAAATGAATAAGGAATTGAGTGGTGAAGGGCAAAACTTACCATCTTCAGGTAGAAGGTTGCTGCTTCCCTATACTAAATCATGTGGATTGTTGTGTAGTCTTAACTGTTTTTGAATATGTTTTCTAGAAATTCAAATTGAATAATGACAACCAGTTGAGCCCTTGTTCCTGCAGTAAGGTATGTGTTAATGCAGAGCCTTCCAGTCAGTAAAATGTGTAATGGTACCTGTGGTAGTAAATACAGATTAAAACAAACAACGGTTGCTGAGGCAAATAGGTAGAGATAAGACCACTGTGCTCCTTAGTTTGGTGTAGTTCTGAATATTTTTCCCAGGGTGAAGAAATGCTCCTTCAAGAGATCACTGTCATTGTGTAAACTGTGTTTATAGTGAAATAGCCTTGGGATGTGGTGTTGAAACGAGCCAGCGTAGCTGGAAGACTGGACAGTTTCTTTACATCCACATCTTATGCATGTGATTGATGAACTTTTTAGCAAGGTACAATCTTACCCATTATTTTGTGCTTGTCTCTACAGGGCCTGCATTCCTTGCCCTTTAGGAGGGCTGGGAGCACAAGGCCTACGTAATTAGGCCTTTTTTTTTTTCTCTTTTTGTATGTAGGGTAGAGGTTTCAAAAACATCCAAGTAATTTAGGCATTTACTTTCCCTTTTCAGAAGTGACATAAGAACTTGGGACTCCTACTGAGATGTAGGTGTTTTAGCACTTTCCACAAACCCTCAAGCTGTCAGTTATTTTCAGAAACGGCTTCTATTCTAGACTAATAGAGGGTTATAAGGAATGATATTTTTTTTTGCACACTACTTTCTCCCTTAGAGCAAAAAGGACGTAGCCACAACTGGGGATCCTGAGGTGTCGTGGTTTAGCCCCAGCCAGCAATTAAGGACCATGCAGCTGCTCGCTCATTTCCCCCTCCCCCAGTGGGATGGGGCAGAGAATCAGGAAAAACTTGTGGGTTGAGATAAAAACAGTTTAATAGGACAGCAGGAGAGAAGGAAACAACAATGATAACAATAATAATAATACCAACAAAGCAATGTACAAGAACTAGTGATGTCCAATGCAGCAATTGCTCACCACCTGGTGATCGATAGCCCATCCCCAAGCAGCGATTCCTACCCCCCGGCTAACTCCAGTTTATGTACCGGGCATGACATTATATGGTAGGGAATATGTCTTTGGCCAGTCTGGGTCAGCTGTCCCAGCTGTGCCCCCTCCCAGCTTCTTGTGCACCTCCTCACTGGCAGACCATGAGAATCTGAAAAGTCCTTGACTTAGTATAAGCACTACAACTACTTAGCCACAACTAAAACTTCAGTGTGTTATCAACATCATTCTCATACCAACTCCAAAGTGCAGCACTATACCAGCTATCGGGAAGGAAAAAAACCCAAACAACTCCATCCCAGCCAAAACCAGGACATGAGGCCACACATAAGCTTAAGCTTAAAGAGCAGCTTCTGGTAAATGAATTTATGTACAGCATTGCTGCAGATGCCAGGGCAGTGGTGCTGCATAGCAAAATACCTTTGCTCTTTTTCCTAAGGCACTGTTCTGTCCATATACTCAAAATATTTCGATGTTTTGGTCTTCAGTGTGAACAGCAAAGGGTCATTTTCTATTGCTATAGGTGCAAATAAGTATTCTATAATATACAAAACTAGCTACAAAATTTCCATCAACCAGAAACTTGAGATGAAGGATTTTCTTCCTTTTTTTTTTTTCTTTTTTTCTACCCCCTTTCCTGCCCATGCCAGCTCCCAGCCATAGGTGATAGAAAGGACAGGTCAATATTTTATGGCAGGGTTAAAATCTAAATACTGTGGTTATTCTGTCAGATTTTAGGGCCCTGGAGGAAGCTGAGGAGCTACTCTGCTGGCTGTACCTGGCAGCTGAACATGTGGGTCACTGTAACTGCAGTACAGACATATAAAAATGTTAACCCTTTTTGGAGGGGGAGAGGAAACCTGTCACCTTATTACTGGATTTGTGCTCAGACCTTTCTCTTGTGGCCCCTCTTTAAAACCTGGTGACTCCCACTCATCTGGGCAGAAATGCCTAAGCAGCCCGTAGGCAGGGAATGCTTGCAGCTAGCCATTTGTCTAATGAAAGGAAAACATTCTTTCTAGGATTCATAGACTTCAGAGAAACAATAAAACCAAGAACAGTTATCTCTGAGTAACTTCCTACCTACAGGCTGTGATGCATTTTGTTTCCCTTGCCACAAGTGAAAATAAGTAATCTTTATCAGTATCTGACAAGCGGCATATGCAGTGAGAGGAGAAAGGAGGATGAAACATTCTGAGAGGGGCTGGCGGTCAGACTAGTACAGCAGCTTTGTGCAATGCATTTTGGGCCACCTGATCATGAAGAGCTGTGCTTTCATCATTCGTGACATGCTTCACCAGGAGTAGGTTCAGCTCTTGCAGTCAGTATGAGTGCAGACAGCCTAGTATGAGTGCAATTTGCCAGGTTATTGTTCAGTGAAGGGCCTTCTGGGTGGAGGTTAACGAAATAAACAAAAAAGTGAATGAAGAACTGAGAGTACATGTAACAGAGCCAAGGCAAGAGATAAGGAGCAGGAAATGGCATACAAAGTGAAAGATTTTGGAGATTATTTCTTGAGTTTAGTGATATTCACAGAATGTATTGTCCATCCTTTCTCCTTCTGTCCCCCAAGCGGATAGCAGTAGGTGGCAGATATATCTAATGGGGTGCAAAATAAGCAAAATGGGTTTCAAATCCTTGGTTTCAAGTTTGTAATTGAATCAGACATTCAGATGCATGGCTCTGACGCTGTGTCACATTGAATTAATTCTATCAAGTATTTGCATTTTTCTCCCCTATCTCTTACTTCCAGCACAGTCTAATTTAGGAAATTGTGAAATCTTGTGTGAAATTCTCTTGTTAACGCTGCTCAGCAAGACTATAGCAACAGCATCTCAAGTAAGCTCTGGATTATATGTGAATATTTGTATCTAGTTTTAAGGACACTTAGCCAGTGGAAAGAAACAGTAGGCTGACCTTGGTAACTGGAAAGTGGATTAGATTGTGCAGTGGGTATCCATTATTGCCAGTTGTCTGCTGGTAGAAAGCAGCTTCATATCATATCAGAACTTGGTCTTCCAAGGGCTGTTGACATTAGGAGGTGGATGGTACCTACACAAGCCTTTTCCCATTACAGGCATTGCGGCATAGCTAGAAACTGGAGAACAAAAACATAACTCGCAGGTGCTGCAAACCCCAGCTTTAAGGATTGTTATCTTCTATAGCATGTGCTATTGGAGGCGTGAGACCTGGAGCTGAGGGTTTGTTTAAGGAGCAACTAAAAACTTTGGCCAAAGTCCTGGCACTTTGATCAAACAAGAGTGCTCTGCTGGCAGTGCTGTGGCAGTTGCCTTCACGGCCAAGGCAGTATACTGTTGCAGAGGCTCGGGATGGCTGCTGGAGACATATGAGGGGTATTGCTGGAAAGCACACACAGTCTGCTTGAAAAGCACCAGCAGTACCTGGAAGAAGGCCAGTGTCTACAGAAATAGGTGAATAAAGTAGGCAGTCATGACTGCGGTCAGGCCTGGCTGAAGATTGTACTTCCCAGGGCCCTAAAGTATGGAAATCTACTGCCCCCACCACCACCAAAGCCTATCGAAGGGCTTTGTAATGTGTTTTCCCTGAGTTTACTACACTACGCAGTTTAATCTAATTCTGGCCTTGCAAAACTGTAGCAGGCATTCTGGACTGTTTGAATGCTTTGGAAGTAAGTGGTATCCGTGGCAAGGGGAGTGAGTGCTTTTCAATCTCTGCCAGGTTTCTTTGTTTCTCATGGATCAGAAGTGACAGTGCTGCAGCTCATCCTCATGCATATCAGTTCTCCAAGAGTACTAGTCTATACATCCCCACTGCTTCTGACTCATTGCAATGAAATTGTACACCAAACCCATTGTCTCTTTATCCACTCCTTGTTTCTAAAGCTGAGGCACTGAATAGAGGCAATTCTTTCAGCTCTGGCTTCATGCCTCATAGCAAGCATACAATTCCTGCCATTTGCATCAGTTCTACTCTTGGCTGAAATTTGAGCATACAGCACACGTTTTTTTTCACATTTCTTTTTCTCTCAGTCTCATTATGTAGGATCATATTCACCATGGGACTGTCATCAGGTCATTTTTTGTTGTGCTGAATTTTGGAACTACACTAGTCAGTTGCACTCATGATGCTTACATCTCATGTATGAATGACCTATACACAGTGGAAGTCATTACCTGTTAATAAAGGCTAAATTGTCAGTCTGGGGCTGCTGCTGTTGTATGAGGCTTTGAGAGGGGGACACGAAATGTTGTACTTCACAAATTTTATTTCCCAGTATAGAAACTTGGTTCTTCTGTTCCAGCCACTGCAATACAATGGTTGTTTTAGTGAATCTGACCCCTGAAAACTTGGGGTGGGGGGAGGGCATGTTCATGGGCTTTTGCTTGGCCAGAAGGTGCTTGGGATTTAAGTTGTGGGTAGTATTTGGGAGGTGATTCTTCTCCCCAATCTGCAATATAAAGCCACAAATTAAAGAAGAGCTGCTCAGCCCATAACATGTTTTCACTTCCTTCCTTTATTGCCAAAAAGTAGGTCTGCTGGTGAATGTCATTCTTACGATCTCATTCTATGGCTTGAGGGAAAGAAAATCTTGATCTCTGAAGAGCCTGCATAATACTCAGGTGGAAGTGAGTTCCTGGGAGACTCTTTTGTTACCTTTGCTATTTATTTCCCATTGGGAATTTCAAACAGAAATTCTGAGGCACTGTCAGACATTTGCCATTAAGTCCAGTGTTTCTACAAATCACCACATGTGGTTCATAGATAATTCATCTATATATGGCAGATTGGATCCTTTCAGGATGCCTTACATCTGTGTGTTCCCTTCCCAAGGAAGGTGATTCTTTCAAGATTATTCGCTAAATTCAAAGTGAAAAGACAAACTGAGCCCAACCCTTGAGGAAAAAAAAAAAATTGGGGCAGAGTGAGATTCTATTGATTTCTGGCCCTCTCCACTCCCCTCAAGCCAACACCGTGTGTCATCCAGCATAACATGCTCATGGTAAAGGCTGCTAACTAGTAGAAGACTTGGTGGTTTTCTCTGAGAAAACATTTCAAAATTCCATGATCTTCATCAGTTTTCCAAAATGGATGGCAGATTCCAGCTGCCATCCTTTTGGGGACACATACTTGTGTCTACCAGGCTCAGGAACCCAAATATTAGAATAAGCAGTTATTTCTGCTTGGCTCTGATGAGATCATACCTGTATTTTGAGACTCATTGGGTTAGACTAATTTTCTAACCCAGCTGACTAAATATCAGAGTGTAAAATGGGCAGTGATCACTTGGTGACCGGAAATACAGTCTGCACAAGAAGCTCGCTAGTTAGTGTGGAGGTTGCAACTGTTACAGAGAGTAGGCTAAACTAACCTGTTTCTTGAAAGAGGCCTGCAAGGTTGGATGCAGCTTAATTCGTGAAGGGGGCTAGGCACCAGCGGTACAGTAATTCAGCCTCTTGCATATATATGTCCTAGTACTTGATGCAGACAAGGGCATGAGGAGGAAGACCATCTCTTTCAATAGATTTCCTCCTCTTCTTCCTTGCCCGAAGTGTCCAAAAAGTTATTCCTTTGGTTGGGGACAAGTAAGTTATGCTGTCCCTAATGTCCCCATCAGCCAAGATCATGGCTAAACTTGCAGAGCCAAACTTGTAAATACACCTAGTGGAACGTTTTTGAGAGAGTGCATATTTTTTTTTGCCAGTGGCCAAACTTTTTGGAGGGATGGCGGGTAATGGAGTGGAAGTGGTTACTAGACTTTTGAACTGCAAGTTTTCCATAGCTATAGGAAAGTTACTAAAATACCAGCTAGACCTTCAGGTGACTTTTAATCTTTTTATTTCAGTAGTCAGAGACTAGTGCCTGTAGGAGGAAGACACCAGCTGTGGTAACACTTGTTTTTCTGTTCTTGTGGTTACTTTTCAGGGTTAAGCAATGTTTATTTCCCAGCATAACTGCTCAACAGCCTTCCTTTCAGAAGTGTCAACACATGCAAATATGTGTTTGAGGAATTGCTGCTACAGTGCCTGATGGTTACGCTTTTTTTTTCCAGTCATTTGTATGTTGTAGGTTAAAGAGCCTGAAGAATTTCACTGCAAGATGTATGCAAACTCAGCTATGTAGTTAGTCTTGTTGTTTGTGTCTAAGCATGCATTGTACCTTAGCCCTTAAGCAGTCTGCTGCAGTGTTGCATTAAGACTAAAGATTTGTAAATTAATAACTTTCATAGTTTCAAACCCAGTGAGGCTTCCTCCAGCCTTGCTTTTCCTTAAACACACAAGGGGAGGGAGCTTCATATCCCTGCAGAACAAAAGCATGTCTTGTTGTAATACTTTCATTTAAAAGCTATCAGCCTTGCTTGCATAAAGGCAGACTTGAAGACAATCTGTGGCCTTCAAGGGCCACCGCACTCTGCACTCCATATAGACAGTGAAATGTTTGTGACTGTCACTGTCTCCTACTACACTGGCTTTTCATTCCCTTTATGATTAAACCCAAGTTTGATCTCTCTGCATGAAGTACTGCCTCAGTAAAAGGGCACTGGCAAAACTCACACTGACTTAAATATTTAACCAAAGGGTTTCAAGTTTTGGTTTTTTTCAAAGCCCTCCATGAGCTTGTTGCAGTCATCCGAGATCTGTCTTTCTGTATCTTTGCCTCCTGGATTCCTCATCTATTTTTAAGTCTTGTGCTCTTTCCTGTGCCTATTTTAACTCTGTTACTGTACCATTTAACCCCTGTGGGATATGGAGTTTGTGGGAAAAAAGCGGCATATTACAAAAAAAAAGTTAGTTAATTTACATACTCCTTAAGGGTTTCATGGCACAGGACATGCAGAAACCCTAATTAGGATCACATCTAGGTATTATGCATTTGTTTGTCAGCAGCTATAATACGAACTGATTAAGAAATATTCAGTAGGGGTGTCATATTGTGTCTATCTGATCTCTCTACTTGTGCTAGTGCCTAGGCAAAATACATAACTTGAGTTAATGCCTATCTATGATTCAGGGTTTGCCCACAACTCTGAAGTGTTTTCCTCACAGGACATGTACTGGTTTCGGCTTGTTATGGGAATTCTTTTCCCTCAGTAGTATCAGTCTGTGCAATGTCCCTGTGCAGTGCAAAAGTAAACAATTTTCAGGCCTTGGATCTCTCAAATACATTTTGTGCTAGGGATCTGCCAGGGATTCCTATGAACTAAACTGCTTGAACTCATCATGTTACTGTGTATTTCACCTTGATTATTCACATTGTCCCAAATCCCAAAAAAGGCTGGAGAGGTATTCAATAAGACAGATCAGACTTCTGAAGTACAAGACTGGAAACAAGAAGTTGCAAGTAAAACAATCCAATTCGATTTTAAATTTAGCAACCAGATAGCTCTCTAGTGGCTTAACCTCTGCTATGCAGAATCCTAGTGACATATCTCATTTGTGGGAGCTGCAAATTAGCATTCATGGCAAAAATGTCTTCCGAGTGTTTTCAATAGCTCCAAGTAACATTTTACTTTTCTTTGGGATCAAGTTTTGGGGTGCAAGTATGAATTATGTTGATGTGTGGCTTCATTGTTGCAAACAGTGATTTCTTTCCAGCCCATACCGATTTAGCCAGGCAGTGTGTTAATACAGCGAGAGGTTTATTTGTAAATTGTTCTGCCCAGATGTTTCCAGGAGGACAAGTGTTGCGATTCCATGTGGTAGTTGCTGGAGGTTTGATTGTGCACGTCCTCACTGCAGGCTCTATCAGCAGCGCATCTGCAGTATCGCTTGCTGCTTTGGTGTAGTTCAGGAAGAAGTGGCCAACCCTCCTGCATAGGGTGAAAGCTGTGACAGTACTGTCAGAACAGTAATGAAATTGCAATTTTGATTTTTGGATGTTCAACTACCTTTTTAAATGACCTTAACATTGGAAGACTAACAGACTGCTTTGGTCCAAAATTGCAGAAGTTAAAAGCTGTGAAACTCTTCCATTCAGCAGCATGTCCTTATGGGGCCTCATGGATAATGTTTTCAGAATGGTGAAAACATTCCTTCTTAAGAAACATTTTTAAAAGCATCGAAGTTTAAAATATTATTTCCATTCATCTGTTTGCTTATAGGCATATCTTGTCCATTATGTTCCTTGAATCTAGGAAGTGTGCCACTGAAACAATAAAGTCCCACTGAAGATTATACCTGCTATATGTGCTTTTCTGAATAAGGTGGTAGTAAAGCCAGTAGATGCCAAATCTCCTCTGTGGCCCTTGGCGAGTTATTAATCTCAACTATTTCAAAACTTTCCATTCATTTTGGACTTTCTATTTTGGGTGCCCAGTTGGAGGCTGCTAAATCAAGTACAAAAATTTCATGGCTCCCAGCTGGACCTGAGGTGGTCTGTATATCCAATATTTAGCATTCCCAAAATTGCAAAATGTAAAACTAAAGAGCATTCTGGTACATGTTGGGTTTTTCATCCCTACCTCCACAGCCTCACCTACAACAGGATAGTAACATCACGATTTCTAAAAATGCTGCCACGTAATCCCATGCCATATTGTGTACTGATCTTTGTTAGTCAGAGACACATCTGAATTTGGCGGTACTGCAGTACAAACTACTATTTATAGATATCAAAAACCTGGAGAACAAAGAAGGTTGTGCATATTCTTTAATACTATAAGGAATTACATTCTCTTGCTAGAATTTAGTTCAATATCAGCCATTTCTTATTAATTTGATAGGCTCCAACAGCTCATGTAGCTCATTTTATTCGTTTATATACGCACACACAGATGCACATATCTTGTCTTTTTTCTCACTAGACTGCCTTGGCTTATTTAGTTCTCTTCTCCCCCCACTCCCCCCATTGAACCCCCATTCAAAGTTGCCTTCCACTGTTCCTATTCCCATTGTCATTGTCTCTTTGTTCAAAAGGATTCTTGCAGAAATGCTGAATGCTTCTTGCCAATCATAACACCCACTCTCCCATCCGGTTATTTGGTGGAGTTCATCTTGAAGAATACTATCTTTCTCTTAGCTACATTTTTGCCCATGTTACTTCCCTCTTACTGTGAACTTGCTGTGTTCAGCCTGCTTCATCACTGAGAATACTTGTATGTTTTCCTCGTAGCATGTTTTCCTCATAGCATAACTAGCATAACTTGTATGCTCCTTTTTATACTCACTCAAGTCTGTGGAAGTTGTGTATTGAGGAAGACTGAAAGCTCCACAGTAAAGCATGCTGAATAAAAGCCTTTTTTTTCTGCTCTTATTTAGCCACTTGCTGTTTGCAATTAATTGCTGAGTATGTTACTATATGTTTTACTGAAATTGTCAGAACAGCCACACAAAGAAAAATGTTGATTTTCAGTAAGTATGACTGAATTAAGATTCCTTCTTTAGCACTTAAGGTATGGTTTTGTATCTCAATTGTCAACTTGTGAGATTTGCTTTTGGCATGTTTTGGAAAATGTCACACAGTTAAAAAGATTGCAGACTGTTACCTTAGACACCTGTTGATGCTATGGTCTTGGAAGGGACCCACCACGGACAAAGAAAGCATCGAATGTTGAATTTTTCCATATGCAAATCCATGAATTTAAGCAGTGAAAATAACACTTGTAATAAAGCAGAGTAATGCTTGTCTTTTGCACATCCCAAGGCTTACAAGAACAAAATGGTGTGAACTTGGCTAGATCCACAGAGTACAATCCTGCCTTCCTCAAATATGTGAAATTCACAGAGATTTGGATGTATGTATCATATGGAATCAAAATGTCACCAGTAGTAGCAGCTGTAGTTGACCTAGAGGAAAGGTGATCTGATGGAAGATCCTAAAAGCGCATTGCTTTCTGTCTTCAAAAGTATGAGGCTGTAAAGCTCCCCCTCTGCCTCTCCAACATTTGCATTGATGTCAAGGTGAAGAGAAGGAAGACTGTTCTTCTTTGTTAAGCATATGTTCTGGCTTTTGTCTTTTCAATCCCATCATTTTTCATTGTTCAGTCATGGTCGGTGAGTAGATGCTCCTTGGAATAACTTGGCACTACAACAGATGGATTACAGGGTTGTACAGGTAATCAGGTGAATAAATGCATGCTCCATGGTTCACATGGTCTGCATATACAGTTTCCCAGAGGAGTTCCCAAGGCTTCTTTCTTTAACAGTCCAGCCAAGGATGCCATCTGTATAGGCCAGGGAGGAGGGTGTTTAAGGCTTAGTTACCCAGAGGGTGGTATGGGCGCAGGTGCACCCCTTGGTCTGTATAGGCTAACTGCTGTTGTTGACAGGAGGAGCAGCTGTTTCCAAGAGTACATGGGTTTGCCAGAATTGTCTGGATCCTAAAGCAAAATGTGTGTATGTTATCTCCCAGAGTATCCCAGACCACAGCTGAGATCTGGTCTAGACCATATTCAGAGAGGCAGACAGTACCTCTGCCTTCCTGAGGCTTGGCTAGAACGATAAGCACAGTGATGCCAGGCACAACCACCTATTTCTGAATGGGACAACAATGAGTGAAGTATAAACCTCCATGTGAAGAGTGAATCCTCCCCACTGTTCAGCATAAAGACTGACCCAGCTTCCTTGTACAAAGCCTGGTAATGGTGCAGATAGCAATGTAATCTGAACAGTTCAGGTCAAACCTAGACATCTGAGAAGTCTAGTAGTATGTGGTGGCAACCGGAGCTCAGCAGCCATGTAAAAGGACAGGCCCTGGTATCACCTGTCTCAGTACTGTCCCAATCCTTCTTTGGTCCCACTTCATCTCATGATCTACAGAATCTAGCCCTTTTCTGTTTTGTTCTCCTTTCCTTTTAAAGACTCTTCCCCTCTGTTTTTTGTTGTGGTTACCCATTCATACAGACATGACTAAGTTTACTAATAAAAATATCATGTTATCCCAAAGTATGGAGGTTAGTTTATCTCTGAATTTGTTTAGGTTGAGTAACTTATTTTGGTTTTTGACTTGCTTTAGACTTTCCATCTCAATAGTCTGTCGATTCACTGTTGTGTTCACCGTGAAGGTGTAATTCATCTGCATGTAACTTTTCACAATGTGCACTTTGCATTATTTTCAGCATGCATGCTGGAGATTAAACTGTGGTGATGCATCTGAAAAGTATGTACATGATTTCAAAAATATAAGAATCCTATTAATTGAATTAGATATTCCTCTTGAAACGTCTTTGTTGAAAACAAGGGTGATCTGTAGCTGGAAAGAATAACAGAATAACCTTTATAGCATATGTTTACATGCTTTACTATGTTTTGATGAAGCATTGTTCATAACTTGGCAAAGACCTCTTAAAAAATGTTGGCCAGAACAAGCTGCTTTTTACAAGAAAAACGACAGTTTTGGATACTTTCAAATTAAGTGTGTATGGCTCCAGACAGACCCCACTAACACTCTTCTTGTTTGTAGAGGCCTATGTAGACTAGTTCCTGTATTTCCACTGTCCTGGCCCCTTGAGGTTTCACTCCATGTCAGTGGAAAGGTACATGTTCTTTCAAAAACTGGAAATGGAGCATTCCAGCTCGGGTGTATATGGCTATATGGCATAGAAAACTGGAAAATCAAGGGTATTGGTTCCAGGTCTGGTTGACTAGATGTTCCATAACTCGTCAGAAAATCACATGCAGTAAATAGGCTTATCAAAATATATTGTCTGCCGTCAGGGTATTCTGACAAGTGGGGGGGTAGAGGGTGGAACAACATGTTTGCTTCTGTAACTCCAAATTGTGCTTTAACTCTTGCTGAGTAAAGAGTTTGATCTGTAGAAAGGGAGCTTTGGCATGTAAAGTCCACTATGACAGGGAAGACAGCATCCATGAACATAGTGGAAACAGGTTACAATACATTAGATGCTGTGAAGGCAATATCTAGCGAGGAATCTGCCAGAACAATGACTTTTAGTCCAATTATGGTAAAAAAATAAAATAAAAAATTCATGGTGTTGGTAAATCTCACGTGACTGTGGCACCATGCAGTATAGCTAGACAGCTAAACACTTAAAAGCCTGTGGAGATAGCAGTAATTCTAGCAACAGTTGTAGACTTGTATATCTGTGTGTAAACTTATTGTAAGTGCATGGTGAGGTCATACAATAAACACAGAAACAGAAAGGCTAGTATGACTTATATATATGAATGTTTCTTTTCTTCCTGCATAATAAATTTCAATGTGTGAAATAATCCCAAACCCATAAAAAGTGAGGATATATACCTCTGGGTGGCCAAACAGGTGCAGATATAGAAAAAGAGCTGTTGATACAGAAGTGCGTCTACTCCCTTCAGCTGGGTCAAAAAAAGGCATGTTTAGATTTCAGACTCTGAGAAGCAGCAAGAAAATAGAGCAAAAGGTAGCATAATTAATACAGACAAATTACGGTACTTGATGTGAGAGGGCAGGAGGTTTTATTGCTGTTGTGATTAAGTTAATTTCCCCCAAAATCAACGACAATCTGCTAGGTGTAAGATAGCTAAGCACTCCTGATGCAAGAACAAGATTTACAGCTAGTGGGCACTCGAGTTCATTCTGTTCTTATTTTGGCTTCTACGCATGATCGGGCTAGAATAAGTAGGAAGTTGGGTAGTAGTCAGCAGCTCGTGTCAAAATGCCATGTCCAGGTCACTAAGTGAGGACCTACGGAAACACAAATGTTGCTGACTATATTATAAATTTAGTCATATAGCGAAGTTCAAGGCTGACTTAATTCAGTTAGGCTGAGGGTAAAGCCTGCTTAAGCCCTGAAGATTGAATATAGTATACCAAGTTTTTGTGGCTTGTTAACAGTGAGGGAGAGGTGGAAATGGGCAATTCATGTAGGCTCCTGGTAAGCCAGGTGCATAGCTAAGTGTAACTCTGTAGTCCTTTTCACAGAATATGGATTCCTCCTCTTGATGACCCTCTGGTGAAATTCATGCTGAACTGCAAATTCAAAGATGTACATTAAAGGTGTACTGGATCCTTGCTGTTGTGCAGATAGTGGCTGATAAGACTGAAGCCCTTCTGTCTGGTAAGGTTTTACCTTAGTTGAAGCAGGTGTTTTGCATTCAGAATATGGAGAGTAATGCCCTTCTGGTCTTAGCAGAAACTAAGAGGCTGGAACACTTACTTAAGGCTTTGAGCACTTTGTGTTATTCCAACCTTCTAAATTACAGGGAGGATCACATGAGAGGGGGCAAGCTCTCCTCTTCAGCCACTTTCCTCCTGACAAAATCAACTCCCCATCAACTGGAAATTTCCACTGCTGCTGTATGTACCTCACTGCAAGTGGCAGTCTTATCAGTCAGGCCTAGCTGTAGGCAAGTTTTTGCAGAAGAACTGGTATAGAAAAGGTCAGACCACAGAAACTTTTGCTTCTTGGTCCTCAGACAGATCCATTTCTTTTTACATGTCTCACTGCTAGAAAGAAGGGACTAGTGAAATGTGTGTGCTCTTAATATCCATTTCCAGTATATCCTTGTTTACTAGGCTCAGTCTCCGCAGATTGCCTGGCATATATTTAACGCTAGAGCAACTAAAACCCGAGGACCCAACGGAGGAGCAGTGAGGGAGCCCAGCGGAGCCAGCCCAGGCTTTCGGGCAGGGGAAGGGCGGACGCGTGGCAGAAACCCCCAGCCAGCAGCAGCGCCAGGGAGGCTCCGAAAACGCCAGATCTCGCGGTGGCGAGACGGCCTCCCTGCCCCGAGGAGAGCGTGGTGGGGCCCGCCGCCGCCGCAACGAGCGGGGCCAGCAGTCAGCGTGCGCCTCGGATGACGCCCGAGCCGGGGTGGCGGGGGGCGCCACGGCCGGTGGGTATGGCGGCGGGGATAGACACGAAAAGGCGGCGCGGGGCGGCAAGGGCGCCGTTGCCCTTTTAAGCGGGCGCCGCTGCTGTCCTCGGGTGCCCTGCGCGTGCCTTGCCCTCCGCTGCGCTATTAATAGCGGGACGGGGGCGGAGCACCCGCTGACACGCAAGGGGCGCGCCTCGCGCGGGCCCCCCCGCCGCTGCCGGGGCCCGCGTGCAACCGCCGCGCCCGCCGCCTGCCGGGACGCCGAGGCACGTGTGGCTGTGGCCGGCCTCGGTGCCGCGCCCAGCTCCGTACAGCGTCTGTCGGCTGAGAGACTGCAGGCGGAGGAGCAGGGGAAGAGGGGAGAGCCCGTGTGTCGGGCCAGAGCCTGGGTCAGGCCTGAGTGCGCTTCGGTCACCTGCGCGCCGTGCGTGGGACGAGCGTGGGGGTGAGCCCTGCCCCCAGACCGGGAGGAAGAAATGGTCCCTCCTTCCCCGCCGCAGAGCCACAAACACTTATGCAGCTCCCGCTGGCGAGGGAAGGGGGGAGGAAACAGTACTGTTCGGCCCTGAGGGCAAGTGAGGTTTCTGTCCTGTCCATTCTCTCCTGAGGGGGGGAACAGTGTCTTCCTCCTTCTCCCAGTGTTTCTCCTCCCACGGGTTTAGGGATACGCGCTGAAATCTCCACCTGCTCTAACTGCAAAGGCAAGATTTTTCCCTTCGTTCTAGTAAATGGGAAACATGCAGGAAAAATGCCGACGTGTGTTCTCTCAGCAGTCCACCCACGCTCTGATCTGGGGAGAAAGGAATGGAGGAACGCTTTCGTTCTGCAGAGGGGTATCATTTACTGCACGTAAACCGTACTTTGTAAAAGCAGTGAAGCGCCTTTGTCTCACTCTAACGGCTGTGTAACAGTGTAATGTATTTGTATATCCTCTGCAATCAAACAGAAAAAGAGGCTGTGCTGCATGAGAAATAGAAATTGCCATACTGGATTAGAGCCGTCTGCTTCAGTATCCTGTGTGAACCTATCCAGAAAAAGACATTGAGGGGGAAGGGAATGTATATCTCCCTTTTTTGCTTTACTTCCTTCAAAAATACTGCAGTATGTTACCGCATGTTACAAATATTACTTCAGTAATTAGCCGGCACCTTGGAACTTTAATTTCTATATGCTTTTTATTTCAATACAATGAGAAATACTCCTGTTAGTCATGAAAAATTACATTCTTACTTCAGTACAAGTTGATTGGAGTGTGGCAACAATTCCCTCCACTATTTATATCTCTTGTCAGTCTTTTTTAACATAGAATGACTCTAGTAAGCAATGCCCCATCTCTGTCATGAGTAGAGGAGATGGGGAGGGCAGGTGTCCACATCTGATGCTCTCAATTTTGCATCTCTCCTACCGTCTTCATCTGAAAAGGAGCAGGCTGTTTCCACTACGTAGAACAGCTTACCTCCTCCTTTACCCTGGAGCACAATTGCGTGCACTCTGCCACCCAACTGCTTTTGGCATTAGTGGTATCTCCTTGATCAGCAACTGCTCAAGTGTGACATACATTGAAAATAAAGCCAGTTGCTTTAATGCCTCTGCCAGCAAAGCTGTATTACTGCAAATGAGCATGAGTCACTGACTTTGAGTGAGTTGGGAGTGTCTTTGAGACTTCATTTTATAGCTTTCTTGGGTATTAGGGGATTTGCTCACTTTTCAGGACAAACGCTGTGTTCATCCCCATACCCTTTGCTACCAGCTCCTTTAATATATAACAAATCAGCCAGTGGCAGAGAGAGTTTACCTTGGGGGTGTCTGGGGTGAAGAGAGCAAAAGTAATCTCTTAAGTGCAGGAACGCCCTCAGCACTTTAAACCACAGCATTAGAACAGGAGTCTCAAGTGTGCATTAGTAATGCTTTTGCCCTTTGCTCTTTGGAGGGGTGATTTGCTCTACAAATACTTTATGAACCTCTTGAGACTGTGGCACCATGTTATTCTTCAAAAGCGTTCACTAGTAAATTCCCACTGTATTACAGTATGGGGTTCTGTCACAACATGTTTAATAATCATAGACAAATGGTAACTTGTGATAGGATTTGTTCTGATAAATACAAGTCTCTAGAACCATACACACACAAAAAATTGCATAGTTTTGGGAGTAGATAAAAAGATCAGCATTGTTTGAAAATGGTGAGAGGGCCGAGTGCCCCATACATTCTTAAATGGACAAAATGAGAAAGTCATTCAAGATTAGCCTTGTTTGTATATGCATGGAGTGTCATCTATTCTTTGAATAGTTGACAAATTGAACATAGCTGAGCCAAATAAATTGAGGGCTACATATTGAACAGACATTTATTTTGCTATGCAGTGCCAGTCACTGTACTGAGACTCGTCATCTCAGTATGTTGCCAGAGGGGATTTATCTGCTGAAGTTTGTTTTGAAGCATGGGGAATTTTGGTCCAGAGTTTATGGTCTGTCTGTTGTAAAGCTGAAATACGAAATTATATTTCTGAGTGTAAAAAGAGCTTAACTGCTTAGTTCAGCTTCATATGACCATAAGAATACCTGTGCTGCAGGCCTGATTGATCTGCTGGACTTCAGCAATTTGCATACCTGTATTCTGCCTTTGGTTTCAGCAGAATAACAGTAACTTTACCTTTCTCTTAGCCTCCCTAAAAATCATACCATTGGAGGTTACTAAAGATGACAGATCTTCAGTTTTCCCTTGGCTTTTGCTTACTGTTTGCAGCATATTCTTCTTTTGGGCTTACCCTAGCTGTCTGTTGGTGCCACGCTGTAAGGGAGATTTGCAGTACTTTTTGCGCAGTCAGAATGTTTTGGCTGATAGACGGGAAGTTCGGCCTTTGTTAAACTTGACTGCTGATTCTTCATGGTGTCGAAGCCTTTCGTGGAGACTGACCTGTTAGCATGGGCAACCCTGCATGGATCATCGCTCAGATACAGACTTGATGTCATTCTGCCATCACGCCAGAACACTGAATAGAAATACTTCGTGAACTAACAGAGGAAACACAGAAAAACAAATTGTAACCCTTCAAAGGACAGCATTTTTCTGATACTTTCAGAACTCACTTTCAGCAGCTTACACTCTCAGCTTTTGCTCTTGTATTCTTTGCTTTTAGACTGTTTGAGTGATTATTATTTTGCATACTATGAAAAATACTTTAGATGTCACTTGAATAAGTTCCACACCTCATATAACAGACAATCTACAGACATCGTCACTCAAACATTTCTGCGTTGTAGTGGCCCTTACTTAATGAAGTGGTCCCACTGAATTTGATGGGAATACACATTTGTGTTCATTTGTGTTGATCAAACTTGTAAGTGCCTATTTCACTGCAAATATTTATTCTTTGTATTGTGTTGCATTTGAAGCTTACAGTCTAGAAGCTTTAGGGACTGCAAAAGTACTTCAGAGCCATGGCTGAAAATATCTCATAAAAGAACAACTGAAAGAGAAGATTATGGTTTGGAGAAAAGAGTAAAAGGTCAGAATTTCACAGCTGATGGTAAAATGGGCCATATGTCCTTTCACTTTTAATCCCGCTCTGGAGATAGCTAAGGATCTGTCTTAGCCACCTTTTCAAGCCTGTTTAGTACCACGGAAGGAAGGGATACATTTTAACAATAACTGTCAGAATTTAACCTGTTTTACAGACACGAGAGATATGGTAAAGAATACATTTTTCTCTTCTTTTTTCTTCCCCCCCCCCCCCCCCCGCTAGTTATACAAGTTTGGAAGGGTTGGCTTCATGCTGTGGGTTGTTTTTTATTTTAGTATACCTGAAACAGTAATTAAATTTGGACAGTTTTGTGAACAAGTGGTTTTGCACCCATATAATCTTAACTTGACTAGAAGCGTGCTATTTCATTTGTGGGTTCTCTATGCTGCTGTAATTAAATAAAGTGGATGTTGCATTCATTTAAATATGAGTGAGAGAGTAATAGAATGTGTGAGGTTATCAATTACATTGGCTTTAAAAAAAACCAAAACAGCTGTGCCTGGCATTCATCATTGTATTGAACAATACAGCTGTAAGACATGATAATAGGTACAGCTGTGAGCGTAGTTAAAAGCTCCTTTTTATGTTTGGCAAAATTTCCATTCTTAATTTAGGTCTGATTGTAGTCTGTAATTCTTCCTTCGCTTTTGCTAATGTAAATCAGGACTAATTTTGGGTTTTAACTGAGGTCTTATATTGTTGCAAGGGTCTGATATAAAGTAACTTTAAAATCTTCTACTGTTTTCAGTGGGTAATGAACAAGTAGTCATGTAATGAGAAAGTGAAGAATCAAGCTAGCAACTTTGCTAGCAAGCAGAAAGGATTTTCCTAGTATGAGCTTTAATAGTTTAAGGTTCCCATGGAGTTCTTAAATACGTGGCTTTTTAAATATCAGAATTGTTCAAGAAAAATGTAAGCAGTTTTGTTGAGACCCTTAAGAAAAATAAATAAGTGGTGAAAGTGAATATGTGGGCTACAAAATATCTGCCCACATGCACTTCAAATGACCTGTCAAATATGCTCAGTTTTCTGCTTTTGAAGATATAATAATGTTTAGTTCACTGTGGCTACTTGCATGTTCAAAATTCTATAAATAACAAATGATCTTTGAAAAAATACATTGCAGGAAATGGTGGTCTATACTATTGCTTCATTTAACAAGGAAATGATGATGAAGAAGTAAAATGATTTTACCCAGGTCTAAAATAATTTAGTAGCAGTATTGGCTTTGTAAGTGGGCATTTCTTGGACAACTGACTATATGTTCATTTTGACACTTAAAGCTTATCCTCTTCCTGACTTTTTTTTTAAGGTATGGATGAAAACACAGCCAAATGGAACCTGGGTGAATTTTGTGAACACAAATTTTTGTGAGCTCATCACTCCACTGTGTCTTCCAAAGAAGCAAGTTGCTTTTCTCCGTGCTGTGTTGAAGAAGCACAGGATGCCCCAGTCCCTGAGTCAGAGCTGTTAAATATTACCTTTCCAAATAAACGGGTAGGCCCATTTATGTTTGGGAGAGTAGGCTTGGGGACTGTTCTCTGGAAGTGACTCACGCAATGTTCTGTTGACACTAGGCAGTATTAGATCCAGGGAATCCTGTATTTTCCTAGGCTGACTGGAGTTTGGCCTGCAGAAAAGAATTTACGGTGATTTCTGTATTCAGAGAATAAGAGCAGACATACTCAGAATTTTAAGAATTTTCTCTTCCTGATCTTTCCCATAAGTACAGCAGTTTAACAATAGCTGTGAAGAGGATAGATTGTTTTTACCCTAGATTCCTAAATGAGGGAGACCAAATGCAGCTCACTGTTTGTCTCTCTACTGCAGATTCCCCTAGCTAATTTTGGCTAGCTTTAACAGCAAAGCAGTTTCTGAAACTAGGCTAAATAGGCTAATAGGATGGAAGGGGCCAAATAATTATATGAGAGGGAGATTCTGTCATGAGCTCATGTATTATTATGCAGCAGTGAGGCCATAAGATAGAAATCCATAGAAAACTTGACTTCATTAGTGTCTGTGCTCATGGAATTGGTTGGTTTACATGTTATTTGGTGACAGTCATCTGGAGCACAGTGCTTTCTTGAATATGCTCAGTGCTGCAAGAACTAGGAAGCTGTTCTTCCATGGAAAATAGAGATTTTCTTGTGGAATTTGAAGTGTACTTGAACTAATCCTAGAAAAGTAACGTTTTGTGTCTATGAGTTAAAATTTAATCTGGACTGTTGGCCTAATTGCCCTCAGTGAGTCCAAGAGAAACTGCAGTTAGTGACTAACAACTCATTCCAATTAGTGATAAGGCCCATGGGCAGGACTCTGTGTTGCCAGCCCTTGCTAACTGGATGGTACTTGCAGTCTTTGGAAAGTTCCCATGCAAGGGGAATCTGCTTTGGCACTGTGTGGCTTCCGGGAACATAATTTTTGACAGTCTGTGGGGAGTTGCTGTTTGTTATCATAGAATCATGGAACAATTTGTGTTGGAAGAGACCTTTTAAGGTCATCTAGTCCAACCCCCCTGCAGTGAGCAAGGACATTTTCAACTAGACCAGGTTGCTCAGAGCCCCATCCAACCTGACCTTGAATGTTTCCAGGGATGGGGTGGCTACCACCTCTCTGCGCAACCTCTGCCAGCACTTCATGACCATCATCGTGAAAAATTTCTTCCTTATATCTAGTCTAAATGTACATGTATGTACAGCCTGTCTCTGTACTGGCTTCTATTGTATTCCTCTTGCATATGGGAGCTATCTTCCGTCATCTGAGTTTTAACACTAATTTATAACATGACATGTGCAACCTTAAAGAGTGTGATCAGGATGATATTCCCTGCTTGTTACATCACAAGGCCTCAGTATACCTTAGCTCCCAGTGGAGTTGGTAAAATCCTCTTCTGGCCCCAAGACAGGGTAAATTTAATGCATGAATGCATTTCTTCAAAGCTATTTAAGCTCCTAGAAATTTGGGTAATATTTAGTGGGATTTTCAGAGTTGCAAATCTCACTTATCTTCAGCAAAGCAAACGGTATTAAGATATACAGTGACATTTTTTAAAGTATTGTCTGCATTGTAAGGCATCTATTGAAAAAATAGTTGAACAAATCTAACTCCAAGTCTCAATTGATACTTGTCTTGGAAGTTTGCCTTTGACTTTAGTGGGAATAGACTGTAAAAACAGTCAGTAATTGGCATCTGACTTTATTATCACACAATGTTGTTTTGTGATTTATAGAATAGTTGCCTACAAGAAGTGGCCAGTATAGGTTGATTATTTGATATTAGGAAAAACATTTATATCATTCTGTTATGAACTGTGGGACAGTCCTTTTATGAAGGGATGTGTTTGTCCTCTCTACAGGCCTTCCTTGTCTGTGGTGTTCAAACTACATTTTCTGGGAAACTACCATGGGAAGAAAAATTGCATCTCTCCTTCCTCTTTCTCTCCTATCCCTGGAAAGAATATTTTATTGTTTGTGGAAGGTAAGTGCTTTGAGTAACAACTGAAATCAAATCAGTGTGATAAGTGATGAATATTAACAGTGGTGTTTTGGAGCATAAGCCAAATTCTAACCATCTGAAAGGGAAATTAGAGCTCTGTTGGGCCTCACACTGTCCCACTGCTGACCACTGAAGATTTGCTAAGCCATCTTTGGCAGCGTGTTTGAGAAGCTTTTGATGGAGGCAGCAGACTAAACCTTGATATGATCCTATACAGCAGTTTCCTCCTAGTCCCAGCATGGACCTTAGATGTATCTCACTGCTGGGTAAAATGGCTTCTATTCAGCCAAGGCACCAGGGCTGAGGAGTGCAGCTTTGGGTGTCACTGTGTTTATGTACCAAGATTGCTGAGAAACCAAGTAAGAATGCAGCTGTGAGCCTTTAAGCAGCATGCCATGGAAAAATAAAACACAAAGTGTGTATGTGCACGAGGGGAATGTACCCAATGTTTTGCACATTCCAGCAGAGGCCTCAGTAAAGACTGGAATTTTAATTCTCATTTGGCAGCATTCCACAAAGACAATTTACATTCCCTTCCTGCTTCCCCCTCCCAAGACATGCATTAAAAAAAATAATTTTGGCTTATTTTTTATTCTGCCTTGGCTATCAAACAACTGTTGGAGTGCCAGCACTCAGAAGAGATAGCTGGGGTACTTCTGTTTAGTTCCTAATTTGGATTCTCTGGGTTTCGTTAGTATTTTCTATTTTCCTTCTTATTGTTGTTGTTAGCAATGCAACTTCTTATGTATTGTCATTGTAAATCAAGATTAGAATCACCAGCTGCATTGATATCTCTGCAGGGACTCTCTGAGTTTCTTTTTACTGCACTCATGGTCCCCTCACACACACATGTCTGATGGTGTAGCACAAGGCTGTTAGAAAGGCAGGAAAGAGGAGTGGCAGCGACTCATGTCAACTTTTTAACAACACAAAGTACAAAACATCACCTATTCCAGTAAGAACAAAGATCTTGATCTGCACAGCACCTGCTGTACAGTATTTCAGTGTGTATTCCAGTTTTTTAGTTCTGAATATGAATCTGGAAAATAGGCCAGTGTTTAAGGAGTTTGCATGAAGGAAATGTTGGTTTTGGAACTGACAACACTGTGAGATCAGGAGTACCCAACTTTGCACATAGTCATCTGTTAATTTCTGGATTACAAGCTGTATACAAAAAGGTGCAGAAGTCTGTTTCCTGTATGTAAGTGGGCCTGCCAGCATTCATAACATCCCATTTAAGCCACAGCTGATGGCTAAAATCATCAGTTAGCTACTTGTGTATCTGAAATGATAAAACAATGAGACTAACCACTTCAAATGAGGATGCTTTTTTCCCTCTTGTTCTAATTTTATTAATTCCAGTAATAGTCACAGTAAAACTTTTTATTGCAATAGCTTCTGTTTAGCACTGTTGAACAACTGTGTCAGCTTGGGAATCCAACTGCCAATATTTTCTTCCTTTCTCTTTGTTTTTTTTAAGAATCAGCTTGCCTTTTAATTGATAGTCATGTCTTTGAGAATATCTATTTTGGCCCATACTATGACATAGCTGTAAGAAGCAGAGCACAAGACCTGCAACCTAGCAAGGGGGAAGATGACATAAATTACTTTTCCACTTTTATGACACTAGTCAGCTTCAGCAGCTAGGAGGATGTACAGTATGCAGACAGTATCTCATGTCTGACATAGGTCAGCAACATTGTGCCCTGTGGTCCTGTTCCTGGCAGACCTCTTATACCTGAACTGTTACTGGGGTCCTCAGAAGCTGCCAGCATATTGTGCTCTACCTTCTTCAGGCTTACTTCTTCTTGGGTAAATGTGCTAAGGTATGGGTGAGAATCTTTCCTTGTAACTTTAATTAGTTCCTAACATAGATTAAGACTTCTGGAGATGTCAAAACAGATGCCCTGCAGAGATTTGAAAGCTAATTAATGTGCAGGAGGCAGAGCTATTTTTTCCTCTCTGCTTTATAGTACTACTATTGAGCTCAGTCATGAGCTGTCTACTAGAGGGAATGAGGACAAGCATCACATCATACATCCCATGCATGACTTACCTGTATCGCTGAACTGTACTCAGGATGGGAGGGAAAGCTGCCCTGCAACAGTGCCACAGAGAGTGACTGGAAGGGTTGTTCTAGGGAGTAAAAGGAGCAATCAATGCATTGACTGTGTCCCTGTTTCTCATGTCAGCCATTTTAGATGGCCGAGCTGCCTCACTGCAGTAGGGGCCATGCTGGCACTATTCAAATTCAGTGTTATAAAATTACTCTCAGAGCTTATGAAAAATGTCTCAGTCATTGCCCAAGCCCCCCAAAACCCTCCAAGACATCTCAAAATCCTCACCTCACCCCATTTCCAGCAAAGACGTCACATAGTTGAAAATGCCTGTGAGATTAGCTTTCCTTTGATAATGTGGTACCTCTGAAACACGTTGGCAGCATAAAAGGATAGGCAAGTGGAAGCTGTCCCTTAGGAAGACACTTTCCAGAGCAAGGCATATATTTTGCTTTGTCTGATTGTTCCTTGGACCCTTTTAGAAAAGGTGGTGGCTCTGTGCCAGTGTATCTGACAGAATGCGCTGTAACATGGGCCGCATTGGAGGTGTTATGAACACTGTGTGCTCTGATTGCCTCCTGCTTGGAACACCAAGAACCTGTGCAGACCTCAAAAGGGTCTGTTTACAACAGATAGAAGCCAAACTGTCCCTGCAGATGAGGAAGACAGTGACTTAAAAATTCTTCTCCCCTATGCAAGCCTAAGAACAAAAGCCCTGAGCGGTAGAGCTGGTATGTGGGCTAGCTGCCTAAAAGGTAGACCTGGGTTTCAGAAATAACATCATGTGGTTGTGCCAGTAAGGTTTGTTCACAGAGATGTCTTTGGCTTAGGAATTGCCTGGTTCCTTCTCAGTCTGCATCCAAATACAGTGAAGCACCTGCTTCCCTTCTGGTAAGGAGGAAGAATAGCTGGGGGGAGATTGATGGGCCAGGGTGGGAACTGGAACATTCTGAATGCCTTACTGGGAATTGGCAAATGCTCTGGGAGAAGTCTGAGGGCCTGGGGATCTTAACCTATTTAATTACCTTTTTGTCCTGCATCCTGAGCAGTGGCTGAATCTGTGAACACTAACCAAAACCAAAAATGAACATTCATCTCTCTCTCTTTCTTTCTTTCTTTTCTTTTTTTTTTAAATTGAGCTAGTTAAAAGCAAGAGCCTCAGTCAAAACCTTGAATTTCTTAGGTTAGTTCTAGTTCAACATTATTTAATGCCTGAGTTTGATACTGCTTACAATAGCAGTGAAACAATCGTCTTTTGTGGTAGCTATAAATCTCCTTACGTATTTTCCAGAAGTTAATGTAATAATATTAATAGTTTTAAGAGTCTCTTACTACCCGATATAAGTCTAATTTTCTAACAAGATACTGCTAATAGTTTTATTCTGGCTTCAGCAGTTTTCTTTGTCTCAGAGACCCTTAAAGGGACAGTGGGTTCTTAGCCAGAATTCCTGTTTTGGTCCTGTAAAATGTAGTTTTGTTGTAACAGTAGCTTGTTCTTAACAGTATTTATCTGCTTCTTATTATAGTCTAGGTTTTGCTACATCAATTACTCTTACATTGCTGACAGCCTAACAGCATACAGTTCAAATAAATCAGTATCCACAACCTGTCTCAAATGATCATAATTACATTACTCTCATTTCAGTTAGCGCAGCATTTCCTTTGCCAACTGATAAAATTTTGATTGTATTAAAAATAAAATTCTGAAAACATTAAACTACCTGAAAATTAATTTGAAAAAATATCTCCAGTAGTCTATTTCACTGTCTGCTTCTGTGAAAAATAAACTTGCATGTCAGAATCTGCCTTTATTGTATGTAGTCATAGAGTTATTGAAGCAAGTAATGTGTAGCCTGTTGGCCATGTAGTCTTGTTCTGGACCTTCCAGCCTTTGTTGGTATAATTGCACTTTGGCAGTTTCTGTCTAGGTGTGTGGCGCAATAGATCAAAGAGGGAGTAAGATTAAAAAGTATGCAGAGCAGGCCTATAGTCAGTTCTGTATGGGAAAGTGGAAATACATCTTTTTGGATCATGTTATCTGATTGAACCTATTACACAGTCTCAACTTTATTTTAGTTAGGTAGAGGGAAATAATATTTTAGAATGCTAGTAGCTCCCATTTTCAGAGACTCCCTTTAAAGGCCAGTGTACCAGAGGATTTTTTTTTTTCAGTTTATGATCTTTAATAAAGGCTCTGCAGAAGAGCAGATTAGATATTATCATTGCTTTGGGACATGCTGCACTGTTAGCCAGTATCCTAAGAAAATGATTACTCTAGCTGAGGGTGCAGCCAGAGAACAAGAACTTCCTCTTCAGTGTTGGAAGCTTTGTCTCATTTTGCAATAGAAAGATCAGGATCCCCTGCAAATTCAGTTTATTAATCCCTTGTCTCTCTCATAATCTTCATGTCCTTCTTGAGTGTTGTTCTGGTGTGCCAGCAAGATGTGTTCTGCCCTATTTCTTATTCTTTTTGAGTTGCTGCCAGTTTGGTCTAAATGAAATGTGTCGCTTCACCTTCCTTTTAGGTGGAGATAAATCCATGTTTTTGCAGTTTAGTAATGTTTGGGACTGGTAATTGTTTAAGTAGGGGATTCATATTGGTTAATGTGTGGTAAACACCTGGTAAACCGTGACTTTGACCATGAAAAGAAAAAAATGACTGAAGTACAGAGCCACCTTGCCTTCTTCATGTCTGCCTTTGTCTTCCATGCTTCTGTGAAGAAGGGATAAGCAAAACACTGATATGAGATCAGTGGTTTGAAGTAGGGGAGTAGAGAAGAAACTGCCCATCATTTTGCTTCAGGAAGAACAAATCACGGAGGGATATTTGATTTGCACGAGAGAATTTTATACTAGCTAGTACTTACTGCTAATAGCGGTCTAATGACTAGATGCCTGTTTATCTTTCCCTTGTATCTAAGCCAAACAAGTGGCTTGCTAGCTCCATCTGCTGGAGCTTGGTGATGTGAATGATGTAGGAAAGGTTGGCTGGCCCACAGAGGAAAGCAGTAAAAAAAAAGAAACATGTCTAAAACAGGAGAACTCGGTCTGTGTCATCGAGACTGTGAGAAACCAGATGGGAACATCCATCTACAGAACGCATAAAATGTAAAGAATACTTAAAGGTTTGTTTGTGGTTGCATTAATTATGACTTTTCTAGTTGCTTTAGGACACGCAAAACAACTGAAACCAATTACATTTAGAACAGTATACAAGCCTGTATAACGCTGTCTTTTACTTTGGCATGTGCTGCTGTGCAGAAAATGGGCCTCTGTGAAGGTTGTTTATTCGAGGCTAATAATTACAAAGTAGATTAAGTTTAAATGGTTTCCCATGGAAGTTATAGAAATTAAAGCCTTGTTTCAAAAGTAGCAGGCTACAGTGTAATTTCAGTTATAGGAAGTGTGCTATTCCATGCACTTCAGACAAGAACTCAATGGCTACTGACAGAGTAACACCTGATAGACTTTGAGAACTTGTCCTACAACTGTCTTTGTCACCTCTGTGGAAACTCATCTGCCCATTGAATTAATCTTTTTTTCTCATTGAAGTAATCTTTTTTCCTCACAACAAAGGAAAGGTTTACTCGCAAGGCAGCTTCTTATCTGGCACTCTGTCCCGTGAAGATTGCTTTGATTAAGTAATCACATACGTACAGTTAAGAACGTGATTTTTCTGGTGCAGGTGCTCAATATGTTAAAGAAAGTTCTTGTTCTTAACAAAATTCTCATGAGACATCCTTTGGGGGAAAAGAAGCAAAAAAGGGGACTGTGGCTCATGGGCGTGGTAGTGCTTCCCACTGAAAAAAGCTGTAGCTGGTGTTATGACACACAGATGTCTCCATATCCAAGAGCTCTTTGGTGTTCTAAAACCAAAATGGAGGAAGTGAGAAGCCATGGAAAGAATGGCTAAGATATGAAGAGATTTCCTTTCCGTTCTCCCTCTTTTGTCACGGTTGCACAGATTTCTGCTTGGAATAGCTGGAAGAAAACTTCTAAAGAATTTATTCATGCTTTCAAGTTTCTCCATGCACATGTTGTATTCTCTAATGGAACCATAAGAAATTTGAGTATCAGGAGAGTGTCTAAAGATTAACATCAGTGCCTAAAATTGCTGCATGATCTAATAGTTTTTACTGTATAAAGTAGATAGTTGAATGCTACAGACTAACTGAAGGCGGTTAATTGCAAGTTACCAGGTTTACTGTATGGGGTCTCATAATCTTTTAATTTTCAGGAAGATGTTGATACACCAGACTTACTGAAATCAAGGAGAAATTTGAGGTTGATCAAAATGGGATTGCTAGTTCATGTATGTGTTTTCTAAATGGAATTCTTTGTCTGCAGTCTGTGACGCAATAATGTCCAGTTGCAATATTTTAATTATTATTTCTCATTTGTAATGAGATACTAGCCAAAAGCGTCAGGCAGGGATTAAGATCCTATTAAATATCAAAGACAATCTGTCTGGACTGTGTACTAGAAAATGGAAATAGGAACCGATCAGTCTATTATGAAATGAGGAGAAAAGACAAGAGAACTGTTAAGACTTGGACTATCTGGAAGCATTATGATTCCCAAACAACCTATTAAGATCTGAACCCTGTAAATGGACAGTTGAAGAAATAATTTTGTAGGAGCTCAAAGTTAAAGTAGTGAAGTTAGTCATGAAGTGGAAAGCTTTACATGTTTCTTCTCTCCAGGGCTAGTTACATGGCTAACTCATGTCACATTGTGTTCTTGTGGCTTCCAGAGGGCATCCTATCAATTCAGCCAGATGTGAGATACTTAGCACAGGCCGCCAAGGAGAATAGTTAGACAGGTAGCCAGCTGCACATCCTATAATGAAATGCAGTAGTTAGGTGAGCACAGATTATTCAACATTACCTAAAGCTAAATGCCACAATATAGGTTGTTTCAACAACATACTCCAGGATGATAGAAGTCAACCTAAACAAAAGATGTGTCATGTAGATTTTTGCCAAAATTTACATAAAACACAAAATTTCCCTTACAGAAATACAAAACCACAAAGTTGTGATGCACAAATCTCACTGAATTACATGTCTGTGCTCACATATGCCTTGGAGAATGCTCTACTGAATAATGACATTTTCAGCTGTTTCATGAGAGTTTCATTATGATTACAGCTGGGTTGCTAGGTATTTGTTTCTTTTGAAAGTAGCAAGGAACATCAAACAACATGCATCCAATCAATACCATTGTTCTTGTTCCTGCTGTAGATGGCAGTTACAGGTGTTAATCCCTCCTAGGATTTGTTCTATTGTTCGGTAATCAGCCTGGTTCTAAGTTCCACGATTACAAAAGATTAATTGGCCTACACCCAAAATTGAAAAATGAACACAAACACTCCTTTTTCTGACATGGCTTGACCTTCTCCTCTTCTTACAATGCTGCCATCTGGGGAGTAGTATCAACCTGCTTCAGTCTGCTGTCATTGATTCTTTGAGTGACAATTTGGCTTGTGAATGGAAGGGGTACGCGAGTTCATTGCATATCAGCTAATACTGGAAAAGTAAAACATAACTACCTGCTTGTTTTTTAGGCTTAAGAGGCTACAGACTTGATAATTTGATCTTTTTACTCAAAGATAGATTTTTAGAAACCCTTTACCATATCACTTTCACTATTGCCTGTGACACAGCACTGTCACCTTGGGCAACCAGTAAGTCTCTAATAGGAATAAAGTCTGTAGTAGTCCATAGCAGCAAGGAGGCTTAGTGGAGGGAATTAGCCTTTTCTAATACCCTGAGTAGATGTTTGCACATCCTCTAGCAGAGCTAAAAGAACTTCTGCATGCTAAGGGCCATGGGGAATACTTTGATTTTAAACGAAACATTATCTTACTGTATCTAACTAATCCCAAGCATATGGTGCTGTCTTGAAGTCTGACAAGGTAGGTGCATTTAATTTTTCTATTGTAAGGAAAACAGTGAGATAAATGAACAGATTGGTTGCAACTGAGAAAAGAAATGTGGTCATCTTTTCTACCATTGTTTGAGTGGCCATTTGCTTGCGTCAAAGGTCTTTTGCAAAGCAGGATGCTAAAAAGGCTTATTCTACCTTTAGTGAGGTTAGAGCTGCCTGGGTTTTTCTCCAAAGTGGTAGTTATCTCTTCTGGTATGCCTTCTGACACTTGAGCTTGAATTCATCCTGAGTAGTTTAAATCTGAGCTATTCTTTTAGTACAATAACATTTCTATGTACCTGGAATATGTTATCTAAGCAAAGACATTCTCTATCCTTCTTGTATTTAAAAGAAGAGAGGAATACTTTTTCAGATCTTTAGAATGAATAATGAAAGTAAATTTTGAGCCATCTGAAACATGCTTGAGGAAAAAGTACAGAGGTGCATACATATCTTTTGATATGTACTTGTTAAATACTTTATCGAAGTTCAGGTTTCTTTAGTACTTGTTATGCTTGTAGAAAAAAACATTGCTGATACATAGAACAGTAAAAGAAATAGAACATGAATTAAAAAAGTCTGATGCTGTAAGCAAGATGCAAGGCAGAGATTTTAAATTAACTACTTTTATCTAATTGGTGTTATTTTTCTTGCACTGTCATGATTATCTCTTCAGTTCTCCTTGACCTGAAGCAAAGGGATAGATTTCTGAATATTTGCAGTTCATCTCACTTTACCAACCATACCGGAATCTAGTATGGTCACACATTTTCAGGTGAACATGTAACAGAAAATCAAATTAGATCAATACAGTAGCTTTCCTTGTATCTGTATTGATTATGTGGTTGCTGAGATGGAGCCTGATGGTGGGCTTAAGTCATCAGCCAGGCCTTAACTGGCTCAGATGGGAAACTGCCTACACCTCATTGTTACCGAGATGAGAACTTGGGGGTTTTGCAGGATTGAATCAGTGCACAGCAGCCAGGAAGCACTAGTGAATATGGGTGTAGCAACTCTATATTTATCAGCCAAACCAAAGAGAGCTTGGAGGTAGCAATAAAACCTCAGTCTATCATGGTTATATCTGTTTCAGTGTGTGAGGACTCATGCTTTTTCTGGGTATTTATGCAACCATGTGTGTCGTAAGTGTACACACACAGCTCAGCCTTTCTCTTTGCAGCCCTAGCTACCAGTTTCAGGGGTGACAATGGGAAATTCTTCAAAGCACCTGCCTACTTGAAACTTCCTGTTAATTTTGCTGCAGAAATCTTGCTTGATATACAGTTTTCTGCTAGTAATACCAATTTGAATGATATCAACATGTGCCTTCGCCCTTTCCTCAGACTGCACAAGTTTGGAAATTAAAAGTTCAAAAGTAAGTTGTGGGCAAACACAGTTCTTCCAAGAATCCATCTTGCAAAGACAGCTCGGATAAAATGTGGGTTAAGCTAAGGATCACATTGTCAGGATACGTGTCTGCAAATGGAGTCAATCAGGGATATAGTCATCAGGAATAATAGCATATGTATGTGTTCAAAGCTACAAATTGTTGCTTTCAGTCTTGTTCCCATTTCAAACCAGTTGTCAGACTTCCATCAAAAGTAATTTAAAACCTTTTGCATCAAGCTGAAGCCAAGTTTTCATCTTAAAAACACTAATGGTTCAAGTTGCCAAATCACCATGTTTCTTCCTTGTTCAGTTTGGGATTTTTTTTTTTTCATTCACAGTTACAACTAGATGTGTCCTGATACAATAGGCCTTTGGTGTTCAGTTTCCTGAATTTTATTACAGAATAATAATCCTGTAATGGCTGCAAGAATTACTGCCTTGAATGTGTTTTTTTCTTTTAATACTAATAATTTTAGCAGAATCTTGTGGGAGTAGTGGATAGTGAGAAGGTAATGTACACTTAGTTTCCCAACTGATTTTATTAAAAAAATCCTTAAGCACCTGGTGGTACTGATTTAATTATTTTTGGTATGATCCCAGAAATCTAAGGCATGGACCCTGTTGAGCTAGATACTGTACAAACACAGAATAAAGAGGTAATGCCTGCACATGCAAAGAACTAGATGGAATCATTTGACTGGATTTACATCACAGGTATACCACCATGTGATAATTGCATTATTTTGTCCTCTTAGTTGATTCATATTGCATCTGCTTATTCCCTACTAAAGCAAATGTCAAAATGCTGATGAAAATGTGTGTATGCTGAGAATTACTTGGATGCAATGAAACAATATAACAACAGTTTTCTAATTTAACAGTAGGCCCAATCGTGCAGATCCTGGAAAAGCCTAATTCATATTGACTTCATTAACTGTGGAATTCAGCCTACTGCTGAGGGCCGGCATAAAGCCAGTCTATGCTTAACGCTCTCCTAAGTCCTAAAATATGCACTGCTTTTGTTTCTGAACTATGCTAAATTTTATGTGAAGAATTCAGCACCTCTAAGGTATGTAGGATTGGGCCCAGAAAGCTGTAGCGATTGCTAAGGAAAAAAGAAAAATAAAGCAACATGTTCTACTGCACAGCACAAAACACAGTACTTTTCGGTGAACTAAAATTTCTTCTGGTAGTCTACAAGTTCTCTTCATCTTCTGTCAAATTAGTCTTGGGTTTCATTCATTATTTATGAATTTGCTCTCAAGATACTATCTACCCATAAAATATTTCTTGAAGACTTCATTTCATTGCACTTCTGTAGTCTAGCACATGAAGATGAAATTTCTTGAGGACATGTGGAGAAGGCTTCTTTGAGTAGACTAATAAGCAGGAATATATTGACTGGATATATGTGTATGTATGTTTACAAACACTAAGTGGATATGTTCATTTTAAATTTTGCACTTTTTATCTCTGTTGAGCCAGGAGCTCTTTAAAAAATGAGTAGCAAAATAGACCAGCTTGGTAAGTTAGGCATCAGTAGTATAATGGTGACACAGAGACAGGTGGTTATTCTGCCAAGCAGAGACCTTGCTGTTCTGGTACTTCTGCAGCGGTGACTATCCAGAGGTTTGCATAACTTGTTTTTGGTGCCACTTATACTACACCGTCAGTATAACAGTATCTTTTATGTCAGCTCAGCATCTTGTTTATTGTGTTTTCACAGGTACTACTGTTAGCCATGTTATCTAGAGACACTGAGCTATTATTGTTCCCATGAGTAGAAAACCAAAGGCATGTAAGGAAACACTGTCAAAACATGTTTTACTTCTCTATTAATTCCCCCAGTCCCTGTCTTTCAGTCAGATGTTCATATTTTGATGAAAATTCAAAATAGAGATTCTGGAATACATTTTAATTAATAGAGGTGAAGGAGAGAAGGAAGTGTACAAAAGGATTGTGAGCACCCTGGACTGAGATGGCAGAACGGACAGCTCCTAAAGATGTGCGGACTGGTAAATAGACTTTCTAGAGAAGAAGTGTGGTGTATGCACTAGAAAGGAACTTCCTGTGAGGAAGAAAATGCCCCCAAGTGTTTCTCAGATGCAGATGGACAAATTCCATTACTCTTACTGATCGGGCAAGTAGTAGTTTGATGGTACTCAGCAGGGAACAAACACCCATTTTCTAGCGTGGCACCCTGATGATCGCTGTGCGAAGGGACTGATGGCAGAAGTCGGTTAGTACATTTGCAGTTAAGCAGAGTCACCAGCTGCTGTATTCAAGGGCAGAGAAGCACAGTGGTTATGCTGTTCCTTCTCAGAGCTGCCACAGTTCAGAGCTTCCTGTTGCTTGCAGTCTGAATGGAATATTTCTCTGCCAGCCAAAAGAAGGCTGTCCCACTGCCTGCAAGGCATCTTTGTGCTGAATTTCTCTCTTCTGGAAGCTGTCTGCGCTGTTTTGCTCAGACAAAAAGTTGACTGCCCAAATGTGAATTAGTAGAGTCTGTAAGAGGCTTTTAGTGTAACAGTGCTCTGCTGACTTGAATATACTTTTTTTTATCAATCACACGATATAGTTTAAAAACCTGTTTAAAGAGCTTTTACTTTCTGAAGCCACCTTAAGGTCAATGCTGCAGCAGTAAGTGCGCTAAACATTCATGTAGCTGCAGTCTAGGTGGTCTATTCCAGCAGATACGCATTTTGCACTCCTGAGTTTTTCCCAGCTTAGTAAGTAAACATACAGTCTTAGCTGACTGCAGAAAGGTTAGTTTACTTCAGTGGGCTTAATCTATGACATAGATTAATCTAGATGTGATCCTATTACTGCAAGGTCAGGTGGGATTGTAGTTTTTGATTGTGCCGTTTTGCTCATTTGACTCTAGCATGTGTGTTTTGGAGCAGTTTCTGTCTTTATTGGTGTCTCTGAGACTTTTATAGTCAGGAGAGAGAGATGGCTAACTCATGTGATCCCAACTACAAAAATGTTAGGAGATTGACTGTGAAAGAGGGAAAAAGAGAAGTCCTCGCCTCATTATGTATCCCCTTATCAATGTCACTTGTCAAAATTTAGTAAGTAACAAAGAAAATCCACCATCATCTGTCAGACCTTTGGAAATAGGTGTGACATGAGTTGGTCAGCTGGAATGTCTTACTGTGATAAATGTTCCTAGCAGAAATGGAGAACCTGTAACTGAAGGAGCTGGTAAAGGTGGGAATTCTTTGTAGAATTGCTTCTGGGGAGAGACCTGGGTAATGGGTCTGTCACAGATAACTTTCATTTGCTTCTCAACGTAAGAGTGCATGGCAGGCTGGTGGCTGTTAGGTCTATATGTTGCTGATAGAGGAGTAATCTGTAGCTGCCCAGAAGCTTTTTGTTTCTATTGATTAACTTGGCACATCTCACCATTAAGCGTGAAATGGAGCTAATGTCATGATCAACAGATAAAAGGGATGAGGTGCTCCTGATAGTCTGTGAGTGAGACTGCGTGGTGCTGTCTTTCTCTAGCATGAGCGTTACAGCAACTCCTGTTGGCAATCACGAGGAAACCAATAAAAACGTTACGGCTTTGCCCTATCCTTCTACATAGATTGTGAGCAAAAAACACAGTTTTATTTTTATCTAGTGCTTGGTAGGCAGATGAGAGCAATGAATTTTTCTCCTAACTGGCTTCTTAAAATTTCCCTCAATTTAATTATGTTTCACTCCTTCAATTTCTTTTCTTAACAAATATCTGTCAACAGAAGGTAAAACTATGATCAGAAAACATCCAGCATAACACTGAAACCCACTGGAATGTCACAGGACTCAGTGAGTTAAGCAATGAGAATAAATATGGACCAGGAGAGGCGCTAAGCCCTGCCAGACAAGACCATCTAGGAGATGCTGATTCATTGCTTGCTGATGTATGCTAGATAACAGAGGTGTTTCCTGACTGCATCATCTGTCATAGGTAAATTTAACTGAAATAAAGAGACCTTTAAGTGCTAGAGTTATAATGCAGAGAAGGGGGATCAATGCTATTATATTTGTATTTCTCCTCCTTTGTTTTTCTTACTTCTGGTGATGTCTGAACTCTGCAATGAGGTGTTTGGTTTGTGTAGCCGACCCTTTTAAATGAACACCCTTGAAAGTTAAGCTAAGGTTTCCCTTTCTTCCTCTTTGGTTAAGTTTCATTAATGTTGGCAAAGTACTTTGAACATCTCACAAAATTTTTGAACTCATTACTGTGAAGAACTGTGGGCTTGTCAATACAGTTGAGAATGTTCTTGTGAAAATGTAGGACTTGTTTGCTCTAGCACTTTGCAAACAATAATCATACTTGCACATCCGTCCAAAGACTGCAAATGATTTTACAAATATCAAGGACTTAAGAATCTTTGCATAGGTTTATATGATTGCTGCTTTTGTTCAGATAGAGAAACCAAGGTATTAAAGATAAGGGGTGACTTGCACATGGTCCCATAGAAAATCAGGGTGAGGGCCAGGAAGAGATTATCTGATTCTCAGTTACTTCCTTTACTTCCAAACTTGTTTTACATCTGCTTTGTTTACTTTTATGTTTACTTTTATCCTGCAGCTAACTCATACTTCATACTATCTTGTTCTTCTTGCATCAAAATGTATTGCATATGCATATTTCTAAGTCTTCTCTAGGTTACAGTTGCCATTATTACTAACGGGCCCAAATTTATTTTATGTATTTTATTTATTTTTCTCATTTGAAAAGCATTTTTCACAATTGGAGCCAACATGATTATGTACTATACTAGTACGTTATATCTCAGGAAAGCTTACTGGCCAATTAAATTCCTTTTCTTACAGAGAGGTTTTTAAACCTCTCCTGGACAATTAATTGCAAGTAAAGATAGACATTTCATTTGACCTTTCCCACATGCTAAAAGGAATTATTAGACATTTTAGTGCTTGTATTTCTAAAGGGAGGACAGACAAAGCTGTATGAGAAAATTCGCTTCTTTCCCTTCAAGAAAATCTATGCGGCAGAACATCCACCAGAGGGCGCTAGTGATGCTAAAAAAAGTGTTACTTGTGCGTGAGACCCGAGTTGCCAAACGGTGGAGGTGAGAACTATTGGCCGTTGAAGATACCAAATGGATGTGGCACTGGTAACTATGTATTTGGAATTTCGCAATGGAACTCGATGCTATGAATAGGAGAACTGATACATTAACAGTGCATCTAATGGAAGTCTGTCCTTCCCCCTTTTTAGAACTGATAGCAATTCAGATATCTCCCAACAAGAAGCAGTTGCTTCCTCTATCTCGGGAGTGATGGAGCACAGTAGGAAGCCTTCTATCATTATTTAGTATGTTGAATATGAGCAGAGTTCTAGCACCTGCTGCTCAGACCTTCCATGTTTACCCAAGCAGGGAGCAGGCTTTTGTCACCAGTTGTAGATGTTGTCTTGTGGTGGGAAGCAGAAATAAGCTACTTCCTTCCAGAGTTACAGGCTCATTCTTTCAATCAGTGGAGTTTTGCAGGCTAGTATCTAGTGGTGCAGGTTCAAGGCTTCAGTGCTTACTTGTATTTAAATTACTCGTTTTGTTTATGATATAATTCTTCAGCTCTCTCTTTTTCTTCATTATCCTTTTAAGTCCTCTGTTATTAGCTACATTCTTTCTTTCAACCTTTATTTTAGTCGTTGGGAGATCTGGAAATGTTCTGGATTTATTTAACTAGCTTTGTTTGAGACCACAGTACTGTGTTGAAAAAAGTGGTGTACTGAATGCTGAAATGATAACAATTTTTTGTTCAGCTGAAATGAAAAAGAAAACACTTGTTACTGTAATGAGATCCTATCCTCATTGAAATCTATGGCAGAACCTTCTTTGCTTTTATGATTGTGAGGCTGAAGCTGATTGCTGTCTTGGTAATGCTCCTACTTCTGAAATCAGTCTTTTTTTCATTTTGGATCTAGGGTCACCCTGCTCACACCCACAAGGCCCCCAAGCATCTTTCCAGTCTGCCCAGCACAACAGACTCTTGGTCTTCCCCTCTAGCTCCAGTTTGTTGTTGTAATAACAGGACTAGCATTCCATTTTTATTACAGAGCAAAAGTAACTGTATTAATGTACCATTTCAGCCATGTTTTAGGCATAGGATAAAAACATTTCAAACTATATTTAGCAGGAAATATTTAAAGGCATTTTATTTACCATGCCTAATTGTTTGAGTATGAACAGAGTGCTTGGAAAATATAGGGAAAATGAAGAAAAATCTTGACCTGATTATTCAGGCAAACTGATTGTAATGGTCATCCAGGGTTGAATACTCTGTTAGTACCTTTTACCATCTGTCAGTCTAGGCTAATAGGTATTTTAATTAACTACAGCAATATGCTTTGTCACACAGACAAATCTGAGTCCAGTGAGAACTCCTGATGCACAGAAAATGGAAAAGGTTGCAGCAAAGCTGGACTGTAAAATAATCACATAAAGTGCAGTGTAATCCTTTCTGTCATCTAATTTATTGTATTACTATGACTGTGAGGACTGGAAAGAGTTCTGTTTTTCTATCTGAAAGTTACTTATAAGTGTGCTGAGACCAAATGAACATCGTTGTAATTAATTTGTTGTCATTATCCTTAAAGTAGACGTGAAATCCTAGAATGTTTTTAAAGACTCAGCTTTGTGTCCAGCGTAACATAGGACAATATGACTGAGCTGCTAGCACACTTATGTTGTTCCATACCAATTACCAAGGATCTCCAGCTCTGCATGGCCTGTATTCTCTAAACGGGACTGAATTCAGGTTTTTATAATTCTCTTCCAAGCTGCTTCTCTTTAATTCTTTGCATTCCACTAAAGGCAAGGGGACTAGAAATTCACCTGGTCCAAGGATGACAGGCTGCCTGTGCTTCTTTCAAAGTACCTGGGCAGATAGAGGTCCTGAATTCATCAGTTCCAGAGCTAAATTCTACACATAGGAGACGGAGGAGGTTTTTACTCTTGTTATGGCAATTCAGTCATTTCTAATTGTAATTCATGCTATGTAATTTTGCATGTTAGGTTGCTTTCCAAGATCTGGTGACGACTCTCATCTGTTTCCATTAGTGTCTGTTACGAACAACTTAATACTGTGTTGAATGGGCTTTGAAGACAAATAAATAGGAAATTGCTTTGCTTCTTGCAATGAATGAGAGCCCATGAACTATCTACTGTTGTTCACCTAGATGACCTTTAACCCACTAGTTATGCCATTGGTAAGAGAACTGTTTTTTGTAAGTACAACTTTTTTCTCCACAGAAGTAGCTTCCATATTTTTTAAACCTTTTTTTGGTAATATTCCTATTTTCCTCACAAAACTAGAACTCCATAGTTTTACTGAAAATGTTGCTTTTATGGAAACTCAGATTTTGCGTTGTTACTTCTTCTGCACAGTAATAACCAAATATTGCATCATAAATCTGGCCCTTTTTTTGGGTTTTCTTAATGGAAGATGGTTAATCAGTTCCACCAGTGCTAGTGCATTCTTAGCTTCATGAGAAACTAACTGGGCCTGGGTTTAATTCTACTAATATTTGCATTAAAGTCACAAACCTCAAATTTCCAATATCTGCCCTGTAACTTCCACAAAAATTTATTCAAATGAGGACCTACCTCCATTTCTTATTTCAATACGGATATTCTTTATTTATGTAGCTGATTGGAGAATTGTTGAGTGAAACAGGTTTCAGTCAAGAAAAGTACTGTTTCATCAAAACTGAAATATTTCACAGTAACTGTGTTTTAATAAACTTGAAAGTGAATATTGCTATCTTTAGAAAGTTTGCAGAAGGAGAGGGACAAAAAGACAAAATTGTTCTAAACCACAGCTGCCTTTCTGAGGTAGGGATTTATTAGCCCAGTTTCCTGATCTGAGCTGACTGACTGAGGTCACATGGTACATTTTGAAGACAGCAGTTCATGGCAAAATATCCATATTACTTATGCAAATTATTTGGAATGTTGGTACCAGTTTAGTAGCTAAGTGCACAAGCCAATAGGACCAAGGGTTGTGAAGTGTGAGATTCTTTCCACTGTCTTGGTACTATTCTGTACCTATTCATATGAAAGTTGAAACAATGAATAGACCTGTAGAAATAATTTAAAATTATCTTTTCCCCTCCTTTTGCCCACAAAACAATTTGGAAACTCTACAGTACATTCAATCTTTCTTTCATTAGTGGAGCTGAAACAATAATTAGTTTGCTTTCATAAAAGCAATGCAAGATAGCCATTCTAAACAACAAAACCAAGAGTGAAACATCACAGCCAATGTTTTAGGCTCTGCACAGGTAAAACAGGGATTTATCCTAAGTGAGGGCCTGAAATATCTGTAGTAACTTAGCATCTAAATTCAGTATTTGAACTGAACTACTGCTTTATTTTTAAAGAGCTTTTCTTACTCTGTTTTAGTGTCCCTAAAGCAGTTATGAAGTTTGATCTGCATACAAAATTTTTTAAATTATTATCTTCATAGTCCCATTTTTAGAATTCAGGTTTTACCTCCCCATATTTTAAAGAAACAGAAGCCAAGCAATTGATTTTCTTTCCCTTTTCTTAGCTTGGAAGACCTAGCCATTTGCAGAATCCTAGGATGAGGCAAGGAAGTGATTTATCAGAGTGCTCCCAAGCTGATTCTAAATGTGCCCCCAGCTCTTTCATCTTGGTTGGAAATTGAACATGTGATGCAGTAGCAAAGGGATCCACTGCAGTGTTTTCACCTCTGCCTCTTTGAGATCAGCAGTAAGATGTCGCTAGCTCTCCAGCTATATTAGTAGGCAATTTGCATGTGAAGTAAATTACTATAGACGGGGATGTGGCATGCAATATGCCAGCAAGGCCTGAATTTTCAAAAATACCTATTAACCATGGTCTAGATCCTTACAAATGCCCACTGAGATTAATTTAGATAGTTTTATATGCTAGGTAAGGGCCTTTATCTGCTTCAGTTTTTGAAAAGTCATTTGAAGCAACAGGAATCTGAATTGAATAAATGTGGCGGCTTCCTTTTGCTATTGTAGGAGCTGTTGCTTGCTCAGCATTTTTCAGACTTAGGTCAGGAACTGTCTGAGCTTGAGCAACCAAAATTAGTGAGTTTCTTATCAATATTTGAATGTTTAACCAATTATACTTTTGCTTATCTGTAAAATGATGAGTTGGATTTCTGTTATTAGTTATCTGTGTAATATTCCTGACATATGGTGCATACCCACTATTACCAGTACATGTGTAATTAATTAATGGATAAGGAAATGTGCAATCCAGTCAAGCTGGGAGCTGTGACTGGTTTTCTCTTGGTAATCAACACTGCCATTAGTGATACATGGCAGGGGGGACAGGGAACAAAAACCCAACCGAAAAAAAAAGAGATGTGTCACACCTGGAGGTCATCCTTATTTTTTACATCACACAGGTATAAACAAGTTTCAGCTTTCCTGTGCCTTCAGCTGCTCCCTTATTTGTTAGAGATGAGAATGCTTTCTTGCTTCCCAAGGGTATTGAAGTTTAGGTTTTTTAATGTTCAATTCACTTGAATCTTAAGATGGAACGTGCTATAGAAGTAGCTACTAAGTTCTAGGCAATACAGTCTAAGTATAATAGACTGTATATTGGGCAGGAACAGATGAATTCACGTAATATTTTGTGCTGTTCTCAGCCATCATATTCTTGTATTGCTACTTCTTCCATCCCAGGTAGTTTCAAATCAGGGAAAGAAACCAAGTAAATAATTTAGTTTGATTAATCAGATATGAAGTCACTGCTAATAGTAACTAGAGCTTGTTGTCATATTGTTTGAAAGCACATGAATGTTAAATGTGCAGTGATGGACAAATTTGCCTGTAAAAATGCTCTCCTGACACCCTTTTCTGTGACATAAGGTATTCTTAATTTCCACTTCTAATGTAACACACTTAGATGGAAGCTGATTGTGCTTTAAATTGCTGTGTGTCCCAGTGAGCTTCCAAACCCTCCAAAAACTAGAGCTCTGCTTGTACGAGCAGCCTTTAACGTACTGCAAAGGCTACTTAGGGCAAAGGAGCCATAGAGCTGCAAGAGGAAACTGCATGGTGTTTTTCTGGGATCAAATTAAGGCCATGCATAGGCTGTTCCACTGTTAGTACTAGTCATCATGTAGACACAGGGAAAATTGCTAAACAGCTGACAACTAGCCCTGTCTGTGCAGGAAGTCATCAGCTGGCTCAGCCTGCAGTTAAATGGACTTCTGCCTGTTGTAAAAACTGTCCTTTTGATGTCTCCAAGGCTGGTCTATTAAGATAGCAGGATTTAAGATACACCCTCCATCACAAATTCAGACTCCAAATTATCCTGCTGTGCTTCAATTCAGTGCAGTAATTCTAAACTGCTGAAATGAACACATTTTGTTCATTTTTAATTTTCAGTTTGAATATGTCTTTTTAGGTATAACTCTGTGATACAGAAGGAGCTGATACAGTGTAATAACTTCAGTGTACTGGAAAATGAATAGAGTGCACCCATAGGAAATTTGCAGCAATACCAAGGAAGCGGGGATGTGTGTTCCTCCAACAAGCTGGCGGAATTGACCAACACAAACTTAGTAAGATTTTACTAAGGCAAATGCAAAGCCCACACATCAGTAGGACCTGGAATCCCGGTGAAAAGCAAATTGAAGATGAGCAGTGTGCCCTCGTAGTGATGAATGCTGTGCATTGGGCTGTATTAGGAAGAGAAAAATGTTTATTCCCTCTGTTTGGCACTCATGAGATTGCATCTGGAGTACTGTCTTCATTTTGGGAGCCCCTTAGTACAGGAGAGAGATTGAAAAATGTCTCAGTGCGGGGCCATCAGGATGATTAGGGTATGGAAGCACCTGGTGTAAAGATAAGCTAGAAGAGCTGGGTTTGTTCAGCCTTGAGAGGAGAAGGCCAAGGAGGAATTTAGTTGCAGTCTTCCACTAAGTAAAGGAGTGTTACAGACAAGATGGAGGCAGATTCTTCTCAAAGATGCAGAAGGAAGAAAAAACAACTGTAAGTTGCAGCAAGGGAAATTCCAATGGGACATAAGGAAGAAATCCCTCACAGAGGGTTGAGTACTGGAGCAGGTTGCCCGGAGGACTGGAAACACTGTCCTTGGAGGTTTTCAGCATTCAGCTTGACAAAGCCCTGAACCGCTTGATCCAACTATTAGGTTGGCTGTACTTTGAACAAGGGGTCAGACTAGGTGAGCTTTAAAAGTCATTCCAACTTAATTTTTTCTGATTCTACAAATATAGGGAAGCTGAGTCTATCCCCGAAGTTGAGGTGAGAAAGAGACCTGGTGGGTTTCTGCAGGTTCTACTCCCTAGGCAGGTGTTGGAAATAAGTTTACTGGCATGTGTTTTGTCATTTATGGGATGAGTGCAGGCTATTTCTAATATATGAGGGTGATAACACAGGCACCAATTTACAGGCCCACTGGCACAAGCAGAGGTTATTTCTTTACCTTTTCTCTTCTGTCCACATGTCTCATGATCTGCTTCGTTTCACTTTCGACCTGCTTTTCTGTCTTGAGAGGGAAGGAGAGAGGGGACAGGCAGCTGCTAAATAACAAAGACTCTTGGAATGGATAAACGGACAATGCTGAAGTAAAAGTACCACAAAGTGGCCTACAGTCTTCCTCTGAGGTTTTTTAAGTGTGGAATTGACTAAATGGAACTTCTTTTCTATGGGTGTCACCTGCCAGTTACATGCTGTTTGAGTTTTGTTGTGTAAACTGTTACATTTTTTAATCCAAATATGCTTTTGCCTAGGTTACTGCAGCATTGCTTTGAGGATATGTAGTTTACAGAAAAAGTCGACAACTTCCTTCACCCAGCAGACAGCAGTCCCTAGCAACCTACAGTGTGCCCATTCTCATGGTAGGTAACTGGCACTGAACAATATTCTGTCTACGCTTCATTTCAGGGATAGAAACTAAGGAATCAAGAACTGTTGACGTACATAATGGCTCAGACCTATAACTGAGATAAAACAATAATGTACTGCAGTCTGTAACTGAAGTGTGAACTGTCAAAGGGAATTGAAGACATGGTACTCCCACTCTCAGTTTTGTTCTGCACAGGAAGTTTTAAATAGAGTTCTGTAAAGATGATGTAAAATTCTCCAAATGCTCTTCATTATTTGAGTTGCAGCTATTCAGACCCAAGAAAGATGTCAAGCTATTGTAAAATTATAAAGTTGTTTTTTGCAAATAAATGCACTTTGCCTGGAAAATTAGCCTACTGCCAAGGAAAGACATCATGATTTCATGAAGTGTTCAAGATCCTTCAGAAGTTGAAAATGTAACAGTTTTCTATTTTTTTTCCCTTGTCTTTAGGACATAGAGCTTTGGAATTTTTTGTTTGGCTGGTTTGATTTCTGTTCCTCCTCATACCTCCGTAAACTTACCCATCATTTAGGTCTCATTCAGGTTAATAGTAAGGCCATAAATTATAGCCCTGAATATAATGTGTAAAAACAGCTCGGTACCTAATGTCATCAACAATCCAAAGACAGTTTTTCTTTAAAAAAAGAATGATGAGATGTCCTCTGAAGAGGAAAAACAGAAAGAAAAAGTGATTTGGAAGCTGAATGGCACTAGTTGTAGTAGAGCTTGTGATAAAACCAGTTATTTGATAACTGTAATTTTTGATCCCCCAGTGTCTCTCTGGTCTTCTGGACCTCAATACATTTCGAACTAGTCTGGTAGTAAGTTATTGTAACCCCACTATGGGGCATTATCACTGCTTGTTCGGCATTTATGCTGATAAATGCTGCATTTATTGTCATTAGATTCTCCCTTCCTTCCTTCCTTCATCACTTCCTATCTTTTGTTTTTAAGTGTTAAAAATTTGAAAGTAACAATTTTTACTTGTAGCACAAATGGAGAAGCACTCAAAAGAACAAGAAGGAAAAATTTAAACCCAAATTCTTTAGTTCTTGGTAAAAAGAGGGAAGAAAATTATAAAAATCTTAGAGTAAGAAAGTAGTGGGTTTTTTCTAAAAGCAATAGACTTTATAAATGGACTATGGGGTTGTAGTGGAGTGTTTTGTACCTTTTGGCTAATAATGAGACCTAGCAGTTGTTTCATAGCTTTCTGTTCAGGACATAGAAGTAATGTACTACTACTGTGAACTGCATGATTCATGACCAGTGCACCTGAATGTGTAGATATGGGGGGTGGAGAAGGTTGGAAAATGTTCAGTGTGAGGAAATGAGAAAAGGCAAGTGCAATGCTGTTACTAGACCACTGAGAAGCCAGTATAACCAAACAGTAGTAGTTCTTCAAATGTTAAACGTTTTTGTTTTTACAGTCTGAAGTATGGAACGCTCCAGAATGAGGAGCATTTGTACTTACAGTTTTGGTTTCATGTTCTTTCAAAAGTAAATCTACTGCTGCAAAACTCTCTGATTTGGAAGGCAAAGCACATCATCAGTAGTCAGGAAACTTGTTGCTCCTTTCCTTTACCTTGACTATAAAATGTTACCCAGTTTCATTCTGCTCCAGCTCATTTCAGGCAGGCCCTCCGTCATCTGCTTTAGAAGTTATTGTGTACAACTATAAGATGTCGTCTGATTTCCTGCAGCTTTTTATATGTACTGCAATGAGAGAAAAACAGTTTGGAAGAGGCTGGGTTTTTGGAAGTTAAAAATAGGTTAAATAACTGAACTGGCTCTCTGAAGCTAGCCAACCTGTAGAGAATACATAAATGGATTAAACAGGATTAAATCATCTTGAAGAGTAATTTTGACATTTCGATTTGTTTTCAGTTTGGGAGTATAGCAGGTTTATCCTGTCAGCACAGAATAACAGGTGGGTTTATGAAGAGTTGAAAGACTTCAAAATTATAATAGTTCACAGCACCATAGTGACTTCAGACAATCCTGGAGTATGCTCATATTCTTACGCAGGAAAATTTCCGTTGAAGTGGAAGATGGATTTGCTTGTGGGGACACTTGTCTAGGTGTTTTGGTAGCAAGCACAACATGCTGCTCCTGTTCTTAGCCTATTTAATACATACCCTTAATGGAATGTAGGGGTGTTTTTAGCTAAACACATGACTGTTTAAATTTTCTTGTTCTCTCAGAAATGTCAGAGGACACCGACATACTTTTTTCACAGAAAATATTATTTTAAGACATCCTATTAAAAAAAAAGAAAAAGTGCTTTTAGATTTGTATTATAATCCATTGTCTGTGACAGGAACTCATGTTTAGTTTAATATTTATATTAAATGCAAAGTGAAGGAACGCCTAATTCTACATGACTTTTACATTTAAGTCTTTATACAGGTACAAGCCTATCTTACTCCAGTCTGTGTGTGTAAATAAAGTTCATCAGATTGTGCACTATTGCTTTCCATATTTAGTTTGGCTAGCGAAGTGAGTCTATAGCTGACATGGTGGGCTATAGATCAAAGCTTTAAATCTATCTTTTTTTTTTTTTAACTGCCATCAGACATCTCTGATGTGATGTCATAGAAGAGCTCTGACCATGAACAGTAAGAGCAATTTAGTCCATTTTAGATTTTCTGTAGGCTGAAACAACTGCAGCTATCTTTCTCCAAACTATTCACTTTTTAAAAAACACATTGTGATAGGGTGTTTGAGCCATGGATCTTTCCATGACTGCAGATGTTTAATTTCCATGGTGTAGGATACACAGGTGCTTAGGTCTTACATAGCATGTTGCTTCTGTGTACTTTGAAATGGATGCATCCTACTCTTCCCAGGCAGCAGGCTGTCAAGGACCTTGAAGGTGATCTTACAAATGGAGTGTGCCTGCTCTCCACTTGCTCTTTTATGGGGATGTATGGTCTTGGGTTTTTCATAAGCTAAGTTTGGCCAATTTGATTTTATTGCAAAACACGGAGGGTGATGGACAGATGTGTCCTTTCATGTCATGGATTGTTCAGTTTCAGAACCAGTTTAAGGGTCACAGAATCACAGAATCACTAGGTTGGAAAGGACCTTCAAGATCATCAAGTCCAACCATTAATCCAGCGCCACCATGTCCCCTAAACCATGTCCTGAAGTGCCACATCCACATGTTTTTTGAACACTTCCAGAGATGGCGACTCCACCACCTCCCTGGGCAGCCTGTTCCAATGCCTGACCACTCTCTCGGTGAAGAAATTTTTCCTAATATCCAATCTAAACCTCCCCTGGCGCAACTTGAGGCCATTTCCTCTTGTCCTATCGCTAGTTACTTGAGAGAAGAGGCCAACACCCTCGTCACCACATCCTGTTGCAAGAGATTACTACCCTTTCCTCCCCCAGCACTGATTTCAACCAGAGTGTTACGCAGATCTGATTTAGAACACACAAAATTGAATCAGCTCAACTGATGAAGTAGAAAACCCCAAAGTGAGACAGGAGCCTTCAGTAACAATGTTTGTTTAAAAGGTTTCCTAATGTGACACTGCACTCCTAAAACCACAAACTCTTTTGGAAAATCAATTAAACTTGTGCTTCTAAATCACTGTTGAAAGTGCCAGCATGGTGCATGTTTCTGTTCCTCTAGTATAGCGCAAACAGCCCATGACGATGAAGTGTTAGATAAACACAGTGGAGGCAAGAACATCAGTAGACCTTAGTTACGTGATTTTTCAACTGGGGTTAGCATTCAGCAGCTTCTGTTGCATTGATTGCTGGAAGGCTTTCATCTGGCCACAACTCATATTCCCTAATTAATTAGAATCTCACTTGTGAACTTATGGGTTGTTTGCTTTTAAAACCTTGTCTCTCTCATCCCAAGACCTGCTGTGGGCACACTCGCCATCAGCAGTTATTCTTTAGAGTTACACCAGTCCTCTAACCCATGGTCTGCTGAGGACCATCTGCTCTTTTCATGTGCCGTTCTACTGATACCAAAATAATTTCCATGTGACTGCCCTGTGCTTTGCACGAATAAAAACCTTTCGGGCTGCTGCTTCTAAAGTAGATTTACCTTCAATCACCATTTATTAAATCTCTGTCCATTAAAAACCATAGCTTGCAGAAGCTGTGTGCATTAAGCCTGATTATAGAGTCAGTAGAGAAGAGGGAGGGGGACAGCAGTTTGTGTCAGTGTATTGCCTTGTTTTTCTACTTGTCTAGCTGGCTGGTAACACTTGTGACAGGGTGCATATCAGAACAGGAGTCTCATTATTTGGTTTTGACTTTGTTTTATGCATGTCTCTCTTTTTATATAAGCCATAACTTAATGATTGTTGGCTTCAGGAAAAAACCTGCTCAGACTACATGACTAAAATCCGAGTTTTCTTTGGTGCTGGGGTACTAGGTCCCTTATGGAGGGTAAGGGCCAGGGGATTAAGAAAGGAAGAGGAGGAAAGTTCACAGGTTCCTTACGGAGGATGAGTGGCTCCTTCAAACGCACTTCATTTAAGGGTTCAGCATCTGGATCACAAAAGGTAAGTCTGCAATTACCCAAATACTACAATCTGAGGGAAACAGATGGAGTAACTGTTTGTGCCTCCCCCTTTTTTTTTTTTAAATGGCTGGTGCCATTATAAATGAGAACAACTCTCTCTTCCGCTGTGCACTTTTAAGTCTCCGAGGTGTCAGTCATGTTCATTGCACTGGTTCTGGCAATGAATCTTATTTCTATTATGGGAGTTTTTTCACAAGCACACTGTCTTAAGGATCTTTGGGTTAAATATCACTGAATAGGGCTAGCCGGTAATTATTCCTACCCATAGTCAAAATCATATTTTGATGACTGTTGATACTTAGTGTTCATGCCCAGTTTAGATGCAATCAGTGAGAAGACTGATAGGATGTATAAAGGATTTTGATGTGATTCACTAAACATCTTCAGCAGACATATTCTACAAGAAATACAGTTTGTGGTTAGATGATGTGCTGTGCAGTATATGAATAAAAAAGGCAAGAGGGGAGAAAGAAGACACGAGGTGATTGCTTTATAATGTATCAGCTCACTCTGTTGTCCTAACCTTGCATGTTGTAGATGAATAATAAGAATTTATTTCTTAATTCACTTTTCAGCTGTGAAGGGAATTACATATTTGTCCATGAATTGACAGATTCATTTGCAACAAGTATAGACTTAACTTCAGCTCAGGATTATTTAGATTCTAGCTCAAGTGACTTTTTTCAAACTGACTCCATTCAAATAATGAGAAATAGTTTTTGTCTTCTCTTTCAACCCCTCCAACCCTCTTACTTCTGATTTCTGCTGATAGTCACAATGTTAGAGTCAGATTCTAATTAAAGAGTGAAAGGAAGTCTGAAGGAACATAACTGAGAGAAAAATGTCTGGCAGCATCCTGGAGGAAATTAGTCATTGACACACAGGCAACTAAGTATGTGTTAAAATGTTTCCTTTGTAAAAGATTGTTCTATATAATGTGAAATATTGGTCATGGTCATCTGTGAATGCAAGAAAGAATATGTCTAGGGGAGGGGGACTTCTTCAGCAGAGATTGATGGTCATGGGCCATTACCAGGTGAATTGCAAGCACTATTTAGGGATAAAGTAATTTACAGTAATGTTTTTTATGTACTAGCTGGGGACCCTGGCCCTTTTCTCTGCTGAAGAGATTGTCAGGTTGCATGTAATGCCCATACTACAGGCCTTATTACAGATGTTGTGTGCAAGGTGAAAAAAAATAATGAATACTTCAGCCATAATGTACTTGTCACCAGGACCAAGCCTAAACACTTGGAAGAAAAACGGAAGGCTCTAAGGCATTTATAGAGGGTTCAGTTTTTTCTCTTCTGATAGATACAAAGTAAAGGGGCATACTGAAATGTCAGCTAATACAGCGTAACTTTTCCCATTACTTGCACAGTTCCTTCTTAGGTGCCTCATGGCTGTGTCCAAATAGCGTGAAAAACCAGGCTGTCCTCCAAGACACTTCCATTTCATGAACAGCTGTATATTGCTTGCTTTGTCAACCAAATGACTTTTCTAAGATAAGTAGTAGTTTCATAGGCTGGTAGTATTAACTGCATTTAGTGAATAATACAGAGAAACATTAATAAAGGAAATTAAAGAGAAGGATTTCCCATTTAAAATGTTGTTTTATGTATCTAGGGTCCCTTAAATGTGACAAATCGGAATAGTAAATCCATAATGCAGGCATAGTGTCCCAGGTGCAGTCAGCTTTTTTTTTCCCCTGTTTTTTTTTTATGTACCCAAGCCTATCTTGATACTATAAAGCATACAGAATTTTACTTCCTGAATGGAATAAAATCAGAGTAAAATACCCAGATAAAAATTGTTTAAACTTGTCCCATTAATCCCATAGCAAAGACTAGTCAAAAGGAAGATAGACGGAACACAGTACAGATTTTGTTTTTCTTAACAAGATTTGTCTTCTGATTATAAAAAACTGTTGTCTTTTAAAAGCTGTGAATTCCCTTCATGGCAGGCTTGTTTTAGTCTTCCTAAGTGTTTTGGTGTTTATTTGCTTTAAAGTTCATTTTGGGAATAAAAACTTGACCTTTCATGAGAAAAATATTATTTCTAGAGTTGATTAAAAAATAGATTTTTAGGCTTATGTAGTAGGCTGGGAGTGTTACTTCTGAGAAATTATGTTGCTTGGCTCTTTGAGGGTTATAGCATGCTGTCAGCATACAGGGAGATGGAATTGATCATCTCTGGGAGTCAGGATATCTCAAGGCAGGAAATCTGAGTGCTCTTGTCCTTGAGAATGTTTTGTATTAAATGTAAACTTTTGCTAATGATGCAGCTGAAAACAGGGATTGAAACTAGTCTTGAATGCATGTGTTTTGTAGGGGTGTAGTGTTTTTGGATACATCTGGAAAACCTAGGCAGGAAATGGTTAAAGCCATGTGATGTAGCTAAGCATAGAGATTTATAATGAAAATTTCACCTACCACTCTAATAATTCTTCCCTTTTACCACTCTCACGGACCTTTTTCTGAGGAATGTGTAACTGTGTGGTGGTCCTGGTACATGATTATGACTCCCAGTTTTTACTGCAGGAGTGCTGAATATCAAGAGTAATTAAAATGGCCAGGTATCTCTACTCAGCTCTCTACTCTGCTTAGCTTTCCCATGTATTCCCCTGCTTTTGATAGCAGTGCTCTAGAGGAACATGACATTTTACTTCTTGAGCAGTTTTACAAAACCACCTGCTGCTACCTGCTCTGCAATTAAAGGTGTTATTCTCTACCTCAACAGAGAATGCTGTAAATGAAATGTGAAACCCGTAGTGTTTAAGAAAAGGAGTAAGCTAATGCGTGTGCACACTTACATCTGTGTTTTGGTTTTGTTTCTTGTAAACATCTCAGTTTATTAAAAAAGGAAGCAGCTTATCTGGATGTGCATCACTGGTCTGTCATTCTCACTAATGGGAATTACTTCAAATTACTTTCGTAGTACTAAACAATGCTTTCATCTCTAAGTCAATGGACATAGTAAATAATCTAAATGTCTTTAAAATGTACCTACTATGATTCATTTTCTGTTCCTTTGAAGAGGAAACCATTTTATTGAAACAGCTTTTCTGTACATGTTATTTCTGTTTGCCTATAATTCTTCCATGCTTGTAAATTCTCTATTATTTGTATAAAGATATACTCAGTACAAGCTTTCCAGATGCTCAGATTTAAGCTTTTCTAGAGACACTAATATATTTTTAATTGCTTTATTTCTCACGTCACTGTCTTCTTCCTGGCTGTCAAATGTGGTGCAAAAAAGAACTGTAATGTCTAAAAAAATATAGAAAGTATAATGGGTATTTAAAAAAAAAATTAAGGTAGTACACTATTACCCAGTGATTCATTAGAAAAGCTTTCATGGATTACAAAGGTGGAAAGATTATTAGACCTTCAGTCTAGGGCAAAGAACTTGTTCTGTGTTTTGCAAATGACCAGACAAGCCAGAGAAAAGATGGGAAAGGATTATTCTCTTAGATCTTTTAGACAGAAAAATGATTTCGTTTCCCCTTTAAGTCACTGTTTTGATCTGTCTTACCATTTGTTAATGAAGCTTGAAAAATAGTATTAAATTCCTTGAAGTTAGTTGCAGTTGCTAATCTTAAATTGTATGTTTTTCTGTGCTTGCTTATGGTAATATTAAAGTTTGAACAGGAAAAAAAGATTAATGGAATGAATTTACTTTCTGCTCCTAAACTATTTGTGAAGAAGCTGTGATTTTCTTCAAATTATCATACCTTTTCATTAGCTCATGGGTTTATTTGGAACAGTTATCTGCAACTGGTTAAGACTACAGTTATTAGATAGATCATGTGGAATCATTTTCATACATGTTCCTTTCGAGAGTGTCAAGTATCCTGCCCCCCCCCCCCCAATTTCTTCTGTGATTAAGAAATTCTATTTGTGCAAACATTTTGGCCATTGTCTCAGTGGCTCAAGAGACAACACTGCTGTGTTTTCCCCAGTTTGGGGAGTCAGTTGAGTGATGGAAGTGAGAAAATAACTTAGATATGACAACTTATTTTTCTCTTAAGTACGTCAAAGCAGGTTCTGTATCTTCCTTAATGCTCAAAAAATATCAGGGCAATAATCAAACTGTAATCACAGGTAGACTTTCATGGCCCTAAAGAAAAGTAGAGGCAGAGTTGTGTCTGGAAAATAGGCCAACAGGTTATCAGTTGCCCCTTTTCAAACAAAAACTGTACTTAGCAGCATGTGATCTCTGGTACAGACTCCCAAACTTAGAAATAGTAGGACAGCCTGTACTCTTCTGTTTAATGAAAGAAGGGACTGTCAACTTAGAATAATCTATGACTATCACAACAGAATCAGTACTGTAGCTGTGTTCTTAAAAGATACTGAAAAATGTTATAGTTGAGTATATAAATTTGTCCAATTTTGACAAATCTTTTCTAATTGTGTGTGTTGTTTTACAAAGAGCAATCTACCGGCTCTTTTACTGAACTGTCTTGCTGAATCAACACTGAATCAGTTTAGTGTTGATTTGGTATCTTAATATCTTCAACAAACTGGATAAGAGTGTTGTGAAAAACAGTCCATAATAGAGTATGTGTTAGACAGTGCCAGCTGATCTGAATAGGAATTGGAAATGAATCCTTTAACTCTCTAAGCAGGATGCACAATTGGGCAAGTGAATTCTAAGGCTTTGATTTTGCTGTGACACACCATCCAAAGAAAGAATGTCAGTATAGTAGAGGATTTATCCAATTTGAAATGTAGAACTAAATGGTTTTCCTTGGCATGTCAATGACATTTTTCTTGACGTCCTGTAAATTTCTTCTCAAGACAGACAGAGTAAGGCATGGCTTTTAGGAATCTCTTTGTTGTCAGGAATTCATGAGGATTCATTCATTGTCATATTCATGAGGAGTTGAGTCTATATTCTACAGGTATGAGTCGCCCAGCATAGCTGGGCATGCAGCATTGCACTAAGTATCTTCTCTATAAGGCAACGCACTGCAGACATCCAACAGGAGCAGATGGTGTGTGCATACGGAGAGTAATATGTGATCTGTAGAATGAAGGAAAGGTTACCACAAAGGCATGGATACTTACTCGTCAAGATAGGGTGTAAGCATGGAATCAGAGACAAGACTTCTTGCGCTGTATAAGCTGTTAAAGCCTCGTGTACCTCTAACCAAAACGCTGCCTGTGTACAACTGTTATGTCATGATGGCTTCCAGCAATGAGAACGTCATTAGTTTTGTGTGAGCTTTTTGACATTCTTAGTGTGTTTGAGCCCAAATGTTTGATAAATTTTTAAAACTGACGTTAGCTGTTACTTATTAGCAACGTGCATGTATCTCATAGAACTTCCGTATGTCTGGGCAAATGCTGCATAAACCCCACAATTTACAGCAAGTGCAGACTGTCCAGCAGGATAAGTACATGTATTATGAGTTGCAAGTGTCATGGTAGGCTTGGCCTGGTATCCAGCACATAACAATCATGTACATATCTAACAACTTTCATCCCCTTTATAAATTTGAACAGCATACAAATTATGCATACAGAAGTGCTACTCTGAAATGCAGTATCTTAATAGCCTATTACAAGAGTCTAGGTCCGGAAGGGAGAGGGGTTTTGTCTAGATAAAATTGCTGAGCCAGTGCAGGTTCGCAACTTGTAATCGCAGGGCTAATGGGACGGATTTCCGGACTCTCTTGTGCTAGCCATATCAGTGAAAGCATGGATTTAGTACTAAGATTTTGTAGTGTTAGAAAAGGATGAAGCTGACAAAGGGAACAGCAGGAGAACTTTTTTGTATTGCACATGAGCAGAGCCTTCATTTTTAAGGGATGATATATTTGAAATGTTCCCTAATGCTTGACTTGGGCCTGTGATAATGATGAAACCACAAGTGGCACTGCAGTAGACATGGAGAGAACAAAATCCTTCCCAAAACTCATGTCATGTACTGAATGTCAGAATCTGTTTGTGAATTAGGGAATAATGCTTTTTACTTTTCAGCAATTCAGTGCTATTCTGTCCAGCTGTTCATACTTACTCCTGGCAACTGTAGGATTCACATGCATATCTATGTCTTTCGTAACTGTGCTTCACTGCCTGTTTCCCAATACAATTTACTCCTAGTTGCATTCAAAAACACCTGCCGTAGATGCTTCGTTCATGATGCACCTCTTGCCAGTGTTTGCTTACCAACGTCTCTCTACTGAAGGTCTGCAAACGAGCCTTACGCAGTTCTGAGTAGGGAAAAATCAGAGCAGAAAACCTTGAGCAATTTTCATTTTGAATGTCGTTTTATGGAAGGAATCTGTCAAGGGTGGCTACCTGCTAGAAACTGAAGCAAATGCTCTTGGATACTGCAAAGCTATCTGACTTTCAAACATAGTTGTATGAGTGCTTCTGAGGCAGATGAGGATTTTACAGTAGCAGGAGGTACCATGCTCCAACTTTGTTTTGCCTAGAAAACACAAGTGTGGATAAACAAAGGCAGAACAATTTTGCTGGAAGGCGATATTAGTTCATGTCTTGTGTAATGATAGTAGGTTAGTTGATCCTGCAGTGAAGATTATAGTTTGGGGTACTTACTGGTCTCCAGTCCTAAGTTTGAAGAATCAGCCATTGCCTTAAGGAATAAGAACCTTTCTGGTGCTTTTTAATTTCAGACTCTGCATTTGTAGAATCTGCCACAAGTGATGAAGAGTCTTTTAATTTAGTCAGTCCTTAAAAATGAGGTGGAAAACATAGGTGGCAGAGTAAATGATGATCATTGAGAAAGAGTCATTTCATAGACAGTGTGGTGGATTGGATCAGCAGTTTAACTTCAGAATCTTGTTACTAGCTGTGCCATCCACCCTACTTTGTGTATTTGGACAACTCGCTTTCCCTCTGTTTCCCTTTCTGTTACGTGTCTTGCCCACTTCACAGAAATAGCTTTCTGTTGCGTGTGGGCCCCAATCTCTAGTGCAACTCCTGTGATCTGCACTAATGGTAAAGTTAGAAAAGCTGGAGCTGGTTAAAATGAACTTTCCTTCCCCCCACTCCCCTTCCTCCCCCCACCCCGAAAACTGATTTAGTGTTCCGCTGATCATATATCCCCCCACTTCAAGCCTCCAATTAGCTAAAGTCTGTCATGTAAGAAATACTCATGCAAAACCTCATCAGGGTTGCCAGACATCAATTTTCTGTTGCTGTAGATGCCTGCAGTAAAGATACTCTCTTCAAAAAATGGAAAATAAGACAGACCTTGGCTATCCAAAGGTCTGGAAATGGAGAGTCAAAATCCATGAGAGGCAGACAAGCAGTGAAAGGGGAAATCAGTAAACATCAGCAAAGACCAAGGGGAAGAAAGCCCTTCATTCCTAGAATGCAGCTTGCAAACATCAAACTTCCACATGTTGAGAAGGTGCAAGGGCACATTTTACTCGTAATTTTTATAGCTTTTCTAAGTTTTCAGGAAAATTGAGTAAATACCAGCCAAAATTCTAAATAGATTTGAATTACCCAAGAAGAGATGAACTGATGTTTTTGAAAGTGATTCGCTAATACATAAAATAAAGAGAAATGTAATTGAGGATTCTTCAAGTACATTCACAATGTATATAGCTCAAGGATTCACTGCAACAGCCTTTCACAGCTGAGTGGCAGGGGTGTATAAAGGCTAAATAGAAGGATTTTACATAGATTCATATCTGTTATAAATCTGGCTAACTGTCTGACTCCTATTTAACTGTAAAAATGATTGATTGTTCTCATTTTATTCCTTATGATTTCAGAGCTAGCTGGGTGGGGAGGAAAGAAAGAAACAAGGAAAAAAAAAACCCCAACCCTGTTAACTTAAATAAAAAGCAAGCAATGAGATACACTGCTTAAAGGCTTACATTTGGACCCTGGTTTTACCTCCTAATATCACAGAATCACAGAATCATTAAGGTTGGCAAAGACGCAAAGACCTTTAAGATCATCAAGTCCAACCATCAACCCAACATCCCCATGCCCACTAGACCATGTGTTGAAGTACCACGGCTACGTGTTTTTTTAATACTTCCAGTGACGGTGACCCCACCATCACTTCCCTGGTCAGCCTATTCCAATGTTTGACCACTCTCTCAGTAAAGAATTTTTTCCTAATATCTAGTATAAACCTCCCCTGGCACAACTTGAGGCCATTTCCTATTGTTCTATCACTAGTTACTTCGGAGAAGAGACCAACACCCACCTCACCACAACCTCCTTTCAGGTGGTTGTAGAGAGCGATAAGGTCTCCCCTGAGCCTCCTCTTTCTCTAAACAACCCCAGTTCCCTCAGGTGCTCCTCATAAGACTTGTGCTCTAGGCCCTTCACCAACTTTGTTGCCCTTCTCTGGACACACTCCAGCAACTCAATGTCCTTCTTGTAGCGAGGGGCCCAAAACTGAGCGCAGTATTTGTGGTGCGGCCTCCCCAGTGTTGAGTACAGGGGCACAATCACTTCCCTAGTCCTGCTGGCCACACTTATTTCTGACACAAGCCAGGATGCTGTTAGCTTTCTTGGCCACCTGGGCACACTGCTGGCTCATCTTCTGGCAGCTGTCGACCAGCACTCCCAGGTCCTTTTCTGCGGGGCAGCTCTCCAGCCACTCTTCCTGAAGCCTGTAGCGTTGCGTGGGGTTGTTGTGGCCGAAGTGCAGGACCTGGCACTTGGCCTTATTAAACCTCATACAGTTGACCTCGGCCCATCGATCCAGCCTGTCCAGACCCCTCTGCAGAGCCCTCCTGCCCTCCAGCAGATCAACACTCCCACCCAACCTGGTGTCATCTGCAAACTTACTGAGGGAGCACTTGATCCCCTCATCCAGATCATCGATAAAGATACTGAACAAGCCCAGCCCCAAAACCGAGCCCTGAGGAGCACCGCTTGTGACCGGCCGCCAACTGGATTTAACTCCATTCACCACAACTCTCTGGGCTCGGCCATCCAGCCAGTTCCTCAGCCAGTGGAGAATGCACCTGTCTAAGCCACGAGCTGCCAGTTTCTCCAGGAGAATGCTGTGGGAGACGCTGTCAAAGGCTTTGCTGAAGTCCAGGTAGACAACATCCAGAGCCTTTCCCTCATCCACTAGGCGGGTCACCCCGTCATAGAAAGGGTTCAGGTTGGTCAGGCAGGACCTGCCTTTCATGAACCCATGCTGGCTGGGCCTGATCCGTTGGTTATCCTGCACGTGTCCTGTGAGGACCCTCAAGATGAACCTCTCCGTAATCTTCCCCAGGAATATGTACATTTATCTCTTGTGTTGTGAGTACCTCCGCTTGCCATGTACTTTTTGCCAGTTGTTAGCAGGCAAATTATTATCATTAAGTAGCAGAAGTGTCATTGTAGGCTTGGCCACCTATCCGGTTTGGAGATGGGAGAAGTCCTGTAGACAGGCATTAGCAAAGTGGAATGGGAAAGCCAGTTTGTCCTGGGAAGTGGCATGAAGAGGAGAGTTAAACAGCAGAATTTTAAGCTACTTGGGAGGAGAGGAAAAGCATCAAAACCAACGTTACATAAATAACAGCTGGTTCATCGGCAGATGAAGATGAGGGTGGAGAGGATAAAGACAGGTAGCAGAGACTGTGAAAGACAGTTGTACATATCAGACTGTCAAAGATAGAGGCAGGTTCAGGCCGTACTTTGGAGGGAGCAGTTGACCAGCTGAAGCTGGTCAGGTTGCCCAGACAGAATATGGGCCCAGACTGAGAAAAGGGAGCCACTGAAGGACTTTTGCAAATCTGGAGAGAGTGAAAGGGCAGTGGCCTCTGAGGAGATACTGTGCAAATTGCAAGTAAGAGTGGGAGAACAGTGAATCATACAACCCTAGACTAAAGAGCCTTCTTCCTCACCATTTAGGCTGTGCTATAAAACTAATACACATGTAATCTGTAAGATCAATCTGAAGTTCAAATTAGTAAGAAACAAAGGTATCCTGATGAATAATTGCAACATAATTAGAGAAGAATCTTGCATTTAACAAAGCGAGGAGACTGCAGGTATAGAGTATGTAGATTTTCTGTAACTATGACAACTGATTTCCCTAGTGCAGCTGGTCAGGTCTCATCCAAAACTCAAGAAACTGATTAGAAGCTTATTTCTAATGGTAATCTCATAATCTTTAATGCATAATGCTGGCCTTTTCTGCCAGTAATTTTACTTCTTTGGAACAGTGTGATACTTTCTGTGATTTTAATAGCATTCCACCAACATGTGATCCGATAGGAGTTTCTCTAGTCTGCAGATGCTGTTGTCTGTGAAGTGTATCCAACAGTAAAAGCAATTGCGCCCTTAAAAACCTGTCTCACCTAACAGGGTTTTTATACTTCATTAGAAAATACTATGCTCACAGTGTTGATTCTGTTTTATTAAAATGCTGTTGCAATCTTAAATATTCCTCATTAGGGCTCCAACAACTAGGTCATATTAGATCGTTTTAACTAGATTCATTCCCTGCTACTGAAGATGGAAAATTACATGACCTTGAACTTTCCATAAGAGAACATTCAGTATCACTAAGAGAATCCTTTTTCTTTTGATGTAAATAGCAAGCAATTTTTTACAGTCATAATAAAAATTAACTAATCAACTGATTACAGTGACAGTGTCTCTTCTAAACATAAGTGCCTTAGCTTTGAAGGATGAAGTTGAATGTAATTTTACCATGTAGTTGACATCTCCTGCTTTCTTCAACTCCTTTATGAAGATGCGTTGTAAAACAGTATCAGCTTGTACGGTGTCCTCTTGGAAATGACATGAAAAGGCAGCCTTGTTCTATAAAGATTAATCTCTAATAATAGCACCGTAAAAGATGTAACAGCTGGTATGGATTAATATCTACTTTCATGTGATTAATAGCTGAATGGCTTAAGCCCCTACCAGTGAAAAGCAAGCAGTGGTTGCTAAGCTCTACTAAATGTACTGTTCGTAATTTTTTTTAACAGAATAGACATTTAAATGTTTTTTCCTTTTTTATTTTACTCCTTCCCAATTTTTCCGTTGCAGGTGATGTAGTAACAAATCTTTTTTTCGCAAGAAAGGGGAGAAATAAGTTCTTCAGTGGCTCAGGGGTTCGTCGTCTCTTGTTTCTGATACACAGTACCCAAGAGTATTCCTAATACACTTCAGCAGTAAATCATTAACTTCTATGTTGGTTTATCTATTAATGTTTTTAAAGATTGACAGGTGAAGAGGAATGCATTAGGTTTTTGTCTTGATGTTCGCATTAAGTAGTAAGTATCTTTGTCCAGTTCTACATTGTTGGTAGTGATTTTTAGATTATATTTTTACAACAGCAAAATCTTTGTCAGTTTGGAACTGAAGAGTAAATTCCAAAGCTTTTAAAAAGATTTAATCAGCATTTAATCCAGATTAGCTGGATCAGTGCTTATAGCCCAGGGTGTGCTGTTTTGAAATTACATCTTCATCACTTAATAATTTACCTGGGTTTTATTGAAGTTTGAGTCCCCTAAATATTTTTCAATTATGGAAATGAATTTGCTCATAAAAATGAAGATTGAAAATCCAGGTGGGAATTGGGCATACTGCTCGTGAGCTGACAAGCTTTTTCCATTTAATGTCCTATTAAATTCAGAGGTAAGTCATGAGAATATAAGAGCAGCCGTGCTGGGTCAGACCGGAAATCTGTGTTGCCCAGTGCTGTAACAGCGCAGTCTAGGCAGTGCTGTAGAAACGGAGGGAAGATGTAGTTACTTTCTCTCAGAGTTTGCTCCTGTGCAGTGATACTTAAGGTGGGGAATGTCTGGACCAGAGGTAATATTGGAGGGGTTTTATGTGAAATTATGTTGTTGCCTTTTAGTCTCCACAGCATCCTTCACCAAGGGGTTCTACAGCTTAGCTGCAAGTTGTATGAAAGCATGGAAGCAAACTTGAGCTCATTAGTTTTGGAAAAGAGTCTTTTATGTTTTGGTAAGCTTTCTTTAACCTGATACTTAGTATCCCAAGTTGAGAATATTTTTAAATTTTGTTGTTGAATTTTTTACCTGTTTCGGTATTTGGTTCTAATTTTATTTCACAATTTTGTTGAGCCGTCCATACAAAATCCTTATTCCTCTCATTCCCATCAGTGCGTCAGACATGTTTTTGTTGGTATTTGTCAGGCCTAGGTTTGAACAGAGGGCTTGAAAAGTGAAAAGTCAGCGTGTTTTCCTAAGTTACTAGCTCTGAGTGTTGAAACATTGACATGACATGCCTTCACCAAACAGTAGTAAGTCAGACTGGCTAGCAGTGTTTTTCATCCTAGAGAGTGATACAAACTCTTCTATCAGCATTCTGTCTTCAGAATAGTTAATTTACTAGAGAAATGCCTCCACCTTCTCAGAAGGATCTTGGCATGAAGTAACACTACATTTTATTTTGTTTTAATGGTGGCTTTGCTGTTAACTAGTTGCTGCATATAAATCTTCTTCTGGTGAACCAAAAAGCTGGGAGAAGGAGGATCCTTGTAGGACCCAGGGGCAGGCAGGCTCTGTACCGTACTAATGTCGTCTGAAAGTATTTTTTCGTTTTGGTTTCCCTCCACACGAAGACGACCACAGTGATGATCTCCATGGCCCAGAATGCCTTATCTCTGCTTCTTGGCACTTTGTCTTGCCTCTCCTTATCTGCCTGACTGCTGAGGGATGTGAGCACCTGAGGTGGGTTCTGAATGGAGATCTAGCTGTAAGTGTATATGAGTCTTGATCTGTTTGGGCCTTGGGAAATATCAACCCATGCTGAGAGCCAGCCTGAGGAGCAGAGCCAGGGGGGTGGCTGTCTTCCAGCAGCTCTGGATTAGTGTTGCAGTTGCATATCATATTCAGGAAATAATGGGAAAGGGAATAACTGGCTTGTTAAAAATTGCTAGTCCAATACATTCATCATTAGTGTCCAAGTCCAGTCTATGGCCTAGTTAATTTTAAATGTTACTTGCCTCCCCCATAATAAATCCTATGGTATTAACAATTTGCTGTTGATAAAGCTGTAGTAGTTGCAATAAATAAATCCACTAATGCAATCTCTGACCCACCAACCTATGTCACTTGGTAGGATTTGTAAATATTTTTTCATTTAAGTTACAATGTTCTGAGGTTATTTTTCCTAGCACTGAGGGAGAGCCATGTTATCTTTTATTTTTTGTAACTGAGCATTATTAGGAGGAATGCACAATGGCAAAATTGAGATACCTGGACTTAAGCAGTTAGTGCCATTTCACATCCTCTCTGGCCTCTAGCTGTTGAGAATGACCCTGTGGGATGCTAAGCTTGTGCGATGCTAGTCCTGGGAAGATATCTTTGATACACCATGCATCTGAATTGGTGCCAGGTACTTGTGTTCAGGCACCTGACTGAGCGTTTAGAAAACTGAACAGTTTCATACTTAATTTGATAGAAAATAATGTGAAATGGTCCACACTAACCTCTCTTAATCTTACAGGTCTAGTTCATTAGCAAACTATGCTTGAATCAAGAACAAGGGCAAGTCAGTAAATCTGGCTGTCATTTTGAATCTTTTCTCTGAAAGGAGAACAGAAGCTATGAAATTTTCATGGACTGAAGACTGGAGGATATATTTAGCTTGGTCAAATCACTTTGCTTTGATTTTCAAATAATTGTCATGTTGATAAGGTAAAATGTTCTACTAATACTACATTTTCATTAGTTTATACATGTCAGTATGAAACTTCTCATTACTGCTCTTCAAGTGTTGAAAGAGATGATAAGTGCTTTTTGTTTTCTATGCACAGGCACACAAAACATCAAATGCATTTCACTGTTCTGCTAGAATACAAATTAATTTAGAGCAGATTTGAGTAATTTATAATGAAAATATAGCTAGTACAACTTCTCCATGTCACCTGTGTCATTGTTGCAAAAACGCTAGATAAAACATGAGTTGAAAAGGACATGAAAACTGGGTTGTAAACCTATTTAATTCCCGTGCACAAAATAATGAAGCTATGTTCAAGTTGCTTTCTGGAACAATATGTAGAAAAACAAGTGCAGCATGAGAAAGAGAGAGACTTTTTACAGTTGAGGCTTTCAGTGATCAGAATTACCAGTGCCAGGAGTATTGACAGGCCCCCAATTCATGTGTCCTAATCATTCTAAAGGAGTGGTGATTTCCAGACTTTCTGGAAAAAAGTTGTACGACATTCAGAGCTAATTTCATAGACATATTTTGTGGGCTTAACCTTAGGCACTGTTTAAAATTACACATTTTATTTTGGTGTTGGCTATATGCAGCAGACATGACTTTTTTTCATCAGCTGCAGTGATTTTACATTGCTATTTTAATTTTGCAACACTGGGATGTGTAACAGGATTGTTATAGTTTAAATTAAGCTATAGTTATTCATGCAGTTATTAACCAAAATTATCATTAGAGCATTAATCGACTAACTGCCCATTATTTCTTTAAGCCTTCATTGGATAAATGGCCTAATGAGCTTGGGAAAACTATAGTCATTCTTTTGTTGAGCTTTTGTAATTACCAGCAAAAACTAGTGACCTTTCCCCTGTGCTGATGAAATCCATTACTCAGTTACACAGGATGGAACTTAACAGCTCTCCCTACTATGTTCGATTAGAAGCTGACACAGATTAGTGTCCAGTATATCCCCTAGATGGATGATAAGATTGTGAAAAAATGTAGTCGCCATTTGCATTTTCCAAATTGGTCTTCATAGCTTTTTGGATTCAACATGTCATGTTGATCTGGTAGGTCTTCAGTACCAAGTCTTTTCTCCCATAGCATGTCTGCCTGCAGAGCACAGAGGGTATGGAGCGGTACCCAGCTTAGTCCTGCTGAGGAGGATTATATTACCCCACAGTATGCTGCAGCCATTGCATGCAGATCATCCTGCTTTCCAAGGTGAACAAGCCAGTACTTAACGGTCTTAGCATTCAGGGCTCTGCCCCTAACCATAGAGTGCTGAGGCTGGGGAGCAGCTGCAAGCCTTCCTGTCTCCCACAGCCGCACGGAAGTGGTTAAAGAAAAGCTTCCCAGCCACCTCTTCCACATTGCTCAAACATGCCCACAATAGTTCTGACAACTTTAAATCCCAATTTAGGGCGAAAAGCATATGAATACAATTAAGCATGGGAGCTGTCCAGCTGACTTCAATGGGTGTATCTGTCAGGTCAATATTTAGGTGCCCTGCTTGAATAAGTACTGGAACCCCTGGTCTATTCCTGCAAATTGTATTGGAAAAAGTGTTCATTACAAGGAGAATTCTCCATGGAATCACATTCATCAATGTATATAAAGATAGGATTTATTTAGTAGTGCAACATTTCCTGGTGTATTTCCAGACTTACATAAGCAGATCAGAATAAGAAAGTGTCACCTTCCTAAGACTTTCCTGGCCTTCATCAAATTAATGATTTAGTCTTCCTTAAAGAGTTAGATGCACTTGGATTAATCAACCACTAGATAGAGCTATGCTATATAGAAAGGACCTCACTGTGAAGTCTTACACTAAAATTCATATTTTCTCTAGTAGTGAGCCAAAGTAAGGACTCTGTTGCACAAGACAGGGATGACAGGAAGAATTCTTTCTCCAAGGTACAATAAAATCCCTCCATCCCTTAATATTATAATGAAGATCATGGATCTTTTTCTGAGTATACCTTATAATAAGACTTCAGTAAATAGTCCAATTTAATTCCCACATGTTATTAAATAAAACATATTTTTAAATTACCACATCAATTAATTTTAATCAAGCAGTCATCATAGAGCTATTTTATTGTGACTGTGCACAGGAACCTTGAAAGCAAAGGTTTCTTTTTTCATTCCCTATGCTCCCTCTCTCCCTTCCTCCTCTGCACCCCCCCGATGCCGAGAAATGCTCAAATATTGATCAAAGGGTCATACACATGAGAAAAAGGAATTATATATATATTATCTAATGTAACTCTGAACCAGTACAAGATTGCTCTATTTAATGATTTCTGTAATTTTTTCCAACTTGTGTACTGTATAGTACTAAACTTACTTTTGACTTTTGAGATGTGTTTATTATAAAAGCTCATTAGCAAAACAACTAATGATGGGTTTAGTCTTTTGGCTGTGTTTAGGGTTTTGTTTGCCAGGTTGTACTGAGCTGGTAAAAAAGCTACACTAAATGCATGAAGCTGCAGAATACAGTATAATTCAGACAGAAAGATGTGTGAAAGTTGTAGGGGAGTTGAAAATGTGTGAATTTGACAGCTTCTGCCAGCAGTAAGTACTACTGTAAGAAAAGGACAAAACCTACCTTCCTCCAACAAAAACCACCACACCTGCCAAAAGAGATATCAGTGGAATCCTGTAGCTTTCAGCAGGGACAGGCATAGCAGAGACATTGACTGTACAGATTACTCTGTGTTTGTTCTGGCAGTGTGCCTCAGCCATGAACAGAAAGAAATATATCTGGGTATTTCTTAGTGACATGTTCAGTTCTTGGTTCTCATTGAAACAGTTCCACAGTGCAGGACTTGGGGCCAGCTCAGTGGCATATGTCTTGCAGCAATGAGGCCATAATAATGAAACGATTCTCTAGAAAATTCCTACATTTAGTTTTTCTGTTTTCATGTTGTCATTTTCTGTGGCTGAATTAAGCAAAGAGTCCTTATACATACTTTATCAGACCCAAGCAAAATTTTTAATAGCCAGTATGAGTGTGTATTTGATTCCATTTTGTTCTCAATTCTTGCCAGTAAAATGGCACTCCGCCTGCTGGTTGAGTGGATTTGTGATTCTTTCCAAAGATCAGCCATGGATTAGTGAAGTACAGCTGGTATGTTTTCTCATGCCAGGGGGTTTTCGCACATTTTTTTTTCATTTGTAATGTCCTTCTCGAAATAAATCCTGCCTCTTTTTCTCCCCCTTCTCTGGGGATTTATTCTTGTTCAGTAGCAAGCTTTATCTTCCACCAAACTTCATATTACTGAGACTGAGCAAATAGGCATTGCTCAAATGACTCTTTACCAAAAAGGGAATTTAAAGAAATGCTCTTAGTTTAGTTTAATAAGTAAAAATTTGGTTTTGTTTAAGGAGTCCTAACTCGGTAGTGAACAAAGCTAGGTTTTTAAGCTACCTGTCTAAAAAGCCAATGATCTTTCCATGAGGATGGTATACACTAGTGGTTTCTTGAAATGTAGAATTCATGAGACTTCCAACTAATAAAGCTGTCTCCATTTACAGTGCCTCTCTGGTAGTGACCAGAGCTGTAATACTTTTACTCCAGTTCGGGACCTGTGTTCCATATCCACCTTTCATTTAAAGTTGCAGACTAGAAAGTTTAATATTTCTACCATCATGTAGAGAGCTATCAGAGTTTCCAAGGGTCTTTATAATATAACTTCTAAGTATTTAAGGTTTTGTTGTGGCTTTTTGTTTTGGTTTTAGTACCTCCTATAGTTGCAAGCTGATCCACCTTCCCTTCTGTCAAAGATGATACCAACCAGAGTAAACTCTAAAACTTGCCCTCTGGCCTGGCCATTAAAGCTGAACCCAGCAAGCCCTGCTGCGTTTGGCACATGCCAAATCCCTTTTCACCTACCAGTAAAAAGCATTCAGGGTAGAAGATTAAAATAGAAGTATCTATTAATGGCTTTATTTTTCCTTGCAACTTTAGAAATCCTATTCAGTTATTTCACTTTTATATCTGTGGTAGATACTAATTCATTCTGATACATAAAGCAATGCTTGCTAATATTGTCTGTTACATTATTTCTTCTTATCCTTGTTGAATATACAGGCACGTTGTGCTCCTAATGATTTATAACTTCTAATATCAACATTTTTCAAAATGGGTACTTGCATCGAGGCTTTTAAATCCATGTAGAGGAACCTGTTAAAAAAAGCTTGGTTTTGGAAGCTGTGAATCCTTCATATCTCCTGCTGAGTAGTGGGGAGTGAATAGTAGGGTTAAAAGCTCTGCAGGTTTAACAACTGACGGATGTTTGTTCAGATACTTACAACTTTTTCTATCAAAAGGCACGTTCCACATCTTAGAATTGGTTTGATTTTCTGTCATTTCAAGGTTCATTTTTCTATGAATCAGAAATCTGTAATAATTAAGGAAGAATTTGATTTCATAGCACGTCTTTAAGTACAGTAACTTCTATTTCAGCCTTCTATGTCTGTTAGTTTTGCCTAGTTTCATCACAGCATTAGTCAATGCTTAAGGCATAAAATGTTAATTGTTTTGCTCCCCATGGAAAAAACATAACTGAAGAATAAAAGCAACCCCAACCTGTCAGCAGGGATTGCACTTCAGCCATCAAAGTGTACAAACTCATCCTGTTTATTTGCAGATTTTTCAGTCATGGTACTGTTGTTACAGGTAATAGTAGAAACTTCTGGAAACAGTCTGGGTGGACAGATCCGTTTTAGAATTCCCCCATCACAGATTCATTCCATTCAGTCAGTGCTGGTGCTGGCAGAATCATAGGCTCTATGGCTAGGTTCCTCCACCAGCTGTGATCTCTGTTAGTGACACTACAGGAAACCTTATGTCAGTTTTAATACGGAGTCTGTGTAATTGAAAATAGGATATCTTTCAGTTACTGAGATGATGATTGCTCCATGTATGCAAAAGCAGCCCACAGCTGCAGCAATGAGCACATTAGCAATTTCTGCTGTAGTAATCGTCATCAGCGTTCTCTGGTCTGTGAAGGACAGAGGAGTATTTGTAAGAATGATCATTTTTTGCACTTAAAAGCAATAGATAGATTGGATGGATGATGAAAAATGCTAGTAACTGCTAGCAAGTAACTGCTGAAATAGCTAGTAAGATATAACAAGATAATCTAAACCGGGTTCTCTGCGTAGATATGCGTGCTCCATGAAAGTTTCAGTACAAAGCTTGAGGGAGTGAGTTGTTTGAATCTTGGCTCCTGTTTGGATTCATTTACAGTGAAAAGAATATGCATTTACTTTCAAGAAGTTCTCAACTGACATTGTTACACTATTGCTGTTTCTGAAACAAAACAGCTCTTTATTGGAGAAGCACATAATAGCTTAGACATTTAAAGCTATTTACAAGAAAAGACTGAAGGGGAATGTTACAAATCCCACCTTTCTGTGTTGGAAAAATGAAGGAGATGTTTGGTCTCTGTAATTTAGCTGTGCGGCAGAGCATGTTGAATTACAACACGCTTTCATCAATTCCTGCTTGTAGCTTTGCATTCTGCTTCTGTTTTACTCGATCTTGCATTTCAGTGCTTGAAAGCATTGATCATAATCCTTTCCTTTTTGAAGGACTCATTTAACCTGCAGTCTGTAACTGTAAATCACGCATATTGCTTTCATGTTAAAAAAAAAAGCAAAGTCCTGAATGTTTCATTGGTCTTTTCCCTGACAAAACAATGCTGTTGTGCACAGGTTTGTTCACTGATAGGCCTGAAATAGCATTGCGATAAAATAAAATGAAGATTGCTGGCGGTATTTTAAGTAACATGTCTATTTCCTATGTTATACTTGTTTTAGAATGCTGTTTTCTTTCCCCGGGGGCAGGCGGAAAGTAAAATCTCATGCTAATGCTTTATGCCAGTGAGCTGTAATTCTGTAGTAATCAGAGTTTCATGGAACTGCACATTCAGCAAAGTCAAAGAGTGCTGAGAACATGTCCTGAGAGCGTCCAGCTTAGCTTGAGCTTTGCAACTAAAAGGCGCAAATCATCTTACCTAATCTTTCATGGGAACTTCCAGTCTGCAAAGCCAATAAAAAAAGCACAATGATGCTTTCTACTGCTCCCTGAAAAGGCATTTTTTTATCTTTTGGCATAATTCAAGTATACCTATATAATTTATATAGATGGCTCTATCAGAAGTGTGAACAAATTATTAAATGTAGTAGAGAGAGGTATACATAACACAATGAATAATGTGAATTAATCTGTGCAGTCAATAATACATGGTCAGTACCTTTATGAATTCAGTAGGCAAGCCACTCTGTGCAGAGCAGATAAGAAGACATGATAAGGGAAGAGTATGTATTGATTAATGATTATAATGCGATGCTTGTAGTATCTATAAGATAGGGGTTTGGTTTCTGTTTTTTAATATTTGTCCCTGAGTGTCTTTTGTGTCAGGTCAAATACTGACATAAATAAAAACTTAAGTTATTGCGAATAATGCTGATAAGGAAAGCCTAGATTCTACCTAACTATAGAGTTGCTGATGATGGCTCTACTACATGCACTAAGACTTGACAGTATCTCTGTGCCTTTATTTATACTGGCCTTTCTTAAACTCCTCAGTGTGGCTGGATGCCCCTCCACAAGGATCTAGTACTCTTCTGAACCTGTTCAGGAATCTGTATAAGAAAAGGAGTGCGTGATTTCATGATATTTCAGAATTATGATAGTTTGGGTATAGAAGAGGATTAAAGACAAGAAGAGACTCCAGCCTATATCTCTCAAACCACAGTCTTAATACCAGACAAGCTAGGAAAATAGTGGCAAGCGCTTCAGAGGACACAGATAAATGTAGTGGGACGTATAGAAGTACGCTTTGAAATCTTGTTTTTCACAGCTGTAAGCTAAGAGAGCTCTTGTTCAAGCTTACTTGCATTTGTCAAGTATAGCAAGAAATGAGTGTGCAAAATTTTTACATGACTTTCAGTAAAAGAGAACCAGTGTCATACTAGTGAACAACATCCTAAACAGGCTCAGGTAGCAGAAAGTTTAGATCAATATTAGGTGGCTTCTCTCTCTCTCTCTTCCTCTCTCTTTTTTTCTCCCTGTCCCCCCGCCCCTGCCAAAGGCGGGGGGGGGGGGGGATAACTAACAAAACCTTCACTGAATAAACAAATACCATGACAGTTAATATAACTACATTGATGAAAACTGGTAAGCATAAGGTCCAAACAGAGTGCACCCAACAAGCTCCCAAAAGAAAGGGAAAGCAAGCAGGAAAGCCATCTAAGAGAACTTCTCATGGGTTCCAGGCAAAGAATATAGTTATCTGAGAGAAACATACTCCAAATAACTTGATTCACCAGACCACTGCAGTTCTGTAAGTGTAACTTATTGTGGTATAGCTTTGATGAAATATGAGAAATATTCACTCTTAAAAGGCAGGCTAAGAAGGTTGATACACACTGTACATTCCATCAGGATTATTACAAAACAGATCTTGGAAAGGAGATAATGCCCCAGATTTCAGTCTACCACATGAAAGCAGCACAGATGTGATTGCTACGCCTAGATAACCAGTGGATTTCTAAATGTTTTTAAAAGGTGTGTATAATATATTGCACATGTACTTTAATTCATAGATATGAGGTCTATATTTATGCTTTGTATGTGTATAATATATTGCACATGTACTTTAATTCATAGATATGAGGTCTATATTTATGCTTTGTGCTTTACAAATGGGAAACTATCTGTGTCTGCCTTGGCAAGCTCTCAGTCTCAGTAAGAGTGCATGATCAAAAGCTTAGATCAACGTTTTGAGCGTGTATTTTGTGCTTCCACATCTTCAGTGTTCACATCCTCACATTAGATCCAGGAGGGTACCAGACTTCTTGTAGGGAATCTGTATCCCTTATAATCTCTTCAGATGAAATTATAAGAGTCAGCATGGAAATGGGCACAGAGATATGGTCAACTCTTCCTATATGATGCCTGTTACAGAGTTTCACTAGAAATTGTTTACTTCTTTTAAACTTATTTTAAATTTCAGAACTTCTACTTTACTCTAAAACTGTGGTTTATGTTTAATGAACTTCCCTCTCATGCTAGACAAGTCAGAAAAGCAGTCTTGTGATGGGTATGTCAGTAGCACTGACTAGGAGAATGAACAGAAAAATCTGTTCTTCCAACTCCCTTCTTTTTTTCTTTTGCTGAGAGAAACATCTAAACTAATTCATTAGAAGGAATGTTCCATTGAGAATAATTGAATTTCTTGCAAACTATACATCTGCTCGATATCAGTTTAAGTTAGTAAATGACCATTACAAAATTAGAGCTATATTACTATACTGAGCAATTCAAGATGTATCTCTTAGGGCAATGAGAGAAATACTTTTAACTGGGGGTTCTCTGAGTGTGTTTTCGTGCAAGGTGAGCTTACTGCCTGAAGAACTACCTGAGTAGAACCCAGTGACTGCATAAACATTGTTCCAATTTGACTAAAACCAACCCAGAAACCAAATAAACATCCCTTAGTGTGAACAATTTTCTTCTATTTTATTAAAGGCACATTCATCAATTCAGTTTTACAGCACAGACTTCAAGCTTCATGGGGGCAATATTAATTTGTTTTTGCTGGTATCCATGTTCTTTAAATAACATGTATTTAGGCATTTTGTGTGTGTGTAAGAAAACTAAGTGAAATAAGTCAACTGTGTCTTTCATTCTAAAGGAAGAAAATTGTCACTTTTTTCTTTTTTAATTTCTTTTTTTTTTTTTCTTTTAACCATGGGAGCAATTTGGGTAGCAGGGTGCAAACATCTCATTTCATCATGTGCGAACATCACATCAAAAACACTCATTTTCATTTAGAGCAGGAGGATGTTTGTGAAGCAAATATCCCACTCATTCCTGCTTCCCTTGCTTTGGTTCACAGCATGGAATGGTCTAACAGGCATGAATTGGATTCCTTGTAGGTGAAGTGAAAGCAGAAGGTGCAGCCTGTAACACACCTAGTGCACACTGGTTGCTGCTGGGTATTCAGTGCATAGGGACTAGGCTTAATATGAGAAAATTCCTCTGAAACACATTCAGATAGCCTGAGAGTATCGAGGAGTACAAAAGGCTTGTGTAATTAAAAGCATCTCTTCCCTGTTTGAAGAGTATTACTGGGAAGGTAAATTCCCCATAGAGCAATCTCTATAGTGTTAGTCTTGGCTAAGCTTGACTCTAGCTAACTGCTTTTCATCCAGCTATATGTTTTGTCCAGGCAGGATGTTTAATTTCAGAGAGAGATGGGCCTGTTTTTTTCCTGATATTCTCCTTTCATCTTTCCCAATGGTTTAAACGTTCTCTGTAATGATGAGTAAAGACTGGTTTTCACTTTGTCCTTCATTTCCAGTTGTTTGTCCTGTGGCTTACTGGGCCAACCACAGGCATTTCTGCTTTGCAGGTGTATTAAGAACTGCAGAGATACTCAGAAAGATAAGTATGGAAGACTATGACTGCCAGTCTCAATATGACTTTTTAATGAGTGATATGAAAAAGTGTTTATTGTCCCCACAGTTGCCTTTCAATGTTGAGTCAAAAGGAGACTTAAACTGGAGCTGGGCTGCAGCCATGTAGTCAGAGAGGTGTGAAGCTTGTGAGTTCTGCAGAAATTGCTGTGCAGGAAGAGGCACTGTTGGTGATGATGATGGAATAAAGAGGAAGCCATATCCAAAGGATACAACCTCATCAACTTCCTTTTTCCATGTGTTGTCTCTCATCATCACGAAATTAACACGAGTACTACGTATTTTTAGTGAAGCTGGATGTATTAGCAAACAGTGGGTATTTTTCTTCTTGTGAGGAAACACATGTTGTCCTTCTCTCTCTGCCAATCCATGGCAATTTTTCTTTCAGTAGGGGTGTCCTTTATCCTAGTAAGCATCATTTCTGAAGGCTAAAATATTCTGTTCTATTTCCTATTTAAAGACACCAGGCAGGTTCCTGCCTCTATTTCTTCTAACCTCAGAAACATACCTGGTAAGCAGCAGCAAGTGAAAATGTGACAAATTTGAAAATTACTATATTTGTAATGAAATGGAGCTGGGAGGGCTGGAGCAGTGAAGTACACTTACTGTTTCTGGTATTAAAAGATCATCTCTGACGTTAGAGGCAGAGGTGCTTTACAAGATGAGATCTATTCCTTTGCTGGAAAGCAGTTCAGTTTCCATATCACTCTCAGTTGTTATTGTTCCAGTTCCAATTATTAGATTAGCACCTGTCAAGAAAATTACTATAGTACTGTGCCTATATAGTAGGTAAGTGTATTAGTAGGTGCTGTAATTTTATAAAACTATCAAATCAGAAATGAAAAAGTAATCCATAGTTCATATTTTAGAGCATTAGTAAGGCACAGGTTATTTTCCAACAAACCTCAGTTGATTGTACTCTATCCTTTGTAAATATTTTGCAGTTACACCTGTGTGCTGAAACAGTTTGGAGCTTACGCTGCTGCTCTGTTTGCCACAAACTACAGTTTCTTTCCAGCTACTTTTGTGACGGTGCACGAGGCTGTGTGTTTCTCTTGCACCCCTGTGTGGCAGGCTGGTAGTAAAGCTTAAGCTCAGCATATTAATACATGCTTAGAATGGCAGTAAGGGTTAAGATTAGGTTGTTACTCTCTCCTTAGGTACTTGTTGATGGTGTGCAGAATCACCAAGTACATTAAGTTACCACAGTCTTTATAGAAGGAAAGAATAAAACTTGGGGCTGCCATATTTGAAACGTGGGCTTTCCTCTATCAAAAGAGAACTTTATAAGAATATCTTATGGAATCACAGAATCATTAAGGTTGGCAAAGACCTTTAAGATCATCAGGTCCAACTGTCAGCCCAATACCACCATGCCCACTGAACCATGTCCTGAAGTACCACGTCTACATGTTTTTTTAATACTTCCAGTGACGGTGACCCCACCATCACTTCCCTGGTCAGCCTATTCCAATGTTTGACCACTCTCTCAGTAAAGAATTTTTTCCTAATATCTAGTATAAACCTCCCCTGGCACAACTTGAGGCCATTTCCTATTGTTCTATCACTAGTTACTTCGGAGAAGAGACCAACACCCACCTCACCACAACCTCCTTTCAGGTGGTTGTAGAGAGCGATAAGGTCTCCCCTGAGCCTCCTCTTTCTCTAAACAACCCCAGTTCCCTCAGGTGCTCCTCATAAGACTTGTGCTCTAGGCCCTTCACCAACTTTGTTGCCCTTCTCTGGACACACTCCAGCAACTCAATGTCCTTCTTGTAGCGAGGGGCCCAAAACTGAGCGCAGTATTTGTGGTGCGGCCTCCCCAGTGTTGAGTACAGGGGCACAATCACTTCCCTAGTCCTGCTGGCCACACTTATTTCTGACACAAGCCAGGATGCTGTTAGCTTTCTTGGCCACCTGGGCACACTGCTGGCTCATCTTCTGGCAGCTGTCGACCAGCACTCCCAGGTCCTTTTCTGCGGGGCAGCTCTCCAGCCACTCTTCCTGAAGCCTGTAGCGTTGCGTGGGGTTGTTGTGACCGAAGTGCAGGACCTGGCACTTGGCCTTATTAAACCTCATACAGTTGACCTCGGCCCATCGATCCAGCCTGTCCAGACCCCTCTGCAGAGCCCTCCTGCCCTCCAGCAGATCAACACTCCCACCCAACCTGGTGTCATCTGCAAACTTACTGAGGGAGCACTCGATTCTCTCATCCAGATCATCGATAAAGATATTGAACAAGCCCAGCCCCAAAATGAATCTTGAATAGAAGGATAGAAGATCATACTGACTTGTAAACGACAACCTTTCTTGGTGAAATAATGTTATTGTATACCCACGTGTTTCTTTTATCTAAGTGCTAGTCTGAGGAGAAAATTGGAAATGCAAGTTTAAAGGGTAAATTATGCGTGTATGTCTCATGGCATATAATGAAATTGAATATTTATTCAGAAACACTTGCATTTTTTCAGCCACTACCACAGTTGCTAGCAGAGAAAATATTTGCATAAAAATGTGAAACTAAATACACTAGGGACAAAATTCCTAAATTCTTTTTTAGCGGTTGTGCAGCTGAAGATTGCTGAAACTAAATAAGATTTAGAGATTTCCCCTTCCCCCCCAGTAATTCTTAGAAGAGTTATTAACTTCAGAATCACTCTAACAAGAGTATTTGCTGCTTGCTGGCATTTCTCTTTTAATTACAGGGGGGAACATAATGCACTTGACAAAGCTGAAAGCTGCAGTGCCTCATACTGTTTCAGCAACTTACTGTGGTTTTAACCCATGTATCGATCTGCAGGACCTACATTTATGACAGTAGATTTCAAATTGATTATTCAAATGTTCCATGATTTCAGAACACCTACAAGCTGTTTGGTTTGGGAGTAATGCTAACTTCACAAAATTTTATGAGCAGGTAAATAGCTGTTTACTGTATAAGGCTAAATGGGATAATCCATGTTTGTGCATTAAACTAGAAGCACAGAGTGTTCTCTTTATTGTAGAAGAGTTTATGCCATTTTAAAACTCTTGATCCCATGCATACTTGGACACAGCCTTATCTTTAAGCTCCTGAACTGCACCATCGACTTTGAACAGCTTTCTGCATATGGCATAGTTTCATGGAAATGAGGGGAGGCTATTCGTGGCTATAAAATTAAGCATGTGTGTAAGCGTTTACAGAATCAAGAGTTAAGCAAATGCCTTTGCATTAAAATCTGGATGTGAGCAGTCCAGGTAAGAGAGGAATTCAGGTGCTCAGTCCCCTGTGGAGGGGGTGGCATGGCTGGTGTTGGTAAGTTGCTGCCCTGGGTGATCAGCACTTTTTTCTTCTTTGTTACAGCTCATCTTTGATGTCAGTTGTGCTTAAGCAGAACACACAGTTTGTTGCTGTTTTTTCTGTACAAAGCCTCTTCAAGCACAAAGAAAGGGGGGATGGAGGGAGAATTTTGAAACATATGCAATTGCCACCGTTGCTATGTGAAGTTTAAAAGCGTTTCCATGAGGGAGGAGTAGTACTTATGGCACTTGACTGAATTACAAAAATCAGTGGGTGAATTCTCACCAAAAGTAACTCATTTCCCTCGCACTTCTCACAGGATGGAACTGTTTTTCTTGCATTAGCATCAGATTAAAAAAAGCTGTGTCTATTTTCCCCTGTTCCGCTTGAAAAATACTCTTTCAAATTCTAACCAGTTGACAAAATTCTAGAGGAATGCTGCAGATAAGTGCAGAGATGAACCTGGGCAGTAAAGAATGCAGTTGTTTTACCTAGTTATATGTGTATGTCATCCAGAGAAGAATTGCAGTGGTAATATACCGAAGTTAAAAGAAACCATCAAATTTATTTTACATTCCTGTCCACCTAAAAGCACTTATTCCCTGCATAAGAAGCAGTATATTTTTTTACAGGAATTCAGTCTTTTCAGTGGATTGTGGGTTGGGAACTTCTACAAAGGAGGGAGTGAGGGGAGTATATTTTTTACTGCTGCTGCACTGCATGGTTTCATCAGATCCTACTTAAGGTCATAATAAATTTGCTGGGGGTAATAGCCTGTACTTCAAACCAGGCAGATAATTCCATTGTACATCCAAACCCATTTTGTGCAGAGATTACCACATTTCAATAAATATAGCTTGCTTTGTAGGAAACAGATTGGGAAATAAGCCATTTCTCATCACTTCTGTTCATGGGTTATACTGTTAATTGATTGTACTTTAAGGCTTTTGAGTTCTTGTTTATGTTAGCTGTTCAACACCCAGAATGCCTGGGTAATTCTTCACTGGTATTAAGAGGATTTATGATCATTTTGTTATCAAACTATTTCTTCTTAGGGGTTGCTTTTTGGCTTTTATGAACTTGGGTTTTATTTGAGCTCTAGAGGCTACAGTCAGTGCTGTGTTGTAGCCCACAATGCAGTAAGGTAGGTGACATCTGTACCACAGCCACCTCACCAGTGTGTTTCATTTGCAGTGAGACCTTGGGCACAGAAGGGGAAAAGATTCAAGTGTTACTCCTGAGCAAAAATTATAGTTGCTTTTGGTGAGAATGTTGTTCTGCCTTGGGTGCTTTGTCACTGACTTCAGTGCCTGCTTTGAGCTTACCAGATCATTTTCATTGTAAGCCTTTCGTTTGTGCTCAGGTAGTATATATCTGGACCAAATGCTAACTGATGCCTCCAAGCAAAAAGGAGAATAACCAGACACAGAGACATATTGAATGTAGTTCACGCATTCAGTCTTGCACAGTGATCAGCCTAAGGTGCCAAGATACTCTTCTCTTCAATGTTTTGTCTTTGAGTTTTTCAAGTAGTCCATTTAGTTGCAGATTTGATAGTGGCATCAGGTGGTATGTGTTATACCAGAAACTGTTGGGACATGCATTTTTAAAAATTATTGAATTTTTGAATAATTAAGAGACCTGTTGTTTAAGGGTTGCTTTTGTCTTTTCATACAAGCTATTGCTTCATGAGTTCTTTGTGGCCAATCAAAGCATTGCAGTGAATGGTCATGAATTTTGCTGCTCCAAAACAGTGTTATTAGGATGAATAAATAACCCTATTCGACTTTTAAGGGGAACAAGCTTGTAGTGAGCTATCCAGCCTTTCATCTTCGTCCATTCCTGAGTCTCAGCTAGCTTATTTTTCTTCACAGGCAGATTGCTGTCGCATCATTTCTCATCTGTTCTGACCTCTGTATCTGTGACACTTGTATTAACGCTCATCACTAAGTTTCAGTAGTTCAATAGTGATGCATTCTGTGAAATCCTAGTCATTGGTTCAAGATTTAATTCAGCTATGAAAAAATATGGGATTCTTTATGCTGCAGTTTGTCTTGTTTATGGTAACAGGCTTGGCTTATAAGTAGCATTCAGTTCCTCTCAAATGTTGAACTCAGGTCCCAAGGGGATTTTGGTACTGGTTTTTGTGGTTCCCCCACCATCACCTTCTTCAACATTTCTTCATTATTGTTCACTTCCTTTATGACTTCTGCATTTATAGTTTACTGGGACATTTCAAATTTGGATTTGGTCTGATAATGACTGTGAGGAAGATTACAATATATTCCCTAGGCATTTTGCATGTAGTCTAGCTCAGTTCCTACTCATGTACAATTTTATATATAATTTTGCAGAAAAAATCTAAAACATTGCACCTTTTTACACTGTATATTGGCATTTCAAAGTTCAGTTCCTACATTTGCTATCCCTAAATTTTACTTTTGATATATGAATGCACTAGTCTCTACATGACATGGCTTGTTAGATCTTACAGAATGCTACATAAACAGTGCAGAAGAAGAAAACAAGGGGAAAAATATTTCCTTCATACTAAGTGAATTAATTTGCTTTTATTAGGGGAGTAGTTTCAAGACCAGTAAGTATCTGAAAAGAAATTATATGTTGTCTTTGTATTGATTTAATTGATGTAGACACATTTGGGAGAGACCAGCAAATGCATCAGATCAGAAAAGAGTATAATGTATTTTATCTTTTTGTTAAGAAAATACTATTAGCTGCATTGAGTAAGTGAGCTATCAGACTTGCCAGCTGAAACTTACCACTTGAGTTATGTTTACTGAGTTTTCTGTTGGTCATACATAAATACAACTGATTACCCAGGTATTAGATTTGCAGCAGTTGTAATAAAACCATAACAACTTGTTACTTTTTGAAGATAAATAAGTTTGCTCTCAGTGAAGCAAGCATATTTTATTTTGGCGGTGGGAGTAATAAGGGCATATGTTGACAGTGAAGGATGAAAATAAACTTTTTTTGGCGTGGACTTACGCCTCTATATTCTATGCAAAGATAGTGTTTAAATCGATAAAACCAAATTCATCAGTTCTTCATTCCTGCTTACTCCCTGCAAGCACGTGGGTACTGAGTACCATCGGAAACCAAGGGATTTTTTTTCTGAGACAGTCACAGTGAGGGCACCAGAGAGATGCATATCTTTATCCCTTTCCTTCACAGTGCATTTATATCAAGCCATGTCACAAAACAAACTCCGAGTGCTGTGAGCCTTCCCATAGTATGAGTGCAGGCATCCATGAAAACTATCTTTTGTGTAGTGGCATTTTCTCTGAGAATGTAATTTTTTTCACTCATGTGTGTTATTCCTTTGAACTCTGAATGAGCACTTTGGCTGAACTTGACAGAATTATATATTTGGAATTAAATGCCAGTGATTTCTTGCTCTTACCATGCAGAATTTTGTCATAGGCATTTCAGACAGTAAGCACAGCAGACAGTAGGCTATTTGCCCTTGACAACAGTAGTTCACATTTATTACGGTTTTAGCCAACTTGGTTAACATTTATTTTACAGACACTGTGTACAAGTCCCTTTGCTTTTGCATGGCTGTTCCCCACTCCAGCCCATCCCTGGAGCATGCTAGTTAATTCCTGTTATATTATATAATTATTATTATATTATCATTATCGTTTTTTGTACCTAGAATTATATCTTGTGTTACCTGAACTACTATTCAGAATATTCTCATTGGAGTGTAGGCATCCTGACAAGCTTTGGTTTTGCTTAAAACACCCAGTCTGAAATTTGTGTTTTTTAGAATTTTCAAAACTTTTTCTTAATTTGCAATAGCAAGTGAGAAAATGTTCTTATTGCTTATAGAGGGGGGCTTTGATCTCAGTCACCTTAAACTGAACACTTTAACAGCTACAATTTTTTTCCTTTTGGGTAGATGCACATGGCTTGGTTATCCTTCCTCAGTGTTGTTACTTAAACTAAGGTGCCAGAGCAGTTAGAGTGTTGTAGAAGGGATATGCTGGCAGGCTTGCATGCCTATCAAATTTCCATCAAAGGAAGAGTCAGCAAAATTTGCATTTGATTTAAAAAAATACTGTACTTTCTCAGGTGTGTACATTTCTGTCATTGCAGTTTGAGATAACAAATGGAAGAATAAAATGCATAGGCGTGGTGTTTCCAGTATTGATCTTTAAAATGTGTCCTGTCTTCCAAATGCAAGTACTGTAGATACAACCCGCATTCTTGCATAATTGCTGGCCAAGGGGAACTCATTCACGAGCAAAAATGGATTAATTTCTTTTCAACTTCTCTTGCTATAGAGAACCTAGCCAAAGAAGTATACCACAGTGCATGTCTGAGTTCCATTTTCAGAAAGGACTTAAGTGCCCAAATCACTTTTTTTTTAATAGATTTTCTGGCTTATATATCTTTGATAATATTTCTTGCAGTTTGTCCAATAGGTCAACTTTTTCTAGCTCACAGAATACACCATGTTCCAGATAGAAGATGCCATAAAGGCCACTATGTCTGAAATGTGGTTTTCACTGGAAAAAGAAACATCTGTTGACTTTATCGTATGTTCTCCATTTCTATGCTCAGCTTCCAAGAATGGTGCGTAGTGGCTTGAGACAATCCCTTTACTTGAACAGGACATCAGACAGCTGCTGCAAGAATTGGAACTTAAGCTTGATGTGATTTAAGAGGTCAGAATTAGCAATGTGATTTTGAAAGCACAGAAAAAGAAATTTATACAGCTATGGACTACACCTGTGATATGTGACCTGTTTCAGTGTCTGTTGAATACATTGACAGAAAGTCTTTCATTAAATTTAGTGAACTTTGGATGAGTGCTGCAAGTAAAATATTCCCTAAATGAAGGAGTGCTCTGTATTTCTGTTACTAATGGAGCTCTGTGCCCCACAGTAGACTTAGTTGTTTACTTTTTTTGACTTCATACTCTCTTACTAGTGTCTTGCTTTCTTCAAAATTTACCATTTCCTCAAACAGAAGGGAAGTCCAAAATTTGTTTGGCATTGTAGTTTTCCAGAGGCATGTCTTGTTCTTCCATACTCCATTGCTGTTTCTGCTGAAGTCAGCAGCAACTTTGTCTCATTAGGAAGAGCAAGTCTGGTTCCAAAACAAAGCTGTTTCAGCTGCATGCTTTGGCATTTAGGGCAGGACAGAAGTTGAAATGATGTCTGTAAAATACTTTCTTGCCCATCACAAATGGGTATGTGTTCAGTACATTGGAGATCAGATACAGGAACAGTGAAACAAGATCAGAGTCTAGCAGGCTACTTGTCTTCACAGTGCAGTGCAGCAGAAGCAGGGAGTTAGACTCTCTTTAGCTCTAGATAGTATGATACTTAGATGTATTTCTAGATGTCATCCTTGTCTATTGTGTTAAGTTGGCGTCCAGCACAGTAAGACAAGGTAGATACTTGAAAGTTAGAGCAGAAAAAAGAACTACCAGCAACACACTGTGTCCTTTGCTATTGGTAGTTTTAAAGTATGAGAAGATGCAAAAGAAGCCCTTCACATCAAGGGAATTAATTAAATTGACAAAAGCAACAGGGTATGAAAATGCATGTGATATGTAAAGTTACAAAATGAATGTCTTATTTACAACTTCAGCTGTTTTAGTACAGCATTTTGCCCAACTTCAAATTGTTCTAAAAAGGATTAGATATAATTAATGCTGTATGACCTCCTTTTTTCTTCTTTTCAAAGAATGTAGAGCTGTACATCTAATGAGAACCCCTGAAAGGACTATTATGTCCAATTGTCTCAATTATGCAAATAACATTGATATTTTAGCAGAAGGGAGGGGATACTTCAAATTAAAAGTTTCAGCTCCTGCTTTAGCCTTTCTGCAGTGCCGGCGTTTTTACAGCAAGTACATCCACTGTTTGAAGAGAGGAAAGGAGGTTTAACAAATTGGAGATTTGGGCACTATCAAAGTAGATTTGTTGTGCCTTGTTCCACCATGAGATGAAAATACCCTCTGGGCAGGGAGATGGGTCATGAGACTTCTAAAGGATTACCTTCAAAGGGAGTCATGAGATTGGTTTGAACAAAGAAGCTGCTCACATGCTTATCATATGAGATTCTCTTCTTAAAGTGGTGGAAACCCATCTCCTTGGGAATTCTCATGAACTTCAGAGAGACTGGAAGTCCTAACAGTAAGATGAATGAGAAGTCTGAACAACAAACAGAAAGATGGGACAGAAGCTCAGAGTTAAATGCAATTTATTTATTCTAGATGTAATTCATCTTTCCAAACTCTGAAACACTTCCAATGACAAGCAGGTAGGACATGATTTTAAATTATTTTTTGTTTCATTCCTGATCATATTCTGCTTTGCTACCTTTTTTAGCATTGATATGCATAATTGAAATTTGTGCTGAAGAGCTGTATAGTGACCTATGATTGATTAGAGAAAGACAATTCAGTTGAAATGGCAGTATTCTAATTAGACTGCTTCCGAGATTTCTCATTTATTTTGAAAGACACGAAACCTGAAATACTAATAGCAAGAAGACAAAATGAGTTTTCAAATCAAAAAAAGGTGTCTTGAAACATTTCAAAATTAGAAAATTGCTTGGGTATGACTAAAAAAATGTAGAAATGCTGCCAAAGATAGATTAGGTGAAAACATACCTTACACATTTCAGTGTTTTGAATGCTAGTTTAGAGGTACCTCTGTAGCAAATGGGGATGGGGTTTTTTTGTTTTGTTTTGTAGGTTGGGACTTTGCTTTGTTTTGGGGTTGTTTTCATTTTTCAAAATTAACTGGTAATACTTTCTGGACTTCACTTTTGGCAACAAGCCTTCTCATAAGCAAGCCTCTTTCTGTGTGTGTTTGTTTCAAGTTGAGTTTATCAAGGTCTGATGGTAGGTCAGGTATTATAAAAGTCTTAGAATAGAAAAGGGCATAATTTATGGTGGTTTTCCTTACCCCAGTGAGGGTTGCCAGTAAAGGGCCTTTCCCAGTGAAAGGCTTTTAACAAATATTTATCAGCAGCCCTGCTGCATTTGTTTCAACATCGCTGATGATGTCATTTGAAGTAATGCATTTCTGCCATAAAGCATATTGGACTCTGAGATGAGAAGTTTCTTTGAGAACTCCCTCACCAAATCCAAGCTACATGTGATCCCTGAGAATTCACACACCAATCTTTCAAGGGATTGAGGAGCCAAGGAAGCTTAGTTTTGGCCCTTGTTACCCCCTGGCTTTTCAAATCACAACTCCAAAGAATGATGATGCCATCCACTTTTCTGTCATTCCTAGTTTTTGTCATTCTGTACATTTCTGCTGTAGTGCAGTTGGGGTCTTGAGGAGGGACATCTCAGTGTAACAGCAGCTGCAAGAGGGCACATGCTTGTACTCCCTTATCGAGCCAGAGACAGCCATGAACACAGCTTCTGGCCTGTTCAAGTCTTCTTTAACGCCCCTAACGCAGGCTTTAATTTTTTTCTTCCCCGTTTTTTATAATGTGTTACATCCAGCAAACTGGAACCTTTATCGTAATTTTTCCCCACTATCATTGCAATTCAAATGGTAGACTGCAGCTAACATTTTAAAGCCAAATTTGTTAATGAGCTATACATAATAATTGACAACTGTGAATGTTGAACTCAGTACTGGCAGAGTATTTCCTGTGTTGTGTTTCCTGGACTGTATTATGGTCTGTTGAAGCTAGATGTATTCTTCTCTCTCCTTAGAGAAGAACACTGTGTTGCACACCATGAAAAAAAAGTCCAGGAATATTGCTAGAGATACTGTTTTTTGGTTCTATTGCACCTATTAATTGTTTTCACTCACAGCTTTAAGGGGTTTTAGATGGGTAAGGACTGAAAATAAGATTGGCTAAATTTTGTGAAAACTGTTCTTATCTATGAACTCATTTGAAATTTCCCATTGCCCTCGCCCTTTGTAATTCTTCCAATTCTGAAGTACCCAAGTTTTCAGAAAGTTCTAAATGAACATTGGCAACTCTTAGGTATATATTATACAATATTTTAAACTTACATATTTAGGGTCTCCAGGAAATAATTTAACTCTTGAGTTCCAATGCTTTCATAATAATTTTTAGAGGAGTATAAGGAATAATTTTGTGCAAACCCTGAAGCGCAAGAGTTCTCGGAAATTCTTTCTTTCTTGAAAATGACAGAAAGCAGCAGGGTATAAAATGCGGCCAATTGTGGCATATTCTGTTTAAAGCTTAAGTATTAGCTAATGGCTGGAAAAGAATTGCTTTACTGAGTGTAAAATTAGCCACACCAAGTTGCAAACTTTCAACAGCTCAAACTATTTAACAGATTTCTACCTGGAGAATTTTTCTTTCAGGAAAACTCTATATACTGCAAACTAATGTTAATTTTTTAAGGGACAGATTGGCTAACTGGTGTATTACATATCTATTTGCAAAAAGAGTGCACATTTACAGAAAGCAGAAGATAGAAGTAAATATTTATGTTACCTTTTCTCAAAATATATATTTATTTAGCATCTCCAGACTTTAGATACTTCTGAAATATGCATATATTGTGAATATAGAAATTTTACTTTGTAGTAATTTTTTACTTGTAGTATAAAATTTTACTTGTAGGATAAAATTTTACTTTACTTGTAGTATAAATTTTACTTTACTTGTAGAATGAAATAATACATTTTATTAACATGCCTAGCAGTACCCCTTAAGTAGTGGCTTGCTTTCACCACATTTTGAAAATGTCAATATAATAAATTTTCCAAGCCTACCTGTTCAGTGTGCTCCGCACTTGAACTAGTACTAATTAGAACTCCACATTTAGAACAATGTCATAGGTAAGTAATCTTATCTCATAGGTAAGTAATACCTCACATAAAATGTAGTCATCCTTTTAGAATGTTTTCCATTCATGGGTTGCCCTGTTTCTTAAAGAAGAATGATTATGAGGTCTCAAACCATACTATGACATCATGTATGAAAAAGCAGCATGTTTAACTGGCTTATCAGAAGTTTTATAGAAGTTATCTCTGAACTAGTAACTTCTTACATCAGAGTGCTTATATTTTTAACCTCTTTTCCAAACAGCACGTTTTTTATCATTTCTGCCCTAATAGTCATTATTCTTAATAATGTGGACTCGAATGGCCCAGATCTCTCTTAGACAGAGGCAATATTTTAGTCCAATTCAATTTTTTTTGCATCTGCATCATGAAGTGCAGGTTAGTCTTTGTTTGCATGTATAATTAACATCTATTGACACGGTTTTCTAAACCATAAATAACCAGGAGAATGAAACACATGGGTAGTTTTAGTTAGAACTATTCATAGACTTAGTTTTGTAATGAGGGAAGTACCTTGTTGTGTTGGTTATGATTTCATAAGTATTGACAAATTTCATAAAGGAAGATCTGCTGTTGAGGGTGTTGAATCACATGGGTTTTCATGATAATAGCATTTCTGTATTTCAGGGCAGATGCATATAATCTGTGAGCATCCTGACTTCCTTTAAAACCTATCTAGCAAAGAGTCTTTATGTTATGAAGGGAGGTAATTGTGTACAAAAATCTAGCCTTGTCAGAGGTAGATACCAGGGTCATCCTAAATCTTCAAATAAGAATTATGAATAAATTATCTTACAGAAGAAACTAGTACCAGGCTACTTTGGCTAGGATCATGTTAGAGGCAGGTTGCTGTATCTTCCTGCTCATCCACTCTGCTATATTGGGCCTCTTGAGAATGGTTACTTGCAGGCAGAAGTGACTCCACTATCCATAGATAAAGTTGCTTAACACTTCCCATCCTCGCATCTTGGTTTGTGTTTGTTATAACTCTGCCACTCATTAAGATCTTGGAGTAAAACTGGCTATACAGTGTCTGCAGGCTGAAGAGGTTTTTTTGGGAAAAAAATCCAAAACAGATCTCAGAAAGGGGACGAAGTACAGATATGTATTTTTGTTTCTCATCTCCCTAGCATCTAGAACAGAAGGGCTAAAGGCCAAAGGAGGATTTGGCAAGTTAATAATAGAACTGAAACAGGTAACAAATAAAGACTATACATTATTGTTAACATTTCTTAGAAAATCTATTCCCCAAAATTTGGTACAGTAAGGGATGGGGCTGAGCTGTTGCAGGAATAGCTTTTACAACCTTAAAATGTGGTAGGTGTGGTGTGTAACCTGGTCAGTAGGTTCCCTTGTGTATCCCCCACAAAAAAAGTTTCTCCATCGCAAAACTACACAAGGTATATTCTCTGCAGACAAGCACTGAGCCAAGGGGTCTTGCTGTATGCTCTAGATTGTTGTTTAGTTGCTTTACATTAGTTACGTTAGCTGTATAGTTACACTAATGCTGAGCTGTGCCCAAGCAGCTGTGCCTGCCTCTCAGTAAGGTGCCTGATCTCATCTAACACACTTTACTAATGTGCCACCATGGACTTTGTGCTGGAGCTGGGTATATCCAACCATGTCAGAGCAAGCTGGGTCTGCTGTCGTGTTGAGACTATAGCTGTTTTTCACATATCTAAGCCTCTGGGGCACAGCTGTGTATCTCTAAGAGATGCAGCAGAATTGTGTTAACTTTGAAAAGAGAGCTTATTACTTCTTTCTGTAGATTGTGTCCCTAAGTTAATGAATGTGGAGAGAAAATTATTCCTTCTGTTTCAGTGGATGTTTGCTGCGTGCCTCATCGGCAGGTGAGAAACACAAAGCATAATGAAGGCAGGAAAGCTCATTACAGCTCTGTGCGGCGTAGCACTACTTACTGGTTTCCACATCATCAGCCGGAGTGATTTCTAGCCTCGATTTGAAATAACAACATAGCTTACTGACATTGCCATCTTGCCTGTTCTATGTTAATCTCAACTACAGAGCAAACAGTTCCCTGACAAGGTTGCTACAAGAGCAGGGGTTCAAATTGATCCATATGAAAAATACAGTGGGATAAGAATAAGAATTGTCTTGAGGAAGAAGACTTTTGTTTGAAATAATCTTACAACTGTTACAAATCCCTTCTTGATGCTATACTTATTACTAAACAATATGAGAGATCCTCTTTCTATTGGATATTGTTTGGTATTTCATATTCTAATAATTGCTAAAACTATTATCAGTTGCACAAATAACTATTTTTTATGTAACTTGTGCAAACTAGGGTTTTGGAAATTTAGTTTAGGTTCACAGGCTGTCACTGTGTTCTGTAGCTGAGGACATTGTTTATGGCTCTGGCTTCCTAGTGACACAACACAAACTTAAAATAGCATTATGGGTTTATGTCCTGTATTTCTTAGTAATGAACAGCTTTTCAGTAAAATCTTACCAGTTCATCAATGGCTACAAAATTGGGTATTAACATTCATCACAAAGTTTGGAGTATTTTTCTCCAAGCAAGAACACTGTTATTGGGAGGACAATTGTTATGGGTAGAACTAATCACCTGAACGGTTGATTAGTTAGGCGCTTGGAAAAACTATTACTTCAAAGTGGAGAAGAGTGATGGATAGTGTAATTGGGATGTTGCATTTAAAGGCAGTGCAAAACAGAAATCTTTCTAGTATTGGTTTTTAAGTTCCAGGTAACAGAGATTCTCCAGATATAATGATGTCTTTTCTTTTTTCTCCCAATTGTTTATTGGACAGAGTTCTTTTTTGTTTTCTCTCAAGTAACAGCAACTGAATGTGATTACCCTCATGGTATTTACAAAAGTCTGTAGATTTGTTTACATCATGAATGGACTCGTGCACACACCATGCACATGCTCATGGTATGAATTTCATTCCACCTCCAGATTACTTCTTTGTCTCACTAGCATATCAAAGCAAACATCTCTTTGCTCAAATCTGGCATAAATATGCCGGTTTAATTCTGTAGAGCATTCTAATTAAATAATTGGGCAACATAGTTGAGATTTTACTTCCCTGGTGATACCACCTTTTGCAGCATACTACAAGCTAAAGGAGGATTACCTAGAAATGTTGGTAAGATGGTATGAACAGGTTTACAGCTGACTATTTCCATAAATGACAATAATCAATCCACATCTTAACAAGATGTTGGTGAAAGTAATTCGTATTATTCCACAGATGTGAGCTCTGCTGCCCAGCCAACTCCATTTTTGTATTATTCTGTGCTTGATTTAGCCTGAACAGCTTTGTCATACCCTGTATTATGCATGACATACATTCGTTTGGTCCCCTGCTTACTCCCCCATTGCATCTGCATGCCAGGCACTGTCTGCTGCGTCTGATCCCTGTGCATGGCTCCAGGCACCAAGCGGTGCTGTTTTCATGCCCACTTGTCTGCTGACCAGCTGTGCCTGGTACAGGCAAAGCCTCACTAGAGTGCAGCAGCTGGGGAGCGTGTGCTCTTTAGTAGGGCTCCAGGTGCCAAAGCGCGGATGCTTTCTCATTGCAAGATAAGGCCAAAGCCCCATCCATCCTGTGACCTAGTCAAGCATGCCAAGCCATCCAGCAAAGACACGTGTCCCTGTTGCATGGAGCATCTCTCTTTGGGGATCATGGCAGTTGAGAGGGCTGATCACATTGGCTTTAGGTCTGGTTGAGTTTGGGCTTTTGATGACACAGTCACTAAATACTGCTGAAGTCCAGCAGAGGTATACGACAACTGAAATTCACAGCTTTCTGGTGGCACAATGGTGTGTAAGATTTTTGTAGTATGATGTTTCCAGTGGCTTTGCTCTCCTGTGTTGATTGCCACCCTGGATTTTCACCAGAGGTGCATTGGTCCAGAGCCCACCTGCTGCTCTTGCATGAAGTTGCCATGAAACAGAGCTGCGGGCTGTGTTTTGGTACAGCCTGAAATTCAGGCCCAGTACTTGTTCATTGAATGGTCGGTTATATATCAAGTGAAATACATAAAATGTAACGTTAATTTAGCAGCAAAGTGGAATTGTCTGTGTGTGGTGGTGAGAGAAAATTTTCTCTTCAGTTACTGTATGTCTGCAGCCCTAGATATACATATATTTCTCAGCAGTTAGTGTAGTTTGCTTGCGATAGTCAAAGGACAACTGGTCTTTGTAGTACTACTTCTTGTGTTTATTAATGGCCATATTAGAAAGATGACTTTGTTTAGGGTCTTTATTTTGTTAACTCATTATTTACAAACCAACAACACTGATTTCCATTCCTTTCTGCAGGAGTGATACCTTCTTTTAATGCTAAAGAGAACTAAAAAATCCATGAAGTGGAATAATATAAACCCAGTATTAATTAATACTATTTCTTGGCAACATATTGATTTCTAGGCTGAAGACCAAGAATTAGCAGGGGCTTTGTTTTGTTTTTATCGTAATTTAGGAGACCCGTTTTTAGTTTTCATAAAGGAGAGCAAATATGCTACTGAGTATCTGAAATGTGTTTTTTCAAAATTAGATTCTGATTAGTACATTCAGGATTTGCAATAATAAGCAGGTTTGAACTTCACTACTATAAACAAGTTCTTGCTTTTTTTATGTTTCTTAGAGGTGAATGGAAAGTGTGCAGTGTTTTTTAGTGTTATAATCTTGCTTGCAACAACTATTTGTCAGCCTAATACTCCCACTGGCTGTTGGTCTGAATACTGTAGCTGATCTGTCATGGTCCTTTAACAATTCATCTACTCCAAGGCTGTTAAAAAGCACTTATTTTTTTCAAACACAAGAGACAGCATGCATACTTACATTTTTCCTCAAGAAACAAAATAAATTTCAATCCAGAGAGAGAAATGTACAGCATCTGTATCAAGTAAGTGGGGAAAGTACCCGTTTTCTGACAGCGAATGTTTCTGCTCAAGTATTTGCATTGGATTATAATGAAGCTTTGGTTAAGCAGATTAAATAGACAAAAGCAGGGAAACTTCAAAGGCTGACCAAATGTGCTGAGGTTTTATTTTTCTGACCTGTAATGCCTGCTTTTACCTTCCTCTCATTAGCAGAGAAAAGTAAGCCAGGAGAGCATAATGTGTTGCCCAGCTGTAGTGCCTATAGTGATGGGTTTTTAACAGCATTTTTGGGTGTGAGTATGTAAGGTTTTTTCCAGTGTAGCATTAGATAATAGACCTCCTTTGAGAAGGACTTTAAGAATGACTGCACAGTTGAGAGCTCAGCTGTATTGTAGAGCTCATTTTAGATACCAAGATGCAAAAGCTTCCTTCCAAACACAGATATTAAGTCTGGGACTTAATCCAGTAATTAACTGTTTTTACATGAAGCACACAAAACAGCAGAAGAAACTCTGTACTTTAGTAAACTACGAGGAATAAGATAAAGCAGTACTCAATGACATGGTGTAAAAATTCAAGGTGTTTTGATATTTCTAGCTTGCATTTTCCAGTATTCTCTACAAGAACAGTTAAATGTGCAACATCAGTTACCATTTATTTTTTGAAGAGTGTTTCCTGCACTGTGGGATTGATTTGGGCATTTGCGTCACTCGGACAAGGAGTTATCAGGGACTAACATTTTATTTGTGGAAAAAAGTGAATATGTTTAAAATAAAATAATAGTAATAATAAAACCTAAATTAATTAAAAATGAAAATATATAATTTTAAAAGTAGATAAATAACATTTGTAACAGGTTCCTGTTAAGCTCATTTTATAACATTAAAGGTCATAAGCTAGTATGGTCTGTATAAGCACAAGTAGCAACCTTGGACATAGTTGTAAAACAGCAGTGAGTTTGGACATAGTGTGGTTTTGGATAAATTTTGAAAAGCAGCTGTTTCTGAACTCACTCCCTTCAGTGTTCCCAAACTCAACTGGACTAGACTTCTGCAACAGACTTTCTAACCACACTGTGCAGATCTAGGGTTTTATTCTAGCTTGCCCACATGTCATCGTTTTTAAAATGGCTGTGAGCTTGGTCTAATTTGTGATTTGCAAACACATTATAATAGGCCAACACAATTTTATTTTGTCTTCAAGGTTGCCTTCCTCCTCCTGTTTCACAGATACACTATGCCTGAAGAGTTTGTACTTTTTCTGTCAAATGTTCTTTCAACTTAAGGAATGCCTCCTCCTGAGACATGTCTTGTTAAGAGTAAGATGCTTTAGGAATGACTGGAACTTGATTTACAACAGGAAAAAATTATTTTGAGAAGATTGTTAATCAAGCAGGCAAAGTTTTTGGTGAGCGATTTCTACATACAAAGAACAATACTAAAGTATTACTTGGAGTAAATATTATTAATCCATTTATGTAATAATTTTTGCTTTTTTTCTGTACTACTTTGAGTCCATTTACTGTTTAATAAAATAGGAAGAAGCAGGTGATTTTTTTGGTAGACCTTCAGATAAACATTGTAACCAGCATCTTTGCGCATAAAGGTTTTTACACACGATTGACATTTGAATCTTATCCAAATCATGGAAAATTCACATCACCTACTTGCTTCACGAGTACATGTAGCTGGTGTTTAAAAGTGATTTAATTAATTCAGTGCTTGTTTTTAAAAACAGTAGCTGAAAATAGAAGGCAAATGTTACTATATCTGCCACACAGAAATATTTCAGGTATGTTTCTTCTTTTTTTTTTCTCCCTTCAAAGGGTCAAAAGGCTTGGATAGAGAAGACCTTTTCAAAAAGAGAATGCATCTATGTAATTGCCAACAGCAAAGACATTAGCAGGTAATATTTGAATTTTTTGTTTTGCCCAACGAAAGAAGGTTAATACTGAAGAAACTGGTCTTTATTTGGATTTAGACATGTGAAACCGAGACCCAGTTTATTCACTGCCCTTGAAGAGAGATGACAGGGGAACAAAAGTGCAAGAAATGCTTACACTCAAGTCTGTACAGAGCCATGGGACATGTCATAGAAAGATGACAAGGCTGGGCAGCAGGAGAGGCAGTGAGTTGTTAGTTTCTAGCTTTTCAAACCAGAGCATAAATTCACACTGGATTCTGAAACAGTGCAATAATGTTCACTGTGAAGCAAGTGGTACCATTCTTCACAGTTGGTATGACACTACCAATAACAATACTATACAGGGGGACTGGAATTCTCAGTCCAAATATTAATATTGCTGTGGTCCAGCTTGTTTGGATAACATAACATAACGTAATGTAAGATGACATAACATGTTTATGTCACATGCTAGCTGTCACCTCTGAGTAAGAAAGAGATGGTCACTGCTTCTGTTTTGCATTCTTCTTCCTTCCCTGTCCTTTAGCCTAGAACAGCTTTCCAGTGTATAACAGAAGTGAAGTGAAATTTTTTATTTTTACTTGTTAAGAAACACCTGTGGGCTGGTAATTCTGGCATATGTGTGTATGCAAATACAACAGATATGACCTAGAAGAGGTGTTTCTATGATTCATGTAGAGCAAAGCACGGTCAGTTGAAAAATCTAATTTCTGATTTTTTTTAAATTTTTTTTTTAAAATCACCATCCAATATTGAAGGTACTGTAACCAAAGTCACTTCAAATTTTAACTTACAGATGCTGCTGTGGTCAGCTCATTAACCAACATATTCCACTTCCTCCAAGTATAACAGCAAGTAAAAATGGAGAAGAAACAAAGCAAGTGGAAACTCAGCCAGAGAAATGGTCTGTCAGTAAACACACCCAAACATACCCAACTGATGCCTATGGAAACCTTGAATTCCAGGGAGGAGGACATTCAAATAAGGCCATGGTAAGGAGCATAGGCTACTCTAAGGTATTCATCTGGTATGTTAGCTTAATAGATATGTGTCAGGATTCCAGCTCATTCAGTGCATAATCCATTGAAATCAAAGGAGATCTCTGCTGTCTCAGAAGGGTGTGGACAAGATGCTTAAAAAGGAGAGAGAAAAGGCAAGAGAAAAAGAATACCTCTTAGGAGGCACCTTATAGAGTCTTGATGAAACAGTTTCATTGGAGTTAGTCTCAGTAAATATCAGCTAAGGAGGCAGTTGCATGTATTAATGCCCCAGATTCCATCTGTTTATATTAGGTTTGTGGAACAAATAACCCAGCACGGATACAGATTTTTTCCTAAGGTTTGAAGTCTAATAAAAATAGAAATCAATGTTGCCCTCCTGAAAGATGGAAAGACAGAGCTGGAAAAAGAGCTGTTGAGTTTTCTTAGCAGTAGAAGTAACAGCAAATCAAGCTTCTGCAAAAGATTTCTTTGTTTTGCCTCTGTTCTGAACAAATCCAAGCCTAGATTTGTTTCTTTGCCCATTTGCTTTCTTATGTCTCTGCTGAGACTGCCACTCGAGACAACCACACTGCAAAAACTTGTCCAAAATGTATGGGAGAGGTTGGTGGTTTTGTTTGTTTTTAAAGCAGAAATAAACATGAGTTTATTTCATAGTTTTCTTTGATAGAGTAGTAGTTTGAAAAGAAATCACAATGGTGTAACTAAACTGAGAAGAATGCAAATTGTTGCTTCGGAGGCAGAAATATGTACATCAATAGTGAATGGGATAAAATGTAACATAAGCCTCCTATTTCTTTTGAAGGTCATTGCTTCTCTTTGGCAGTCAAACCAGAGGTTTTTGGAACAATGCAAAACACCTTCCAGTCATTTTAAATAGGTGGCTTCCAGCAATGCAGAATTATAGTAAGAGCTTAGGATCACTTGATTGCAGTCAGTTTTGCAGGTGACGAGAAGAGGAAAGTGGTGCTTTTGAAATTCATGAAGTGAATGGTAAATTCTCAATAGCAAAGTGAAAGGTTTCAACCTGTTTTTTCTAATCATAAGCAGCAGAGAATTTTAATAATGTGTTGCTTAATAGTTGTAAAGCTCTTTCTTTAAGGTGGAAGGCTTAATATAACCATTCTTTTCTTGGTCAATAGACAATTTACAGAGCAGGTGGAGTGATAATAATACACATTGCTCTTTGCAGTATATCCGTGTGTCATATGACACTAAACCAGATTCTCTGCTGCATCTCATGGTGAAAGACTGGCAACTGGAACTGCCCAAACTCTTAATCTCTGTCCATGGAGGCCTCCAGAACTTTGAAATGCAACCTAAATTAAAGCAAGTATTTGGAAAAGGTCTGATAAAGGCTGCAATGACCACAGGAGCTTGGATTTTCACTGGCGGTGTTAGTACCGGTAAGCAATTACCAGCACTTCTAGTTTACTTAAGAATTCAATGGTGTTCATTCACTAATCTTTCCCACAGGCAGAACGTTTAAGTCTACATGAATAAGTCGTTAGCCAATAGACCAAAAAAAGTACCATTGTAATCTTTCGTGTTAATCTCCTACCCAGCCCAGACCATAAGATTTTCCTGGGTCAATATCGATTTGCATTACTCAGTGTTTCCCCTGAAAAAAATTTTCATCCTTTCAGTAGCAAGGAATCTACCACTAGTTAGAATAAATCTTTTTCATTGGTTGGTTATTCTTGTACTTAAGAAATCTCCTACTCCAAATTTGCCTAGCTTTAGCTTCTTACTGTTTTTTTGTACAAAGATCTTTCTATTACTAAAAGTATATTTCCTGAGGATGTTTTCATACACAGCACTTCTGTCAAACTGCACAGGCTGAGTTCCATAGAACTCTCACACTAAGCATGTTTTCCAGTCCTTCAGGCATTATCACACCTCTGCTTTGAACTCTCTCCAGTTTTTTAACAGCCTTCTTGAATTTTGGATGCTGCAATTTTTGCTTGATGAATCTTTTAATCTCTGAAGTAAAACAGCCTTTCTGCTTCCATTTGACACTTCCCTGTTCATGCAGCCATGGACTGAGTTAGCCTTTAGGCTATGTGATCTCTCTGAGAGTTAGTGATCAATTGATAATCCACCTTAAATGCCACGTCCCTGAGTCACTGTCTCCATGGGATCACCCGCCACCACGCATGCACATGCTCTGTCTTGTAATTATATAAAGTATTTATTCTTAAATAAATGACTGTAAACAGTTTGAAACACAAACCTCAAGTCAGTTGTAAATGTCTCTACTTGAAGACATTGCAGTCTCCTGTTTGCATTTTCCTCTGGTCTTCTGGCCACCCGGAACAGTTTTACATTTCTGTGTTTCCTTTTTAACTATATCTAAAACGTCAGTTGTACAGTAGCTCCACATAATTCTACCAGAAAGTTTTTGGCACTATTCCTGGATTCTGTCAAGAAAACGATGTTTGAGACGATGTCCAAAATTTGAAAGACATGTTGAAAAATAGCTGTTTTGATGATTCCCTATATATTGTTAAATTTTGAGAACAGTTGGTTTCTAATTAATTTCACTTATGTCAATATCAATTCTGAGTGATCTTCAGAAAGCAATCAGATGCAAACTTTCATTATAGTATTTCTATAGCAATATCTTTATTTAGCTGAAATAATTTTTTATATCAAGTTATTTCTCAGAAAACTGTAAGAATTAACTCCTTTGACTTCCATTTTACAAAAAAGGTCTAATGTCTTTAAGGGAGGGTGATAATTGCTATTCAGAATAATTTTTAAGTGAAAAAATATTTCTCAGATAACTATAGGGTTGGGGTTTTTTGCTTGCTCAGACCCCAGTGATAGCATTCCATATGTGTTTAGCATTGTGTACAATGCATAATAGAATTCCAGACAACGCTCCAGATTACACTGTGGCAAGTTAAGTAACTGGGTAAGTCTTTCAAAGACTTCATTGACTTCAAAACAAGGATGTGAAAAGGCAATAGGATTTACATGCAGCTATTACAAGATAAAAGCATGGGTTTGTCTGCATTGCATGTTCTGTTATAAAGTAGAGATACCAGTTTAGTAGTGAAAGCAATCCAGAAAAGCAGGTAGCTCCATGAAAGGCAAGAAGAAAATTCTGTTGTTTAGTGATCTCTCAAAAGTGCCACGAATGAATTAAACTAATTGTACTTATAGGTGTCATTCGTCATGTGGGAGATGCCTTGAAAGATCATTCTTCCAAATCCAGAGGACGAATATGTGCCATAGGAATTGCGCCATGGGGCATTGTAGAAAACAAGGAAGATCTGATAGGAAAAGATGTAAGTCTTTAAGGGAGCTCTTGTGTAATTATCAGTGTCAGCTGTGTTACAAAATACACTGTTCATCTTTTCAGAATATTAATATTTTCACTGTTTCTAAAGCATGCCTAACAGCAGAAATTGAAAAATTTCTTGAAGAAAAGCTGTTGTTTAAATATATTTCTCAGGTTGTCATATGTGACCTCAAAGTAAATATGGAACTAGTGAGGTTTCCATTGCTTTCAATAGTAGAGGCCTCTCCTTAATGACAGTTTTAGGTCCTAACTTCAATGTGGGATACTGAGACTTCTATAAATCGTGTAAGGGCCTTTATGTGTACAAAACTGGCTTTTATTGTAGATGGGTACTCTGCAGTGGCATATTAATTATTAGGAACTCTAAATGAGAATGTATTTTCTAATGTAGTAAGAGGATTATGTTAACACAGTGTGTGATCAAGGAGAGTATATTAATGAGCTTAGGGGGACATGCAGGAGAGTGCACAGATGTGACTGTCATCCTCCAAAGAAAACACTGCTGAGGTGCTGGAGCGTGTCCAGAGAAGGGCAACGAAGCTGGTGAGGGGTCTGGAGCACATGTCTTATGAGGAGCGGCTGAGGGAACTGGGGTTGTTTAGTCTGGAGAAGAGGAGGCTGAGGGGAGACCTTATCGCTCTCTACAACTACCTGAAAGGGGGTTGTGGCGATGAGGGTGTTGGTCTCTTCTCCCAAGTAACTAGTGATAGGACAAGAGGAAATGGCCTCAAGTTGCGCCAGGGGAGGTTTAGATTGGATATTAGGAAAAATTTCTTCACTGAGAGGGTGGTCAGGCATTGGAACAGGCTGCCCAGGGAGGTGGTGGAGTCGCCATCCCTGGAAGTGTTCAAAAAACGTGTGGATGTGGCACTTCAGGACATGGTTTAGGGGACATGGTGGTTTTGGATTAATGGTTGGACTTGATGATCTTAAAGGTCCTTTCCAACCTAGTGATTCTGTGATTCTGTGATTCTGTGATTCAAGTTTTGAATGTAAAAGCAAGATCCATTTCTAATTCTTCTCTGGTTTTGATTATAAAGGTCTGGTTGATTTGTTTCCCCATAAGGTGTGTGGTCCTGTTGGGCAGTGTGGGGAATTTTTACATTTATTTCTTCTAATCTAGGTGCATCTATCCTTTTGACACACAGGTGACACGGGTTTACCAAACAATGTCAAACCCTCTAAGCAAGCTCTCTGTGCTCAACAGTTCCCATACCCACTTCATTCTGGCAGACAATGGTACACTAGGTAAATATGGAGCTGAAGTAAAGTTACGACGTCAGTTGGAAAAACACATTTCCCTCCAGAAAATTAACACACGTAAGTACTTGGGGCAAACTGTAACCATAAAATCTTAAAGGAAGGAAAGGAGGAAGGGCTTGAAATACTTCAAGGTATTGAAGTTAAATGCTTCTTCCAGCTCTTTCTAGCAGGAATTTGATCGGGACTGTGTGACTAAACTAGAACATACACTGTCTGATAAGTGGTGAAAGAGCCCACATCTAACAGCACAGAAAACCCAGAAAAGTAAGGATTGCATAAAGAGAGGAAGAAAAATTGACAAATAATAGTGAGGAGAAGCTTCAATGCAGTAAGAATTTAAGGAAAGGGAAAGATAAAGAGTTTGTGCACTTCTAGCTACAATTCATAAGCATCAGCAAATACACAGAATGGGTTGATTTTGTACAGTTCCTGTTTTCAGGAATCCTGTGCAGCTCAGTGGTTTCTGATTACAAATGTTCATACTAACATTTTATTTTCTCTTTCATATGAATTTGTTTCTTTGAAATATCACATTCAAAATTCTTTAATCTTCCAGATGAACTCAGCTAGGATGTTGATTTTTAATGAAGCCATTATCCAGATATAATTTCACATCTGTGTTTTCCTATTTAGAGTTTTGTACAGCTTTAAAATTTCTTTTAAAATTTCTGCCAGTTGTTACAGCTATCTAAAACAACTTTCTAGAATTTTTTTGTCATTACTTAGAAACAAATTCTTTTAAAAGATATTTCATTAATATTTTAGTTCAAAGAAATGATTTTTTAAAGAGTAAAAAAATTTAAAAAAATAGTATCTGTGTTTTCCAACAACTTAAAAAAAACCCACAACAACCACCTAATTAAAAATGTTCCCCAAAAAGTTAATAGTCTTTGAATCTGGAGAATAGGCATCAGTTCTACCAGTTGCCTTTCTGACTTCTTACAGATGCAGTTGTAACCTGTGTAGGCCCATATAAATAAGAAAAAACAAACATTCAGAATGCATTGAACTCTACAAAAGTTTCTGATAGGGTTTAAGTGGTCTTATGGGTAGAAAAATGAAGTACAGTGCCAGGTAAAGCCAAAAGGCACAATTAGGGATCAGCCACAAGATCTGTAAACATTCTGAAAGGTCTTCAGGTACTGCTTTTTGCCTATGGTAAGCTTAAGAAACTGAACTTACCAAAATGATGCTCCTTGCCTTTGAGTGTGGAGACAGTGTTGTGCACATTAGAAATAGCTAACGTTAGCTATGCTTTTTTCATCTTTGTCTTCTGCAGAAGTGCTGGGAGAGTTGTAGCACTGTAAAAGGGGGGACTGGCTTGGAAGATAAGGAAGTCAGGGCCCAGCAACTAGATTTTCTATATCATTTCTTTTGATATCGCTGGGGATATTTTCTGATTTAAGTAGTGTTTGGTGATTTTTGTCATGAGAAGGACAAAGTTGGGAATACACATAGGAATTAAGAGTTCTGTGAAGGGCTGCAGTACACCTACTAGTAACAACATATAGGGAGTTGTTTTGTTTCTTTTTAATCACTTAAGCACAGGCACCTCTTCTGGAAATCTCGCAGGAATCACTAAGGATTTCATGGACACACAGGCCGGCCCATGCTCTGCGACTCCTCCTTATCAGAGATGGGGTATATTGACAGGAGGATTTCGGGAAGTCTCTGCTGGTTTTGTCCATGGTGTTCCTGTTCTTCAGAGATGAATGAAGGTTGAAAATATGAACTCAAATTTCATGTGTTCAGCTGTACAAAAAAGTGCATCTTCTTTATAAAGTGCTGGTCATTTTGCAGATTAAGAACTGAATTCAAATGCTTATGATAGTGGGATTAGTCAGCCTTCAGGTAATGTTTTGTCCTTCATTTCCCCAAGTATCTTGTGACCAAGGCTACTGAGACCATGTGACCTGTGGGCTTCCCTTTGTCATCCTATGCCTGGAGATCACAGTGAGGCAGGGACAGCAAAGGGATGCTCAGCTGTCGTCTCTTCCATCGGCCAGCCATTTCAGCCTCATGATAAAGACACTAATTTCATATTTTTTATCTTAGGAAAGTATGTCCTAACTTTGTATGTCTACAACCTTCCTGTAGGTAACCAATGAAGAGTTAAAGCATCAAAGTATCTGGGAGCCATCCAAGTAACAGTGAAGTTAATGAAGTAATAGGAGAATCATGTTAGCTGTACATGGTGTCTGTCAAAAGAGATTACAAACAGTTCACCAACACAGAGAGAATACATGATCAGTATGGAGCTGATGCAAAAGCAAGGGCAGAGAGACTTATTACCCTTTTCCTTTTGGGGCTATGAAATGGCATATGGACATTTTTCCTGGTGTTGGCCATGAAATGGCCATCATTTTTCCTAACTGCTCTGGTTTGAAGTGATGCTGTAACACAAAAATCACATCCACTCATAATATCTCAACCTCTTAAAATAAGTTTCAATGACACTTCTGTTTTTGTTTCTGTTCTGTTTTTTGCAGGACTGGGACAAGGTGTTCCTGTAGTTGGGCTCATAGTGGAAGGGGGTCCCAACGTGATCTCCATTGTTTTAGAGTGCCTACGAGAAGAACCCCCTCTCCCTGTTGTGATATGTGATGGTAGTGGACGAGCATCGGATATTCTGTCATTTGCACACAAGTATTCAGAAGAAGGAGGGTAAGATTTTGAATTCTTCACTAAAGCTGAGTCTTGCTCAGGAGAACAATGTAGGACTATGTTCCTTGCTTTCATTAAAGCTTCATAGAAAAACACCTCAGGGACAAAATGCTACTAAAAGAGGCATTTTTTGCTGTCAGTCAACTTTTGTTGCCTGTTTGATCTTAGCCTTGGTGTCAGCCTCCTTAGCTTAGATCAAACTTTCCTTTTTTTTTTTTCTTTCTGTCTCATTCATCATTCCTACCAGCTCATAGGGGTCCTGTAAGGTGTACTGTTGAAATCCTGAAGACTGAACTTCTTAACAGAAGTATATTTATAATATATAACAGGAGTAAGAGCTACGTGCATTATATTCCAGGGTGAAAGGATAGTTCAAGTTCCCTGCAAGTTTTTAGATTAATGCTGTCATTCTGAGATGCATAAGAGCCAGTCTGGATATGAATTTCTTGATTACTGTTAATCCTTCCTGAACTGCTTACCTGTACTGAATGCAAAGATGCTGTGTGTTTTCATTTATTTTCAAAATGCAGTCATTGCACTGGTGGATTAAAAATTGTTTCTCAAACAGCAGACCTTCTGAATATATACTAATTCTGGCAATATCTTCTCTTATGTCTCATTTTTCATTTAGGATAATAAGTGAATCCCTTAGGGACCAGCTTCTAGTTACCATCCAGAAAACCTTTAACTACAACAGGAATCAAGCTCATCAGCTGTTCATCATTCTTATGGAGTGCATGAAGAAAAAAGAACTTGTAAGTGTCCTAAAAGTAGTTCACAAAGATAATTTCTGTGACCAACCTTTGTAAGAATACTTTCAAGTGCCATTCTCACAGAGTTACAGTTTAAACTTTTTTTTTCCTTTCCATATAGCTCCATAAATGTACACAATTATTCATCCATAAGCATAGGCCAAGAAGGGGATTTTGTCTTCTGGAAAGCCTCTAAAACCAGTTTCAGATTCTTCTGTGTAAGTTGATAGGAGTCTTTTTTCACGGACTTCCACAAGGCAGACTAAGACACTGAGATAAATGCACTAAAACCAGGATCAACTGCAGATGAGGAAATGCAGATGAGATCTACTCCCGCAGTAGAGGAAAGATAACTGAAGAAAGGGTTCCTAGGAGCGATGAGCATTCAGAGTGCATCAGCACGTTTTGGTCTTCTGATATAGTTACTTTTTAACAGCCCTTCATTTCAGTTAAATGGGCTATTCAGGTCTTTCAAAAGAAATTGAAGCATTAAGTGTTCTTGAAGATCCCAGCCTTGCTTGATCCTGGCTTGTTGCAGGTACAGTTCTATGTACTGTACCACTCAGTCAGGTTCCTGCCTCTCTGCCATATCCCAGCTGCAGAGAAAACTGTGCTTAGGAAAAGAAAATCTTTAACATTCACATCTGTCATCTGTGAACAGTGTCTTGCAGTTGTGTTCACTGTGCCTGCGGCTTTGCAGGCATAATGAATCTTTGCGTGTTTTCCTTTGAATAATTGTCTTAGTGAATTTTTGTAAATATGACCTCTCCCTTGAGTCCTGGTATAATTCCATTTAATTCTTTCATACAAATCCTAAGCAGCTGTTTTAATAGCAGATGAGCAGTTTGATGGATTTTTTGTGGTTTTTTAATTACAACTGGAACTGGTATGGCTGATATTTTTATCTTTTTTGCTGAAGTTGTATATTTCTACTAGACAGACACAAGACAGAACTTCCACAGCCTTCTCCTCAGACTGTGTGTAGGGAATCAGATAACCAAACTGCTATTGAATTTAAGCATAAAATGTAGGGCAGTTTCATTCTTCAGGATGCCTAATTGTATCACTAAGGAAGTGACACCTACAACAGGAGCAGCTATAAAGAAACTATTCAAAGGACAGACGAAACTTTTCTCATGAAGCTGAGAAAATAGGGAATTTTTTCTAAGTTCTTAGAAAAATTATGTTTCATGCTCCCTTAAAACTAAGTGTATTTTCCTTCCACAGAAGCCACACTTTCTGTCTTTGGTCAGCGTGGAGACAAACTCTAAACTCTAGTCTTCCCAAGTTTAATACTATCTTCAATAGATGTTGTGAAACTTTTTTCTTAAAATTTTAAATAAACTGAATGTAACATTCCTTACAGTTCTTACTCTTTTTAGTAGGGAGTGTTCTTTTTATTTCTAGAAGTCATTATTTAGTTGTTCCATGAGAAATAATAAATCCTGCTCTAGTAACCAGAGAAGTATGATGAATGGGGAAAAAAAGTCTTTTCCCTCGAGTATTGGCTTGTTATTTGCCATGGCAATGCTGCATGTAGTAGCTGCCAGTGTTTGCATTTCCAGTCTCAGATTTGGAGCAAAGAAAATGAATACAATGTAATTTTTAACTATCTAAGCCCAAATCCCAACATATTTACTTCAGAATCAGTGCAGTGATTTAGTTTGAGCATGAGGTCACATGCACTGTTGTGAAAAAGGGGAGCAGCCCCTATATGTTACTTCTGTAAGTGCCATTGATTCTTAAGTAACAGCTTTTGTGCAAGTAAGATCAGAATCAAATTGTCTAACATTTGACCTGATTTACACACAGGGATCACAGAACATGAACAGGCCCACCATTTTTTGCTAGACCTATCACTACCATGCACAGGAACACTTCTGGTTCCATCTTTTTCTGTTATGTGGTTTCATATTGACTTGATGATCTTAGTGAGTGAAGGGCTAATGCAAGAACAGTACCACTTGATCCCCGCTTAGAGTAATAGAACGCAGAGCTGAACTCAGCACAATGGTACTAGTCATAATGCAAAAAAACTTCCTCAAATCTGTACATCAAGCTTTGTGGTAGTTCTCTTTTTTCCCAGTGATCAAAGTACCAACCAAGGCATTATTTTTACACTGCTCTTGAGCCATTAAAGTAAATAGTGGAAATGAGGAGATCACTTTTATCAGATCAGAATTTTCCCTGATGTTCCAGTCAAGGAACAAAGAGGAGCACAAAAAAAGTCAGAAACCCAGTTGCATCATACCCACTGAATGAAGTCTGATTCTCTGAGATGTCCTGTTCTACTTTTCAACATTTCTCTTTATATCTCAGATCAGTAGAAAGGTGGCTAGCAAAGAGTTTGGAACATAAAGAAAGTTTATGTTATGAAGAAATTTAGTGATGTTTGCTATTTTTTCTTTCTCCTGGTTTGGAAAGATGGACACTAAAATTGGTTTTGAAATTTTTCAGATGTTAAGTAAAATTATTTCTTAAAGTATAATGCCAACTGTACTGTTGTATATTCTCTGCCATAGACATGCCCGTAGGAGCCTAGCCTCTCACAGGTAAAAGCTCATACAAAATATTCAGTGAAGTTAGGGGATTTTGGCTGAGTCAAGGAACACATGAAAAAACATGATCAGTGGCTCTCAGGATTAACCTACAAAGCCATTCTCAACACCTTTCAGGAAGTTTTTCTATGACAATTAAAACAACCTACAATTGGGATGGGAATCTGTGTAAAGCAATCACCAGGTTGTTTGCAGAGTTTATACCAGTTTCATATACCACCAAAAAGCTGGCCTTTTTCTAGAGATTATGCTGGGCATTGGCTCATGCCCCTGACTTTTCTTTATAATGCTGATCTCTGCTGCCAAGGAGATGCTTGCTTTCATATCTATACATTTCAAGATAACAACTAAATACTTGAATGCCAACAAGTCATTTCCCGCCTTCTGTATGGTATCATAGAAGTCTCTTCTCCTAATTGTGTTTCCCTTCTTCCCTCATTCTCTCCAATGCTTTTCTCTCCAAGGTTCATTACATTTGATGCTGAATTCCCTTTAGTGTGGGAGGGATTTCTGCAAGAAGAGAAGGCCCATTTTAGTTTTATCTCTGTTCCTTGATTTTTTGATCAGATTTTGATAGTACTTATTTCTTGGGTTCATAAAAGCCAGATGATGCAATTTTGAATTATTTTTAGCAACATCTATTTAAATACCTTTGCCAGAACTAAATTGTCTAAGGATTAATCCAGCTGCAAATGTCTCTTGGAACAGAACGTGACAAATGCTGTATTTTCTAGTAATGCAGCTCTGTACTGCAATCAGCTAGACACCCATCCATGCTTTTTTCTTATGCATTCAGAAGTATTACCAGCATGACCAGTTGATTATATAAAATCTTACTTAAGGGCTCCAAATGTGAAGTCTGGAGATTGTCTGGGTAATAAAAATGTACTGTTGATATGTTTACATTTGTATGGTGCCAAGGTTAGTTCCATACATAAGCCTTTGTCAGAAGTCAAGTTGGTAATAAGCATGACTATGATAAGCTGACTGTAAGAGTCAGCCTTCCCAGAAGAACTGGTTGAGAAAAGATAGCCCACAGCTACCTGAGTGAGACTGCTTTGACTTTAAAATGCACATCAGAGCTGGCCTGATTTACTCAGCAAAATTCACACTGACTGTGCAGCGTAAGGAGGCTTATGGTTTGCATTTGTTGATAATTTTGTCTGCTTTCTTGTTAATTAATAAATTTTGTCCGTTAGGTCTTCTCTTTTCTAATGTCATGTATTTTTGTGTTCATGCAAAATCTATTATAACTGTTGAGAAATTGCTATTCCCAATACTTAGTGCTAGTATCTGCTGTGAAGAGTTGCTTTTGGAGAATGAAGAATTTGTTATTTTTTGTCTGCATTCAGTAGTAACTTAATTAACATAGAATATTAGGTTATTCTGCTTTTGAATTATTAATCTTTTAATATGTAGTTCAAAGGCTAAGCTTTATACGAGTTACTGTTTCTAAAATCAGTGAACTGTAATGGACTCAACTAAGCAAATGTGACTCGAAATAATTGCTTTTCTTTATTAGTTGATTCCGCTTTTTTGTTTGTCAATATGTTGCATATCTTGTAACTAAAAAGTACTTGAGTGTTATTGTTAATAAAATTAATGCCATGATAGTTATCTCAGGTAACTAGCATTTCCATTTCCAAGATGGCATTTCCATTACTACTGGAAAGTAATAGAACTGTCAGAAAACAATCAGTTTGGCATGGCAGTTTTGTCACCATTTTTCAAAATTCACGGATTTGGTGAAGAATTTCATCAAGTTTGTTATGTTTACTATGGCAGGGATGGTTTAGGATAACTTTATTGAAAGAATTTAATTAAATGCTTTTGTGAAAGTTAAATTTCAAAGAAAAATTGAGTGGAACTGTATTTTTTGAAAAATCTCAAATCTTAGAAAATAATAAAGCTTCACTGTTCTGCTCTTTTTTGTATCTGTATATTTAGTCTCTCTTTCATGTGTTGTAATTTTGTGTGTTTGGTTTTATGCTATCCTTTAGATTACAGTGTTCCGCATGGGGTCTGAAGGGCAACAGGACATTGAGATGTCTATCTTAACTGCTCTCCTCAAAGGTGGGTTTTGTGTTTTGCAAGCAATTAGGAAGGATGCACCGACTGATGCCAAGAAGACAGTCCTATACACTGTCTAAGGTTCACTCCCGATGTTTAAGTCTCTGATTTATTTGCTTGGATTCTAACAAGTAACCTGAACACACTTGGCTTAAAATTCAGATTAGCTTGAGGCATAAAATGTAGATTGAAATTTTTGTGTGGCTTTCCTCACCTAAAGCCTGGGATGGGAATGCTGTAACAACTATACTACTGATATTTCAACACATTTTATTGCAGTTCTAGCATATTTTAACAAAGTTAAGTCATCTAATCTTCCTGCCTTTTTTCTTTTTTTTTTCTGTCTGGAAGCTCTTTAGGCTTTAGGGCAAGATTTAGGATCAGTTCTATATTTATTTGGAGTTTGTTATGTTCACGGAAACAACTATTTTCTCTCTGCAGGTATATAGTAGTTGATACGGGCTCTATATGGGATCACTGGAGTCCCCAAAGCTAAGAGATAAAGAGAGGAATTACTATACTCATATCTACAGCATTGGCCAGAGGAGCTGAGGAGTCTTTTAGAATAGTTAAATGTTTATCTTTAGTATCAGAATATAAAGTCAATGTGGATGCTTTAAGGAAAAAAAGGAGACGATCTGGTTAATCTTTTTGAATGTAGGATTATGGGATTAAATGGAAGATGCTGTAAATTGATTTGATGCATCCACTGCATTGTGGTAGAATTATTTAATGGTAGTATGATATGGATTCAGGCTTGCTGTTTTCTAGTTCTTGGAGAAGTCAGTTACAGGTTATCCAATCTTGGTTCATCATGCATGAAATACTAAACATTTGTGTGTTTCTCTTTAGGTACCAATGCATCTGCTCCAGACCAGCTCAGCCTGGCTTTGGCCTGGAATCGTGTAGATATTGCACGCAGCCAAATCTTTGTCTTTGGACACCACTGGCCAGTAAGACAAAATTTTCCTAGTCATATTGTTTGCTAACAATTTAAAATAAGTGGCGGACTATTCACACCTTGGATTTTGTTGGCAGGAGAAACAGTATTGAATTCTGATTTATGCCGAACTGATGTAGGACATCTCAGAATGACCTGTTGATTTTGAAACTTCCTTATACTGCCATTTGCAGATAATTAGCAATAATTCAAACTCTGTGAAAGAAAGAAAAGCAATTTCAGGACAAGCATAAAAATAGCCTTATTTAAGATTCCTTGTAGGATTTGAAAGGGGGGCTGTGGAGCATTTACTGGAAACAATCTGTGGCCTTACATACAATTGGACAATAGCAATCCTGGTCACCTCCAGTGAAGTTGTGTGACGCCCTAGCATTGCTTAGACTTCTGACTGTCTGTGTCATTGACATGCTAGCAGTTGGCAAGGTCCCCAGCTACTTATCAAAGCATGCAGCAAGGAAATTCACAGAGCTGCTTAGAAGGAATTGTGTGCTCACTTCATTAACAGTTGTGAAAATCTCTATTTGGATTAATGGAGCAAAATCCTGATGACCAAAACAAACCATTGTAGAAAACAAGCCTGTGGCAGGCAGAACTGTGCCAAAGGAACCAAGCAGCAGATCTTCAGTAAAGCTGTTGGTGCTGAAATTGGATTTCCTTTCTCAATTTGTTGGAGTTTGATGCTGCACTAGTTGAAGTCAGTGGTGAAACACTGCAGTGCCTTTATTCATCTGTGTAACTAAAATCCTCTATTTAAGTCACTTCCATGTCTCACTGTATTGGTGCTTTTTGCTTTACTGTGTGTGAACCACCTGTTGTTGAATTACTATAAAGGGAGGAAATGAGCCTAAAAGAGGCAATGCGAATGAAGTGCAATAATTTTTTTTTTTAATTAGATGTCTTTCGTGAAACTATGCAATAAAATGACACACAAAGGAACACTGTTCATGTGCACACTGTACGTAATGGTGAGATTTATTTCATTTGGAAGCCCATATAATTAAACTAATGTTGCTGCATATGCTGTTTTATTCCTTCACTTATTGTAACGGGATGTTTCCAATATTCAAGGTTTGTTAAAATGCTTATAAAGGGAGGATTTAATCATGCTAAATGTTATGAAGTATTATTACTGTAAAACATTTATTTGGATGAAATGTTCAAATATCCATATTATTGTGGCTAGATTCAGACGTACCACCTAGCAACTGAAGCCAGTTACTGCTTTGGCCTATTTCATACTCATTCTCTGCAACAATTTGTGGAAACAGTGTCAGCCAATTGCAATTCACTGTCATTTCAAATTCATAAAGATTACTTTCTAACTAGCATGTGCTGCAAGTTGACAGTTGCAGATTTGCCCAGGCTTATGAATGGATTCATGGTAGCTAGGCAGGGAAGATTTTTTTTTTAAGACAAACAAAACCACAGAAAACAAGCCTCATTAAAAGCTTGGTTCTGTAGTTCTCTGTGCAGAGTACCGATAGTTATAATCCGGTTTACATGTTTGTGGAGGTTATATAACCTAAGCATTAGCTGGAGCAAGTTAAGCCTCCAAATCACAGACAAGTAGTGTCAAGTTACTTGCATGTGTGCCTGCCTGTCTTGGGTAGATAGGTTGGAAAAGGGAAGGGCTTTGCAAAGAGTAAACATGTCTGAAGAGGTATAAACAGAAATCTTGTCTGCAGAATGTAAATGAAACAGTTAGTGGCTCTCTTCCCTCTCCTTTCTGCCTCTGCAGTATGGATGCTATTTGGCATCATCCAACATTCTTGTTAAGCTCTTTCTGTCCAACTCCTTATCCTGCTTGTTGCTATTTATTTTGACACCTGTTGCTTTCGCTGAGAGCAAAGAAACTGAAGTGTCACAAAATTGAGTAGTGTCTCTTTTCAGTCCTCTCTCGCTGATTTTATTTTACGAGAGAAATCCTCCACAGTCTACCTACTTGACTACTTTGACTTTCAGTGTTATTGACTACATTAGACATAACAGCTGTAAAAAAAGTGTAAAGCTGTGGCTATGCAAAAATGTCCTTATACTTAAGGAAATAAAAATTTTTAGTTGGCTGCATGTGAGAAGTGGTGACTGGGGAGCAATTTCAATAGGAGTGTATGCAATGAAATAGTCACTGTATGATCAACTAGATGTCTAATACTTCTAATGCATTATTAAATACAGCCTTTAGGAAGCCTTACAGCTCCTGATGGTATAGCTCCTGAGAAAGAAAAGAAATCTCCAGCAGTTCAGACTAAAGCAGCCAGAGGGAAAGGAAAAGGGAAGAAAAAGGGCGGAAAAGGAAAAGAAGAGCCAGAAGAAGAAACAGACCCAAGAAAGCTTGAACTCCTGAACTGGGTGAGATGAAAGTATTTATATTAAGATGAAGAGTTCTATTTTTTTTCATCTTGAGGGAGATGAAGAGAGACGGAAAATACACATTTTTGTTCTATAAAATGCTCATTTGCACATTCTTACAAGATCAGCAACAGATTGTGTAGGGATGCTGTTCAGTCTTTGAGCCAGGAATCCTCCTGTCAGCCCATGTGCACCACATGGAGCCATACCACAACAGTACCACTCAGTGCTTATCTGCTGCATCTTCTTCCCTGCACTTCTCAAGGAAATAAGAACACCAGTGAACATCTTCATCCTTCCTTGTACATGTTGTTTATCCAGTGAAGGCAGTTGAAACATTTCAATTTCCAGGTGCTTCATTTTCCAGTTGCAGTAGGTTAGATTGTTCTATTGTCTGGATTGAAGTTCATGTGTCAAGGGGATTGCTGTTCAAGGGGTTTTCCTCTCTCCTACTGGGTCTAACCCATTAGACCATATTAAGAGACTATCCATTAGGCTTCCTGACCAATATTTTCCAAAGGCAAAGGTAAGTTGGTGAAGGAAGAGGAGGTGCTTCTTCACAAATGATTTGAGTCTTTCAGCGTTATATGTTGCCTTTTCTCTGTGACTGTCGTGGTTTAGCCCCAGCCGGCAACTAAGCACCACGCAGCCGCTCGCTCACTCCCCCTCCCGCAGTGGGACGGGGGAGAGAATTAGGAAAAACCTCGTGGGTTGAGATAAACACGGTTTAATAGGACAGAAAGAAAGAAGGGAACAATAATGATAATACCAACAAAGGAATGTACAAGAACAAGTGAGGCCCAATACAGCGATTGCTCACCACCCCGTGATCGACAGCCCGTCCCCGAGCAGCGATTTCCGCCCCCCGGCCAACTCCAGTTTATGTACTGGGCATGACGTCGGATGGTAGGGAATATCTCTTTGGCCAGTCTGGGTCAGCTGTCCCGGCTGTGTCCCCTCCCAGCTCCCCGTGCACCCCCAGCCTGCTCGCTGGCAGGCCAGCACAAGAAGCTGGACTGTCCTTGACGGCTCAGCAACAACCCAAAACATCAGCACATTATCAACAGTTCCTCATCCCAAATCCAAAACACAGTCTCACACTAGCTTCTGTGAGGAAAACCAGCTCTATCCTGGCTGAAACCAGGACAGTGACACAGCAGTTTGAGTGGATTATACTCATGCAAGTCATCAGGGTAAATTATGTCAACCTCTTCTTCAACGTATACAGTGCATTTTTCTTAAATTTTAACTTGTTCCTATCATGTTGAGCAAGTAAATATCTTTTTCATATAATGTGTCAAGCATGGTATGCCTGGTTTATTTAAACATACTAAACAAAATGAGTGAAAGCTACAGCTGTATTGCTAAAGGTTTCCTTCACTGCTATCTTCTTGCCCAAGACCTCATCAGAAAACTCTATGATCTGTATTGACTTGCACACAGGTAAAATACCATTTTCTGAATTCCTTTTCACTTATAGATTAATCAACATATTTGGGAACTTGGGAATATCCTAAGTAATGAAAATGTTTGTGGTTGTTGGCCAACCAACTTTTCTGTGCTCATGTAATCTCACATTCTCCATTCTGCAATTCAGGTGAATTCCCTGGAGCAGGCTATGCTGGATGCACTGGTTCTGGATCGAGTAGACTTTGTGAAACTACTTATTGAGAATGGAGTGAACATGCAGCACTTTCTCACTATTCCTCGACTGGAAGAACTTTATAATACTGTGAGTAGGAAGAAATAATAAAATGCCCTCTGGTATCTTTGCTAACAGAGGCATCCATTTTCTTCTTCTCCTTCTGAGATATGCTTGTTTTTCCAAAGAAGCTCTGAGCCCTGACAATACACAGAAGTTGGATAGCAGTGAAGGGAGACAAGTGCTACTACATATAGTGTCCTATTGTTTTCCTACATACAGACATTCCTAATTAATAAGCCTACAGCAGCTTTCAGAAACTGCTGCAGTTTGTTATGTAAATATCGTGATGTATTTAAAATGCACGTTCAGAACACTTAAAGAACAAATGTAAATAATAAAAATTTAATACCAACCAGTAGTGATCATTTACTTTTAATCTCAATTACTTTTTGTGTATGTATACTTTAATATTATTGAAATAAGCCTGTAAATTTGATGAAGTACTTATGCAGGAACTTTTATTCTTAGCACATTGCAGAAATCAGTGTGATTTTTCCTTGTGACCCAGCAAAGCAAAATGTTTTTCCCAAAACCACAGAACATCATGCTTTTTTATTCAAATTCTCCCTGACCCAACCCACAGCAAATTCATCATGAACATAACTATTTCTAGACTTTCTTCCCACCATTTAAGTGGCACCTAGTCTAGGGCAGCATTCATACAACATATATAATCTCAGTCTAGTCTTCCAATCCTTTTATGGCTCCTGCAGCAAGTACAAGTTCAGACAGTACCACAAACTGTTGTGACTTGAGTCACCACATAAAAGATTGTAAGAAAGGGATTAAACAGCTCTTGATAGAAATGTGTTTGTCATTGTAGCCCAGTTTCTTCTTTTCACCCCTGCAGAGTGTGATGGCACATGGTTGCCTGAAGTTCTGCTTACAATGCCAGATCATTAATTACATTTGTGTTTGCAAAAAACCTGAAGAATTAAGCTCTAAATGACTGTGAATAATTTGTGTTTCAGAGATTGGGTCCACCAAATACACTGCATTTGCTAGTCAGAGATGTGAAAAAGGTAAGACTAACTAACAGCAGCATTACATTTGCATGATTACATTAACCACAACATCATGTAAACATGTGAGTCAACAGTAAAAGCAAGCATATCATGGGGGAAAGCAGGCATTTGAAATTAGATGGTAGCTGTTAAGAAAGGAAAGTTAAATTACTTCTTGAGACAAACAGTGATGTCAGTCTCAATTGGGTATGGCTATACTGCACTGCTAGTAATTTAAAAAATAAGGAGAGGAAAGTTAAGCTCCTAGTAGTGTAATATATCATTTGAGATTTAGGCTGATATTGTTTCTTCTCTACAAGAAGCTCCTAATGCAGTATTACAAAGGTGGAGAGGAAGGAAAGGCCTTCTAGGTTAACTGGAAGCCCCACTCGCAGGCACAGAATTTGTTCCCTTTTGTTTGTTTCCTTGTGTGTTTTTTAGTTACTTTTCTCCCAAGTAATCCTACTTTTACCTGGGAGAAAATCTGTTCTGTTTCTCAGTGCTACAAATGCTAAATTTGTTACTCATTTGTTTCCATTGCATATAAATGCGTTCATTACACATGAATAGAGTCATTGGAAGATTTGTTGTTGTTTTATTTGCTCTCTTTGAGGTTTTGGAGCTTTTATTCAGTGAAATTTAGCTACATGAAATAGCCTGTGTTCCTTTTTGCAAGGAAAAGTCCATTTATTCCTGGGAGGTTTAGATGTGGGAATTGTGCAGTCCTGGGTTAATGTACAATTCATATTGATCTGTTTCATAGTTTAACACGTTTCTCATTCAGTATTTGTCTTTTTGAGTGTTACTAATACTCTTCTGCATTCTGTTTTCTGTCTGTTTCTCCTCCTTTTCATTGCATTTTCATGGTTCACTCGTTCAGCGGCAGTCTCGGGGATTCAGTTGGGTTAACATGGAGGTGATGTGTTTGCTTAGGATGTAGTTGTTTCATCATAGCAACTGCTCAGTGGTGCTGTAGAATCACTTATAGTTGTAGGTTGTAGCTTGAACAATAAAGCACAGTTTTCAGCTCGTGGTTCTAGCAGAGTCAATGCCACTATCCAGTTTTTAAGTGTAGCAGTGGAAATGATAGTCTGCCTTTTTCTTTGATTCGGGGCTGCACATTAATCTAAATCATGTTCTGCATTGTAGTCTTAACTCTGTAGATAATATTATGATGACATACAAGTTTCCGTAAGATGTAAAGTATGCTTGATATTCACCGTGAAATTAAGTCATGTTTTTATACTGGATTAATGTTAATCAGTACAAAGTTACTCAATTTCATCAATACAACCCTTGCAAACAACTCAGGCTTGTATGGACACTGACATACTGTATGAGTAAATCAAATGAAATTTTTTCCTCAACTATAAATACTGCCAGCAACGAAACAAAAAAAATCTGGCCCCCGAATTTTTTCATTATGTGAATCAGTTATTATTAAGTTTGTACAAATATTCGGAGACTGAAACCAGTGGCTGTAAATAATACCCATGTGCCAGTTTAAACATGACATGGTGGTCTAGCCAGGCAATTTAATATATGTTATGTTTTCATATTCTAAGTCCTTATTTTGTATTCTTTTTTATTTTTTGGTAGGGAAACCTTCCACCAGATTATCATATCAGCCTAATAGATATTGGTCTTGTACTTGAGTATCTCATGGGTGGAGCTTATCGCTGCAATTATACTCGAAAAAGTTTTCGGACTCTTTATAATAATTTATTTGGACCGAAGAGGGTAAGATTGAGTTCATCCTGGATGTGCCCATCGTGCTGATGGTGGAAAATAAGTAATACTCTGTTCCTTTGTGTGCAACACTACATGTTAAATTCTAAAGAAATGCTGCAAGACCGAAGTTGAAACTCTGGCAGTGGAGTTATATAACAAACCTGTAAAACACCTATGTTAAAGGATGGGAGGACCCAAAAGGTGGTAAATACATTGATCTGGAGGTGAATTTCCTCCTATCTCAGTAGTTTACAATCCAAGCATTCCTAACTGTGGTGTTTGCGTATTTACATATTCTTACTTGAGCTGTAGCTTGACCTTTTAGCTCTCTCATAACTGTAAACTGTATTGGTCAAGCTGTGCCTACTGATGAAGTAATTATAACCAACAATAGCCTTAACTTGGGTAAGGCAGAGAGTTTAGTCTGGATACAGAAGAGCTATGAACCTGTTACAATAGTTCTTGTAAAGAACTGCTCTGAGCATAAATCTTATCGTACAGAAGCCACTGCAATCTCAGTAAAGCATTTCATAGTCATGTACCAATCCTGAGAATATCAAGCATGGCCCTTGCTTTGTTAAATAGTCTGTTCTAAGCAAGTAGAATAATTTTCTTCATTAGCTTATTTATTTGTTTGGTTCAGCTTTGAAGGTCAAGTGAAGTTTCCTAGCCTAATTACAGAAAGTCCCACACTAGGAAACTAGTCCCATAAACGGTCAGAAGGCCCTCAAAGCCCAAGCATTCTGTAGCTGATATATAGAACATATATAGTATAGTACTATCTGATGGAACAAACAAATAAACCTTTTATGTAAAATGTAAACCAGAGATTTCACAATAGAACAGAGATTTATTTTTTTTTTAATGGGAAATTGTGAGATGTTTGAAGGTCTATTATACCTTCTTACTGTTTCCTATGGGTATCTTTACCCTGTGTGTGCTTAGAAGTGTTATTTTTTTCAAGCTTTTGTGGCCATGTTGTGATTTTAATTCTCAATGCAGTATATTACTGAATGATTCATTTAACTTTTCCATCTGAAAAAAATATTTCACTTGAGTGCAGGATGAAAAATATTGTCTAACCCATTGCCTTCCTGCAAATTCAATTAAGAGGGAGATTAGTTAATTGTACCACTATTGGTATAATTATTTAGAATAGTAAGTTTAATAATAAATACTGTACATTTGTCATGAAAATGTGTTTTTCCTTGGTATTGTTTGGTCTTTGAATTTTCCCTCCCATCTAACTGATTTTCTTTTCTATTTTTAATATTCAGCCAAAAGCTCTTAAACTACTAGGGATGGAGGTAAGTTGGATTTATTGTAAAACACTGTTTTTATAAGAGCATTTCTTGGTACAGTTCTGCTCTTGCTCTTAGCTTTTTCACTAGTACTGTGGCTTAAAGTAAATTTCAACTAGACAGAATCTTCCATTTTGCAAACAGCCTGTGAAGTAGTTCTGACTTTTTTTTGCGGGTAGGGCCATGAGAGCTGCTTAAAGCTTTTCTCAGTAGTCTTCAGGCAGTTTTTAGCACTATTATGTAATAACACATTCCATGTTGGAAGATATTGTAGATTTAATCATTCAGATGTGAACATCGATGATACTGAAAAGATCATCGAGCAGTGCTACTTACGGTCAAATCATCTTTAACCATGAAGTAAAAATTTATGCACAAATGAGGTTTTATCAAAGAGAAAACATTTAACTGGAGTGAAAACACAAGGTAGTCTGACATATTAGATGCTGTCCTCCACTATAAAACATTCTTTCTACTATAATGGCACCATGCTTTGTAAATAATGAAGGTGATCCAGAAATTTGGGTCCAACCCCTGCCTCAATTACTTGTGTGTCTGCAGAAATCTTGAATTGATCAGAATCAAATCTGAGATGATGCCTAAAAACTGACTCTGTTTTGGAGGTAGTTGCTTTTGTTTCTGAAAAAAAAGTACTTATATAGACCAGGAAGGTATACAGAGAGGCTAGGTACATTTCTCTATGAAGTATGCTTTTATAAATGCTGTGATAGTATTTGAACACAGTATATGTACATGTTGCTTGTGTTACTTCTGATGTGAGCTACACCCACATACAAAAGCCTCTATTTTCCCAAGCAGATAAGCAGCTTTCTTCTCTACAGAGAAAGTCCGGGTTATGTTTAATCTCTCTGATCTGTTTCCTATTTTCTAATGGCTCAAGGCCAAAAGCTCAGCTCTTCAGAGGTGTGATCACATGTAGGTTGCTTAGTGCTTCTCCAAAAGCACTTTTTGATTTTTCTATTTCTTTCACTGAGAAATGTTTTATGTGGCACAAACTGAAGTGTTCTCTCCACATGGCAGTGAGTGTGTGTAGCCCACTCCCTTCTTCCAGGAAAAAAAAAAACAGTGAAAGGAAAAATTAACATTTGTTTTGCTAAAGTGATCAGTAAATTGATGTGACTCCAGGTGTTTGGATTTTTTTCATATGTTGTTAAAAGATAGTGCATTATGCTGAGCTTGCTTGAACAGGAACTAATTCTGTAGAATGGTAATTGCTTTTACTTGCAATCCACTTCCGAGATTGGAATCAAGGTCTACAATGATGATGAGCTCTGTCTACACCTATATATGCAATGTTCTTCCTACATTATTTAAACCCTAATTTTCCCAATCATGGCTTTTCTCCCTTCAGGATCCTGCTTCATTGTCAGTACTTCCCTTCAGTTACTTCCATGTTGGTTGCTGTAGTAATGGCCTATCCTCCCTATCCCTTTAAGAAATGGGATACTTATACCTTCCGTTTGCACAGCATACATAAGAGGAGATTGCTTATTCAAAGGTGAAGACTCCCTTTAGTATCTTGCTGTTCTTAAGGACACTATCTGCCTGTCTTTTGCATTTGCATGTTACAATTCTCTCCACCTGCACGTCAGTCTGAAAACTGCTTTGATACCTGTAAGATGTGCAGAACTGTTCTTTAGGAATATATGCAGACATATCAAATCAGAAATTACAGTGGAACCTATTCATAGTGAATTCAGGTTTGTTAAAGCTGCATTGACACTGCAGTGGAATTCGTTAAATATTAATTAATTGTAAATCAACTTGTGCAATTACACATGCAGTAAAGATCTACTTACAATGCAGTGTAAAGTGATGCCTTCAGTACAATAGGCTCTATTGTACTTATTCAAGATGGGTGACTTGTTAATAAGTGTGCAAGAAGTGGTTCTCTGAATAAAATATTAAGCTGTGTGTGCTAGCCCAGTGCATGCTCTGTTACATGTTCTTCATAGTTTTATCGCTATTCGCATTCGCTGTAGCAAGCAGCAAAAACAAACTAGAACTTTGACTATTAATATGTCCTCTCAATACTTGTTCTGTGCATGGTGCCATTGTCAAGTAAGCTATTAAAAATTGACGGGAACAATTTTTCTTCTTTTCTTCCCAGGATGATGAGCCTCCCACCAAAGGGAAGAAAAAGAAGAAGAAAAAAGAGGAAGAGATTGATATTGATGTGGATGACCCAGAAGTCAGCCGTTTTCAGTATCCCTTTCATGAACTGATGGTATGGGCCGTGCTGATGAAACGGCAAAAGATGGCACTCTTCCTTTGGCAGCGAGGGGAGGAAACCATGGCTAAGGCACTTGTGGCCTGTAAACTGTACAAGTCTATGGCCCATGAGTCTTCTGAGAGTGAGCTGGTGGATGACATCTCTCAGGATCTGGACAACAACTCAAAGTTAGTAGAAGCAGAGCAGAGTATATGTCTACTTGATACAGGGGGTTGTCTGACTTGCTGAGAAGCTTTACTTTTAGTAAAGTACAATTGATTTCTAGAATGTAGTTTCACAGAATGCCATTTGTAGCCTATTTATCAACAGTAAACAAGCCAAAATGTGGTCACAGAATCTGAAAGCAACACTAGCAAGGAGAAGACTTGCATTTTTTCTGACAGAACTCATTTTTTCTTCAGCTTCTCTCTCTGGAAAACTAGCTAGTTTTATTTCACAAAATTATTTTTAGGATTTACTCACATAAATTAAGGAATAACTGATGATATATCTAAACTGGTCTCAAGATGTTATCTGTCTAAGCTAGTTCTCTCTGGTCACTAAAAATTCATTTGGAACTTTTGTAGACTGTCCCAAATCAAGCTTGAGACTTGATCGTTCTTGTCATTGTACATGTATGTAGAAAAATATGGCCCCCTGTAAATGGAATTAAAACCCCAAATGCAAGAAAACACTGATTTCTAAATTAAACTTCACTGCACTAATCTTGCATTTTCCAGAGATTTTGGCCAGTTGGCTGTTGAACTCTTGGATCAGTCCTATAAACATGATGAGCAGATTGCCATGAAACTACTGACCTATGAACTGAAAAACTGGAGTAATTCTACCTGCCTGAAATTGGCTGTGGCAGCTAAACACAGGGACTTCATTGCTCACACATGCAGCCAGATGCTTTTAACAGATATGTGGATGGGGCGACTACGCATGCGGAAAAACCCAGGCCTTAAGGTATTTCTGTTCTGCAGTTGTTTTCAAAGGTACAATTTGTTGCATGTAACACTACATTATGCATAATGTATGCATAGAACAAACTGGCTTACTAATTATAGATGCTTTAAGAACATACCTGTTTTAAAGCTAATTTTTTGGGTTTCCAAATTCCAAGTATCTAAGGAATGTTATCCCATGACAAAGGAAAATATAAATCCATAAAAGGCTTAGCATGATTGGAATCAGAGAGCAAAATTGTGGCTTTCAATGAATGATGAGATCTGTTCATTGAAAATGTATACCTTTGATTAAAAATTAGTTAGATACAAGCAAAAAGATCTCCACTAGGGGTCCATGCAATGGGAATAGAGGGAAAATGAACCAGACATGGATACCTGCTTCTTACATTGCATAATATTGTACCAGAAGACACAGAGTCGAGATGCTGTGTTGAAAAGAGTGAAATCTGTGCAATTGCATTGTATGAAACTATGTGATTTTTATTTCCCTCTTCTGTGAGTTGATTATTTGGTCTCTGACAAAAGAGAAACATGAGTGAGCCAATGTTAAGGAAGCAGAGCAGTGTTTGGTTTTGTGTGTTTTCACGCAAATATAATCCTTTCTTTGTTATATAATGCAGTTGCTGGCACCCATATGGAGGCCCATTATGATGGTGCCACCTTCAGTCTCACCTCCTTATTTCCTTAAATCCCCCATTACTGACAAAGTTCTATGCCTGTCTTCCCAGTCATACTCCCAGGCTTGCTGACATACACATTGCACTCTCTCTGTCATTCTCAATTTACTTCCTCTTTCCCATGTCTCCCTCTTAAATCTGTTTAAAATCTTCAGGCAAATGTCCTGCCTTTCAGATTGCATCATGGTGCTTTCTAAATCTGTTTATTGATTTCCTTTCTTTTCTCCAAAGCATTAATCAACCTGTTTATATTCTAGTTTCATTAGCTGTATTCTTCTCCTCTTTGCTTCTTTTCTGTACTTCAGCAACTCATGCTTGTGTTTCTGTATCTCAGCAATCTCATATAGTAAAAGAACTTTTCCAGTGCTATCTGCAAAGCTTTTAACTTTCACTATTTTTTTAACTATTACAACTAATTATAGTAGGCAACTAAAGTAACTATAAACTACAGTAACAAACCTCTTTCAACCGCCACTGTGTCCATTCCATGCAATTTCTCTGCACAACTCCAATTCAGGAGCACAATTTCTTAATTGCAGTGTATTTGTGGAGGTGGGAAGCCTTCCAGAGTGCCATCTTTCCATACAAGACCTTATTGCCAATCCTTCATAAGCACTACTTACTAATTTTTGTAGGTTTGAGGATAGCAAAGTATCTTGAATACTATACAAAAGAAAATATTGTTTATGGGATTTGCCTTATGAAATCTGTTAATGTAAACAAACATTGCCATCTGAGTTGAATTCTTTCTTCTTGTACAGGTTATAATGGGGATTCTTTTCCCTCCCACCATCCTTTTCCTAGAGTTTCGGAGTTATGATGATTATTCTTACCAGACATCAAGAGAAAATGAAGAAGGCAAAGAAAAGGAGGAGGAGAATGTGGTCAGTAATGGAGATGATTAGGAAGTTCTAACATCTCAAGAATGCTCAGCTTTCTAACTTCTCTGATTATGCTATAGGTCACTCAGGTGAAAATTTCAAGTGCCTGTATTGGTTAAAAAACAGGGAAGAGTCTTGGGATTGTGTAGGCTGGATTCTCAGGGCGTGTAAATTATCTGTGTAGTTGCACAGATTTATGGAATCTTTATTTTTATATTTTTAAAAAGAGGTCTGTTCCTCAGAGGAGGCATCATCTAGTTAACAGATGGCTGGAGCTGTAGTTGAGGAAAAGCTACTATTTTTACTATTGCATATTGATGGAAACTGATGACTTTGGTCTTCCAGGATGCAAATGTGGATACAGGCTCCCGAAAAGGAGACGAAGAGAATGGAAATAAAAAACTAAAGAGTCTTCCAATTGGAACAAAGATCTATGAATTCTATAATGCACCTATTGTCAAATTTTGGTTCTACACAGTAAGTCATGATGATTAAACTGATAGTGATCGTTTTTTTCACACTTGTGAAACTTAAAGGATTCCAATGTAAAAATAATAACCAAGTAATAAATAAATAAATAGTACTGACTTTCATGGAATCTGATGAGTAAACCACTCCCTTTATTCAGAGAAAAATGCATAGACAGTGAAACAGAATGAATAACTGAAGCTTATGCTGTCATCCTCTAAAGCTCCTACACACTTTGAAGGAGGCCCTGTCTGGCTAATTATATGTCAAACTCAGTGCAAGCTTCACAATCCAAGTCACTCAATCCAAACTAGGCTGGATTCTCTTGCTTTCTAAAGGCTCTGGCTCCTGTTCTGTGTTGAAATATACTTCAGTATCAGTGCTTACCATTTGCTTTGTTGACAGTTAGGCTCAGATGAGTGCAGCCTAGATGGAAGCACAGATGCCAGTCTGCTAAGACTGAATAATTACTTTTTTAAAATTCAAATAATTAAAACCAATCTAAACTAAAAGATTTATTTTTGACAAGCATCTGATTATCTGTTTAGTGCATCAAGAATTATCTGATGCTAAACTCTGTTTTATTAAAACAGAAAAAGCATTCATGCTACTGCTCATAAATTTTGTGTGTGCCCTGTGACAAGGACACATTGGTTTCTTTTTTATTCAAAGTTACGGCTTCTGATACCCAATAAATCATAATATTATGTAGGTTTTTAGTTCTAGCACATCATAATCACAAAACACTATACTGGTTCCTTTCTGCTGCCTGTATTAATAATTTAAAAAGCAAAATTCCTATTTCATTTCGAACAAAAGTATTCAACATGGTTTCACAATGTAAAGAAATTACATTTTAGTAGATTATGAAAGCCCCAGGGACAAGGGCCTGATTTAGAGTGCTTTGGAATTGTTGTTTCGCTTCTTTCAACAAGTGAGATAATTCAGCTTCCTGGATCATATGTTCCGTGGCATCTGTCATTCCTTTAGCTGGTGGCGGCCTGTGGCCTCTGCCAGTGTGCATGGCAACTGTAGGAAGGGCATTGCAGCAGGCCTGCTTCCTGCAGAGAAGAAAATTCTTTTTCTTTTGCAAGTAAGGGTCTTCAATACCTGAATCTTTCACACATAGCCTCACTGTATGTGTTCATACATGTTTGTATGAATGTCACAATTAAGGCGGGCTTCGTGTTCATGCATTATGCGGGCCCCTCAGCTAAGAGGATTTTACTGCCTTCTGTTTGGTGTTTCTTCTCTGATATGATGATGCAGCCTTCTGTGCTCTTCCTGAATTAGGCTTCAGCAAGAAACTTGCTGCTGACACTAGGGGCTACTTAAAGTAACCAAAATATCTGCAAACCTACTGTTCATGCAGATGGGTATAGGAAGAGGTGTTGTAGGGACTGACATATGAAGTCTGTATACCTCTGGCTTCACACAAAGAGTATATTCTGCCTAGATGGTCTCAACCACATTATTACAAGGTGGAGAAAAGCAAGTGGCCTGTGTGGCTCTTTATTTCCCCTACCCCTCCAGGCAGGTGCTGCTCACAGCCCTGCCTCCCCATTTTGCTTTAGATCTGTTTTGAGATGGTGGGTAAACATTTCACATTGAATGTCTCATTCTTTAGGAAGCTCCATTTTCTCCCTGGAAAATTTTTTGGTTTGTTACTGCTTTGTTTCCTTTTTTTTTTTTTCAAATACATTGAATCCATATTGGTTTCTTAACTCTGGACTTTCAAGATCTCCAAAGATTTTAGTTTGGCTGGTCACCAAAGACTGCTGTGAGGCATGGAGACACCAGCGTCACCGGTTTGACATTTACATGAGTAGTTACAGAGCGATAGCTCTATTGACTTATACTAATAGTCCAGAACATCCTAATGGAAATTAGTGGAGACTATTTTTGTGTGTGTGTGTGTGTAAGTCGTCTCAAGACACTGAATACTGTCTAACTGTGGAAGGATCTTGTTATCCATCACCTAAAGTCCATAAACGATTTTTTTTTTTTTTTAGATATCATACCTCGGTTACTTGATGCTATTTAACTATATCATTTTGGTGCGGATGGAACGGTGGCCATCAGTCCAGGAGTGGATTGTCATCTCCTACATTGTGACGTTGGCTTTAGAGAAAGTAAGAGAGGTAAAGTCTGATTATACCAACATCTCATAATCCTTAAAATTAAGCTCACTCCTAGAGGTGGTAATGGCATGGACATGTGCAGAGGGTTGAGAAACCATACATGAGAGAGAAGATTCTCATATCCACAGAGTCCCAAAATGTCCATAACTGGAGAGAATTTCATTTATAACCCGTTCCCATACATTAAAACCTTCTCGTATTGGGCAAAAAGGTCAGGCAAAAATGCCCTGAGGTCAGTAGTCAAAATCAATGCTGTCATTCTCTCAGGTGTTGTCCTGGTTTCGGCTGGGATAATCGGTTCTCTTGAAGCTATGTTTTGGATTTGCGAGGAAAAAGATGTTGAGGACATACTGATGTTTTCAGTTGCTGCTAAGCAGTGAAGGACTGTTCAGCTTCTCGTGCTGGCCTGCCAGCGAGCAGGTGGGGGGTGCACGGGAAGCTGGGAGGGTGACACAGCCAGGACAGCTGACCCCAACCAGACAAAGGTATTCCGTACCATACGACATCATGCTCAGTAGGTAAAGCTGGGGGAAGAAGAAGGAAAGGGGGAGACGTTCGGATTTATGGCGTTTGTCTTCCCAAGTAATCGTTACGCATGATGGAGCCCTGCTTTCCTGGAGATGGCTGAACACCTGCCTGCCGGTGGGAAGCAGTGAATGAATTCTTTGTTTTTCTTTGCTTACGTGCATGGCTTTTGCTTTCCCTATTAAATTGCCTTTATCACAACCCATGAGTTTTCTCACTTTTACCCTTCCGATTCTCTCCCCTATCCTACCGGGGGGGCAGTGAGCGAGCGGCTGTGTGGTGCTTAGTTACTGGCTGGGATTAAACCACAACAGTGTATTTCCAAGGAAAGGCATGGCCATAACCCATGAAGGAAATCTCAGTAGGTACTGTCTTTTTATTACTGATGCAGTCCTTGATGAGAACTGCAGGCAAAAAGGTGTTTTGGGGAATTAGCCAGGAGTACTATCAGACTGATCTGATTACTTTTGTATGCGGAAGATAGCATAAAAACTTCCACTGTACTCACATGCTCTAGTGTTGTTTGCACTTGGCCTATCCATCTCTGATTCACAATTCCCGCATCTCATACTAACTGTATGTGGAGGCAAATATGGATGCCAAGTCAGTAAGCCAGATCTCCTGGTTTAAATGTTATTGATTAAAATGTACAACAAAAAAAGGCTTAATGAAGCCAAAACAGAAACAAAGATCAATAGAGGGGGTCCAGAGGAGGACCATGGAAATGATGAGAGTGCTGGAACAGCTCTGCTATGAAGAAAGGCTGAGAGAGTTGAGGTTGTTCAGCCTGGAGCAGAGAAGGCTCTGGTGAGACCTTATTGCACCCTTTCAATATGTGAAGGGGGCTTATAAGAAAGACAGAGACTTTTTACCAGGGACAAGGGACAACCTTTATAAAGTGAGAGAAGGCAGTTTTTGACTGGACATAAGGAAGAAGTGTTTTCTGAGGGTTGTGAAACACTGGAACAGGTTGCCCAGAGAAGTTATGGATGCCCCATCCCTGGAAGTACTCAAGGTGAGGTTTGACAGGGCTTTGAGCAACCTGATTTAGTGCAAGGTGTCTCTGCCCATGGCAGGGTGGTTGGACTAGATGATCTTTATAGGTCCCTTCCAACACAAACCATTCTATGTTTCTATGAAAAGGAAATTTTGCCTGCTAGTAAACTAAAAATACTGCTGCTTGAGACAAATTTTGCTACCAGTGGAGAGGGTCTCAGACACATATTGAATGTGACAAGATTGGTCTTTCTTCATGACCATTACTTCAAAAATGTAACTTGGAGTTTTTCCTAATGATTTCTTTTTTAAATTTTTTTTTAAATTTCAGATTCTGATGTCAGAGCCTGGCAAGCTGAGCCAAAAAGTGAAAGTTTGGCTCCAGGAATACTGGAATATTACTGACCTGGTGGCTATTTCAGTATTTATGATAGGAGCAATTCTTCGCCTACAGAACCAGCCTTACATGGGTTATGGAAGAGTGATTTACTGCGTAGATATAATTTTCTGGTACATTAGAGTACTAGATATCTTTGGAGTGAACAAATACCTGGGACCTTACGTCATGATGATTGGAAAGATGGTTAGTGCCTAAATTGCTGTAAATTATATATTTTGGAGTTCATGGGAAATTAAATTCAGTTCTGATTTTAAAAAGAGGTTTTCCATCTGAGCAGGACTCTGAATAAAGGCTGTGAAAAAGTTGCCGTGTGAATTTCACACACACACGAGATGAAATACTCTTGTTAATAATTTTGCTTGATTTGAGAGGGAATCTTTTCTCCTTTTTTCTTTTTTCTTTTTTCTTTTTTTTTTCCTTTTTCTTTTCTTTTTTTCCCTTCTCTCCTCTTTCTTCTTTTCCTCTTTTCCTCTTCCTTTCTTTTCCTTTCCTGTGGAAGCTTGTTCATTTTGCCTCCCTTCTGCCTCTCAAAGCCATAGCAATAACAGATGTTCGATACACCAGGATCAGCCACAAAACTATCAGTGGTGGACAGTAGATGATACGGCAATGATTATATCATCTCTTTGCAACCACAGAAGAGGTCTGTGCTGAAAGCACAGTATCGTGCACTTTATGCAAAAGAGGATAGGGATAGCAAAGATTTTAGCATTTTAACATTTTAGGTTTTTAAATATAAATCTAGCATTCCTTTAAATGGCTGTTTTTACTGCATTTTTATGTATGCTTAATTGATGAACGGTAGTTAAAGTCAAAGAATAATACGAAGAAAATTTTCCAGGAGAATGCATTTGTTCTCTTGATACTTTCTTGTTTACTTTAATGCATGCTGGCAAACAGACGTGCTGCTGCTGCTGTACTACGTGGTGATAATAAGAGCCTCTGTATGGTCATTCTGTGCAGATGATTGACATGCTCTACTTTGTGGTCATCATGCTTGTGGTTCTGATGAGTTTTGGAGTAGCCCGCCAAGCTATCCTGCACCCAGATGAGGAGCCATCTTGGAGATTAGCTCGCAACATCTTCTACATGCCCTACTGGATGATCTATGGAGAGGTGTTCGCAGACCAGATAGACCGTAAGAGTAGAATTCATAGTAAGAGTCTGTTTCCTGTTTCTGAGGCAGATGATCAGATCCAAATTAATGATTGCTTTTAATTTGGAAGTAGTGTTTTGTCTTTATGATTATATTGTTGTTGTTTCCTTGTGACAGACGCCAGAGAGAGAACAATTTTCTGTTCCCTACCTGCATGTCCTGTCTCTCCGTTCATATTCAAACTCAGTTAACACTGAGAGTGATACAGTTTGGAATACGCTCCTATCCAAGAGTTCTGAAACGTTCTTTTGAACCAATGTTTTACTAATAGCCAGTTCCAACAGAATTAAAAAATAAATACCTTGCACAGGAGATGAAAATAAACATATCCTTTCATCTCCAACTCGCAGCATGGGCAATGAGCTAATACATTTTTACTCCCATTGATATGTCTATCTACTTTCCAGAAATGTTTCCATTTAATGAATCATTCATGTTCTTCTTTTCTACACCTGTGGAAAAACAAAGCAAAAAGGAAAACTCTGCTTGATTAGCTTTGGATGTGGAAATTGCCTTTCTTATAGAAAAGATCCACAGTTTAAAAAAAAGAACTGTCAGTATTTTAGAGGAGATGGAAACTGTCATGCTACTGCTCGTTTTGTGTTAATATTTGAAATTTGTGCAGACAGTCAAACATGCAGCTGGCCTCCTCTAGCGTGTGTCACATAGTTCGCACTTTACATAACATATGCTGCTATTTCAGCATTGTGTATGTGTTGTTTCAACCATCTGCATATAACGACAAGTAGTAAAGTGGAAGGCTGAAGAAACTGAGGTCTAAGTTCAGCCAAAAAACATAAAGATCCATCATCATGAGAAACCTTTGTACCAAATGTAATTAAAGCCTACTTTAATTGCTTAGAAAGGAATAAAATGTCATTAGTCTGCTTCTGAACAATGTACACTGTTGCAAAGATCATATTATCTTCATTTTCCTTACAAATGTTTGTCTCATTAATGTACTTTATGATACAGTAAATTACTCTTGACAAATAGAAGGTCAAGCCAGTCATTTATTGTCTGATATTGCAGTTATCAATATCAATATCAGGCACATGTGAGCCAGGATAAGCTCAGTGTCTCTCAAGTGGGTTATTTCTCCCATGGGGAGGAATAGACTCTAAGAGGGTATCCCTTACCTTTGTGGCTCATAATGAGCATTCAAATCCTACTTCACTTTAAACAAAGGATATTTGCCAATGTGGACAGTTTGATTTCTTTATAAATCAAAGCTCACAACTTACCAAGAATACTGGTCTCTTTAGTGTAAGTGCTGTGCCAGGCTTCTCTCCTGCTTCCAGTCGTTTCTCAGTTACATGCTCAGCATCTTTTGAATTAGAAATCTTTCTTCAGCAATGCAAAAGATTTTGGGGAAAAAAAGTTTGGGCTTTCCAGTTACACAAGTTCAGTCCAGCTACTTGCTCCACTAACCTTCCCAGGTTGAAGTTTTGTTGTGTCAGTAGCTTAAACATAAGCTAACGTGGAAATGTGTGGTTTTGTTGCTTTTTTGATATTGAAATAAAAGTGGCTAAACAAGGAGTTTTACTGGTATCACTAGGCTGCATTATAATTATCCTGTAAATTTCTTATGTCTAGAAGTCTATGGACTGACTTCTGAAGTTCTTTTTGCTTTCAAGAAGAAATTTTCACTCTGATCTTTCTGTGGTTCTCTGTAAAGACACCACAAAAGCAACCTCCAAAGTCATTGGGGAGTGATTGCTATGGGCAGTCTAACCTGATTCTGTGTCAAGTACTTATGAGTAGTTTTGCCAAGGCCCATGAGTGCAAACAATTTATGGAAAAAGTATTACATAAAATTTTCCATCTGAAAGAAGGTAGCTGGACTTGTGTCAATAGTTTCACTGCATATCCTCTACGGGTGTCACCCTTAGGATGTCACCTAAAGATGAAGATCACAAATCACAGAACTGCTGAAGTTGGAAGGCACCTTTGGAGGTCATCTAGTTGAACTTCCCTGCTTAAAGCAGGATAAACTAGAGCAGGTTGCTCAGGGACTGTCCAGTCAGTTTTATAATATCTTGAAGGATGAAGACTGTGCAGCCTCTCTGGACAACCTGGTTTAAGTGGAATTTCCCATATTTCTGTCTTTGCCCACTGCCTCTTGTCCTTTCACTGGATACGACTGAGGAGTGTCTGGCTGTCTTCTTTACCCCCGCCCACCATCAGGTATTTATAACATTAGTAAGATCTCCCCTGACCCTTCTTTTCTCCAGGCTAAATGATCCCAACTTTCTCAGCCTTGCCTCATTTGTCAGATGCTCCAATTACCTTAATAATCTTTGTGACTGAAGTCTTTCCAGTATGTCCACATCTGATTTCTGTGGGGGAGCCCAGAACTAGACACACAAGTCCAGATGTGGTTTCACCAGAGCTGAGATTAATAATTACCTCCCTTAACTTGCTGGTAACGCTTTTCCTAATGCAACCCAGGATGCCCTTGTCTAGTTCACTCCGTTCAGAAGATGTCCATGAGCAAGAAGTTAATGGCATCTAGTACTCAACAGCAACATATTCTTAAACAATAGAGAAGCCTGGCTGAGTTTCTTTCAATAGTGTGATTTTTCTTACAATCACCATTTAGGGGTTGGCAAGCAAATATCCTTACTGGTAGTCAAAATGGGCTTTTAATGATACTGTACACTGTAATAACATCAGTATCATGACTGTTAACAGAAACATAGCTATTCAATAGGAACAGCTGAGATACTCAAAGCCAGGGTGGTTCTTAAAAAAGAAGAAAAAAAAAAAGAGGAGGAAATGTTTCCATAATAGCTAAAAGAATTATTTTGTGTGATAACTTTGAGTTGTTTTGTGTTCAAGGTGGCTGCCAGTTTTATTTACTTGCCTGAAATATCGTGTATATTTAAATGATCATCTGCCAGAAGCATTTTGTGATTTATTATTAATATCATGAATTCACTGCCATAAGTAACATTTGGGGAAAACAACATTAAAAGGAAATTGCAGAATGCAATGCATTTTTAACACAGAAATTGTTTCTAAGCATATGTATCTACTGTTCTGACATTTGAGTTGCTTATCTTTCTTGGCAGCAAAACTGTATTTTCAATCATCTTTTTTGGGTTTTTTTCCTATATTATTCTGTTGTTTTCTTTTTTTCTCTCCCCGCCTCCTTTTCTATGTTGTTCCTTTGGAATGCTGTTCAGTCTATGCCATGGAAATTAATCGTAAGTCTCTGCTGGAGAGTTGATTATCTCATTTAGCTGAATATGTTCATTAATCTTTTTCTTCACTAGATAATGACATTTTAATTATAGGGCTCATCCAATATTCAGGTGTGAATCTTGTTTTTCTACTGTAATAATTTCATTTGAAAAGAAGCAGAGGAAAAATATTTTATTTTAATACAGATTGCAGATCAAAAGTTTTAATTGAGCTTATGTGGTTGCTATGACTTGTTCTTAAGCACACTGACAGTAAAGTAATCTTTTTTTAAAATTATGATGTATGGTATAACTAATTCCCTTTGATTACCTAGATACAATGTTAGTGTTTCTTTAGCAGTACTTTCATTGGTCCATGTGGATACTCCTATGATTTGCTTGACTCTCCTGTTACACTTTTCTTCTGATAAACAGGAAAAATGTAGGTCTGATGTTTGAAAAGCAAGTAAAATACTTTTTATTAACCATAGTCTAAATATCACTTTTAGTCCACAGTAAATAAGTTTAATCTGTTTTCAAATAATCTGAAGTATTTTTCAGGTGAGGTTGAAGCATTGGATTTTTTGCAAAATGCTTGAAAATCCTGGTTTGCCTATTCACATAAACTAAATCTGTAATGAACTCATTGTCAGACTTCGTATTTATTAAGATTTCAGCTAAAGAACCTGTGGTTCATAAACACTTTATCTGCTACGAAATGGTTCCAAAAGTTAACCTTGTATTTGAAATCAGATACAATGGCACTGCACTTACAGACAGAACAAACTTGCTGCGTTTGCCCAACTCCAAGACAGCTCTTACGCCAGGACAACCTATATATTACTTCAGGCAATAATTTTATATCAGTTTGATCTATATTCTCAATTTTTGTCTCATTCTTACCAGTCTGTTTTTCTGTTACTGTATAGTTTTATTTTTATAATTTTATCTCTTTGGTTTAAATTTTTATCTAAAATTTAGAATATTGTGAGAAATAAGGGAAACAGAAATTGGCCAGAAAGCGGTGGCAGGGCCACCTGCTGGTAACATTAACAGCCCCAGCCAGGACAAGCAATAGTCTAGGATTCATCTAGGGAGTCCAGTCAGGGGCAAAAGGAGACAGGGGAGAGACAGAAGAAGGGTCCATCCAGGGGACAAAGACAGGTCCAGGTCCAAGGTCCATCCAGGGGACAAAGACAGGTCCAGGTCCAAGGTCCATCCAGGAGGCAGGGCTGAGACCTGCACACCTGACATAGCTCAGGCAGGTACAGGTATGCATAGGTATAGGTATAGACCCCAGATGAAGCTTGGCAGGTTCATTAAGGCCTCTTCAATACAGTCAGGGCCCTGATAAAAGTTTAATTTATGCTCAGCAATCTGAGACTACTAAGTAAATCCTTTTACCTTTGGCAAGGTTTGCACACAAGTTTGGCTGGAGAATTTTTTTAATTCCGCTATTATTGTGTACATATGCACATTAAGACCTTGTCCTAGACTATTACTATGAGAAGAAGAAAATCCATAGGAATTTGAAGAGAAAGCCACACTGAACAGTAAACTTGGAGCTGCCTCTCTGTTCACTATTATGGGAAATTATTTTTGTATGCTGTAATTAGAAGCAGAATTTGAAATAGAAATTATACATGCTTGCTACTGGAAATAAAATAACAAAGTTTGTTTAGCTTGGCAAATTCTATGCATGTCTCATCATTAAATAAATGTGAATAGTGTTTTTAAGTATAGGGCGATTTGTGAAAAACACCTTTCCTGTTTTTATTTCAGCTCCTTGTGGGGACAATCTTTACGATGATGATGGTAAACGCCTCCCTCCATGTATACCAGGGGCCTGGCTCACTCCTGCTATTATGGCCTGTTACCTCTTGGTAGCAAATATCCTGTTGGTAAACCTGCTGATTGCTGTCTTCAAGTACGTAAATGATCATGCAATATCTTTACTTTCTTATTGCTGAGATAAAGTTTCTGTGAGAGCCCATCAACTGATTTTGCAAGGGTTTGCATTCACACTCAGAATCTAATTACTCTATGAACATGAGTGATACATACTTGGAATAGTGTGTACACTGGGAAAGAGGAAAGGTTGCTTTGAATTCACCAGCAATTGCAGTAATACATATGGGAGAATCTGGCTACTTCCAGCCACCATTTAGTGGCTAGTGACAGGCCTCAATATTGCTCTGGAAAGATGAAAAACAGAATCCATTAAACCTGCTACATACGTGGTGGAAGCCCATGTAACCACTAGCAAATATGATTCTGCGATGGAACTGCAGGATGAAAATCTGAACATCATGAGCAGGAGGCATTTCCACTGTCACTACATCATCTGGCTTCTTTTTTATTTTTTCTTCTTCTTTTGCTTTTCTTTTAGGAAAAAAAAAGAAATTAGGGCCTTGCAGGTTTCTTATATGACCCAGAAAATGAGTCTATATTGCTTTGAACCAAAAGAAAGGATGGCTACATGTTGCCAATATCTATGGCCAGTCCAAGCATGTGCACTATGCACATTCTTAATGTTATTCCACAAATCTGTATTCAGACTTCTCTGGAGTAAAACTAAATAAATTTCTGCTGCTTGTTCTTTCTACCCACAGTTATGTTGCATGCTTTTCCTGCCATGACCTAGGGATAAATAAAAAATTTTTAAAAATTGAAATATCTACTTGCTAGTGAGACTTGCTGAACATACCACCTGAGAAAAGCAGGTGATCCATTTTTGGTGCCCATAGACATGTAGTATTGGAGGTCTTGTTGGCATAGGTAGCTGGTGTCACAACCACAAAAATAGTTCATCGTGTGCCCAGAAATCTACAGCTCACAAAGCCTGTCTTTCATTTGATGTATGTAGCTTAAAAGGTCATGAATTTTCAAGTGCTCAAATGCCAGTCACATTGCTAGGGGGAAGGGGAAGAATCTTACAATGGTAGCTATTATTGGCTGGAGGACCGAGGAATCAGCAGTTTGGGAAGTAGGTCATGCTGTTAACTCCTGCCATCCCAGCATGGTTGCAAGGGGGTGAGATCTAGCTGGGGAATTCCTGCTATGCAGAAGACACTGAATGAAGGCAGGTTGTCATTTATCATTGGTAAATTATCTCATGTATGCTTAGCCAAAAGAAACCAAAAGCTATGTGTACTGAAGAATTCTCTGGCTCTGAAGAGACGTTTTAACTGGTTATGTGAATGTAGATATTCTAAAGCACAGAAAGTTAGAAAAGAAGTGGACAGAAAATATAAAAAAGAAAGTGCCAATATCATCATCATCATAAAAGTGGAGTGAGCTGTCTGAGCATACTTTAAAATAGCTTGAAAAGCTTCGTCTAAGACAGAACATCACTCTGCTTTCTCTTAGTTGGTATTTCATAACCTTGACTATTGTTATCTCTGGATTGAACACTATCACTTACACTCCTTCATGGATCCCTCAGTGGATACTGAGTTACAAAATAAAACATCTTTATAACACACTTTATGTTGGTGTAGAAATGATGAGGCCATGGCTTCCAAGAACACATTCCTTTACAAGAATACGCACCATGTTTTCGAGCCAGAAGTTTGAGTGAATAAAGTTTCAATTTAGGACATTTTTTGAAAACTTGAAAACTCTTCCATGTAGATCAAGCTGATTAGCATATTAAATGCAGACCATGTAAAGCTTCTGGGTTTAGCATACAAAATAACCTTTCATGGATTTAATACTTTGTGCAATATCAAATACTGGCATGTGTTAAAAGAAATACTTTATAACCAAGACCCAAAATACCAATTATGTGATTCATAAATTGTGCAAGTTTCTTTTCACTAACACACTTTATACAGTAGGAGCAAACAGTCTAAGAGGAAGTGTGTTCGGAGTGGTGCATAAGGGATGCAGAGCACCTTCTGCTTTGCTACCCTCAAAAGGCGCAGTGAAATCATCAGTTCAGGTTAATCATCAGTTCAGCAAGTTCAGCAGCATCAACAAAGAGCTGAACCCAGCAAGTCATGTGGCCTTATGTTGTTATTTAGCTGCTACTTTTTTCAACATAGTACTTGCTCAGTGGTAAGTAAACTTAGAGGCCTAATAGAAACTGTATCTGTGTTCCCTTTCAGCAATACTTTCTTTGAGGTAAAATCAATATCCAACCAAGTCTGGAAGTTCCAGCGGTATCAGCTGATTATGACATTCCATGACAGACCTGTCCTCCCACCACCAATGATTATCTTCAGCCACATCTACATAATCATTAAACGAATCTGCTGTCGCTGCAAGAAGGGTGAAGGAGACCAGGATGAACGTGACAGAGGACTGAGTATGCAAGAAATCTTCTCTAAATTGAGCTCTCTGCACAACATTAGCAGAAAGCATCAGCTTTTCCAATGCTGAACTATTTTGTTCACGTTGACAGTCAAGTGTATTTACAGATGACAGTTTGGGACAAAACTTTTATCAGGTTAACAGCTCTTGAGACCCTTGGGCTCGTGAGAATATGCAATGCTGTGCTGCTAATGAAGACTTGCTTTAACATGCTCTCTTAAAACTGTGAGATGGCATCTACTTCATCCAGTTTTACCAAGTTCTAGTGAAATCCATGTGCTGGGAAGGGCAAATAGGAAACTGAGAAGAAGGGATTACAGTTTCAAATGTCATGTATGTCATGTAACGTCAGCTCTGTGATTGTAAGCAATCTGTGTCTAAGAGAATCCCCACTTTCATTTCTCCATATTAGAGATTTATCTGTCATTTCACAGGGGAACTGTGAGGATTCTTCTCCTAACATACCCTGTAATTATTGATTATTATTTTCATTATATGCCTCATTAAAATAATCAGATGCTTACAATTATCCCTGTATTTCTACATTTCACAGGAAACATATTTTGTAAGTAATTTTATTTCTGCACAATATGCTTCTGAGATAAAAAAGAGGAAAAAGGGAAAAAAGTAAATGTAACACTCCCTTCAAATAGATAAATTCAAATAAAGGATGAAATGTTCTGAATAGCTTCTATTTCCCTTGCATTTTCCTTACATGATTATAAATTTTTGAAGCTAGTATCCAAAGAATGTCTGGGAAACAATCTGTTACGTTACATTATCTGTTGCCTGTAACTGGCATCCTTTTAAGAACAACATTTGTATGAAGGAACAGTCAAATTGGCAGAGATTGCCCTAGTCTTTATCCTGTAAAATCTAGTCAGTTTGTTCAACACGTAGCACTGCTGTTTAAAAGTGCAAAGGTCATTGAGGAAATATAGCCCCCTGTGGATGATCATAAAAGCAGATGATGGTCATCATGGCTGTGGCCATCTTTGGCTAAGTGCTCATTCCCTATTTACAAAATCATCTGTTCATTTAGTGCAGGAGTTGAATCTGCAGTATCCATATGTCCAAAATAATCTGCTAAATTGGATTTAAATTGATTGCTGGAAGTTCAGAAAAAGGAAACTCATATTTTGTTCTTCTGTTTTGCACAGAGTTATTTCTGAATGATGAAGAGCTAAAAAAACTGTATGAGTTTGAGGAGCAGTGTGTAGAAGAATACTTCCAGGAAAAAGAGGATGAGCAGCAATCATCTAATGATGAACGCATCAGAGTTACCTCTGAAAGGTACCTATTTCAAGCAAAAAAACCCACACCACTTATCTGGAATAATATTTGCTTTTTTGTGTCTTTGTTGTAACCAAAGTTGAGTTCAAGTACAAAAGATTTAAACCTTGAAAGAAACAACCACCAATTCAGAAGCTGATCTGAATCCTGAGTAAATACCTATGCAGGTGCATCTCTCACAAGAGCAAGCTTTTTGTTGTTCCTACTGGTCTGTCACTAAGGCTGCTGGTTTGGTAGCTTTGGTATAAGAACATTTCTGTTCATGGTGAATTTTTTCCCTCTCACCCATCTGAAGATCACAGTTATGCTTTGTATCTGTTTGAGCAAGTTACTACTTGAGCTTCCAAGAGCTCATCCAACCATGAGAAATGTGTTGGAGCTTAATGACAAAAGCTCTGAGGATTTTTCCCTTGGAGCTCTGGTTTGCACTAGGGTCCAGCACTCACAGCTGCTGAATTTTAATCTTTGCTACAGATTCTCTTGAAAGCTTTGAACAAGACATTTAGCTTTTCAGTATGAACTTCCCCATTTAAAAGACAGGGAATATTCACATGTAAATCATTAAGCTATTCTGAGGACTAGGTAATGTTTGCATATTGCTGTGTAAGCACACAGTGATAATGGCAGCAGCACTTTTTTACGAGGTCACTTGGCAGGACTGTTCCCAAAGGCTCTGCCTATTCTGTTAGTAGTTCTAAGTAAGTCAAAGGATGGGGTCTTTTGTCACTTCCTTGAAATGATGAAAAATTCTCCCTGTAATGAAAATGATACACAGTTCAAACACCCTTTCACCTCATGGTATTTTGATGATGAACTACTCCGTATATATATATATGTGTCTGTCTTTTAACATTTCTTCTGAAGTAGCTCTGTGAGCCATATAATTCTTTAACGGATAAACATCTTTCTTTTGAAGGGAGGCCATGAACATCTTGGATTATTATAGGTGAAGTTTGAGAATAGAGAAGTAAATGAAATCTGCTATGTGTATTCAAATAGTTTCTACTGCACTATTTATCCATGGCAATTTGTCAAAATCCTAGGTATTGTGGCAGAGAATAAAGCAGGGCTGGTAAGCCTCACTGATTCACTATGGTTTCTGGCCACAAAGCAGATTTGCTGCTTTCTCATGGCTTCTTGCTCCAGATGCTTAGTCATCTTTTGTGTTTGAGAGCAAAAGAATGTTAATTTAATTTCCACAGTTCATTTACTAGTTAGTCACATTCTAATGCATTATTTTTATATGCATTCTTCTGGTACCATCACTTCCATTATGATATAAATGATAAAAGAAAATGGGAAGAAGTATTATTTTAATTGAACTAGACAATAATTCCACTCCCTTCGGCTGATACATAATTGAAAGTTGTTTCAAGAGCTAAAGTAATCCCCCTACACACCAGCGTATGTTCTCTCCCATACAGCTACAAAACCTGTTTTACAACATGCCTTGATGCTATTTTAAGTCATCCTGTGAGCATGTCATTAGAAAGTATTTTTCACGTAATTAATTGATGCTTCACAGTGAAAGAGGACAACTGAACGTGAAGTGGGTGGCACACTCAGAAATGTTAATAGTAGGCTATCCCTAAGGGCTGCAACTCTTATACTTTCCTGGCATGTAAGTAAGGGCAAAGTTCAAATAGCCCTCTAATATGGTGTATGGAAAGCATGGATAACAAGAAAATGCACATGCTTTCAATGCTACACCTCGGGAAAAAGAATAATGCATGACATATAGCACTAAATTCTGCCTTATGAAGAAATGAGTAGCTGGGTGCCTATAACAGGTTACTGCGCCATTCCACAGCTTCTGTTCTGTGCTTCCTCTTTTATATCCAACAGAGTTGAAAACATGTCTATGAGGCTAGAAGAAGTGAATGAAAGAGAACATTTTATGAAAGCTTCTCTTCAAACAGTTGACCTTCGACTCTCTCAGTTGGAAGAACTATCTGGTCGGATGGTGAATGCTCTTGAGAAGCTGGCAGGTATTGACAAATCGGAGCTAACATATACACGTTCACGGGCTTCGTCCGAGTGCGATGCTGCATATCTCCTAAGGCAAAGCAGCGTTAACAGCTCTGATGGCTACAGCATGTACAGATACCATGTCAGTGGTGATGAGTTAACATATGATGACAGTACCATTCCTATGTCACCAGCCACGGGATTGCGTAAAAAAGCACATTCTGTCGGTACCAAAGAAGATGGAGCAGACCCAAGGATGCTGGTTCCAGAACACCACACCAGTCTCCATTATACCTCTAGTGCTAATGCAGTCACCACAGCAGACCACAGTAAATCTACATTAGAAATTGCACAGAATGTTTCCAGACCCCATTCTGGTTCAGGTGGTTTTGGGGATGAACAGCAAGGGATTTGCAAGAGTGATGGAATGGCTCCTCAAAGTATAAACCAGATGGATGCTGTTACGAACAGCCAGCCAGTACCAAGATCAGATTTTCAGAACACTCAGTTAAAAGTAGAACGTACCAAGTTAGAAGCAACCATCTCTTATCCCTTGGACAAATCTAAAGCAATGCGCTATTTTCCTCCTGAAACATTCAGTGCTTGTCAAACCACTATGATGAAGTCAAGGAGTTTTATATTTGCACAGGGTGGGAAGCTGGTTGGAGGAGTTAACAACTGGACCACAGAGTATAGTACCATCATGGATCAGGTGTGCCCTTCTACAATTGAACAATGGGCCACAGAGTGGAAATACGAAGTTGAGCAGCAACTTTCTCAAGAACGTCCTCCAGAATACCCTGGTTTTATCTCTGAAGCAGAAAGGCAAGCAGAGCAGAAACAGTTACAGATGGACACAGATGACAGTGATGGCGGTGAAGCAGGTATGAGTGCCTCTTACACCTCTATGCCTGCCACTGTCAAAGCTGAGAAAGAGAATTTACTGTCAGTAAAGCCAGAAAGGACTTCTGGGTTCCCATCAGTACGGTCAAAGAGTTTGCACAGCCACTCTCGGAAAGCCAAGTCTGTAAAGGACAAATTAAATAGACCAGGACATGCCAGCAGCGTAACTAGTTTGGTGGTAGCGTTTGGCAGTGCAACAGAAGAACAGAAAGCTAGGCAAGAAAATGCATCCACAGAAACTGAATGTTAAAGAAGTGGCTTACGCCCTCTGTTTTAATGACAATTAAGAAAGCATCATGACTAATTGAACAAAATATGGATTTTAAAATTAATTTCTAAAGAATTGTGCATATATTTGTTTCTTTTCATTTTTAACTTAATAGATATAAGTTCTGTTCTTAAATAAATGTTTTGCTCGTTCAGGTGAAAGGGAGGTGTTCTCTCAGGGGCAGATAAAAAGTAGGTACAGTCCACAGATGCCAACAGTATAGATCTGTCTTTGTTCCATTTCAACCGCCCTCATTTACTGACAAGCTCTTTATAAAAGCTCTTGAAAGAAGGACAATATAATCATGTAATAATTTAGAAAATGTTTTTTCTTCTTTTTTATCAGAAGACTTTTTAAACTGAACAAATTTTTAACCAGCAGCTGGTTTCTTTGTGGCCATTGTGTTTTTCAGATCAAAACAAAATTGTTGGAGGCAAGGAAAAATTATGCAGTCCCCTTCTCTCACTTCCGATTTCATGCATACTTCTTAGCTCCTCTTTCAGAAAGGTATAACGTAGCAGTTTTCATCCACTAAAATAGGTTTGAGTGGCAAAATACAGTTGTGTTTGAAGAAACCTGACCTGGCAAGCCATGTGTAGATATATTTTTGACCTGTCCTTGAACTTAATGACAGAATCCTGCTTTCAGGATCATATCTGACCCCATCCCAAAGCATGCTGACAGCCTTAAACTGTTGAAAAACAGTGATCATTGTTTCAAAATGTTTAGGAGATTTTAAGTATACGAAGTATACGGAGATTTTAATTATATGAATACAAGATCTGCATTAGTGTTTTGTATAAATGGGCATTGCAGTAGAAGTCCATGTAGAGTGAGAATCTGGATTTTATTAAATGCTTGCAAGGGAAAACAAAACAAAACAAAACAGGAAAGGTGTTCTGATTGCGTGAGATCAAAATGTAGCCAATCTGTGTTTAAAGCAAAGCTACTGTGACAAATCCATCTTTCATTTTGCAATTTCATTATGATGACACATGAGGAACAAGGAATGGTTTCTAGGAGTCAGTCTAAACAAAAAATAGTTTTTCCATGTGGGAATAGAAATTCCATACATTTTCTTGAGTAAATTTCAAAAACAAATGTCAAAGGGAAAAAAAGTCTCTATAGCAGAAGTGTTTTCTATCCCTCAACAACTAAGACTGGAAATCCACATCTATAGTTAAAGCTTGCCAGCACACTTGTTGCAACAATGGCATTCGAAGTACTAGGTTTTGATAGTTTTCTTCATAATAGTATGAGATTATTTGCCTCATTCTTCTCTGTTACCTTTTAGGAATTTTGTTTTCCCAAATATTCAGCAGCTCTCTTTGCAGGGGATGTATACCATTGAACAGAGAAGAAAGAAAATGAGTTAAAGGCATGTTACTTGTTCACAGAATACTGGTCAAAAGTTTATGCTTAACTTACTAACCATCAGGACTTATTCATACACTATTTTGAAAAGACAGATTTCTTTTTTTGCCCCCACCATCAGCTCCACAGTATGTAGGTCTCAGTATCTCCCTTGGTAATTCTGCCTACAGCATTTTGAAATGCAGAGGTTGATGGAAGACTCTACAAATGCATTGATGGCATCAGCTTTTTATTGTTTGTATTATATTTTCGTACTCCATCCATACTTGCACCTTGAAGTACTGTTACCATACTGAATGATCATGCTAACTGCATAGGCATTTCTGAAAGCTCAGTCATCATTTACTATGGATTTTTGATAGCTTGGTTTTATTAGCAGGTTTACTGGTTTCACTTGTTGTCAGAACAGTGTTGACATTTTGCTTTTCATGTGGGCTTCTCTTTTATTCAACTTTAGGGAACTTGACATTTTGTAAAAACAGAATGACATTTGAAATTGTTTCACTTCCATGTTTACTTCTTTGTTAGCATTCTATGCAACTACATAGCCATTTTGTAGGTGTGGTTTAAATAGCCTCCAATTTGCCAATGCCTTTTTATTGTTTGCCTGCACACTCACCAGAAACGGATTCATTAACAAACACAAAGGGATGCAGCTTTTCAGCACTTTGCTAAACAAGCATTATGCATTGTAGAACAAAATACAACGTTGCGTACCTCTTGTTACATCGTCTTTATAAAATGTGTGTTAAATCATGCTCTGTTTGACCGGGTTTTTTTTAGCATTTACACTAGAAATTTATCAGCTATCATGTAGATTTCAAACTAAAACATTTAACCTCTGTATTTTCTTCCTTTGTGTAAAAATATTTATAAAGAAACATGAAAAAGATGTGAAAGGAATTCAGTATAACAAATTTTTCACTACAGTGATATCAAACCACTTCACTTATCTGTTTCTTCTTATAGAGTGCACGGGCTGAACATTTTCTGAGCAAAGTTTCTTTTTTAACATTTGCCAGTATTTTCCATAAAATCCTCTATACAGTGACAACTTTATAAGGCTTGGATGTTTCCTGTGCATAGCGTGAACTGAAATGATAACCCCTCTGCCATTAAATGTGAAGTAACTACACTGACTTTGGCAGAGTTTAGACATACAGCCATTTTAATAAGACTTAAATGTGGCTTTGTATGTGCGTAGAAGACTGATAGTAGATTTGGAGCCCACTAAACAGAATAATGATGAACACATTTGCACGTCTGCCTACATGCTTTCTTGAATACTGGCTGAAAGGATGCAAGCGCAGGATTTGCATTTCTGAAGAGGCATGTTTAATACTGCCCTTTAGAAAGATACATCCCTCCTACTGCTGAGTATGTGGTGACTCCACAGCAGTGTCACTGTGAATTCCACTTACCACTTCTTATTATGTGCTCGACCTATACTGAACCAGGTCAAGCCTAAAGAGTATGTACTCTAAGCCTGTGTCTGTGCAGAGACACTACACTGAGGTAATTTTAGTTTGCTCATCTTACAGTACCCTAGCTCGCTCAAGGCAAATGTTTTAAACACAGTGACTAACTGTAATATTCACATAGGGAGGTTCTTAACTATACCAGCTGATTCTGCTAATTACCCCTGTTAAAATTGCATCATTCTGGGACTAGCTTGACTTTGCTCTTGCAAGCCTCTCCTATTGCAGAGTCACTCTTTCCATTTTGGACACTGGATTTTGACACCTGAGAACCAAGAAAGTCCATCTTCCATATTATTTAATAATGAATTAAAGTAGGCATTGAAACCTTCCAACTACGTTTTCTCCACACTGCTTCTTTGGATGCTTTCCTAGGTTCTGGGCTTGACTATGATCTTTGGCAAAATGCGTATCTGTCCTTCTAAATAAAAATTAAAAGAAGTATCTGTAAGGCCTTGTGAGAAAACAGGAACATGAGGAGGGTGCATGACCAAGGATGTCAACAGGATTATTTCATTAGATCTGCAAGATCCACAGGATTGTGCCGTTACAGGTGTTCTGGGTAGTTAATCCACTGACACAAAGCTGGTTTGCTGCCAAGCACTTGTTGTGGAGGAGGTGAGTTTTCTGAGCGACAGCAGCACTTGGACATGGTGCTGGGGTTCCACCTAGTAGGGCCACTGCCAGCATATCACTTCTGCACCACTGTCCTGTCTGGCTGGTCACTTCTAATTTAATTAGTGTTACACTCAAAAGCTTGTTATGAGCAAAAAGGAGACATACCTTGTATGTAAAGTCAGGAATTTATTGTTAGTGTAACAATTTTTAACAGTCTAATATATGAATTATTATTAGTCTAGATCTAGTTACAAGAGAGGAGAGACAAGAAGAGAGGAGAGAAAAGAATACTACTATACTACTACAGGAAAAAAAACACAAGGTAAAATTGATAGATGCACACTTCCTACTATCGATCCCTTTTTTTCTTTTATGTTATACTCGCACCGATCCTCTGGGTCTAATGCTCACTGGCTGCAGTGGGGGTAGTGAGGAAATATTGCCATCATCCCAGGTCCTTTGCTAGGATGAGCACTATCTTGATGTTGTTGGTTTCTTGTTCCTTATTTTTTGCTTGCTTAAGGACATTTTTATGTTTGCTACCAACTTTATATCTTTTTTCTTCATCGACCTTCAAATCCTACAATTACACCTGAATTTCCTAGTCATTAGAAAAATTGCTTTCGCAGCTAAACAAACGAAGGCACTACTCGAGGCAGGTTAAGGCAAGCTCAGACAAAGCAATCCTGACAAGCCTCAGTCCTGAGCCTTACAAAGTCAGCATAAAGCCTGTGGCCTGTTAAGAGCAGTGACAATATTCTATTTACTGGGCTACCAGGCTACATTAGCCATAGAAGTGTTTTCCTCTCACTACAGCCATTGCAGATATATGGTCTACTGAGTGCAGTGGCCACCTGAGCTGAATATGTCACCCTAATTGTGGATTTTAATCCCCCATTGGGATCCAGCAGCAAGGCAAAATAGATGTAAGTACCTAGTTGATATTGCCATTTAATGCCCATTTCAAGTACTGCCAGGGTCCAGGGGGCTGGGGTAGTCAAAAAACAGTATACAGCAGTACTGAAGGCTGAGAAACCACAAGTCTTGGGCGAAGTGAGAAAAGAACTACAGATTTCCTTAAAACTGCAATCTTCTTTTCCTTTTTTTCAACTTTTAGCCTTATCTGGAGAAACAAAATTTGATATGGCAAAGTGGTGCTTTATGGTTGATGCCCTGTATCTTTACAATGGATGTAAGGTATGTCTTGATAATAGGCTTTAAATTATTCTTTGCAGTTGTTCAGCCAAAATATTTTAAGTGTTTGTATCCATCTTTTGCTTGGTGTTAAGGTTGATGAAAAATGAGTTGCATAATTTCATCTGCCTGCTCCTCTTTTGTCTCTACAACATTAAAACCCCTATGAAGCCTCAGTGCTTCATCATGTGTGATTCTAGATGCAAGCATCTCGCTCTTCTTGCACTAATTGGACTGCTATGCTCAGCAAGATATGATCTGAGCAGACCAACAGCCTTCAAAATGGCCATGGAAAAAGACTGGATTCTAGTTTAGGTCCAGAGCACTGATAATCTGATAGTCACTATCACAATACCTATGTAAAATAGCCCAAACCAAGGTGGAGCATTGTACCAATGAATAGCTCCAAATAACTCTAGGCAAGTAATACCTATGTAATGATTAACAACAAAAGGTACCCTTATGTAACATAGCAAAGTTCAACATCATCGAATCTCCACACTGAGAATTCTACCTTCACTTCACAGATACATATTGAAAAGGAGGCTTTTTTTTCCTGAGACACCCCAAGAAACTAAAACCTTTGCATAATTTTAATATCTTTTGTATATTTTTGGCCAAGACTATCAAAGTTGCTGGTTTATGTAAATAATCACATTTTAAATATTCTTCTATTGGATCTTCATCAAGGACACTCAGGGAAGAGATTTTTTTTTTTCAACTGCTTAATAATTTTAAGGCATAATGTTTTTCTTCTATAAGAGGTAATACAGACCTGTACGGCTGGCTTCCTCACAAGTCCCCAGCAAAAGTTCCACGCTTCTGAGTGCAGGCTGTGCCAGCTTGGGTGTGCAAACTATTGAGTGCACAAGTAGGGAGGCATCCAGGTAAAGTAATAAACTGTAATGCTTTCAGTGAAAAATGGAACAGACTTTCATCAGTGAATCCCTGACTTTGCAGACTTGCTATGTACGTGCTGTAGCTCAGGGCACGTAGCTCGGCTGTGAAATAAGACAACACGTATATCATTGTGTCTTGGAGTTCAAACCAATAACTGAACCATTCTTGAGAAAGTTATGAAAACACCTAAGTTGCCATAGAAATACAGGCCTGGAAGAGATCATCTACACTGAGGCAAGTTCAGCAATGTCAACAGCATCAGTGGCAGATGGTGGTTTAACCTGTTTTTTCAACATGTCTAATGAAAGCCATTCTCTAATCTGCTGAGAGATCAAAAGGGACCACTACGAAAATCTGTTCTGATTTAACCCTAGCCCTCATGCATTGCTCAAGCCAAAGTACTTCCCCAACTACAGAGCTGTCTTGTGAGGTTGTACCAGAATTTTTAGGAAGATGATACCTAATCTGATATGCAGTAAATACAGCAGGTTATGCACCTTTGCCAAGCAGATGATTATCTTCACTGTTACAAACAATTTGCACTGTATGTAGAAAGAGGCCCCAGGAAACTGCCACGCAGCATGTGGGGTGTGATACCACCAGGAGAGCATGTCAAGCTGATTCTGGGAGGGCCATGACAGTGGGCAAGTGTAAGGGTCATGGTCAGTCTAGCACAAAGGATACTGAATAACTTAACATTGAGGCAAGGAAAATAACTGCACTGAGTAAAAAACTACATTTTTTAAATTATGAGAATAAAAATAGACATCTGCAGTATTTTCAATTCAGCTGGCTTTGTTGCATAGCTAGCTTCCCACCATTCTTTTAAGACTGTTCTCATACAACAAAGGCATTCTCAGAAACCTCTGTTTTAGCAGAACTGTTTGAAAAAAGCGAGCAAGTGAGGCAAGCCAGGACGGCTGGAGATGGGCAGGCAGCTGAATGCATTGCCAAAAAGGAGTCAGGGGATCCAGAGGATTTCCCTGCCTGTCCTAAACCCCCTGCCCCTGCCCCCCCCTCCTGCCTGCCTAGCCTGACCTGCCCAGCCTGCCCTCTTGCCTTGTCTGCCCTGCCTTGTCTGCCTACTCTGCCTTACTTACCTGTCCTGCTCTGCCTGTCTCCACTGCCTGCTTGAATCCCACTGCAAGTTGTGGCAGAATTAACTTGCTCTTCCAGAATACTCACTTCTGTCAAATCAGCTTTCTCCTCCCACCGGTATAAAACTCATACAGTGGCAACTTGTAACCAGTTCCAACAACAATGCTCACAAATCTTGTGATCTTATGTTTATGGAGAGCTTAGTTTTGATTTTGTTTGTTCCTTTTCAGAACGGTACTGCAGTTTAAATGTGACAGTGCAGTCCTTAATGGAAATTTGTGCTATCCTATGCTCATTCCCTTAGGAGTAAGATTCTATTTGCAGCCACCCCTCAGAAGGCTCTGAGCTGATGCAGAAACGCTCTTGTAATTCTGATGTAGTATAAATAATTGTCATTTTTATTAACACTGACTAATTTTTTAAATGCAATTTCAAGCCTAGCTGATGTGGGCAGTTTGTGCCTTCCTTGCTCCCTTGCTTTCTCTTCCCCCATTTCTGATTTTAATTTCCTTTCAACAATGTTCTGAATATGAACACAAAACTTTAAAGAAGAAGAAAGATGAGGGCATGTCCCGCAGTATTTCTCACTTGCCAAACATCCAAGGGATTTAGCTTGTGAAAGGAATAAGTCACCAGCAGGAGAGGAGCTGTAGCTTATTCTCGCAGCACTGTTGGGCACTCAGTGTTACACCACCAGCAGCTTCCGCAGCACAGTGCACCTTCTAAAATGGAGAGGGGCTGAGCTTGAGGCCATGCCAGCCTGAATAATGCCACTTAGACAATGATGTTTGCAGCATAAAATAAAAGTTTTATATGTGAAAAAACAGGATAAAGTGAAGGGAACTGTCTGCCTTGGGGAGATGGGACTCTTGTGCAAGGAGGTGCACTTGTTTTAAAAAAAACCTACACGATGGGATTGTTTTTATCTTCTCCACCTGCAAGTCCAAGAGTAGTGTGTGGTTATAGAGATGCTTGCTGGCATTCTCTCCTGGGCTGTTGAATAGCTTTAAATGCATGCACGCATACTTCTTTCTTCAACCTAGGCAGGTGCCAGTGGGTTGTTTCTCTCCTCACTGTTCAAACAAACCTCCCTGCTGGCATCAGTGGGCCATCTCATCTAAGTCAGGGAATCCAGATCGTGCCCTAAAGTCTGTTCTTTCATTGAACATCCACCCTCTGACTTCACCAGAAATTCCCAGGGGGCTATAATGCAATGTAATGTGTTTCCTGTTACTGATAGTAAGGGAAGACCTTGACCCTGTAGCTGATGCTGGGTGCTGCATGTGTCATTTTGTGTCTAAAAATGCATCTGTTTTTCTGGAGTCTTCCTGTTCTTTACTGTCTTTATATCAGGGTGACCTTAGTAGCAGGCCTTTACTGATGTTATCTTGCGTGTGAGCTGTATAGAAAAATGACAGCATGCTGACCAAACCCATGCTTTTTAATGAGGTGAGGCTACAGTGCCCAAATACCAGCAGTTAGTTTGGCAGGTCCTGGTCTTCAACTCTTGCCCCTAAACCATGGGCCTTGCAGTGAACTACACTTGGCTCCTAGCTGGAACCATCGCTGTGGTGCACCAGCCATAGGGGGATCACCAGCAGGCACAGGAACCAGCAGCCCTTCTTACCCTACCTGAGGCATCAGACCTGGCTTCAAACTCTGGAGAAGCCTTGCTGGTTTTACCCAATTCCTTCATGCTTGGAACACCAGCAGGGCAACCCAGGCTCTCCCCCTTCCGTAGGTCTCACTCCCGACAGACCTGTGTGGTCTCACTCTGGGGCTCTTGATTAAACCACATTTCTGTCCAAACTGCTGCTTCTTGTAGGAGGTCTTTCCACTGTGGAAGGCAAGTTCATTGCAGTCAGTGCTCACATAAACATCTGCAACATGGACGTTTAAGGGTGCCAAGGGCCACTGAACAAACGTGAGTAGTTACTCAGTTTCCTACTTCTCAAAAGAGATAGCAGTTTAGGTGGGCAACTGTGTTATTTCCATGTTCTAGAGAAGCTCAAGTGAGCAATCCATGAGTGCCTGGAAAGCCTAAGGAAAGGGAATTACGTGGATGTTGGATCTGCATCCACTTCAGCTGTCAGCACAGTTACAATGATGAGCAAGAGGGTGCCTGTGTGGCAGCAGCCTGGAGGTTTCACCCATAGATCACATACATTCCATGGCTGTAACGTGAAACACATTGTATAAAAGGTGCCAGTGAGAAGAACTTGGCAGTGGTAGAGCTGGATTTTCACTGCTGAGCCCCTGGGCGGCAACAGAAACCTGCCTTTGCAGGCCCCATGCGGAGGTTTCCAACTGGTTCAGAGGCCAAAGCTGTGGAAATCCTCTGCTTCAGTCCTCATTTTAATGTCGCCCCCTCCGCAGGCCCCTGTATTTGCGATTGCTTCTCTCTCATGAAGGCCCGGAAGAGACGGTTTCTCGCCACTTGCCGAGGGCAGGGCCGAGCACAAGCTCCCACCCGCGGGGTCCTGGCCTGCCCTCGGGAGGCTCCGCCCCCGGGTCGGGACGGGCTGTGAGGGAGGTCTCCCAGGGAATCGGGAAGAGTGGCTAACCTAAACCCATTGGCAGTCTGGTCGGAAATAACAGTGCTGGCTGTAACTGCCGTTACAAGAACTGTCCATTAAAAGTGGACAAATCGTTAATCACCCGGCTGCTGGCGCCGGTAATTATCCGGCTCCTTGCCGGACCGCGGCCGCTTGGGCCCTCCGCGCCGCCGTAGGGAGGCCGCTCCCCCCGCCCCCTCGCTCCCCCAATATGGCCGCCCCGGCAGATCCCACCTCAGCCCGCCGCCCGCCAGGGCCGCCGCTGTCTGCCCGCCGCCGGCCGTAGAGAGCCGCGGGGCCGGCAGGCGGCCGCCCTCGCGGGGTGGCGGAGGGAGCTGTGGGGGGCTCCATGAGGGGTTGGGGCAGCCCCAGGTCGGGCCTGCCCAGGCGGCTGACTCCTCCCTTGGGGAAGGAGGGTGCGCTGGGGCCGCCTCCGCCGCCGCCCGCCGGGGCCGCCGCCGTGTGACTGGAAGCGCGCAGCCCCGAGTGGCTGCGGGGCGCCAGGCCTGAGCCGGCGGGCGTCGACACCCTGCCCCCGCGGGACGGGGCCTCCGGGGCCCGGCCTGCCGCTCCCTCCCCGCCCGCCGGGGTCCCCGCCGGCAGCGACGATGTTTTCTCTCAAGCAGCCCAAACCCACCTTCAAGTCCTACCTTCTGCCGCTGCCTCAGGTAACAGCCTTTTATTTCCATTAGCGGCCTGCTGGGCTCTGCCCTGCCCTGCCCTGCCCGGGTCCCGTCCTTGGCCTTGGCCGAGGTGCCACCCCCGGGGCAGACCGCCCGGCGCGGCGGCGGCCGGGCCGGCCCGGAGTGGGGCCCGCGGGGCGCCGGGCGCCCGGGGCTCTGCCCGGCGGTTTTCCCCCGCCCGTCTCGAGGTTACCGGCCTCGGGCGTAGTAAACCAGCACCTGCGCGTCCCTGGAGAGGCTTCCGAGGGGCCCCTAGGAGCCCTCCGTGGCACAGGGAAACAAAAGCTGTGCAGTGGATTTGAAGTGCAGCCTGTGGCCTCTTGCTCTTTGAAGTCACGCACAAGCATGAAGTGAGCCTGTGCTGGTGACAAGCCCAAACTTTTGTCGAGGAGCAGAACTGTTCTCAAAGTCAAGTCTTGTGTTGATTAAAGCCGGCCAACGTGAGGCTATTTTGGAAAGTTGTGAATAACGCTTCAGGTGTTTGGGCTCGCATTCCTCTTTGTGCTGGGTGGGATTGGCGTTGTCTGTGTTCGCACTGTGGAATACTTTGAGGAGAAAAGAGCTGGTGCTTGCCTGATGCAAATAATTAAACTTCCATTGTAGCCATAATTTCACACTTAAAACTCTGCTGACGGCATAAATAGGAAAATCAGGTATATATATAATCGAGTATGTATTGTAGAATACTATATATAGTGGCTATAGTATCAAGTATATATAGTAGAACCACCAGGATTTTTTGTGTACTCTGGGTGTGCACTTGACAGAATGTGATTTCCTTTTTTTTTTTTTTTTAAACAAGGCAGGGCCTCTTTTAGCAACATGTTTGACATGTTGACTCATTTTTGCTTTTTCACAATTTCTTGGTAAAAGTGAAATGTCAGTGCAACATAGTTGTGGGTATTCCTAGTCCTGGGAAATGACGATACCTGTCAGTGTAGGAACCGTAGGTGTTAGGGTGATTTCACTTGAAGGTTCTAGTCTTTTTACAGAAGTATTTTTGTTTTGAAGGTTTGTAACTAAAAAGTAGGTAGACATGTATGTGTTCTAGGCTTTGTTGTTTTTGTAATTTTTCCTGTGTTGGAAAGTCATGCATGTTAAAAGTTGGTCAGGGGTTTTGTACAAACTTGAGTGTCCGTATCTGTGTCAAGCTTGTTGTAGGACTTGAGACTTTGTGGAATGTCAAGTCAAATTGTTTTTTGTTCATCCTGTGACTTGTTATAGCCTAGATTACACAATTAGTTAAACATTAGCATTTTAAATATTATATCATTCTTTTGGTGCAAAGCTACATGTACACAAAAATGTTAATATCTTTATGGAAAACTGTTGCTCTGATTGGATCCTGGCTCTTTAAGATCAACTTTTTAAGTTAAAAGAAGAACTTTTGTTTGTACAGGTAGATTCTGATTCTTAAGTAAACTATAATTTGTCTTTTCTCTAGGCTGAAGACCATATAGCTTCAGAACCAAGGATTAAGAAACTGGAACCAGTACTTCTGCCAGGTAGGCATAAATCAGGAATTGGGCAGATACCTCAACAGGGATATATTTAAGCCTTTTGTTTATTAAAAAAGAATTGGTAAAATGTAAATGGTTTTCCCTGTTTTATTGTGATTATTGATATATATCAATATCAATACATATCTTAATCTTAGCATGTTCCTTGAGGGAACGTAACTTCTGAAAATAAAATCTAATGATATTTGCATCTGTAGAAAATTGTTCTAACCTGCTTGAAACACTAAATAAATGCATAGCCAAACTTGCCTATATAATGCTTTAGTATGTGTAGAATAATATCTTGGTTTTATTGTGAGTATTTGAAATGAAACCGTTGTAAATTTTGTAATGTTTATGACACCTTTTGGAAGACTACTAATAATTATATCTTTGTCAGATAGTCAGACCCTCACCTGTGTGCAGAACCCAGTACCATAGCATGTGTTGTAGTCTTCCCTTATTTTAAAGGAAAATATTCATAGAATTTCCAGTAGGTAGGTATGCTTGACTTCTGTCTTGGAAAACTTCTAATGCCATCTTTATTCCTGTTATGTAATTTTGGAATTTGTAAGTGTCTTTAAAAAGGTTATTCTGTATAGGTTTAGTGTGTGGATGAGAAAAGTGATGTTTTTATTGTTGTTCATAATTAAATATTTATAAAAATGTAGGGTATTCCTGACTTCCATTTTTTAAATAAGAAATAATCTTTGGTAAGTGACATTTTGATCAATGAGGATTTCTAAAAGCCTTTTTCAGATCCCAAAGGAACAATCTACTGTTCTCAAGGTTACTTTCATTGCAAACTGTACATCACAGTCATAAATCTGGCTTGCTGTTTCTAAGGGTAACTTTAAGTTAAAATGCAGTATGCCATTCTGTTTTACTTCTTAGCATTCAGTTTATGTGTTAATAAATATGAGTTAACACATACATACTAATGTAGGAAGCTATTGCTGTCATGTTGTCTAAGTTGATAAAACGTGAACTTTCAAAGTGATCAATAGAATAAACAAGTTACTCTTAAAAAAATATTTTGGTTACTGCTTCGTATGGGACTGTTGTTAATTAAGCAGTACTAATTGATATGTGATATAGTCCAGTGAAGTACCTTAAACTTAAGAAGCTGAAATATTGTGGAAGAATTTCAACTGAAAGAGTAAATAACAACTGACTGAAACTCTTCATGAAACAAAATAATACAGATTGTGCTTGAGGCATAAGTGCCCTAAAATACATTGCTAAGATTGCTTGGTATTTGAAATACAGTAATATTTTTATGCTTGCAAAACTTCTGCTTACCACTTGGCATCTTATTGGTTATGTTGCAGTTGATATTCATCCAAGGTCTTTGACTCACAAGGAAGTGACTGCATGTTCTTCTCTGAGACATTCCACAGAAAATGCAAGGCAGTACAAGATTGCTTTTCTCAAAATGTAACACGTCTTGCCTTTACTGTGGGACGTGTGCATGAGCAGTTACAGAAAACAACTTCTGTGCAGTAGCTTTTTGCGGTGTGGTTTGTTCATTATTTGTGAAACACTGAAGTACATGTAAAATAGTGCTCTCTGGGTTTGCTTTTCTCAACTGGCTTATATTTCTCCCATGTTTGGATCATTTCCCTTGTCTACGCTATCTTTGAAATTGGCATTTGATGGCTTTTGGGACACTTGTAGTAATTTGCCCCAGGTTATACAGAAACTGACTCAGAGTATGACTTGCCACAGGGTTAAAATTTCCACCTCCATATCATTCAAAGGTGTTATTTTGAATTATTTCTTAATAGAATTCACTGCCCTGTACAGCCACAGAATAGCTCTAACAAGATCTTCTCATTTTTTGTAAGCACCTGTCTGAATGAAGGTGGGGAGGGGTTTAGAAGTGACTTATTTAAAATTACTTAAATTAACTCTTCCTGTTTAAAGTTAAGCACTGGCCTAAACACATTCATTGTTTCTATCACAAAATGGTGCAGTAGGAAAGTATATAAACAAGTACACATTGTACTGTTGGATAGACTGGCTTTTGGATTTGTCATAACCCAAGTTTCTGGCCAAATTCCAAGTCATTTAATTATATTAAGGCTGACTTGCACTCCCTTGCAAGTACAGTTTGAGTATGGTATTCCTAATATCCCATCCTTAATAGTTGTGTGAAATTGCGTTTGCCCTCAGGAACAGAGTTAAACCTGAGTGGATGAACATTTATTACACTTTTTTAACTGGTGGAGTTTTTAAGGAGTTCTTTTGGAATTAAATTCTATTAGCAAACATAGTTACTGGCTTTAGTAGTCTTTGAAAACTGAAAGTAGTTGTATTAAGCTTTTGATTCCTAAAACATAGTCACTTTGAGGGAGTAGCTTACTAAAATTGAAATTCCAAAGTAGCTAAATACCCTACTGTCTAACTTGTATTTCTGTGCAGTGGAGGTTATGTTCCAGACATAGAAATAATGAGTCAGGTTACAAAATGGTGAGTTTTTTATTTAAAAAAAAAATAAAAAAAATTGCAATTTACATTGGAATAAACTTTTAACCTGTAGAGTTTGTTATTAAAGTTTCCTCTGGTGGCCAGAGGAAAAGAGAGATTCACCTATTCACCTTTTGGAACAAGTCTGTATTCTCATGGAACTGTGTACCTTGGGGAGGGTGGTGTATTAGGAAAAGCAACAAACATCATTTAAAGCAAGTAAAAACTTTGGTTGTAAGTGCAACATTGATGCTGCAGTAGGGAAAAACAAATAATTTTATAGAATCTGGTATAATTTCATTCCAAAACACATGATGTGGGTTTAAGATGGAGTTATAAAAATGTTTTGTCTTTTCTTTCTGCAGTTCTGTTCTCCTAGTGTAGCTTTCTGATCAAGAGTTTTTGCAGACTGAGTTGGAGAGTTGGCCTGTGTAACAGTTTCACTTTTTTTTCCTTTGTTTGCATAGCATGTTTTATAAGCATGTCAAAGAGGGGAAAATAGAGAAATAGCAGATAGTCTACCAGTCTGTTCAAGTGCCTTGCCTGGCTTTTGGGGAATTAGCTTGTGTGCTTCAGGGGAGAATGAAGTTAAAGTTGTTAAACTTGAAGGTGTGTTCTGTTCTGGTAGTCCATTGCAGCCTGTTTTCCACAACGTCTGTAGCATTTTTCAGACATCGACTTAAGCATACAAAAAAATTGTATGACATAACTGCAATGCAGTACTGCAAGCAGTGCTGCAGTGTGGTTTAGGCAAGATCAGGCGGAAAGGTCCTCACTGTTGCTCACACAGGATGTTCTGCAGGTGATTATGTAACTAATGGAACATCTGATTAAGTGTGAGGAAAGGATTGTTCCTCCCAAATTTTAATACCCACTTGTAATTATTTTAAAGTGTTGCTCAGTACACTAATTTGCTAGTAGGTTAGGTTAAGTTAGTACCTGGAAGTTTTTACAAAACAGCTAGAAATGGTTTAGTTGTTCTTGTTTTTAAAACTTTATACAGTGAAATTATAGAAGTAAACCGAGTTAGAATAGTATTTTTTTTTATCTGTAGGAATTGCTCACTTTAAGGCAAGTTAAGGGAATATTGGTGGTGAGCTGCTGTTGCAAAGCAGTACTCATAGTCTCTTGTGTCTGCGCAGTGTTTTGTGGTCAGATCATAGAAGTCAACTTCAGTGCAGTCATAGGTGTGTGATGACACCCATGATGGGTTTATAAATGGTCATAAGTACAGCTGGACTGGATCAGATGTCACCTCTTGCTGACGGTGGCTGCCAGCAGGCATGTAGGAAGACAGAACGGGACAAGCAGCACTCCCAGCTGCTCATTCTGCCCTCCCTGCTTCCTTCAATGTATGGCATGGAGATTCTCCTCTTGAAGTAAGGTAGTGGGGAGATCCAACTGCACAGTTACAGAGCATCATAGAGTCAGTGCTATCGTATTTCATTCTTCTCGCTAGATTTTTCCTAGATTAATTTATCCAATTGCTTTCCATAGCCATGTAAACGTCTATCATGCATGGCTTCATCTGGCAAGTAGTTCAGCAATTTAATTATATGCTGTTACAAACTACACTTATTTTTTTGTTCTGAACTTGCCACCATCTAGTTTATTTCGATAAATCCTAGTTCTTGTATGACACAGCAAACATCAAGCTGTATGCCCCCATTCCATGTGATTCATGATTTTCAGACTTGTGTCGTATGTCCGCTCTGTTTTGCTTCTCTAACTTAGTTGTCTCGGTCCTGAGAAGCAGGCTTTCCATATCTTTAATCATCCTTTTGAGTACCTCTGAACATTTTCCAGATGTGCTGTGTTCTTGTTGAGGTGGAATTACATATCGTGTTCAAGATACTTGCTGCTGGATATATTTCACTTTTATCTAATAATGCCCATCTAATTGGTTTTACCACCTGCATTTTGATTTGCTTTTTTGTATACATGTGCCCTTAGATAGGCAACTGACTGTAGAAATTTAATTGTGGGAGGTTTTTAAGACTGTGTCATGGAAAGTTTTAATCCTTTAGAAGTGCCTGATTCTCTTGGAAGCTAGCTCCTGGCTTTTTTTTTTTTTTTCTGAAAATCCTTAGTACATTAAGTCATGTGTTCCAGAGCAGCTGCAACACATCTTGTGATAGAAGGGAAGTACACTTCTTGGTGAGGCACCCTTGTGTATTAGTATCCCAGGTACGTTTAATCCTGACTGCTTTGAACCCCTGCGCCTCTTTCTTGGCACTTTCATTTGGTTTGTGGTGTCCCAGAGATGGAGAGCAGAGGGCATGGTGCTGCAATGTGAGTGCATGATGCCCGTGCTGTGACAGGGCGGGGGAGTGGCGGTGGTAAGAAATGGAGACCGAGTTAGTGAGGTTAATGCTTAACTCCAGAGACTTGTCAGGTCTGCTTTTCTTGTGTATTAGGAATCATTTTGGCTTAATACCTCAAAGGGGAAACTGGGATTGTTTAATTGCCTGGTTCAAGCAGTAGTGCTGTTTATTGTCAGTGCTTTTTTCCCATGTATATTTCTGGAATGAGTTGTTGATATTCAAGTAGGTATTGCTTGATCTTTTAAGGATCATCATCTGTTGATGATGAGTAGTGGTAGCCTATCAGTGCTGGTAATAACTGAATAGGACTTGCATGGAGTCCATTTCTGATTGTTTCCAAAGCATATTCAGTTGCTGATTCTTACTTCCAGTTGTGGTGTGCTACCCAAGGTTTTCTTATTCATTGTGCAGCTGATTAAGACCTCATATTGCAGAGTTAGGGTTTTTTCCCCTACATCAAGTTTCTTATTTGAGATTGCAGTGTTACTCTACAAGTTTGTTTTTAAAGTTACTGTGTGATATTAGACCAGTAAGTGAAATAGCTTTTGTAATTTCAACTCATTTTCAGGAGTTGGTGTCATACAAGAGCATGAAATTATTTTCAATGTTTCAGAATGGCCGTTTGCAAAGTAATACAATCCCATAAAGCTCTTCTAAAGTAGAATTTTTTTTTGGTCTACATTAAGAAGATTACTGAAAGTATTATTTAAATAAACTGAGAGCCTCAAATTCTAGATTTGAAATCTGAAACAGCAGCTTTCTGCAAACTAGTCTTCCATAGTGCAAGAAGTTTTAAAATGAACCAAGCGTTTGACTTCTATTTAGAGGCATCACTTAGAGTAAGTATATAGCAAATTCTCTTTTCTATTATAGCTTTTTTGTTTGTTTGACTCAAAGTAAATTTTCAGGCATGGTTTGGGTTCGGTTAACTGCTTGTTTTATTTTTGGTTTTGCTTTTTTTTAAGAGTTGGCATCATATAAGTACTACCAAGGCAGTCTGCATGTCGAATCTAAGTTCCAGATACAGTCATACAAGTGGATTTTACTGGATGGAGTCAGTTTGTTCTGCCTTCTTTGTTATGAATATAGAGGGCATTTCTTAAAGTTTCTGACTAGTAATATATTTTAAGTATGTGTAAATATCTACAAAAATACTTTCCTATTTGCAAGAGATTAGCTATAAGGCAATATGGAAAACTTTCTTTAAAGGTAGAAGGATGACCATGCTTTAAAATTAAATATTTTGATGTTTCTGCATGTGCGTTCTGCAAAACAGCTCCAAAGTAATTAGTTTCTGCCCACTCTGTCCCACATATATTTAATGCCATCAGTCATTAATGTCCAGAAATGGGATAAAATGTTAACGTAGGTTCTGAATTGTCAGCTGACCAGACTACTGGGGTCTTTGTCTCTGGGCAACTAAATTTGCTTCCAGTGAAGTAAGTCTTCAGTGAGCTGATCTGTAAGGATCACTTGTTTCTGTATTGATTTATTTATTAAGCCAAACCTGAGTAATTTATGATAGACCCAGTAATGTATTACAAGTTCAGCACAGCTTCTGTAACTTGTATTGGTGACATAGTTCTAAAATAACAGGCTGAAAACCACAGTCCTCTCAAATTGTTACTGATTATATTGTTTAGCCAAAGTCAGGCTTTGGGAATTTGTAGTTTATGTAGCCAGGCTAAAAATATGCAAAACACAAAACACTCTTCCTCCTCACTGGCTTGTCTATTGTTTGCATTATGGAACTCTGACCAAATAATTGCTTAAACTTATTTGGGGGGGTTGGTGAGAGGATTATTTTAGCTTGGCCTAAAAGTACATACTGATGCCAAGAGGAGCTGTTTATTATTCCATTTTTCTCATCACAGGTGTGTGTTCCAGTTAACTACTTGGTGCTGACACTTTTTTGTGCAACCAGAGAACAAGTCAGATTAGAGAGCTAATTCAGATGAAATCAGGACTGACAAAAAAGGAAGAAAAAATACATGGTTAGAAGTATTTTCAACTGGATCAGTTCTCTGATGTGACTAACAAGGTCTTTCACAAATGGCAGTGCCAGCACAAGGGTTGAGGTGGGAATGAATGTTCAATACGGATTTTTTTTCCGTTTTAGGGGTAATGCAAATTGATGGATTAAAGCAACACTTTAAGCATGGTCAGCTTTTTAATGTACTGCAATACTTTGTTTTAGATCTAGTTGCTAATGAGAGCCTTGCTTGTGATGTATGTTCCCTTCTTGCCATGTGAACTCCTGTTGGTTGTCTGCTCTATGTTCTTGTGTCCTTCACTGCATTTCTGGGCTGCGGGTGAAGTTTTTGTGGAGCATCTCATCCTAGTTCAGAAAAGTAGTACCTTTTCAGATCCTTCCTGTGGTCAGTTTCTTTTACAAGGTTCACAAAGATTAACCATCATTGGACAAATACTGGTTTTAATCTTGTTATTGTGCGTGGGGAAAGAATAGTTGTTCTTTGAAGACTTTTACTGAAAAATCTTTACTTTTTTCCTTACTGAGCTTTTCCAAAAATTTATGTAAGCTCTTGTCATGCTCTTTCTTTTTTTCTGTTAGTTAGAACTCTAGAGAAACTGTGTAATATTCATATATGATATTTTAATAATTTTTCTAATCAAGTTGGCAAAGCAAGCTCTTTTTGATACTGTGCATTTAAAACACACCACTCTCCAAGCAGTGGTTAGAGTTGTTTTTTGACAGAAATCCTAGGTTCTCCTGTTAAAAATTAATGCAAATGGAATATATCCAAATTGTTTTGCATTCCCCAATAATCACAGTATTGAGCTGTCCTTTTGGAACAACATTTTTACTTTGTTTTTATTTTTTTGCTTTCAGCAGGTGTACAGAAAATTGAATGTAGTCTATTTTTTAACTAATAGTGAATGTATTGGAAAATAAGGAGGGGAAGATGGCCGGTACCTACAATAGTGTGAAAACAAAAAACCTGCACGTACCTTAAATCCTTAAATACATTGCGAGCTCCTGAAAATCAGAAAAGAGATAAAAGAACATTATTTCATGAGTTTACAAATGCTTTTTTCTTAAGTTTGGAACTGATTGAGCACACTGAACAAAAGATTCATTTACAAGTGGATTAGAGACATTTACATCTAAATGCTGGGCGCATACTAATAAACTCATTCAATTTTGGTATTCCCTCTGCAAGAGAACAGCTAAGAAAAGGCAGCTGAATGGGTGAAGATGTTGAGTTACTTATTAATGAAGTTTTTACTGGAAATTCTTACTCAGAAATTTACAGAAGTCTGTTATTTGCCAGTTATTTGGGAGCACATTTAGATCTTTCTAAATACAAGTGAACTCATTAATGTGCATTTTTAATGGTTAAATGGCTACTTGAATTAAATTTAGCTTTTCTATTGTGAACTTTTTAGACTATCTTTTATGTAAACAAGCTGTTTTTCTGTTTTCTTAATTGGATATAATCACCATCAGCATTATAAATGAGGAACAGGAGTTTAGTTTCCTAAGTATATTCAGGTGCTAGGTTTTTATGAATTTAGGTAGGAATTGCGTGACTGCCTAAGTACTTAATACCCTCTATTGTCTTTATATCTATTAGACTTTGAACACTAAACATATTCAGATCTTGATTTAGAACTTCAGTGCTCATTAAAGAAAGCTTATACTAATAAATCTATTCTTATGCTTCTAGTACAGCATTGAAAATTTTCCTTAGCAACATGTAGGGTACCTGCAAACCTCTTGAGCCTGTATTATTCATATATGGAGTCTGATTGCAGGCGTTCATTGCCTCTAGCGAGTGTCAGGTTATTAATGTGCTAGAAATAGCATTTTAACATATATATGTATGCATGTGCACACATGCTCTGTCTCTATGCATCGAGATGTGTGTATATGTATACACACAGGATACAGTATAAATATGTCACCTTGTAAACTGCTCAGTTACCTTCTTTCACTGTGCAACATTTTTGTATTCAGTCAGTATTGTTAGATTTGTTGAATACTGTTCAGTCTGTTCTACCTCGTGCATTAGTAAGGTTGTGGTCCCAGATACTATTCAGTCATCCTTTTCAGTCATCTTTCTTCCCTGAAAACTAAGGTTTTAAGATACGCTGTTGTGCTGTATTCCTTCTGTATTCTGTATTCATAGGCAGCAAAACTGTGCTAGAAACAGTTTTGGGTGGAGGGGTTTGTCAGCTGCTCCAGTGAGCAACTGAAAACCTGGAAATTACTTGATCTCGTTCTTTGGCATGTTTCTTGAATTTTAAGCTAAAATAATACAGAATCTTAAAATAGCAAACATGAGAACTGGGTATATGGGTGAAAGGATTATTTATGCATCTCCTACTGCTACAAAGAATCCAGACCCTTGTGTCTAGAGAAAATATGGAAATTTCCAATTACACGTTCTAATGCAGTGCTAATTCTGGCAGCTCTTGCATAGTTTTTCAGATCTATCAAATTTCCTTATGGTCTGATTGCCCTGTTATTGATAAGGGCAACAAATAGTGATAAAGTTGACACAAAATACACAAAAAAGCTAAGAACATTTTTGAGATATTTTGTGTGATCTGCATGTACGCAGGTTATTAGATCCAGCGTTCCTGATAGTAAGTTAAAAAATTACTACCTTCATAAGATAAACAAATTAAACTTGATCCTGTGGGGCATGGCAGCAAAAATGACAAAAATATTGTTCAGTAGTAGCCAAGATGGTGCAGAACATCCTTTATTTTAGGATATTACTGATTAGCCATTGTGTTCTCAAATTTTGCAGAAATAAATTGCCCTGGAGCCTAGGCCAGACTCAGTGTATGACTGCAGGCTGGGGAGACAAAATTGGTGCTGTTGCACAGCAGCTGTGGTACCTCTATTGATCGCTCGTTCTGCTGATCATAGAGTTCAGCATTTTTAGTCATGCCTTTGTCTCCAATTCCCATGCATGCATGCTCTGCTTTCTGAGTTTTATTTGGATTGTAGTGAGTTATGCATTATGCTGGATTAGATATACACCATGAAGTCTCTTAACATCCAAAATACAAAGCAGTCAAATTGCATGTGCCTTGGTGAGGTTTAGCAGAATTTTTCCTGTTTCTGAGGCTGTGTGTTAAGTGGAAGGTGTATTAGCTAGATAGATCCTTCAGTCTCTTGTGTTGTTTTTGTGATTCATGTGTTCAATGTAGAAATATTTTTATTAAACATGATTAGGCTTTATACATAAGGGTGGCAACCTGTAATTTTTCTTCTGGTTTCCTGTCAGAGTTTAAACAAACTGCTCTTGTCTCCTGAGATCATTCTTTGACTGTTCGAGTCACATGGAAGTGTTGACTGCTGTTCCCTGTCTGGAACAGCTTGTGACTGTTTACTGGAAAAAAGCAGCAGCTACATTGTAAAAATGTGCAGTGTAATATCTCTGAATAGCTCTGTTGTTGACACTTGTGTAGAAAATTCACCTACTCAACTACCAATACAAGAAGGGATCATTGTGCAAGACCAACATGTACTACTTACGTTGTTTATCTACTTTCTGAAATTTGAGTTAAGTTTGGAAGGTTTGTACCTTCTTGTATTGCTCATTATAGATGTCCAAATGAGGGATAAAAGCCAGGTCAATATAAAATTCCAAACCTGCGTTTAAAAAACAAAAAAGTTCAGTTTCTGGAGGCTTTTGAAAACTGTATTAAATTTGCATTGCAAACTTTCTTATGCTTCATTGTAAATGTTTAAGCCCTTTGGTTGAAATCTGTATGCAGGTAGTCTCTGTCTTGCCATGTTATAATACTCAGGTTCAAAACTGACAGTTTTGTGTTAAGGCTGTAAACTTGAGTGCAAAAGAGAAGCTAGGCCAAAAAATCCAGAATGTGTTTGTGTTGGATGAAATGAGAATAAATGAAGTTGCACTAAAATAGGATTAGTATTAACATGTTGTAGTGTAGCCGCACAATTATCAAGAATGGAGGAGGAAAGTACCAAAGCCAGTCCTTTTTAAAGAGAATAATGTAGCAGGCATGTTCTAAACTGTAGTAGATTCAAACTGAAGAAGTTTGCCTGAGAGCTGTAATGGATCTCTTATTTCTCTACTGCTTTGTAGCATCAAAGATATGAAGTACTGAAATAGTTTGGTAATAGTAATTTGTGATTTTAGCAAAAGTGTCTCCTGTATGACTAAAAAAATATTACACTTGATAACATGTAAGAGAATATTATATAGGGGGAAAAAAATACTTATGGAAGTTGCACTTAAAAATGCAATAATACACTGGAGGTACTGAGAGAGAGAAGAATAAGAACTGCTTAGGTTTAGAACAACTGACTTTGTGGCGAGGGGAGGCTTCACAGGTAGAATGTGACTGAGAACTTGACATTGAATAGGTGAAGATTAACACCAACTATGAGAAGGAATTGCTTTAATATATAGCTTGGGCTTTTGCAGTTATTTAAGTAAATAGCTTATTAGAAAAAATGCTGGGCATTATGAAGCTTCAGGCCAGACTCTCTGCTAAAAGTATTGAAACATTTTCATTACAGTGTTTAACGGAAGTAGGGCTTGTCATTCTCATGTACCCCATTATAAGACATTGTTTTCAATTGCTGTGGACTTGGCTGAACTTTAACTATTTGTACTGAAGCTGTCAGAATCTGATTATTTTTTTAAATTCAAAAACTTATTTAACCACAGTTTAGTAATGTTTGAGAAAAGACTTTAAAGCTCCAGCACTTCTGGCATAGATTATGCATGTGTATGATAACCACAAAGAAACTTGTCCCCGTACATCTTCAGATGGTCACAGAACACTCAACATAATTCTGCCAGCTCAAGGCTACAGCGTTAGTCCAAGAAATTTTTGTAGCTGTTTATCACAACTGAACTAAAAGCAGGGACTCTGCTGCTGCTTAGTGACTTCCAGGCTCATGCCTAATCATATTAGGGGCAGCAGAGCTAGTAGGGCAGCTTAGCTAAATAGCTTAAGATGAGGAGCATGTGCAGAGGCTGGGTCTCAAGACGAGCAAAAGGTGCGTTTCTGCTCAAGTGTTTGCAATGCTAAAGACAGTTCTTTGAATGTATGGTTACTTGGGTGCAGTGATAATGATGTGAGGAAAATGCCTTCTCTAGATCAGGAGACGGATGGGAGATTTATTCAAAGCTGTATCCATACTCACTGAGCGTGCAGATAATGGATTACTGCTGTTTATAGTCACCCAAAGAACTGACTGTGTTCTTGAAAAGCATAGGACACTCTGAAAGGATATTTCAGGCAACTGTGACTAAGTATGCCCAACCTATTACAAGCAAATTAGGCTTTAGCAATCTTTATCCTTAGTCTTTTTTAAACAAAAACCTATGGCTAGTATAAAAATGACACTTTTTTTTTCTTGAACACACTTCCACGCTACTTATGGTAGACAGCAGCAGCAGGAGGTGGTTGATCTGATGAAAGAAGTGAAATCCCCGTACAGGAGTAAAATAAATGACCAAGTTAATTTCCTGAAGTAAGAATGAAGTTACTATTTAGCTTTCAGAAACCTCTGTTGTGGAACTAAAAAGTAACATTATGTATAGTGATTTACTTTTTCTTTTTAAATGGATGTCGTCTCATTTGCCTGTATGCTTTTTTATTTCATAGCTTATCCCAGATGAATTAGCATAAAATTTTTTTCTTGATTTGTATATTCTGTTTTGCAAAAGGAAATGGTTGGTCTCCTTCCTTAGATGGTCACAGTAGAAACTTTGAGATGGTGAGGAGTGTTTAATGTGTTTGTGTTCTGGTTTTTCTCTTATGAAATCACCTGAAAATCTGTTTATAAACGCAAAAGTAGATGTGGATTGATCATTCTGACTTCATGAAGTTCATAAAACTCTCTAAAGTACTTAACAATGGCCAGCTAATTGCATTTTAATATTTTAAAATAAATAGTAGCTGAAATACATGAATGTATGCCTCCGTTTAAAGGACAGTGTTGTCCAAACCAATGAATTATTAATAGTGAAGAATTGCAGAATTTTATGTCTGAGTATAAGGAAAGTGGTGTGTGTGTGGGGGGGGTTTTGTTTGGGTTTTTTTTTGGTTTTTTGTTTTTTGCTTTTTAACTGCTACACAATGTTGTCTGTTTTGGAAAAGTAGTCCCTTCCCCCTGGCCCCTTCCCCCTGGTGTGGTGTTAGTTAAATGCCAAGTTTACCCAGAAGAGGTATATAATTTGAAAATAGTAAAGAGTTAGGGGTTTCTGGGTACTACAGACTTTGAATTGTTGTACCTGCAAGATTTATATAAGTTTCCCTTTTCCCCTCCCCTTTTTCTGTTTTAGGTGAAATTGTGGTAAATGAAGTAAATTTTGTAAGAAAATGCATCGCAACAGATACAAGTCAGTATGACCTGTGGGGCAAATTGGTTTGCACTAACTTCAAGATTTCCTTTATTACGGATGATCCAATGCCACTACAGGTTTGTTATTGTTCACGTTGCTACATCATGGCAACAAGTGTGATAGAGCTAAAATGGATTTAATTAGAATACAGTGAATCTGCCTCATATCTGATATACATATGATGCCTTCTAAAACAAAGCAGGCTAAATGATGAGGTTCCACTGTCCTGTTCTGAATGTGTTGCTATTCCATCCTTTCACTGAGAATATCAGAACAGAGCAAGTTTGGTATGAAGTACAGCCAGCTCTATTTACCTCTGTCTGTGGAGACTTTATTGGGAAGTGGTTTTTCAAAAGGCAAAGCAGGAATTGTATAAAAGCACGGTCCTCCTTGAAGATATAATTGCGAATGTTCCTGTGACTAGACGAGCATCGGATCAGCAAAGCCTTTAATGTGTCCAAGTTTTATTGGCCATTATTACTGATGGAGGACAAAGTAACCATGAAATGAGTTTTCATTGTAGATGAAGCAACAAGGAAAGGGGAGAAAGAGACAAAGTCTTTGTTAAAGCTTAACGTGTGACATTCAAAACCTCTATCAGTTTTTGAACAGCGCAGCATACAGAGCACCGTTTGGAAATCCAAGTTGCGAGCTGTATGTTATTTTCAGTAGAGTTTTCACTTTCATTTTGGGCTTTTAAAAGAAACACTCCATTAACTAGGCATGTGTAAAGCTCTGAAAGTAGATAAATGCTTATTCAGTAATGGTTAGTAAGCTTGAGCAAAGCTACTTTTAAAATCTAATTTTTGACATGTAGTTGTCAAAACTTATTTCTGAAAGTGGAAGTAATATTTTTTCTTTCTATGGTTACAGCAGTAGTTGGAGGTGTTTTGTTTTGTTTTTACACATCACATCGTGTTGAATTTCTAACAGCAATTTTTGAGGCTAGTAAATTCAAGTGCAAGTAGTGGGGTTATTTTCCATAACCCACTGGGGTTTCTAAACTGGTGTACATGCACCAGCACAAGAGAGCTGTTTCCACAACCTTTAATTGCCTGTGAGTAGGCAAGGGTGGTACATGTCAGCAAGGTCTTGGCATGCCTGAATTTTATCATAGTTTCTTCAAAGTTGTGCTGTATGTCTGGTTGCAAACTGCAGAACTGCAATTAATGGCTATGAGTTCGTGTGTTTCAGAAATTCCATTACAAAAACCTCCTCCTTGGCGAACATGATGTCCCACTAACATGCATTGAGCAGATTGTCACAGGTATGTCAAAAATAGTGGAGTATGACGACAGGCTTTAAACTTACTCAGTTCAAAACTGTGAACTGTTTGTTAGGTTGTGCAGAATTGTTGACGTTAAAGATGTTATGTCATTAATCTTCCCTGACTTGAAAAATTTGGTTTATTTAAAATTCGGATAATAGCCTTAAAAGCTGAATAAAACTTGGTGCTGTGCAGACTTATTAAGTTGGGTCTTTATATTGGTTTTAAATTTAACTACAATACTGAATCAACAGGCGTTCTAGGGTAGACACCTGTTACAGCAGTACAAAATTTTGTTAGCAATGTTTTTAATATTCATGCATCTGAATCGCTTCCATTTAAATATGCTAGATTGCAAAAAGCGCATCACATACAATTTACACATAGCTGGGATATCTGACAACAAAAATGCTCAAGTTTTCAGTCTTGTCTTATTCTTAGAAAGTTAGTAGCTAGTGGTCCTCAAATCTACAAATGACAATAGACATCTTAATCTAAAGAAATTACTTAAAATACTTATTTTGAAGAACCAGTTTTTGATTTGGTGGATACTTTAGGCTAACATGTTTGTTACAAGATGAAAAACACTCTTATTTCACTCTTCAATTTCATACAACTGATAATTTTTCAAATCCTGATTTCAGTGTGGACTGTTAAAATACTTGGTTTTCTGACTGTAGGTAACTTAAATCATTCCTTAGTTTTCAGTGCCTAAAGTTATCCAATAATCCATTTCCACTTTGGTAGCTGGTTGTAATCACTGTGAAAAGATTAATGTACATCTGAGGAAGGATATTATGAAGAATGTTGGGTTTTTTTAAATGAAGAGGTGCTATTGACCTGTTACATGGTCTTGCACTGGCCCACATTTGTTGCCCCTTTTCAAAAATACTAGGTGGAAGTGACAAAACAGTTGCAGTACTGCAAATCTGTTAATGACAATTCTTTAGGGAGAGATGTTTATAAATGGGGTGTTGCAATCTTCTTATATGAGCATTATATAAATTGTCAAATAATCAGTTCTGCTAAATAGGGGGGAAATGCCAGACAGCCTCAAAATTGTTCTATTGGTTATGTTCTCTCTCACGTGAAATGTGTTGTTCCTAAATGGGAGAGGACTACAGACAGCTCTAACTTTGAAACTTGAGGGCTGACAGATTCTAGATTATTCTTATGTGCATGTTTCCCCAAACTGTCAAATAGCATAAACGTTTGCAGTTTCATTAGAAGAATGGTAGAAATTCTCTAGGAACCCTTTCTGCTTAGCTTTTCCATTGAGGTTAGAAGCTCTTTAGAAGGGGAGGGCAGCACTTCCTGCCACTCACTTGAGGAGATTGTTCTCTTATGTGGGTTTACCCTAAAGTTAGTGAAGTGTAAGCTTTTACTAACAGGAATTAAGGGGAGATTTTCACCCATGCTGCAGAAGAGGCTGCTAGATGGTTGTTATATTCAAGGTCAATAGCAGGAGGTGTCCTAAACACTTGTCTTGAGTTCTCTGAAAATACTTGAGTTTAACCCAGAAGATACCTGCAACCAGGCAGCTATGTCAATTAGTCACTCAACAGCTATGTCCCCCAGTTTTCCCCGTTACCACAAATAAAATCTCTGTGCCTTCTGTGATGCTTGGTTTTTACAACTTAACCTTCTCTGTTTGCAAAGGAGGTACATAGGCCAAGAGACACAGCCTGTCTGGTTGACCAGCTGGCAATTTAGACTTACATTCTTGAGTTTTATGTAAGAAAGCACTTACTTTATTTTTTTTCTTTAACTTGGATGTATAAATACCTCCCCCCCCCCCCCCCCCCTAGCATGTATGCCAATTACTGTGCATCAGAAGGGCATTGCAGCATACCCAATTAACTGTCTGGGAGCAAAAATTGCTCTTGGGAATACTGCGTGTTAATTCCTTGTTTGTGAAGTGTTGATGGACAAAAATAATCTGGGCATACAGGAAACTAATTCAGCCACTTGTTTGAAAGGAGATTGATCAACAGGAGGACCTATAGATTTTCTACCTCAGTTGAACATTTGAAATGTACTATTAAATGAAAAACTGCTGGTAGCAGCATTACTGTGTCTGTTGAGCCAGTCTTGTGTTGTATACTTATAAAACACTATCCGATAACTTTTTGTTTTCTTTACAGTGAATGACACCAAGAGGAAGCAGAAGGTTCTTGGTCCCAACCAAAAACTTAAATTTAATCCAACTGAATTAATAATTTATTGCAAAGACTTCCGTATTGTCAGATTTCGTTTTGATGAAGCGGGTCCTGAAAGTGCAAAAAAGGTATTATATCTTCTTATGAAATCTTGCCTTGTAGTCATTACATGTAGCAACAGCTGTGCTAATGAGAACATTTTGTTTGATGTTTTGATAGAGAAATAGAGGGAAGAATTGCAAATTAATCACATTCTGTTAGAGTATTTTGATTTTTGTCTGGAGTCCGAAATTATTAGGTAAAAAATTTAACATGATGTATTAACTGTTTCTTTTCATATATGATAAACCTGTGTTTTTTGTCAGATCTGTTGTACTTTTAAAAATTATTAATTTATTAAACAAATCTTTTTAAAGACTGGAATTTGAATACTGCATTGCAGCTGTACAACAGATGTTTATGTTTTATGGAAAATGTTTGAAACTTTAATACATTTTCTGAAAGTCATAAGCTTAATTTGCCCATAGGTACATTTCTTATTTGCTTCACTCAGCAAACTCTCCAATGAGCTCTTGGAATGACCGGTTTGTCTAACCTACATAAAACTATATGTGCTCTTTCTCAACATTTTCTTAGAAAAGACTTGCATACCTCTTGACAAGAGGAATTACTTCTGTCTGCATTCCTCAAACGTCATTCCTTCTCCAGCTTTAACGCTTGTTGTCATAAGTCTCACCAAAATCGTACAATGTTATTTAACCTGCTAAGGTCCAGATCGGTTTCTGCTAATCGGAGATGGTTAGCCTACCTAAGGTTAGCTTGCCAGTTTACGTGTGCTGGACTGGTGCCATAGGCTAGTTGAGTTACAGCTCCTCTGACATCCATGGCACCACTTCGTGGCCAGGCGTGGCACAGCAATCGTTTCGAAAGGAATGACCCAGTTTGCTCACAGAGATTAAGAATTCTCCTCCTCATTAGGATAAAGTTTGAGCTTAACCCTGCAAGTCCTAAGAACCATCTGCCTGGACGTAAGTCTGTTTGCAGGTGTCAACTGAGTAACTGGTGAACCAGTTCGTCACTTCTGCACCTTTTACCCTCTGGTACAGATCCATGGGCAGAAGCCCAGTAAGGAAGTAGACTGTTCTTCCCTTGCTACTTCTCTGTGTTCCTCCCGCCTGCTGCCTTTGCTGTTTGTAACCTTTCATGTTTGGCAATCTTTCAGCAGTCAATTCCCCTTTCACAGCTGCTCTGAAATCTCCCTGGAGCAGCCTGTCTACTGCAGTATCTTTGTAGCAACTGTTTCTAATTGGCTGTCAGAGGCACTAAGAAGAGTGATTAGTCTGGAGGAGGGAGGAAGACAGTATAAACTCAGGGTCTCATTAACACTTTTTGTGCTGCATTTAATTATGCAAGAGCAAAAAATGGAAGTTTTTTATGAAGGTGCTTGCTTTATACGTTTATAGTTACATGGTCTAACATGATTTCTTTTGACAGGAAGAACAGCAAGTTCTAGAGATTCAGAAGGACCTGAGTCTGGTTATAAAGCTAGTACTGGTGGTGACCAAAAGTGTAGCAGTTGCCATTGCCAAATATCAGAATGCACTCACTAGAGGAGAAAACTTGTACAAATCCTAATATCAACTGTGTGGCTACTATTGCAGTTGTGATGCATCAAGTAGCTTGCTGCAACTTTGTGTGGGTGTATCACAGAAGCCCACTTTTACTGAAGGGAGATAAGATTCTGTTAACCTAATCTAATGTTTCCATAATAACATTATTCTGTTACCATTAAACATAAATGTCTAATACCATGATCCTTAAATCAGGTTTCTTCTATCAGGATTTTGCTTCAATTATTTTGGGATGCTGGTGAGCACAATTAGAACGGTCTTACACAGCATATTGAATGAAGTTATTTTGTTCTTTCTGGCATTTAAATGGCATGCTAGCACCATGCTCTTAAATTTTGTCTGGCTTCTGTTCCTGCCCTTCAAATACTACATATTAGCAAGGCTGTCCTGATGTTTAAAAACAAAGGAGGGTGGTCAGACCTCCTTATAGTTTTGAAGGGCCTCTTTAATATATATTTACATCCAGTTACTTGTGCATGAAAACACTGGTAGCTGTCTACTTGGAAATAATTTTGTGTGCATAACTTTTGTAGGGAGGACCAAGATTTAAAGTATAACTGAGATCTCATAAGAGGGAATTCCTGCTCTTTTCTTTGGCTGAGTGTGCTAGCATTGTTTTCTGACCAAGAGAATGCTGTAATAGAGAACTGACCATGGAGCCAGAGGTGCTGGATGGGAGAAGCCTGTGGAGATCACCTAGTCCACCTTTCTCTACAGAGTTGCCAGGATTAGATCCAGGTTAGCTGTGGGTTTTTTCTGGTTGTATCTTGAAAACCACCAAGGATGGAGAGCCTTCTTCCTCTGTGGGCAACCTATTCCAGTGTTGCATGTTTTTCCTGATGTCCAGCTTGAATGTCCAAGATGAGTTTCTGGCTGCTGCCCGTAAGGTCATCTGGCAAGACCGAGTCTGTAACAACCTTCCTGGTCGTGGTTTCCATTGCATAGCTAAATGAGCCCAGTTTCTTCAGAAGATGTACTTCAGGACCATAGTCATCTTGGTAGCCCATCACTGGACCCTCTCCAGCCTCTCCTCTTTCCCTTTGACCTGGGGGCATAATCTCCAGTCATCTCTTTGACAAAAATCAAAATAATTGTCAGCTCTATTTCCCCCCCCTCACAAATTTGCTTCTGCTTATTTTGGAGCTAGATGTGAACACCTCCTGAGTAAAAAATGAACTGGATAAGTCGTGCTTATGTGTTTTATGAAGGTTTTCTAGGGTCCTTAGTGTTGAGAAACTGCAGAACTCAGAATTTCAGTTGGAATTGGTGAATTGTGCAGGTGTGGTGGATCGACCCAGGCTAGATGCCTGGTGCCCACCAAAGCTGCTCTATCACTCCCCCTCCTCAGCTGGACAGGGGAGAGATCATTCACCAATTACTGTCACGGGCAAAACAGACTTGACTTGGGGAAATTAATTTATTACCAATCAAATCAGAGTAGGATAATGAGAAATAAAAACCAAATCATAAAACACCTTCCCCCCACCCCTCCCTTCTTCCTGGGCTCAACTTTGCTCCTGAATTCTTTCCCTCCTCCCCTCCAGTGGCGCACAGGGATGGGGAATGAGAGTTATGGTCAGTTCATCACATGTTTCTGCCACTCCTCCTTCCTCAGGGGGAGGACTCCTCACACTCTTCCCCTGCTCCAGTGTGGGGTCCCTCCCACAGGAGACAGTCCTCCAGGAACTTCTCCAACCTGAGTCCTTCCCACAGGCGGCAGTTCTTCATGAACTGCTCCAGCCTGGGTCCCTTCCAGGGAAGGGTGCCGTCCTTCAGGAACAGGCTGCTCCAGCCTGGGTCCCCCATGGGGTCGCAAGTCCTGCCAGCAAACCTGCTCCCACATGGGCTCCTCTCTCCAAGGGGCCACAGGTCCTGCCAGGAGCCTGCTCCAGTGTGGGCTGCCCACGGTGTCACGGCCTCCTTCAGGTGCATCCACCTGCACCAGTGTGGGGTCCTCCACGGGCTGCAGGGGCACAGCCGGTCTCACCATGGTCTTCATAGAAGGCTGCAGGGGAGTCTGTGCCCTGGTGCCTGCAGCACCTCTGCCTCTCCTTCACTGACCTTGGCATCTGCAGAATTGTTTCTCTCATGTTCTCACTCAGCTCTCTGGCTGCAGTTGTGCAGGTTTTTCCCCCTCTTCTTAACTCTGTTGTCTCAGAGGTGCAACCACCGTCACTGATGGGCTTGGCCAGCAGCAGGTCCATCTTGGAGGCGGCTGGCGCTGTCTCTATCGGACACAGGGGAAGCTTCTAGCAGCTTCTCACGGAAGCCACCCTTGTAGCCCCCCTTGCCATGCAAACCCAACACAGCAGGCTGTAATTAAAATCATGTCTGAAGTATTTATGACTCTGAAGTTTTTTCAAATAAGGTTTTTTCCCACCTTATTCCCTTAAGGGAAGGTGATGTTACGGTTAACATTACAATCTCTGTTCTGTAAAGCAAGACACCTGCACATTAGTGCTTTATAAATAATAAATAGCTTCCTTTAGCAAAGTTCACATACATACAGACAGCTATACAAATTAGAGCAGGGACATTTCTAACTACATGTCATCCTGGTAATACAGAGGAGTATCACCAGTGAATAAAGCACTGGTAGGTCAAAATGAAATAGCTACCTACTAAAATACACACTTCAAACTATGGGACTATAAATGTCTCTGATTTGTTGCCAGATGCTAGCAAATATTCTGTTTAGAGCATTAGTTAAAGAAATAAAAACAATACACTTAATTACTATTTAAAAATGAGTTTTAAATATATAGAATAGTTATAAGGAGAACAGATAACTTTATACAGTTAAGTAAATTGTTTCATAGTTCTTGCATAGTTCTTTGGATGTAGTGGAAGTACTCAACAGCGTTCAGCTGCATAAATTGGTGTTGGCAAAGAGAATGTAACCTGTTCCTAAGGAGGTGTCTATATTTGCTGAACAGGGCATAAGGGAGAATAACCCTTACTTATTAAGCTGACTTACTGTAATAGAGTATTCTGAGTTTCTTTGTCGTAAGTGTGAAAAGAAGGATCCTAATTTGAAACCAGCCAGGCTTCAGAGGTGGACAACCTGACTGACTTACTACGTATAGACATGATGCGTGGGTAATATCGTTAGAACTTTTCAGAGGTGTCTTTCTCTACCTTTAAGCAGAATTAGTGTATTCTGGGGTAAATTATTATGAAGAAGGTTAAAAATGAGTTCTATTAGAAAAATACCTTCAACATTAGTTGCAGCCAATACATGTTAATAAAATGCTGTCTCAGTCAAGTAAATATTTTCTCCCTCATTTTTATTAATGGATATTTGGGAGACAAGAGTTAAGGAATAATAGAGAGAATGGAAACACGCGTTTGTCACTATTTAGCAGTTTAATTCTGTTTTGTCTCTAAAATAAAGCTATAAAGTCTCCACAGGAAGGAAAGCCAGATGGGTGTGGGAGGAAGTGGAGGATGGGGAAGCAAGGGTAAGCAAGTTGGGGAAGTCTTAAGTTAGGCAGTGTAAAAGAAGCAGCATTTCACATTCCTTAAAGAAAAAGGGATGATTTTGCTCCAAAAATCACAACAAACAGTCAAACTGAAAACCCCTGCTAATTTCTAGCTACTACAATACTTGACATTAGACTAAGAAACTAAAATGTATGGAAAGGTGAGGCTTTAGATCTTATGCCTGTTAGATGATGGATAGTGTGTTGCCTCACCACACGTATGAATCTTGGCAGTGCACAGAATGGCACACACCCTATAATCTCCTGTTTCCTAAATGTTTCTCCATTTTCTAAGTCCCTTTCGCTTCTGGAACTCCCTCAGTTCTTTTCCTTCAGGAAGCTTTTTTAAATGAGTATGAGAGCAGTTTCAGAAACACATGCTTAATTAAAACAGAAGGAAAATTATTTATCTCAAATCATTTATCTTGTTTCCTGTGTAATCAAAACTAGCCTTCTTGCACGTCATAACACTTGGGATGGAGTGGAACAATTTTTTTCCTAATTGTTATGAAGAATAATAGTATGAAACTCAGAGTTTTGGACAAATGATACTAACCTTTTCTAATGCCATCTCCCCACTCCCACACCCCCCAACTTCTGTATTACTTTGTTCTAATTGTTTATACAGATCACAAAATTGGTAATATCTCAGATCACTGGGGTTGTATGAGAAGATGATATTATCTTTATAGTCTTTGGAGTGGGATTGGAGGGGTGAAGAAAATTTTTTTCAGAACTAAGCTTATCTGAAGGTATTTTTTAAAATAGCAATGTATTTTAATGTTTCTCTTTAGGAAACCTGTACTTAGAATTCAAACACATTCTTGTACAAACAAGGATTCTGATATGTATGAAGTTACTTCAGCTTCTGAAATCCTTGTTCTGTTTCCTCTCCTGTGGATTACTTGTACTCAAACCAAATTAAGTATTATGTATAGCTGGTATTGGAATTCTTATAGAAGGGAAAAAAAAAGCAGTTCTCAATTCATAGAGATTCATAGCTTGGCAGCTAGGAGAACACGCATGATGGTTAGGGCTGAAAGTATTGTTGGCTGAAAGTCTTGTTACCTAAAAGCTTATTTTCTCAGGAAGACTTCCTGCCTAGGAAGATTAACAAATTCTGTCCGTGGGACTTGATCTGGTCCTGGTTGCATGACTTTCTACTACAGGCGTCTACTCAGAACAGCAAGGGAAAACAGCACCCTTCCAGTGAGTTCATAAGACAGGTAGCTCGGCTTAGGAAAGGAGGTGAAATGCAGGGCTGTGCTAACTTAGCACATCTTAAATATGACTGTTCAAGATTATCTTTTTCAAGAGCATTAGCAATATTTTGAAACTCTTGTCCTTAGTAAAATTCATGTTGAAGAAGGGGAGGGCTTGCCCTGAAATTACCATTTATTTTTCTCAGATAGGGATTGAAAAGGGAACACTGACATAGGGAAATGGCCTTTGTACTATGAAATAATTACAGCCATTGTGTTTACTGTTGTTAGTAAATGAACTTTCCAACAAGCAGCCTATTCTCTTGGATTTGACTGAGCCTAAATATCTGCAGCTTTACACAATTGTAAATTGGCAAGAATACCAAACATTTTTCAGTTTGATATGAGAACATTTCCTGTAAAACATGTTTGTCTTCCAGTAGAAGAGCTTTCTACTTACGGTGATAATCTGCTGAGATCTGTGGAATGTGCTTGTCATTTGAAACTTTCAGACAATAAAACTACTACATGGATTTAGTGAGGAATAAACTGAAAATGAACATGTCTTTAACACTTGTTTAGTGTAAATATGAGTGGAATTTGTCTAAAATGTAAAAATGAAGGTGGTAGCAGGATAAATCTAGTACTTTTTTTTTAATAATGGAAGTAGAGGTCCTGAACCTGTATTGTAATCTACAGGTGGACTGTTTCACCCATGCAATACCTGGTATTGCGAGTTATGTTTATACTGTGGAACACCTGGGAGCATTTTTCAGCTGCTGCGTTCAAAAACACAGCTATGGTCTCATTTTTTTGCAAATCAGATCTGAATGCTTACCATCGCCATCTGCAATTTTACCCCTCTTAACACAGCACGTGCATACTCTCTTTCTCAAATGTGGCAAGTAAATGACAGAGATTTCAGCTGCAGCTTTTAAAAATAGGTTTTACTGTACTTCTATTGTGTTACTTGGCAGCACAGTGGAATTTTTTAATGTTGCAGTTCATCCTCGAGAGTAGATCAGCCTAGTAAAAGGATTTCATCCTTTACTCCTGTAAATGAAGATGAGGAGTAGCTCTGTTAATATCAGTTACTGTAGTGAAACGTTACATAGAAAAATGAAAGTCAAAATGTGTATGTACACAGATTTCCATTTTGTTTCATTTTGAGTGATAGGCAAAAGTAGTCTGTTAGAAGAGGCCAAGTATAATGGAATAGCTGGTTTCTTCAGCTTTGATTTGTACAGTAAAATCACAAGTGCGTGGCTTCCAGTTACTTCATGGTAGTTATTAAATGTTTCACGAAATCCTGGAACTAAGCTTATAAATATTCATTTGAAAAGTCATGCTAGACTAATTTCCCGGTGATGCTTTTACTATTTGCTTTTTTTGCAGCTCCCCCCCTGCCCCGAATGGCCTATCCTGTATTTTCTTTTGCAGTTTCACTGTGGAACTGAAAGTGTGGGGAGAAAAGTTAAAGCAACTATTCTTCTAAGACTCAATAGGATTTCTTTTGTTGGGAAGTGTTTGTGAAAAACCATTTTCAACTCAAGTTAGTCTACAGTCGTTACTGGTTTTATAAATAGTGAGGAATGTCCCCATCAAAAGCCAAAGTAAATAAAGATATAGGGAAGGTCCAATAATGCCATATCTGTTGCATACAAGCTAGTAAAAGTACAATAACTTTCTCCATGCAGAACATAGCATACGCAAGTTCCCAAGTTTTTCCCTGTGGCACAATGCTGCCAGTAGTAGTATTCCTTCAGTTGTGTGTCACACAAATATTTCTTTTATGTCTATGACAATAAGAAAACTTTCCTTCACTAACAGAAAACAATTTCTTGGATGCACAGAATGTTTTTCAAAAATAATATCTAAAGCTGCTAAGCAGTGAATAAATTGTGTCAACATATTGCCAAATACAAAAAGTCATGGAGAGTTGAAGGGAAGGAAGAAAATGGAACGGAAAGTTTTTAGGTCATGATAAGGTGAACTTATACAATGTCTTTGTTCCCTAATTAAAAACTCTGTCACTTGGAATTTCTGTATCTGAACATGTTCGATAAAGTTTTGTGTTTTATAACCTCCTTTTCATTAAGTATTTTCTGTAGTGATAAGGCAGGTACATTTTAGTAAAATGGAGAAGCAAATACTGAGGGAAGAAGGCAAAGCTAAAAATTCCAAATCTAGTCCTGAAATTTGGAGAATAACAGTGCCAGTCTCTACTTGAAGGTTGTTTTTTTCTTCCTGGATTTCAGTCTTCTAGATGTTAGTTTTTTTGTCAAATCTTTTGTATTTATTAGTGAATGTCCACATTTAAAGAGACAAAGGCTATCAAAGCATAACTCTGTTTGAAGTCTAGTATCTAATCCTAAACCATGTGCTGCACTCTTAATAATCTTAGGGTTCTACCAAAATGAGCAATTTATATGGGCAGAAGACCAGTTGCTTACATGATGCTGGTCCCGAGACTGTTGCAGAGAATGTGAAGACTTAGGCAAGACTCTTCCTTGTGCCCCAAGCATCTCTCTCTTTTTAAATCTCTGCTGAATTTCCATTCCCAGGGCAGGGCTTGTGACTCAGCCTGGTTAAACCTGATTAATGCATCAGATTGTCAGAGACAGTGTTGGAGCTTGCTATAAACCTGCAGGCATCTAGAAGTTACGTGTGGGTTTCATTTGTGAATGAAATCCACTCATCTGGGGCAGAACCTGTAACGGCTAGGCCAAAATTTAACGAAGCTGACATCTTGCTACCCTCAGAAAGTTTGGCTCATGTTTCAGTTCTCAAGATCAGCTGGGGACTGGGAAGGGGGTGATGACTGGCATGTTTAACTGTAGATCCCTCACACTTGGCAAAAGGACCTACTCTAAAAACTCACTTTTTATTGAAATTGGAGATGGATGGAGAATCTTTGGCGTGCCGTTCATCTGACAAACTACAAGTGACTAACATGAAGAAAACATCTCCCACCGTCAATTGCTACTTATTTCCAAGTAACTTGGAGGAAGAGCTGTTCTTTATTACCAGACAGCTTGCTTTTCATTTATATTCATCAATTCCCTTTGTAATTTTGGAATACCGCTTAATGATATGTAGGATTGACATGGGTCATGACGTAAGTCTTCAAAGAGCAACCTCTTGTTTTCCCTTCCAAGAGCAGAAATTTTTGACAGTTTTGGGTAATGCAGACTGGTAAGCCTGACGCCTATATGGGGTGAATTAGTGGAAAGATGATAAAAATTTAACAAGACACTTTTGGTTAAATATGATACTTTAGGGAAGAACCAACAGGGCTTTTATAAAGGGAAGTCGCACTTCAAAAAACGCTTGGTTCAACTGACAGCTTTGTAGAAGAAGTTTGTCAAATGCTGTTGAATACTGATACCAGATTTTAGTTCAGGTGGTGCCTGAAAAAACTGGTTTTAACTGTTGAAAAATATCCTGGTAAAATTTCATTATCTGCTTTCTCTGTTTTTACCCTCTTCCCTAAGCATCAGTTGCTGGCCGCTGTCAGGAACAGTGTTGGACCTTTTAAACTGACTCAGTATGGCCATTCTAATGTTCTTATGCTATGTTGACATGCACTCTTCATTTAAAAGAAAATAATTATCAAAAGACCAATTACAAAATGAGATTTTGCTGTACTGTGCTCACCACCTGTGTGTTGTGCTCTTTTCTTTTTCTGTTCTCCTCCTTACATCTGTATGCTGGTAGGCAGGCACAGCAGAGTAGCCAAAGTCCTTGCTTGTCTCTCTTGATACAGAGAATCATGTTTAGGGATGCCTGTTGCAGCCTGACCTTTCTTGCAAAAACTTAGTCCACCCTTATCAGTTAGTCACTCCTGATAGACGGTCACGAATTCACCTACTGTGATTACAGTAATGGTCTCTTGGCAAATATGAGTATGTTTAACTATATAATTGACTCTTCTCAAAATATTGAAATAAAACATCAGAAGACTGATTTTTAACTTTTGCTGTGTGTATTTCATGCTGTCATAATTAAGGGCAATAAATTTGGTGTCTGTAAATAACAGTAATAAATGTTTCTTTCTTAGGTGTGCCTTGCAATAGCTCATTATTCTCAGCCAACAGATCTTCAGCTTCTCTTTGCATTTGAGTATGTTGGGGAAATATACCATAATCCAGGTAAGCATGAAAGTGTTTTGATGACTCTTTTTTTCCTATTTCATAATACGTAATTTTAGTAAGACTTCTGTCTAGAAGCAGTGGCAAAAAGTATTCGAGGCTTTCTCCAGGGGTAATAAAATTGGCTTGTCCTGCACCCAACCTCTTACTTTGGATGTAAGTCATCCATTGTGATAGACATTAACGACCAAAATCGAAAGAAATGTCTTTCCTGTCTGAAACAAAACTACCTATGTCAGCACTTACGTCAGCATGAATACTCCTATTTCTCAATTCACGCTTCGATCCTCCTATTGTATGCCTATATTGGTACTCTAGGTACCCAGCTAATCTCCCATCAGGCAGGCTTGTTCACCTGCCCTTCTTTTGGGAATAAGTTTCTCTTCTGGTGGTATTGCAGGAGGATTTGTGCAACTTGGGACTCCATACCTTCTTTCCTAGAGGCTTACTAGGCAGTTCTTACCACTCAAAACCTCCACCACCCCTGCTGAGTTGGAGCACACCCTCTCTGCTCAAGGCCAATCTCCAACTGAACCTTGTCAGTTAGGTAAGCCTGAAAAAGATGCCTTTGGAACTTGATTTCTAGTGTAATGCTGTGCGGTCACTGCTTAGTGTTCCCTGGCCAATACACAGCTGAAAACCATCAGCTCTAGCATAATAAGCCTCCAAGTAGAGAAAGTGCCATTGACGTAGTTCTGTGGTACTGAAATATTCACTCAGCAGCTGGCATTAGAAACCACTGATCAGCCTGTTACAGAATTTGAATGTCGTGGAATTATGAGCTCAGGCCTTCAAATTTGCACGAAAATGCATGTTTTTCATGCAGGTGCCTACATGACTGCCCTGTGCATGCACAAAAATAAATGTGCATGTGATTGTTGCACACATAATTACACATATAATTGCTTACCTGATAAAACTTGGGCAGTTATTAAGATCCGCGTACTTTAGTGTTATGAAATAGTAGGGAAGAAGCCAATTTGCAGATAAAATTACAACAAAATGTTGAAGTGGAGTGTGAACAAAATGTTAGTCGTCACAAAGTTGCCTTTACTCTGTCCTTAAAATACCGTTTGCTGTATGGAAAAATACGTAGTGGAAGAATTACATAAGGTGGGTAAAAATTGTTCTCTGGAGCAGCAGACCGGAATGGCAAAAGATAGTTGTTCTGCTATGCTGTAGTTGCTGGAGAAAAAGAGTTTGAAATACTTTTGGTTTGGGTGGGGTTTGTTGTTGTTGTTGTGAACCCTGGTGTTTGTAACATAGATCTCTGGCTTTGTCCTTACAATTCCAGCACTGCGGTTATCAGACTCTATCCCTGCTAGTGCCAGTAAAGTATAAGTTGAGATACTGTCTTTGTGCTTCCTGAGGAACGTAAAGAGCCTGCATTGCTCTGGTGTATATGTACATCATTTTTTCCCAGGCTATATTTGATAATTATATTCTGCCATTGAACAGTAAAATTATAGTATTTGTGGGTAATTATCGTATTTCTCTTTATATTGTCTTTGAACAACTACTTCATTGTGATTTTAGTCCAGTTTTCTTCTGAAAACATAAGTAGTCCGAGTACTAGTGCAAGACGGAAGTTGATAGACACAGGAAATTGAAATTGAAAAATTTCTTCAGAAATCACTGAGATGAGAGTAGAGCCATGACCCTCTATTCTGCTTTGTTTGGGCAGGCACTTCCATCTTTACAGATCTTGCTAAAGCTAGGAGCTTTCATGGGGGAGGTAATAGGGTTGAGTCTCAGTCTATTTAATGTTCATCTAAAAATTTACTTCCAAGTGTCAAGAAACAAAATGTAGTCTCTTTTGACATGGCTGACTGCCTCTTTGGCACCTAAAGAATGACCAGTAAAGGAAATACTTCTGTATTAGTAACAGACTATATATCTTCTTGGTCCCTAGCCACAAAATGGTAGGCCATCTTTTTGCATATATATAAAAAAATATATATATTTTATCCAGGCCTTCAATTTATTTTATTTGCTGTTAATACAGCAATCACTTAAAGCTTTTGAAATTATAGAATTTTTATTTTGCTTTCTTCATAAGGTACCTAATTAAACAGTACATGTTTTTAAAATGCTGCTAACTTAGGCATGTTGAAGAGAGAAGTCTAGTGACTGAAGATAACATTTGTTCCTGAGTGTTAGTATGTCTTGCTTTCTGTCAAGGGCACAACATACCAATTCTATGTTCCTTCTTTGTTGAAATTGCAGGAGAAAATACACTTATATCTTCATGTATCACCAAGCTGTCGTTAAATCACTGATCTGTTGAATTCTAAAAATAGGTATCGTTAGTCCTGATGCTAGTGGCTCATTCTTGTAATTAGGAAGGTGAAGAGTTTGATTCTTTTTCTCTTCTTTTTTAAGTGTGCATTGATGAATTTTCTTTTCCTAGCAAAGAAGGTGAATGGAATAGACCCAGGAGGTGGTGGTGGTGGCATCGGCAGTGCCAGTGGTCAGCAGACACCTTTGTTTGAAACTTACTCTGATTGGGATAGAGAAATCAAAAGGACAGGTGCATCAGAGTGGAGAGTTTGTTCAGTCAATGAAGGTTATATGATATCTACTTGGTAAGTTTCTCTTGTAACGCAAGTAGAAGAAAACAAGGCAATTATACTGTCTTTTCCTGTCTCCTCTACCAAACTGTGCACTTCACCTCTTAAAAGTGCCACACTCTGGAGAGGCCCTCAGTTGAAAGATCCTGCAAGTGTTGTCATTAAAGGAAATGTCGTATTTTGGGCATCTGTTGCTTTCATGCCTTTGTACTTCCCTCTAAAACATGCACGTTTCTAAACAAAAACATCTGAGCTGTCCCAATGATACGCAAGATCATGCAGACGTACAGGACAACCGGTTAGCACTGCGGTAATAGGGCCTGGTGCATTATAGTTTAACAGAGTTGGTAAGACAACATTGCAACAAGAGAAAACCTGGTAAAATATGTAGGGAGAAGTAACCTTTTGTATCAATATTTTTTCCCCAAGCCTTCCAGAATATTTTGTGGTTCCATCTTCCTTAGCAGATCAAGACCTCAAGCTATATTCCTACTCTTTCATTGGGAGACGAATGCCAGTAAGTGTAGTCTTTATTCTCTGACTGCTATTGATCATTGTACAATATTAATCTTACAGATATGTATGCCAATTAATATAGTTTTGTGTGTAGCATTAAGACGACAATTTCTATGGAATAACACTAACCTGCATTATTTTGTTTCCTTTGTGTTTTTTTCCCATATTAGTTATGGTCCTGGAATCACCCTAACGGGAGTGCCCTTGTAAGAATGGCCAACATTAAAGATGTGTTGCAACAAAGAAGAATTGATCAAAGGTAAATAATGAGTTACGTTATTCTTTAATCAGATGCGCAGGATAACGCAAGCGGTGACTCTGTGTAACGTACAGCAGCAAGTGCCAATTGAGAGGGTACTCGCTTTATAATGTTGTAGTGCAGTAGATTTTGAGAAACTGTGCTCTGAATATAGTTCTTACACAATTTCTATTCAAGGTCCACTTCAGTTCAAATGCTGAATAATTTTCAAATTTTCAGGGATGTTTATTTTTTGGCGGCTAGTCATTCAGATGACAGCATTTATTGATAAAGGGATCAGACTTAATCTGCTCTATTGATGTGACAGTAATACAGCTTATGTTGGTGGAGATTTATTTAGCTGCGTCAGCAAGGCCCAATACAAATTATTTATTTGTGGCATTGGGAAATACCCTTCTATAGATTTAGTGCCACAATGCACGCAGGATTTCTGTGAAATATTTGTCATTCACTGTCCTTGATGAAAGATTAAGGCATTTAGTGCCTTGCGTAAATAGTTTACTAGCTTGGTATTTTTGGTTCCTTGGTTTAATTTGTAGGGTGACTTTTTGTAGTAGTACAAATACTTGCATTGCGCGTTAGGCTGGAGCTCTTGAGTTTTATTTGAAACCCCGTCAGATTTCCTGGCTTTATAAACTTTATATATGTTCTGATTATTTAGCAGAGACAACTCTTGCTAAAAATTGTGGAAAATTAAAAATTGAATAGAGCTATTTAACCGTAAGTCAGCCTCAGATTTTCATTTCCCAAACACGTTGTTTTAATGATCCAGCGTTTCCATTATTTTGTTTCCTAACTAGCAGATACCAAAAATATTTGAGTCAATAGCTTTGTGGCAGGAGCAATGCATCTCCTGAATATAAACTAGAAAAGTTTGTTTTGGTGGTGTTTTTTTTAAATGAGATGCATGTTTTATGTGGTTTTAGTTGTTTGCAGTTAAAGACTGTGGCATGTTTCTTGAAAGACTGTTTCTCTCGTCTCCAGTAATGAAATGGCTGATTCTTTTTCTTATTTAGGATTTGTAATGCGATAACTCGAAGCCATCCCCTGAGAAGTGACGTTTACAAGTCTGATCTGGACAAGTGTCTCCCCAACATCCAGGAAATCCAGGCTGCACATATCAAACTCAAACAGCTGTGTGTTAATGGTATGCTGGGCTGTCCTTCCTTCATGGTGGTTATTTTCTTGAAATACAACAAATTCTATTAGAATTGGAATAACAGGAATAGTTACTCAAAGTTGTTCTGCAATGTAATTACTTTCCTTGTTGCAGAGCCTTTTGAAGAAACTGAAGAGAAGTGGCTATCCTCACTGGAAAATACTCACTGGCTAGAGTATATTAGGTTTGTACTCTTAATAAAATGATGGTTAATGAGATGTGAAAAACTGTCACCGGTGTAACTAAGCAGTCAATTAGCTGAAGGATTCTCTGTTTTAATATATTAATTTGGTAAATGTAGATAGCCCAAATACTTTTTTCTTCTAGAGTGTGAACCTGTTACATTAACTGTTGTTATCACTTTCCTTTCCCGTCTAGATCGTTTCTTAAGCATTCTGCTGAGCTTGTATATATGATGGAGTGTAAGCACGTTTCTGTAGTTCTGCAAGGTAATACAACCATATAGCATGCTGTAATTCTTAGCGGTAGTGTGGTAATGTAGATAAAGACATTTAGATAAAATCAACTATAATCTTTGTACATAAACCCCATCGCTTCTAAATATTTTAGAACTAGAAAGGAAAATAATTTTGTTATTTATCTGAACTGTAGTATAGTCCATAGCATCAAAGGAATATTTCACTTTGAAACTTTGTGGTTTTTATTCTGATAATGATATGTTAGAATCAAAACTTTAAGGTGAACTTTTGTACTGTGTTAATTGGGCCAATACTCCTTGCATAAGCAATATCAGTTTTATTCAGAGGTCCTATTTACAAAAGTATTTCACTAACAGTGGCTGCTGCTGTTGTGGAAGTGCAAACAGATATTCCAGAAAAAGACGACACTGAAAAAACTTGCTCATATTGAGATTGGAAATTCTGTAATTTTTACGAGACCTGTTCAGCTGGTATATCCCACTCTGCCCATATAATGGCCTTCCAAAAACTGCTTCAGGGTGGAAAATTTGTAGCAACATGAACACCCTCCTTCTCAGCACATCTTGGTTTAAATACCAGGCATTTGGGTGGGTATTTTGTTCTTGATGAATGCGTTGTTGTGCTGGATGCTGCAGGAACCTTTTGTATGAGTCCCAGGTTAAAAAACAAAGGTGTTTTTTTCTTCTAGTTTCTTTGGAAACTATAAGAACAATTACAGCAGCAAAGAGCGTGTTTTTAAAAAACCACTAAACCCAGGTGACGCTTTTTGAGCTCTAATTCTGTGTATGTGCATATGTACCTTATATATTTCATACATTCTGTATGTTATTCACAGAGGAAGAAGGACGGGACCTGACCTGTCTTGCTGCTTCTCTCATTCAAGTCATGCTGGATCCCTATTTTCGAACAATTGTTGGATTTCAAAGCTTAATACAGAAGGAATGGGTCATGGCGGGATATCAGTTTTTAGATAGGTGTAACCACTTAAAGAGATCTGACAAAGAGGTAAAAATGAATTGTGTTTGTATGTGATAACCGTATCTGGTTAATAGCGGCCTGAACCTTTATTCACGCAGAAATCTAAAAGTAAAAATATTTTTTTAAATTTTCAAATCTCATGAAACTAATATCAGAGAAAATGAGGATAGAGAGAGATTTTCTTACGTGAGAATCAGTGAAACACCAGGTGCTGGGTTTTCAGGTTGCTTCAGTGTTACACAGGAAAAGGGCCCACTGTTATAAATGCTAATGCAGCCCACCTTTTAAATTGAAAAAGGGGGTTGGGAGTGGTTTTGGAGGGGTTGGTTTGTTTTACCGAGGGTATCTATTCTCATCGCCATTTTTTTCAATGCAAAGTTGTATCAATACATGGTACTTTTCAAAGTTTTGAGCTGATAGAGAAGCACTGCAGCCTTATGACCTGATACACAGATTAACAGAGGGTAGTACAGTGCTTGATTTGCAGTATTTCCAGCTAATCTTACTTGGCCTCTTCATTGCAAAGGAGAGACTTGTAATTGCAGTTGGAGAAACAGAGGACCCCAGGTCTGCAGCTTTTTTCAGGGACAATGCCCAAAAGTAATAGAAAAACAATCTCCCCAGAGAGTGGAGCCAACAGATAAACTGAGGACACTGAGCACTAAGCAGAGAAAATGCATGAAGGGATAAAGAAACCAAAATGCCAAGGGGGAAATCATGAGGAAGCAGGTATTTTGACCATAGGAAAGGATATACAGAAGAGGGGAACTGGGAGGAGGGATATATTTCTAAAGCTTTATATAAATGATAGTTTATACTTTTGCCCTTCATGGGCTACTGTGGAAAGAGCTAGAAAGTGTAGTGGGAAGTTCACTGAATCATAAGCTTGCCAGTCATTTCAAACAAGAAGGAAGTATCTACATTGTGAAAATAAGGCCAAGTAGTAAGCAAGCGCTAATTTGGGAGCTATGAGGGACGCACAAGATGGCAGAAAGCATTTTTGCAGCTACATGAGTATGAAGAGAGCCCAGGAACGAACTGACTGGCTTCTTGCAGAGAAGGGAAAGCTGTTGCAAGGTAATGCGGAGGAAGCCAGTTGACATAGTTGCTTGTGAAAGTGGCTGAACAGGAATAGAGGGTATTAACAGTGGCATAAAATCATAAAACCCACAATACTCCAGATAGTTTACCCTGTTGAGGAATGTTACCAGAGGTAGAGCTAAATACCCTAATGGAGCACTAACTGTCCAGAAATTGGTATGACTTGGGAAGAACTTATGTTAAATCTAATAATTCTCTGTTTCTTTTCCCAGTCTCCTTTGTTCTTGATGTTTCTTGACTGTGTTTGGCAGCTGCTAGAACAATACCCAGCAGCCTTCGAGTTTTCTGAGATGTACTTGACCATATTGTACGACAGTGCACGTATCTCATTGTTTGGCACTTTCCTTTTCAATTGTCCTCACCAGCGAGTAAAGGAAAGCACTGTGAGTATGAAGTGTTACACCTACTTTTCAAATAAGACACTCCAGCATGCCCTTCTGGACATAACATCATCTCAACTAAATGGCATTCCTTTGTATTTTTCAAAATGTCATACTCTGTTCCGGGCAAAATATTCAGCTCCCCAGATGAATGTGATCAGGATGTCCTTTCAGGAGATCTTTGCATAGACAGTAACTATTAAAAAAAAAAACTCTATTGATTTTCTTTTTAATTTTTGTCTAGAAACACATTGTTATTGTACATTATTAGTTATGCTCCTCTAGGAAACAGATTTATATCTGCAACAGATAAAACAGAATGACAGGCAATGAATAGAATTTCACACTTCAGGCAAAATTTGAAATCTCGTGCTATAATTGTTTAAATAGTTGGAAAAGACTGTGTAAAGTTCAGATGGTAATGCACAATGAAGGTATTTAGAAAAGTGAACACTTAAATATGTTACTGAAAACTGGAGCTTGTCAGAATGTGTGAAAAAAACCACTTGACAGCTGATAAAAGTGAGACTTACTTATTTTGTTAAATATTTTCCCTTTAAAGTTGTAGGTTGTTCTACCTTACAAAGTAGTAGAGCACTGAGGGACCATTTGTGTGTTCTCAAAATAACAATTTGGGGGGGGTTGAGAGTAAACGAACAAACAATTTAGTATCATTGCAATGTAATTTTTGCGAAGTAAGCATTAGTCCTGCCTCTGCATTGCACAGATGAAGAAGAACCGTTCTCTCCAGCAGCAGACTGTCTTGCTGCTCTGTTGCTTTGATCTGCAGCCACCTCTATAGTATATATACTATATATCCCTGCTCTTCTTTGCCCTATAGTTGCGCACTGGTTTATAATTAGGATTTGTGAATAAGTCTATTTTCTTTGATTTTTAATATGCCTGAATGTTAACTTCTTGCAGGAATTTGCCATAAGCAAAAATATTCAGCTGGGTGATGAGAAAGGCCTCAAATTTCCTTGTGTTTGGGACTGGTCCCTGCAGTTTACCAGCAGGGATCGCCTGCTCTTTCACAACCCGTTGTATATTGGGAAGAGTGCACCGTATGTACAAAATGGAGCAGTGAAAACTTTCAAACGCTCAAAGGTAACTATAGTGCTATCTGTCCGTGAATGGACTGTTTCTGTGCTTAACCGTAAGGTGTTAAGGCTTAAAAATTTACAGTTATATAGCATTTTACACCCTCAGTTTAGCAATGGGAGCATTAATTCTTTTAGCTTCCCAGCCTAAAGGAATGATTTTCCGTAGAAGTAAAGATGTGAATTGTTGAGCCTTGTGTTCCGGGACATTTTCTGCTATGGCTGAGCTCACTGCCGACATTTGCATTATCTCACCTATAGAAAAGTGATGACGTGCCACTTTTTTTCCCCTCAGGGTTGTCATTTTTTTCAGTGAATACTGATTCATTCAATCGTTCGTTGTTTTAGAAAGTCTAGAAAACATATGTATTACTTTTTAAAGGCCACAGGTGGCCACAGTTTACCCTGTGAGCCCTGCAGTAGCGACTCACAAGCTCAGAACTATTTAAAGGTCACATCATTTGCCTGGATGATGCATCCTAGCAGCTCAGGGAAATCTGCTATTCAAATTAACATTAAACTGGAAAATTACCAGTATTTATTTTCTGCAGAAAAACTACAGCTCCACATTGCGAGGTGTCCCCCCAGCATTAAAAAATGGGATCATCAGCGAGCAAGAGTTCCTTCCAAGAAGAAACTCTCTGATACTAAAGCTGAAACCGGACTTTTTACAGCAAACAGAGAGTCAGAGTAACAGTATGGAACAGTACTTCAGAGACTGGTTTGCAAAGCCTGTTGACTTGCACGGCATAATTCTACCCCGTATCTCCGGAACACAAATAAAACTGTGGAAACTGTGCTACTTCCGCTGGGTTCCCGAGGCCCAGATTCATCACGGTGGCTTCATCACTGCTTTCCATAAAGTTTCTTTGCTGGCAGATGAAGTAGACATGTTAAACCGCAATCTTCGGCAGTACAAAAGCAACTCTTCTTTGCAAGGCAACTGCTCGGAACTGGATCAAAGCAGGATGTACTTCAGAGCAAATGGTTTAAATGACACCTCTGGGGCCCCAGACTTTCTCTCCTCTTCGTTCCCATTTTCTCCTGTAGGGAACCTGTGCAGACGGAGCATTCTGGGAACACCGTTGAGCAAGTTTTTAAGCGGTGCCAAAATCTGGCTATCCACTGAGACACTTGCAAATGAAGACTAAGATGATGTGATGGTTGAAAGGTTTGGGGAGAATACAGCATATCGTTTTGTCTTTTCTAAGTTAACACTGCTAACTGTGGCATTGAAAGCTGTAATAATTTTTATATACAAACATTACGTAAGTTTTGCACAAATATTTAAAAGCAAAGCGAGTCGTGCTTCAAATCGCACAATTTTGTCTTCAGTAGTTCTCATCTGCTATAGGGCTTCTGGTCCCCAATTCCGTTGGTATTTTTGTGGTTTGGCTCATTATATGCGATGGAGCATTTCAGTAGCTAACTGAAAGGCTTGGTGTGGTCATTAATGAGGGTTCTGCTTGAAATACCTTTTTTCCCAGACAGTGACTGAAGTGACTCTTGTGTCAAAACAGCTTGACAATTTGAAGTAATTAGGTGCAGTGGGCATAGACCGACAGCTGAAATCTGGGAACAAACTATTTTATCAGATTGCCTCTTCAGGAAGAATACTTGTATGCATACCTACCTACCTGCATGCATACTAATGTTCTGTCACTTGATCACCCTACCTATGTGTTGATGCAGTGTGTATCCATATGGGAGGGGGTGTTCCCTTTTCTTTCTCTCCCCAAAATTTATTCACTAACAGTCAGATTTGTGTTCTCCGTCATGAGCTTGACTTTAGACTATAGGAATCGACTTCAGGACAATGCACTGTTAACCTTCAAACATTTACTGTAGATAATGGTCTTGTAGTAGCTCTAGAAGTGCCTTTAATTGGGAGGAAACAGTAGCAAGATTACTCTAATGCAGCTGACCCCCCCAGCTTTTTACACTAGATAGTTACGGTAGGTTCTTGTTCCATCCCCCACTTCCCCCTCTCCATTTCTGGAAACAGCAGGCAGCCAGCTCAAGAGACAACAGGTTTTTTCCTCTTTAAGGGTAAACTTGTTTGTAAGTCTCATGAGCACCTCACTTTTTTATATAAGCACCTCAAATACTCGCCATTATATCCCTGCATGGATCCTGATCCCTGCAGACCCTCTCCTCATCCTGTTGTAGGATGAAGTAGCTTTCAGCAGAATTCATGCTCGAGTCCTGCTGGGCTCCAGAAAGGAGGCCATGCTCCAAGAGGCCAAATCCTGCTGTTGTCCCTTGGAAGCAGGTGCTGGAAGGAGGGGTTAGTGGTGCCTTCTTTTTACATACATGTGTGTCCATATGGACAGTGCAATGGACAAGCATTGCTTGAGGGAATTAAATCCGACAGCCTCCCTCTGCGTAATGCAGCATCCTCCTCTTTGCTCTAAAACCTTTTAAATGATACCTCTCCCCTGGATGCTGTGGCAGAAAAAGCCTCAAGGTTCACAGAGAGAAAAGCAAGAGAGTGAAGTATACGGGGAGGGTGGAGGAATAGTCGTGTGTCATTCTCACAGGTTAAGGCTGCTGGTGACTACCTTCTCTTTAACAGTGAGGCTGTATTTTACATTAACTGACTTCTGCATAAAACACAGACGTTATTGAAACAACACTGAGCCTCTAATTCAGGTGTGACTCACAAGTGAAGGCACCGAAGGCCTTATATGATAGACTAGAAGCCATTCTCAGTTATCGGGGCTGGGCGGGGGGAAGCTGTATGGTGGTAATATGCAGTACATTAGAGTTTAAAAAAGGGCAGGGAGGGACAGGATTTGGAGCTCTGCTTTTGTTTGTAAAACCAAACTGGTCTTCAGCACAGCCTAAATGATAGCGCGGGTTTTGGCTGTCCAAGATGGCTCAAGCATTTATTTTGGAGAATATGCATCTGGAGTGGCCTTACAGGTGCAGGCTTTGTGCTAGAGAAGTCCAGTGCGTACAGCACCCTGTTTTCCCCAGGCTCAAAATGAGCTCAAAACGTACAAAGCTGCAGGGGGGCACGGGCTGTGCTGCTTTCCTGCACTGTGACTGGTTTGCTGGGGGTACGCAGGCAGCTTCATGGTAAAGGTGGGCTGGTGGGAGAGGTGGGGTAGGCTTCCTTTTTTAACTAACCAAACGCCTGAAAACCTGTTTAGAAGCCGAGTGTGTGTGTGTGTGCACGCGTGCACGCATGTGGCCATGTGTCTGCATGTGGATGTGCATATGCATGTTACGCCATAATGCCAGATTGGTTCTGGTCAACTGTTTGTGAGGAAAAAACGTGTATTCACCTCAATTGCCTAATTATGCTGCAGGATGGTCTGAGCATGTTAAATGGTCCACAAACTAGTTGTGTTTATTTACAAGCTTGCTGGAGCAGTCATCTAACTAACGAACTTGTTCAATTCATTATTCAAATGTTTGCTTTTGTGATTTTTTTTTTTTTCATTAGCTTACTGCTTTCCCTAGCCTGATACTTGACATAAAAGACCTCAACCTGTGTGCTTAGTGTCTTTTGGTACCAATTCTTTTTTCTTATTTTAAAATTACAGTTAAAACTATGGTGTCTTTTTCCTTTTTTTTTCCTTGAAAGTATAACTTTTTTGGTTTAAAGGTACCAAAAATGTGTAAATAAATTACTCCACACAGGCAGCTGGTGGAATAAAAAAATATTAATGTTTAGGCTAGTACCCTTTGGGGGAAAAAATGGGTACTATATTTAAACAGGATTGTCTTTTAATAAGGAGATTTCAGACATTTTTACATTTCAGTTCTAAGACATGTACAGATGCTGCAGATGGTCTTTGTATTTTATATATATAGCACGGGAGGGAGTTAAAAATAATATGCCTTTATAATGAACAAAACCTGTCTAAATACCTATTTGCCAAACAGATGTTAAAAAGAAATTTACACAGTTCAAAAGGGGAGGTAGGCAAGCAGAGGCCAAGATGGCAACAAGCACAGGGGAGGAGAGATGGCGGCACCTCCTGTGGGGAGGAAGGGGGGGCCAGCCACGTTCCCCTGGAAATGTAGACAAGGTTCTGCTTCCTTGTGTTCGCATGGGCCTTGCCTGCTGAGAAACTGGAACAACTACTGTGTCTGTGTGTGTGCGCGTGTATGTGTGCATGTGTGTGCTGTTTCTTCCTCAAACATCTTAATTTTTTTTAATTCACTTTCAAAAGACAGGTACTAAATGTTAATTTAAAAATATTCTCCACTCTGCACAGTTGCCTTACTGTAACTGTAGTCAGTAGGGACGGCTCTGACCATCCTTCTTTAATAACTTTCAAGAGCAATTTTGGGGTGTGAGTATGTATCTTTAACTTCTGTGTACAGAATACTGACATACAAGTGTGTATATATATGTATGTGTGTGTATATATATGTACACATCTTCAAATTTTAATTTCTGTTCACTGTTTAAAACAAGACACTGTTAATGCCATTTTGGTGTTGCAAGAGTAGAAAAACTACCAAGAAGCTTTTTTTTTTTTGTCTGTTTCTAGAAAATGTGCACTATTTTGGCTGTTACTGGCTGTTGTTACCATGACTTTTGTACTACACTGTAAACCACGAGGAGGGAAATAGGAAATGCTGGTTGATACAGCTGAAGTGTACCTTCAGTGTCATTAATTCCTGTGAGGTAGAGCTCACTGTAGATTTGTGATCACGGTAGTACAACTCTATTCACTATTTACTGCCCTGTACCCAAGAAATTTCTTTCATTCCAGAAACGCATTGAAAAGTGTGTGTTTGTGTGTATATGTATACCCAGGCCTGCACCTGCCTGCAATACCACTTTGATATTAACTGCCTTGTATTTTTAATGAAAATGTAGCAAGTGGGGTAAAGGTTTTGGCACGCTCAGACGGAAAGACATTACAACCAAAAAGTTTCTAACATGTATTTAAGCGAAGGATGAAATCTTAAATTTGCCTCTAACCTAAAAGACAGAAATCTGTACCTCAAATTGCTCTAGGCAGTAGGTTTCTAATGCTGTTGCTGTGATGGCTTAGAGTTCACTATTTCAACTAAAACCTCTGTGCCTGATTGATAATGATTTATTGAGTAAAGTAGCAGTGCCAGGAAGAGTATAAAATCCTGATGCTGAGTTGTGAATGTGAAATAAATTAGACTAAATAAATGTTCATACCTTTCCACAGCAAACTTCAGGCGGTTTCTTTCACTTCCTCTAAAAAAAAAAAAAATAGCAGGGGTGTGTATGTTTGTTTCCCAAGAAAAGCAGGGACACTGTGCTGTAGAAAGATGATCAATAAAAAAGATGGGCAAATGATCTTAATTTCTTACTACATTCTATTACAATGTCTGCTGTTTGTACATTAAGCAGAATTTTGCTATCAGCAAACCTTACTCGGTATCAGAGTGAAGACTCCATAGAAAAGATATTGGAGACAAACCCACAGGACTTTGGTGTCTTAAAAGAGAACTCATCCTTTTGGTTCCATTTCAGTTGACTGACTTGTTTCTGAATGAGAAAACACATCCATTTATGTGGGGCCAAGCAGACTACAATCAACACTGACACACTAAACACCTGCAGTCGTCTTGACCCTGAACGACCCTACTACTGCTAAGATTTCCCCTTTATACAGATATCCACAACACAAGGAGCTGTTAAATAAATTATCCCGTCATATATAGCAGCACATTAAAACAGGACTTAAAAAAGGAGTTTTATGCCTTACCCTATGCCAGATGCATTTCTTTTTATATTAAACTGAAAAACTGAAATATGTAATAAAAAGTGGGGACAGTTAGAGAACCATGCTGATCCTGACAATCCTGGCAACGTGCTAATCCTGCACAACATAATGAACACAGGCTGCACAGGCAACATGGAAATGATCAGAACTTGATGCACCACATTTTTAAATTTTTTTTTTATTTATTGTAGAGGATGTTCTCAGTTGGTACCAGTGTTACTGCAGCTGTTTCTCTTTACTGCGCAAAAACCCTAGATTACAGTTTGCAGAGTAGGTTAGTTATATGGAAGAGAAAGGCTTTGTTCTTCAGAACAGAAAGTGACACACAGTAAATCGTACTGACAGTCTCTTCAAACGTTTTAAGAATGTTCCGTGCTAAAAATAACTACAGTAGTGTTCCAAGAAGCCACAATTTTAGAAGAAACTACTTTACTTTTAATAAGCAGCAGCCAGTAGCGTGTGTCACACCAGTTCCTTTAAAAACACCCAAGTTAGTTACCCACATGCTCAGGACCTCTGTTGTCAACTGAAGCGTTTACTCTTGCCTCCAACAGCTTGCACGTGACAAACTTCCACTGCAGCACCCAGCTTCTTCAGTTCACTCAGCCAGATTATCTGCTTGGGGGACAGGCGATCATTGGGACCTTTCACTTCCACCAGCTACAAAGAAAAGAAATGTGGATGACGATTAGTAGTGTGCCTCTAGAGGAACTGAAAGATCATTAGCTCCCACAGACTAATACAAATATTCTTTTATGGCGGTTAATTGCCATAAAAGAATATTTGCCATAACAAAAATAATACAGGTTTAGCACAAGGCCCAGTGGGTGCTAAATTATTAACCTACGTTCCAAAGTTTAATTGTAAGAGAATGGCCTTTTACATAGTAACTAAACTATCCACCAAAACACAGACAGAGGCACTAGTGAATGAAGATACCACATACTCAAAAATCGATCATCTGCAGCCTCACCTCTTCCAGCTGATACTGACAGCACCTTATTCAGATGTTCTAGAGAACTAAATTCTGCTATTCAGATGTGTGTGTTTGTTTTATAAACACGTAACAAGTTGCGCCAGCAGCCGAGATGTCCAATAGTCTGCTAGTGCCTGCTCCACTACCATGCAAGACACAAACCATTATTATTCACTCAATTTTTGTGCAGAGAGAGACATAGTTGTAGTTGCATATATTCTGTTTTTTGTGCAAGTGGTGACATTAGCAACCCTTTGCTAACAACAGTCAGAACGTGTAGGACTGATTAGCGACAGTTGCTTTACAGTACTTTTAATCAAAGACTTATCCTACAACAATACCTAGCGCCACCCCCCCGCTGCTTCTCACTACACCCATTAAAGCTACAGCAAAATGTGATGAAATGGCAGATAGATAGATAGACAATCACCCACTACTTGCCTTAGCTGCTGGGCAGATGAGCAGCAGATTTAACTCCACAAGAAGAAAGTAGTTTGTATGGGCTGACAACTGGAAGGTTTTATACCTAAGGGCAAGATCAGCTGAGCACCGAGTACTTCCCTGATGTCCCAAAATACCTTAAAGTGATTCGTGTGAGTACGCCACACAACCAGGTCAGGAAGTCCCCCTCTGCAATGGCGTAGATCTTTGGAAAGTCGCCTAAAAACACCACTCAGAAACATTCCTCCAAGGCAAGAGACAAGGCTCTGTAAGAGAAATTTTGCTAGTTGGCCTTTTTTTTTTTTTAATGTCATTTCCTGTACAGCCATTTCCCAACTCTCACAAGAATGTTCTGGGGCCCATCTCAGCTTTTTGTTTAGTCACATGTAACAAGAAACTTACTTACTTAAGTAGATGTTACCTACAGCAATATCCCTGCTGTTTTCCCAACTACTGGTACAGGAAAAGTGACCATATCAGGAAAAAGTAACAGTACTTGGGATTAGGGAGAACTGTGCTGAAGTCCCCCCTCAATTCCTCCGTCCCACCACTCACCATCAGTCTTGGCTCAGCGCCTCAGTACAAGCTGTGAGCCCACTACGGCCATATATGATTTGATGGCGAGCCTCATCAAATGGAGTGCTCATTCTGGACAACAGTTCCTCACCTGAACTTGCTGGAGAGAACTAAAACGCCCCCAGCTAACTACTGCTGCGGCTTTTCCCTCCTGAGTGGTCCAGATGTCAGCGATCAACTTTGCCAGCGTCTCTGAGGAAGCTGCATGAAGCTGCTGGAGTCTGGCCTCAATGACATCCCTCCTGTTCTCATAGAAGCTGTCGGTGTATAAATCCAGGGGGAACGTCTGTATAAAAAGGTAAATACAGCTCTGAGGAGTTGCCAGCAAAGCAGCAATTCCAAGAATAACAATGCCCTACTTCATATTTTTCTTCTCTCACCTACAAACTCACTCAGCCACTGAGTTGCTTTAACTTGACCATGCCTACCACATAAACCTTTATTAAATGGGAAAAGATTTGCATATATTTTAACACCCAATGCCAGTGCAACAAACGCTGGCCCCATCATAGCCTGTGCTCTGTTGGTTTTTGACCTCTGGACAGAGGTTTCCTTTTAACAGGCAACAAAGAACAAGCTATCTGCTCTCCAAACTCTCTGAGGAGTAATATTCTAATCAGGATCTGGAATCAGTATCAAGACTGCTCAGCTGCAGTGAGCAGTTTGAGGTGGAAGAACAAAGCAGTGATGAAACTGGGGAGTAACACTCAAGCCACCTAAAAGCAAAGAGCCTTATGCCTAATGCTGAACACATTATTGTAGAAAGTCACTGCAGCAATTATTCAAATTTGAATATGGATGAAAAAGGCTATCACATAGTAGCTGAGTGCCATTCTAGGTTTTCAAAGTCAAACGCAGTGAACCTACAAAACGGCAAATTTCAGCCTTACACAAAATGCTGCCACAGCTAATCCCACAAAAGTACAGCCTAGGAATGAGAGAATCAGGTGTGTGCTTTCAGCTGTTCGTGCCGGAGGCTCATGATAGCTTTGCTCTGCATTAATAAGAAACACTAGTTTAAAAAAGAAAAATTTGCAAATGAGCTGTAAATACTGGGCTTGTTATAACACAAACATACAAGTTGTTTCTTTTAAGTATGCATAATCTGCACACAAGACTATATAAAGGGAAATGTATTTAGGAAGGCAAGATCTATAGTAAATGGTAGTTTGCACTGACAAAGAATACCTGCTTTAACACATGACATTCATACATATACAGCATCCTACAAAAATAGCAGACACTCCACAAGAAGAGTTGTTTGACCAGCATTTGGAGCCTTCGGAGCTACAGCAGTCCTCTTCCTGTCTATAAGCCTGCATGCGCCTTCATGTCCCACCTCAAAATTCCAAAGCAAGGAGGACAACCCTAACTCAATTCTTTCTGCAAACAGTATTCAATCCTAAATTTACTTGGTCAGATGAACACAGGAATCAAGTAGCAAAGGCCATTTCAAAGAATAGCCATTACTCTGTAGTAAGCTGCCTCTCGTCATCATTGAGTAGCTCTTCAAGGATATGACCAAGAACATACTTACTTACAATCAAGTGCTCATGGCTTAGGAAATTATTTCAAGACATGACTGCATACAGACTCATAGTCCATGTCAATATGAAATAAACAGGCTATACGTCAGATTAGTGGGACACAGAGCAACTCAGGTATTCATAGTCGTGAGTTTAGTCCTACTGGCCTAACAAAATAATTGTACTGATTGATTCTCTAGATTTTTTACGTCCTTTGCTTAAGGGACTACGTAACGATGGCCTTGAGGGAATGTATCTCCCAGTCTGTCAATTAAAAAGAAAGATATTTGTAGTGGCCACTAATTAGGGAGACAGCCATCTTCAAAACCACCAGGTGGTTTTTGACTCAGCCACAAGGATTTCCACTTCATACTGGTGAAGAAAAGTAAAGGGGAGGAGGAGGGGGGAGAAAAGACAAGAAAAACCTGCCTGTTTCACCTCTAAAATATGAAGAAATTTCTACCTAAGATACCTCATACTGATATAAATCTATAATTTCTTACAATACAAATAAATCCAGTTAAGGAAAAGGATGGCACTGGCTGTTCTACCTCTTGGCCAGGGTTCCAATTAAAACCAGTGGCTTAAGGTGGAAGAAAGACAACAATTGTCTGGCTTTTTTTAGTTCTACAACATTTGAGATGGCTTTTTAGGGTTTTCTTAGCAAATGTCAGTGAGTGATCAAGTTTTCTAACTGCAACTATTAAAACTGTTTCTAGCTGTAATTTGTAGGATGTAAAGCATTTAGCTAAAAGCCACAAGTTCACCTGGAATCATTAATCTTAGGGTGTGGCAGGCAGTTCTTGGTGGGGTGTAGTGTTGTTCGCCCGTTCATTTCTTTGACAAAAAGGATGATCGCAAAAGCATAAACATGTTGGGGTGGCGCGGGTGGCGGCGTTAACAAACCTGAGTTTAAAAATGTGACTTACCTTTAAAAGCTATTGAAAAGAAACAGACTTTTTTTTTCTTTTTTTTTTTTTTTTGTTAATGAAATGCATCATCTTCAAATGAGATGAACAATGCTATGGTACAGCAGTATTCTTCCACTGGCTCTAAAGGAAGCTTTGACCAGTGAGTTCAGATATAGGACACATGCATTTAGACAGATGAATCCCACCCTATCTGACAGTCAATCCAGAATTAGATAGCAATTAGTTACTGAGGAGCCCTTTAGTAACAAGCCCAATATAACAAATAATAAAACCAAGCAAACACCAACATCTGTCTGGAAAGTCCCTCAGAATAAAACGTTCAACTAATCCCAAATAAGATTTTAACATGGTTACAGAGCCTATAGCAATGGGTAAAGAAAACCTTTCAAAATTACCTGATAGGAATTTCTGAAAACGTCGGGTATGTCATCCATGAAAATGATATCCCACATTAGAATACCATACAGTGTAATAAATGTTGAGCCTTCCCCATGAATGCCTAAAGGGCAAAATTTAATAAAAATGGAAACATTAATTTCTACAGCAATCTCATATTAAGATGTACTAAAACATCATGATCCAAACCAGAAACATGCTATGTTCAGGTATATACACAGCTGAAGTCGGTATAAACTAACATTACAGCTTCAAGTTGTAAATGCACTTTATTACTTCCGTAATTTGCTAATGCTTTTTATTTCCAGGCTAGAGGCCTTCATTTACAGCATAGGATTAAATTACTATGCCCTGTCACCAATAAGGCTTACTGTTCTAACTTTAGCAATTCTTAAGACACTATGTAAAAAAAAAAATTACACTAAAAAAATAACAAAACGTTTATACATATAATGCTTTATATTATGTATATACAAATACATGTATACATACATACACACAAGTATATGGAGCTATATATACAACACACACACATACACGTGCTGCATACAAGTATATTTATATGAACGTACACACACTTCACAAGCCCTGTGGGCAACATGTCCAGTTGTTAGTTACCCTCATAGTAAAAAGGTATGTCCCTGTGTTTGCTATATATGTATATATGTTCATACATATGTGTTCATACATATATGTGCTCATACACGTACTCAAAAGCTGGACACAGTCCTCAGCAACTGGCTTGAGCAGGGAGGTTGGACTGGGTAACCTCCAGAGCTCCCTGCCAACCTCAACCATTCTGTGATGTATGTTCTGTCATTAGTCTACAACATACTGTATAGAATATTGTATGTAATGTTACATATAATACATACAGATAATAGAATATTATTACATGTTATTATATTTTATATTTCTATATTATATTATATATAATACATAGTACAGTGTATATGTATTATGCATGCATGATATATCATACATATTCCAGAGAGGGAGAAGGAGAAGTAGAGCGTGCATGCATGCGTATGTGCATGTGTTAGCATGTGTGTGTAGTGCTGGACTGAGCACTCCGTTTCGTTAGGCCTACCACTAAATCACACGTGGCCATTGTGTGCTCAAAATTTGCACCGAGCCAACAAAACTGACGGTGAGTGGGTGGGAGCAAGGAATTGAGTACAGACTTCAGCACAATTCTCACAAATTATAAATATTGTCACCTTCCCATTTACCCTTTTCTGATATGGCCACTTTCCTGCAACAGTACTTAGGAACATATGAATAATATGAAATTATATTAAAATTTATATTAAATTATTATAAAATTTATATTAAATTATTATTTTATAAAATATAAATTTTATCTTAAAAATAAGCTGCCTACCTTTTCTGTATTTTTTCTGTAAAACAGACCTAGATATTCTTATTTGTCCATGGCTTTTCACAGCTCTTAAGTTGTAAAACCATATGAAACTCTACTAATAGAGCTGAAAATCAAGCTTTTTCAAAAGAAGTTGCCAAGTGCCTTGCTATTGTATATACTGTTTTCATGTTCATCTAGTACCAAAAACCAGTGGAAGTTTACCTTTCCTTAATGACACTCCCTTAAATGACACTGGTAGCATTTTACCCCTAACAAATAAAATAGCTGTTCACTAATAAGAAACACAAAGTTAAGTGATTTTCTATGGAGAAAAGAAGAAACATTGGGTTTTTTCCTAACACATTTCAAAACCACCTTAGGTGTATGGAGGCAGCAAATAATTAAAGGCCAGGAAGCAGGTCAAGTGGAAAATACATATTAGAGCATTTTGGTAAGGAAATTACATACTAGAGCCGTTTGGGAAGGAAACGGAATCAGACTAAAAACTGGTCTAATGAAATCAGCTAAAACTGGTCTATTAACTAAACTGTTTAGTAAATTGGTTCTTTACTCCCACAGTTACTTTACTGGGAAAAAAAAAAAGTTACTGTTACCCTGATCAAAACCATTTTGTCTGTAATGAGTTAACGCCAGCTCCTCAACTGAGCACATGACTGTGGATACACTGCAGTCTTCACCTCCTTCTTCACCAATATCCTCCATTAGAAATACAGATTTTCCCATTCCCATCTGAGGACACATCTTTCCTTTGATCGTAACCTGAACATACGACAAGAACTAGTTACTCTCCAGCATCACATTTAAAAAGCTGCAGCATAGGTATCTGAATCTCTCCTAAAACACCCATTTCTCCTTTTCAGTTTTCTTGAACTAGACCTGTTTCCAAAAATCAACTGAGTAAAATTTAACCTGCCATTCCCTTGAAATCGTTGTGTTTAGCTTTTATAAACTGGCAAATTTTTCAGAGACAAAATGGCTAGCAAAAATGCTGGGCAGATGGGAATGTGGTCTTTCTATATGCAGGACCAGAAAGAAGTAATACAGATGACTGAGGAGACCGATTCTGGACTGAGGAAAAGAAGGGCTCTAGGGACATATGCGGTGACGAGGCCGGGCAAGAAAGTGAGTGTCTGCTCTGACTTTGCACAGATACAGTTACCTTTGCAACAGTAAGGATAAGAATGAGTTTAAAAAAATCCGCTCCAATATGTTGCAAGTGCATCATACTGCACATTTGCAGAGCATGTATTTGCAGTGCATAACTCCCAAAGGTTACTAAAGAACCCTTGCATTTTTTGAGCCATTAATCTAATGCTGACAACATGCTAAGGTTACTATTACTTCTTACACACAGAACACTTGGCCTGGAAGACACCAGAGGCAATGCACTGATTTGATCAGACTCTTCACACAGAAAGGTTCCAAGAATGTTGCTGGTAAATTAGTGGAGTTTATAGCCGATCAGATTCATAACACATATTCAGTAAAGCAATGCAAATTAAATTGGTGTACAGCAGACTGACTTCAGCTAAGAAGCTGACCATGTAACAAATAAGTAGAAGTATTTGTTTACAAGAGGCTTTTGTGTAAGAAACACATTTGCATTAATTTTCCTGCAGTACAAATAAGTCAGAGGCTGGCGCACAGCGTGTAACAACAGTCTCTCAGACCAGAAAAAAAAAGACCTGATGAGTTGTTATTTCTCAGAAACCACCAGCAACTTTACTTACATGTGCCACATCCTCCACAGTTACGACTGGCAGATCATGAAACAGGCATCTGAACTGCTTGCAGCTTGGGGAGTCTCTGATTCGTAGGGCCCGTTGGTAGAGAGAGAGACGATGCCCAGTACGTACAAACGGGTCTGCCAGCCCATTTCTAATGCAGTCAATGGCCTAGCAAAGAGCAAGGTAACAAGCAGTAATTTAGAAAGACCTATGCACATCTGTCTCATCTTACTAAGTCCAAAAGATCAATTGATTTAAGGAGCACAAATTGTGAATGTAAAAAACAGCATATAAGACAGGGACACCTTTCTTACTTACGTACTGACGTTCTAACTAGTAAGTAGCATTTTGCACTAGTAGGCTTCTGGATTCAAATTTGCACTGGTACAGTAAAAAGAAATTACTCTCCGTTTGTACTGATCAATGTAAAACTAAGGAAGTGTAAATTCTACATAAGTGACCAGAAAAAAGAGCTGGTTCTAAGGTAGTATCAGCCTAACATTTTTAAGCCGGTTTCTTAACAGCACATAATATGGCAACAGAAGGATCAGATCAATTGTGCAAGAATGTACATACTGAACAAATTTTAGACCAATGGACTACTGCACTGAAGAACATCCAAGGTTAAATATGGACTCCAAAATTACTTCAAATCATGGTTCTGACATACTCTTTCTGTGACTTGAGGAAGGCACATTGTCCTAATTTATAAATAAGGAACAACAAACTATTTATAAACAAACTCTTTATAAGTAAGACGAACTCTTCCTTTGTACAACTGCTAATTCCAAATCTGGAAAAAGCTTGATATGGGGTTTAAGATGTAGAAGTGAAAACTGCAGATGCCTGACAGCCTATGATATTATTTCCTTTTAACAGACTTAGAGAATTAAAATGCAACACAAAATACAAGCATTTTAATCCCAATTCTCAATAGCCTTAGTGAGGGGAAAAAAAAAGGTCATCCTCTGCTTATTTTAAGTAACTCTACAACTGCTACTGTTCCTGGACTTAAAACTTTTTTAAATTTCTATTTTTCATTGCCAAATTAGTCAGGTATCTTAGGTGTGTTCAATTACATTGGTCTTCTTCGTCTTTTAGTTCGAAGTTGATTTTCGGTCTGCCATACTTCACTGTGACCTAAACAGTCCTACAGAGTTGCATCTTCAGTCAATATTTCTCCTTCGTATGTGACAGGAAAAATGGACATAATCTCCTGTACTTATAAATCCTCTGAACAACAGCTGATACAAGTACCACCTGCTGTTTGTTGCACAGAAAATTCATGGAACTGTAACTGAGCCCTAAAATGAGTTAGACGGTGGCTTCTACGCCTCGATGCTCTTGAAAAGAAAGTCTGTGAAAAGCTGGTGCTAGCTCACAAGGAATCCAAAGGCACAACGTGTACTGCAGCTTGCAGTATTCTCTGGTTCCTGTATATTCTGCTGCAGAAATCTTTCCAGAGGTGCCAGAAAGCTCTACAGAGATTTACAACAATCCTTGCCCTTCCCATATGGTTATTTTTGTCTCATTCGGCTACATGCCAGATAATCACTTAGGAAACTCAAAGACTGCTCACCATGTACACAGTGTTTCTAAAAGCCTTAAGACTGGCAAGTTTACCCACTGCACAAATAATTTGTTTTGTTTGTACAAACACACCCTAGTGTGTGTCTATGTGTCCATCCTACTGGTAGGGAAGAGGGTAAAGCTTCAGCAAAAGCTAAGATTACCTCAAAACCTCTTCTCCCCTCCTCTGCCTTCTAAGAGAATTAAACAGACACGGATGAACATAGCCTGTAATACATGCTATCAAACCATTAATGTTATTATCTACCAGGCTAAGGGTGATTAGTTACGGTTTCTCTTGTAGGACCATGGAAATAGTTTAAATTTGCTGTTAAAGACTGATAATTCTGCCAGAGCTGTGTACAAGTAACAGATTAGAAATGGGCTTTTCTACTGCTTGACTCCTTACAGGAAAAACCTCACAAAAAAACTGGTCCAGATATAGGAGGCAACCTTCTCCCCAGTGGCAACAGTTAGCCAAGGACTTAATTCTCTTAATTTTTTGTTTGAAAAAACAAAAAAACTCCTTCCAATCATGTTTGTTTTTTTTCATTCCAGATACTGCCTCATCATGACTCACATTCAGAAGCAGTAGTGTTTACTGCAAGAAGTTTCTCTGCTTCTCATACGTTAGGCAAATTTCTAAGGCAGAACAGCAAGGAAGCTGCGGCCTGATAACTCCATGCAATTTTTCATGCCAAATGGTGTTCTATGTAACAGAAAAAAGCAGGCCAACCAGGGATGAAGGTACACTCAATTTCTTAGGAGAAATTGGTTGCCTGACCTTGGAATTCCTACTAGTATCTGCACTTTTAGGAGCACCTACCCCCCGTCCTTCTCATAGGAAATATTTAAAAGAAATGTTTTCAGACAATGACTGCTGTGTGTCCAGGTTTACAGAATGCAGTTGTGAAGATACCTTCTTAGTGTTTTTCAAGTGCTGATGTAAATTCAGAGCTAGGCGATCCCACCATCGCCCTCTGCTGTCAGTACAATACACATCCTGAGCCAGAAGAGTCTGCAGCTCCTGCACCGCTTCCTGTAGCAACAGGATTATATCTTTATTAATGGAGTTAGAAAACCAAGTTGAAGTTTCATTATGTAATTAGCTTGATTCTTTCTCTTGTAATTACTGGGTACGACAAAATTTTGTCTCTGCGCAATTCAAACCCCGTTTTTACTCCAACACCCAATGTGTTCAGGTGCATGGATGTATCTTGAAAACTCTGGAATAGAGATATTTTTATGTAAACTTAAAGGTTAGCTGCCAAAAATACAGTATTTTCATCCTTCCTGTATTCGTTATTGTGTATCAAAAAGACCTGAATATTACTTGTTGCCTTTTTTGCAGAGGCAAAGTCAGAATAATCTGGTTTGCTTTAGCGTACAAGTCAGAGGCCTTTGGAGATGATAGCTCCTAAGGTGAAAAGGCGGGGATTTCACAGAATGCTTTTCTTCCAAGATTTCTTATTTAAAAGCAATGACCATATCTAGTGAAACACAGATAGCTTTAAATAACAGAACAACAATGTCTCAGCAACAGTCTTATGGTATATTACATATGGTAAATCTCCAAAGCATAAGCAGAAATCAAAACAATTTAAAACTTTATAAAGCAGCATGAAAAAAAGCTCTTTTTCCTTAAAAGTAACCTGTTAAGAGAACTGTAGCAAGTCCTGTCAAACATTATCACCATTTTCCAGCAACATCAGAAATGTAAACTGATATACAATGCTACATTAAACATGTATTCCTATTCACTCCACCACTTTACCTCATACATGTGAAGTCTCTGCAAAATTTCAACACCTTGAGAAAGGATTCTTGTATACACCCAGCCAACTGTGAAATGTCGCAGAAACTCAGGCAAAACTCTGTGATAGCTGAAAGGTAAAAGCAGCTTAGATCAGTTCAATGATGGCAATTTAAATTCTTAAAATTCTCTTACTAAGAATACTTATACCTAAAGCATTTACAAAAATTAAATGCCTTATCTATCAAAATTTAACTGAAATGAGTATCCCAGCTGCAAAGTCAAGAACCCAAGGGTAAGAAAATTGTTTAGCCGACGTAGAAGGTGCAAGCCGCACTTGCACAGCATATGTAGGTTTCAACAGCAGTGGAATTATTAGTAAGTTCTATATCAGATGCAAACCAATAATTTATTACATCATGTTTTGCTACTGCCAACTTGTTCTCTTACATCAGAAAGTTAACTTCAGAAACACAGCTGAACAAAAGAAAAAGGCTAGAACAGGCATTTCCTGCCATAAAAGATGACTAACATATTTTGGGTAGGCACCACTATGTTTCAACACAAAGTCTTTCAAATGTCTTATTGAAATAAAAACAGGTTTTTCCACTGCCTTCAGTGCGAAATGGAGCAGATCTCCAAATGACCCTCTATGAATATTATTTTAAATCTATTGCCATTAAAATGAATACAAAGCCAAACATAAGGCTTTAACTTTCGGTGTATCACTAAGCCAGAAAACAAAGTAATTGGAAGAAAAACTGATGAAGGATGCTTCAAAAACAATACACGTTCTTTCAGTTCTCAGATCTTTAGTAATGTTTCCTGAATGACACCCACTTGGAAGTTTGAAGAGATTAATAACCCAGTATGTTTTCCCATAATGTTTGCAACATGCTTTTGTTCACAGTGCATTTTCAATTCTGCTTATTGCTATTTGTCCAAAAGCCATAAAAACAAACTATGACAAGGGAGAAATAAGTCTCTTGTTGTCCTGCACTGGCCCACAGAACAGAATGTTTTAGTGCTTTATCCATGTCTACCAATTCATGCCCAAGATTTTATAAAAAAGGCCTTTTCATATAATGATTTAAAAGCTAAGAAAACAACCAGGAAGTTCAAAGCTTTCAAGAACATTAAAGCTTCTAAATTTATCAGGTTTAAATAATAACACTAGCCTGTAAGCCTCTCTCAAAATGAAAAGTACCAAAAGATAATACACTTATAAATGTATAATAAATACATAAATACATAGTTTAATATGAACACTAGCCTAGTTTTCTACCTCAAAGAAGGGTGATTTTTCAGTTCATTCCAGGTTTCTTTAGCACACATATATAGATGATTAGCTTCTTCCCAGTTCCCATTTACCATTGCAGTGGCTATATCATTTGACAGATGAGCAGCAGTTGCATACCTAAGGGAAAAAACCATAGTAACTGTATTAGGCTCAAAAAGCATTTATAATTCAAAGAAATCAATTCCTCCACAGAATACCTTTTAAAAACTCCCTTCCAGTCTCCAAAGACATTGAACCATGCAGACAACTTTATTCATAATCTTGTAAGATTGGCAGAGTTTACATTAGCAGGGTACATTATGTTTAAAATTACTTATAAACTAGAGAACGTATTTTTTGTTTTGTTCAGAGTCCCTTCTAATAATCATCACAGCAAATGAAGAAACAACTTTCATCAGCAGATGATCACGAAGCAAATAAACATGCTATTTTGGTTCAAAATGCAAGCCACTATGGATTCCAAGTCCTACTTGTATACAAAAATGCATTTAAAATAATTGCAAAAGTGCACTCTACCTAGAGTTCTAGATGATGAATTCTTATTTGCCTACACAAGTACTGCAGTAAAGCTGTTCTACAAATAAACAGATCTCCAGACTGCCAAAGCTCCCCCTACCTGATAAGATCTTCTCTGTCCTGGAAGACCTGTGTTTTCCTGTTTACAGTGTAACTGGGGAATACCATACGCCCCATGTTTACCATAAGGACTGTGGAGAGCTGGCCTTGGCCAGCACTACCGGCTTCTTCATCCTCCATCGACTCAGACAGTGAAAATAGCAGCAGAATTCGAGAAAAGACAGCCCGAGGGCCTTTACAGACCCTCACAGATTTTCCAGCCAAGTCCTTCACCCTGGAAGGACAAATAAAATAACTGTAACAAATGTTTTTTACCATCACTTATAAAAATTCAAATACACTGAAGGTAGTATGAAAATAATGTTTTTTCAAGACAATTAACGTGTAAACTTGATTTACCTTGAAAGAAGCAGCTTGAGAAACTATACAGTGCATAGTTCACCTCTAGTGAAAAGCTAAAGAAAAACATTAATAAGTTTAAGGGCCAAACTTCAAGCAGAATAGAATTGGAACTAACTGCCCTTTGGGTGCAGCCACTCCTGTTGCTATGCCAGGCAGTACCAACAAGCAACAAGCTGTGGTTTGCTGTTAGGTCAAGGTTTACAAACCACAATGTGAAATCCCCTGTTTTAGGGTATCTGCATTAGCACACCTTCATCCAGCCTTTTCATAGAAGTTAAAATTTCTGTTACTTGTCCCCAGGACAGCACAGATTTAAAACAGGATTTTCTCTATCTCATGGGGTAACTAGTATTTCAGCTGTCAACTACACCCAAGAGCATAACATTCCTGAAGTTGATCTGGCCAAGCAAGTAACGATCAGTGTCTTTTCTTGGGAGCATGGAGTAAGCGAGAGCCAAGGACCTTTTTGGAACGTAACTAAATTTGCCAGGTTCCGTTCCATTTCCTGAAGACGTTTTTTTCTAGCCTTTCTTTTTATAGTTCAAGCCCATATTCTGGAAACAATTTTATTTCTGTTAGAGATATTTATACGAATTATGCATCATGCATCATCACGTAGTTCGAATATCTAGTATCAAAGAGAAAAAATGAAATCTCAAGTGATACAAAGTATTTTCATAATGAAGTTTTCTATACCTGGATTAGAAGGAGGAAACAACCGCAACTCCTTAAATTAAAACATCCTTACTTGTCACAAAGTCCCAACATCCTCTAATACAAGATAACCATGGCTGTAGCTATGATCACTGTAGCTGTTTACCTGTGGACCAAATGAAGCGCAATGCTACTGCAGACAATGAAACCAGTGTGAAATACTATTTTTAATGGAATGGGAACCAATAGAGCTCCTGTTGTCTTTTGAAAACAACAAAGACCAAATAAAACTACTTTAAAAGAAGCTAACCATACTATGCAAACCTCCCAGTTGTGACGCTCTGCAAGCCCAGCACTGAGCTAGCATTAGGCTTCTCTTTTGGCATAAGGAAAGACCTTACTGATTCACGTAATAATAATTCTTCATGGAGTGATGACTTTAAAGTTCTTCTTCCAATACTAGACCCCTTTTAATACAAGGAATTTTGTGGAGAATCATGTGACAGATTGGGTGGGGCCGGGGAACATATGTCCAATAAACATAGCCATGCAAAACTTGACAAAGCTTTGTATCTCTCTTATTTGAAAAAGGATACCACAGGAAAGACATATTATGTTATTGAGGCAAATGCAGTACATACTGGTATCTGTCAGCTTTCTACCCATCCTGGATTTTGTGCAGAAAGGATTCCACAATTACTGAGTTCAGACTCTAGTTCTCCAGCCTAATAGACAAGCTACCTTTGTTTACATGCATTATTATTCATACAGTTACTTTTTGGTATGAGTTATTAAGAGAGGTAACAGCATAAGAAAGCTTACAAACTCCAGAACTGACTTGTACCCTAGCACCAGTACCCTGGTTATTTACTTTAGTTCAGATTCCTAGACTTTTTGTGGATGTTGTAGCTACAGAGCCAGCCCTAAACACCAAGAATGGCAATGCTGTAATCACTCCCATTAGGGCAAAATGACACCTTAAACCTGAATCTGGACCCCAGAAGACCTGGAAGTCAAGGGCATCTGAGACACACAGCTGTGATAGCCACAGTGAAAAAATACACAGGAAAGAACGAACACTTTGTCAAGCAAACAATCTTTTCCCTTTAAAATATTGCTGAAAAGGAGGTTCTATGCTAAAGTACAAAGTCAATCACAAAAAGAGAGATCATTGCTCCCCTCTAACTCTATTAAAAGAGCTCACCCAGCACATGAACATCACATAGCTGCTTTAATAGGCAATGACTTTCCCTAGGTCTTCCTTTTCTGCACCGATTTTGCTTTAAATAATTCAGGAACGTTCCCCTGTGTAACTGAGTATCTTTGGAGACAGATAATCATGCCCATAGTTGAAAAGCATGACATAGTTTAAAAAAAAGTTTAATATTTACCCTTCTGATTGACCTGCTGTGAATCAAAATTTAATGCTGCCCTTTTTTATTCATAAATTTACTAAATCCATTCCACTCTTCAAAAGGCATCTAGATTGAGTCCTTTGAAGCGTCACTTACATTCACCTGCAAAATTTAACTATAAACAGAGTTACCTTTTTAAAATCACTGTCCCAATACCAGCCTGACTTCTGCCGAAGACTGAACGTTGTTTTGCCAACGTCAGAAAATCATCCACAAGTTGCTGTTTCTGACCATTTGGGTTTGGCAAGTGAAAGATCTTTGCTAGTGTTTTTAGCTCAGGGGCTGAAAGCAAATCCAACCCTTCACACAGGTCTTCCAGTTCAGATTCTAGAAGCAAAATGATCCACATACATTCATTATGTGCTATACATATACACTCAAGCAACAGCTCAAAATATAGTACATTCATATAACCTAGTACTAATCTCATCATTTAGATTCTTCAAACATGTATTATCAACATTAGCTGGTTCAGCTTGAAATTCATTCTCTTCACAGGTCCAGACTGAAGAAACAGAATAATCAGAAAAAAATCCGTTTGCAACTTCAAAACAAAAGCCAATATAAAGAATTTCTGCTGAGTTACAAAAAAAATGCTGTTCAGAAAAATTTGTCTTCCTGATGATTAAAATTTTGCCCAATGCAAAAAAAAAAGTGCTGCCAGGGAGCAGCAGCAGCACAGCTGCTCAACAAGGGGGAATGAGCCAGGAGTCAAGAGCGACCACAGCACTGGCAGTGTCCTCACCAACTCTGGTGCAGTCCCACAGTAAATTAACAGAATTTACGGGCAGAGCAAAAGTCCTGATAACAGACTCTACTGGTCGCCTCTGAAAAGGCACGATGATGAATCAGGTCCAGGGTCAATCTAAATGACGAGCCGACATAAGAGACAAGACTACAATTTATGTCTGAGATCTGACCACAGTACGGGGCAACAAACAAGACTGGAAACAACCACCTGCAGCACTGGTTGGAGGTCCAGCTGGCCAGAGATGGACGAGGCCAGGGACAGCTCAGGGCGGTACTGAAGGATATTAAGTAGAGCTTCTGGACTAATGTGCAGAGGCTGTGCAGGTCACGGTCTGAAAGGAGGCTGGCGAAGGTAAGCGAGGCCTACTGTTGCACTTATAGCCCTGACATGTATTTAGCTGTCCCTATTACCTAATTTGCACTAACAGCCTTTATTATTAATGTAACACAACACAACTCATCTAGCTGAAACCTTTATTCTGCTCCTCTAATTCTTAAGGCACAGACAAGCATATAATGCATTAAACTCTAACATGACAGAACTGCAGATTTTATTTGTAATATTTTTAACATTTATTAATGCTGGCCATACCTGTTTGCAGAAATCTGGCTTCAGCCAGTTCTTCAATTATTGGTGACAAATCCATACTTATCTCTCCATACTCTATTTTGTTCACCTTTAACCAGTTCAGCTTGCGTTGAAAAAGTCTGACATATAACTTCTGCCCACCAACTGCAAATTTAATTAGAGCAGGGAAGGATGAAAAGAAAATTAAATCCTAAAACACAGTACTATGCATAATCACTATCTTACCTAGAAAAATTACTTCGATGAAGATATTCTCTAAAACAGGTTTTAAATCTGCCCATGTTCTACCAGCAGATTTGGTAAAATAGCAGAATTCACTTTTTCAAGTAATTATTGCTCATTAGAATCTCTAAGGTTTGTAGATAGAAAATTATTACAGTGTATGTTATAGGTGATGAACGGTAATGTAGGTAATGCTAAAAGGCATCTTGGACACACTTACCCTTTAAGAAATAATTTGTTTCCTATGAAAAGACAACTTCATTTTTCAAACTCTGCATATTGTGATGTTAAATAGGTCTTTTTGCTTTAACACTCATTCAATAACCAACGATTTGATGCTGGGGGACAAAAGAAGCTGTAGTCTGACAGAATGACTTCATAACCACAGAATACCTCTCTGTGTAGCAGTCTTCAGATTCTTATTTTTCCAAAGATAAGCTTTATTTTACTAATGTACCTACTGAAAACAAGGCAAAAAAACTCCTATTGATTTGATTTTTATCAGGGAAGTGCTCTCTTAAAGTACCTTTTAAAAATAGTTTTAAAATACTAACAATGCTGAAATTCAACAAAATAGCTTATTAAATCTTAGCTGAAAATAGTCTAGCTATTATTACTTCATCCAGCACCCTTCTGAATACTTAATTCATCCCTCATTAACTTCTAATTTTTTTATCCCTGTCTGCTGCTGCTTGACTGAAACTGATCTTTAATACAAACAGACACTGAAACACTACCAGACCTAGATATACTTAAGAAATGGCAGTTAACTTTTACATGCTTATTTATTCTCCTGTCCTTAAAAAGACTTTTTCAGACTTTTTTTTAATAGAATGTTTCCAGGATCCATTCACTGAGACAACTACATCCAGATGCATAAGCTTGTAATTTTCTCCATGGGGTTTTGTAACTTCTTTGAAGTCTGTCTCCAGTTCTTACAACTCTGCAAAAAGGTCCAGTAACACATGAACATCCTTCCTCCAGCCCATGGAAATTGACCAAACTAGGGCTGCAATGCAGCAAAGGCATGTGCGGACTGCTTTCTCAGTAAAGGATTTGAATGACAAATAGAAGAATAAAAAAGTATTGCACAAGTAATTAATCGCTTCTTAAGCACCCTGTTCTGCAGTACATTACCTTTGAAGGTTTGGGGAATTTTTTTTTTCTTTTGTAGTTCTTAAGAAAATTTCAGGTGTATCATTGAAATAAAAAATTCGCCCTAAGTTGAAATATTATCAGCCACAAGATGCAGACGATCTTAGAATATGATTCATTAAAATGCAACAGAAAATGATTACATTATTTTTTCTTGCTCAGTTTTCTGTACCTCAGTTCCACTGGTGACTATAAATCAGTATTTCTCAGATAAGATTTTTCTGATCTATAAAAGTTGGAAGGAGGATTTCACAAAATGTATTAAGTAGCGTCACTACAACTATGTGCTTGCATTTACATTCTTCCAACTGCAACATGCACTGAAATTAAACATGAAGAATACAAAAGACATTTTTTAATATTACATCTAAGTGTAATGTAAGTTCCATACCATAAGTTCACCGTAAGTTCAGACAGATCTCATCTTGAACACAAAGCCTGACATTGCACTGCATATTACTTGTTATGGATACACCTCTGCCTTTCCCTACTTTTATTTCCTGTTTGCAGTACTTCAAAAATTGGCAGTGCTCTCCATCCAACATAAAAGCCATACGCTTTTGAGAAAACTGGGCGGGCAGGCAGGCAGGCAGGAAGGGTTTCTTCAAATTTGATCCTTTGAAAAATATCATTCCTTTCATAGTAAGCATTAGACATAACTCACTGAAGAAAGGTAGACATTTTAGCAGAAAACAATTAAACACTAGAGAATACCTATGTTCAAGCAACTTTGCAGTATTAAGCACGTGTGTGTGGTTTTTTGTGTCATGACAACTGAAAGACAACACTTGCTTGGGTAGAAACTTCTAATGTAGAACAGATAACCCAACTACCTGAACTTTTAAAGTATTCCATCTTGGATTTCTTGAAAGTAAAGACCTCCATCTGTCACTTGTCCAGAATTTGTTATCTATTGACTTAATGCTATCTGATCACTTCTCATAGACGAATCACCGCATTTTTCCTACCCTGCAAAGAGAGGTTGTTTTATTTGTGACTCTAGCAGTCAGTGCAGACATGGATTTATCAGCACCACTTTGCAATAATGCTTTCTCTATTCTGAACTCCTGCGAGATGAGAATACTGAAATCACACTACTGAAAGAGAAACAAGCACTTCCTTTATCTAACAGGACAAGTTAATATTACTGATCAGTGTTGTACTCATCCAGAGGAGGGAACATGGAAATAAGGAAGCTGCATCCTGAACATCTCTTCTAGTATTTGTCAAAGCAGCCAAAGCCTGCATCCACTAATGACCGAACTGTAAGTTTATTCCTAGATCTTCTCTGGATGTAAATGATATGCATCTGCTGCTTGCCTCAGAGCCAGTGTTGTTGCTTATATTCCATTCTTTCTTTATATATTCCCATTTTAACTATCACAACATAAACAACTATCACAACAAGGCATTATCAAGCTCCAAGATGTCACTGTATACACATTTGGGTGGAGCAAGTTAACTATTTTAATATTCTTATGGCCTCGAGTGCACCAATAGGCTCTGCAACCCCATCCCACAGGTCTGGCTGCTTCTGTTCAAGGTCAGCTCTGATATGGTGCAGGTGTGTAAGCTGGGCTCAGGCTGCTGGCAAGAGCTTATGTGAGGCTTTGTCAGGGCCTCCTCCCATTTGCTCAGCAACTGTACTTAAGCTCAGCCTGCACTCTCGTCTAAGTTCTGCTGTGGCATGTCAGTGACTTGGCGTCACCTTGCACCTGCCTTGTCACTATGGTCTTGCCTGAAGAACTGCCACCACTGGAGCATGGCTGACTCCAGTACTGGCACTGGATCCACTCTGCTCTTCTTCTTTGGGCAATGTGGGCTTGTGCCCCTTGCAGGTGAGGAGTGGATGTGATGTGGCCCCTGCCTGCCCTGCAGTCCCCTTTGGCTCCTGGCTCATCCTCCAATGCAGAGTAGTCTGCTCCTGCTGCTCCCTGACAAATATAGTCCCGTTATGATCTCATCTTACTTACAACACTCTCGTAACTTCTGTTAGTACTATTCTTTAACTTTTTTAAGGTTTGGTATTACTGCATAACTGTAATTATTACAATATAATCTGTAAGAGCTTAACTGTGACCAGGTAACTACTGCAGAAACACCTGTGTAAGTTTAGAGCCCTAATTCCTCCTCTGGTGCTTCTTCACCTTCTTAGCAACCATCTCTTAAGGTGGTTTGAGTCGGCTCAGCTGACTTTTTCATTGGGGCAAATGAAGAATGTTCTTGGGGTCCTTTCCAGTTGCTAAACTTTGGAAGAAGATCTTATGTCAAAAAAGGCATTTCTGAGATTGTTCCACCACAATTTAAGTGCTTCCTAGAGAAACAGATATGCACTGACTCAATTTTTTTAAGAAATTGAGATTGTAAACTACTTATCAGGGCTATATTTCTTCCTAAAAAGCTCAAGCCAACACTTCTTCAATTCTGTCACTCAGTATCCTGTATTAAAAACCTTGTGATGTCATATACACTACCCTAACTTAATTCTATTATTCTCCACATCTATCCAAGTTATTAGAAAAACACTTACTGAAAGTCTCCTTTTGGCCTTGGAAAAATTTCACACAACTGCTAATCAAAGTCATGACCTTCATATTTCCTTTTGTAACATCTACCCACAATATAATTTGGAACTTTATAGAAACAAACATTATAGGACTAAGTGCTCTGAACAGCTCGAACACTTTTCTTATACTTTTGCAATGGGGAAGCAGTCTAGAGACTGTTGTACATTAGCACAGAAAAAAATATAATCTACAGAGAGGAAAAAGACCGAATACACAACAGTTTCACACAGGGAAATACTATTTTTTAGTGTGATAAACTTTATAGCCTGCTAGTTAAGCCAAGCTCAATGAACACAATACATTAATAAGGGCAGGCAGCTTCTGATTTTTTTATTTTTACCAGCAGATATATATGCAACTCTCACTTTCGTATGTTCAGCTCAGATGCATGAACTGAGCTCATATGAACATATACCTAAAAATACTTTGTGAGGCAGCTGTATATTACTATAGTAGCTTAAAACAATATAAATGGTTATGCCTGCAGTACTCTGAGATACAAATTTTCTTGGGGAGGTTGTTATAAGCTTATTTCCATTGTGATGCTCAAAGTTTGCAGCTCAAGTGCTGGTGCAACTACTCTGAATTACAGTTTAAGACAAGTTATAAACATACATAAAAATCTGGAGGGCTAGTTTTAACTTGCATCGCTTCTGCCATGCTTTTACTGTAAAACTTATATGAGTATATGATTCAGGTAACATGTCTGCTTTGAATCTTTTCTAAATATGGAGGGCTTAAATCTCCAACATTCTGGCTCCTACTGAAATTAATGAGAGTTAAAAGTACTAAGCTACCTACAAGAAAGTAACTGTTAATTAGTAACTAGCATTCTAAACACTGGGTAATAAGCATAAGAATAACCATGGATTCACACCAAGCACAAAAGTAATCTGTAAATGTGCTGAATCAAAGCTCAAAAACACAACTTCAGAAGTATTTTTTTCAAGGTCCATGTATCCAGCACAGGTCTCTTCATAACCCCATTTTGTACAATTCCTATACGTAATAATCATCAAAAGTTTGGTGTTAACTGATACACTTTTTCTGTGCTACGAGTTTCCTTCTTTGGAAACATGTTTAAATGCAGCAGTAAGTTGACTTAAGATTCTAAAAAACAGTATTAAAACAGCAAAAAAAGTATTACCCCCCCCCCGCTGAAGTATATGTAATAATTCTCTCTCTATTTCTTACAAGTATCCACTATTTATCCTTACCTTCCATTAAAGCAACATTAGGAAAGTTTACCTACAAGAAGCCACTGAGGGATACGTCTCCTGACAAAAAGGAGCTTGTTCCCTTAAGGAATTTACTAAGTTAAATTGCCCATTGGTATAGCGCTCTTTGCATAAAACTATGTAACAGTTTTCTCTACAAAAGGTAATGTGAAAATATATTAAAAAAAAAAATACCTGATAATTTGCAGAACTTGGTTATAATGCTCATGTCTTGCTCATCAAAAAGTCTGACATCATCTTCGTTCTCCAAGACTGCTCGTAGCACCACTAAAAAATTCTGGAGGTAATATGGGTGACCAGGAGAGCTGGGCACAGAACTAACCTCATTTATTTTGTCTAAAATATCCCCAAAGGAATTTTGAAATTCTACCTTTTCCACAGTTTCTGACAAAGTATGATTAATCTCATGTTTAAAGTCTTCTTGAACTTCCACAGGAAGTACCTGTACATCACCCTTGCTTAAGCCATTTTGTGTACCACAGTTCACTTCTGACTTGGAGGAAGGAACAACCTGAGTGTGAGGCTGAATCTTGACTTCCAAACTACTGGCCAGTTCTGCTGAAGTATAAATGGCTAGATGTGTTTCAAATTTATCAGGACTAAGTATTACACTTTCAGACCTACTTTCTGAACCAATTGGTAACCTTTTGCCATTAATGTAATCAGCTGGTAATGATACTCGAACAATATCCACAGGGTTTTCTCCATTGCACTTGTTTATTTCTTCTTGAAATTCAGGTTTCTCCTTTGAAAAATTTTGTTCCTGGCACTCTCTCTGAGCAAGCTGATTTTCTTTCTGAGAACCATGCCCAGCAAAAATCTTATCATCATCACCATTCCATGCTGCAGCACTTTTGCCCATATTGTGAACAGCTGGAGGCGAAGAGTCAATCTCTTTATACACGATCTGTTTTCCTCCCTGGATACGTCTTCTGGACAGTTTAGATGACAAGCTTCCCAACGAGATTATTTTAACTGTTTGAGCCTGTGGTTCATTGTTAACACTATGGACTGAACTTTTATTGCTAAAGTAAGGACTAATCTGTTGTGCTGCACTCCCTTCCATTTTCAATAAACTCCTTTTGGAAGGACTAGCTTCTAGATTTAAGAGGTTTTTTGAAAAATATGAGCTGGAATTATGGTTCACATTTGCAGCTGTGGGACTCTCGTTCCTAAGAGAGTTGAGTGTTGAATCAATAACGCCAATCTCACAATGATTTCTCTGACATGCTTCATCCATGTGCTCATTGATTCTGTATCGTGGCACCATTTGCCCACACACGGGACAGGTAATTTTGGCAGGGGGAACATTGTTAAAAAAGGAAATAATAGAGGAGGATGCTGAAGGTATAGATGGTGCTCCTTTATGTTCCAGCTTTTTTGTTGTTCCTTTTTTTTCCTTATTTTTACTAAGTGACAAACTTATTCGGGATCTCTTAATTTCTGAAGACACAGCTTCTGCCATTACAAAACTTCAAAGCATTTACATGGCACAGGCAACTTCATTCAAGCCATATTTCCTTATTCTGTAATACTTAAAAAAAAAAAAAAAGGACTTCTGTTAGGTTTGCATCTGTAATCCTGACACGCCTTCAAGAAAAAAAAATATTGAATGAAAGATTTTCTATGGTACCAAATACAACCAACATGAACGAGCACAGAAGAAAAAATAAAACAGTAGAGGTGGAAAAGTCAAGCAATCTTTAACGGCTACAATACAACCGTCCCTTTACCTTCTCACTAGGCAGGCAAGGAAGCACACCATGAATGGCATGCTGAGCACTAATGCCAGCTTCATGGGAATGGTTTAAAAAATGGAAATACTACTATGCACTTTGACTATTTAAATGCCATGTTCGCTTGCTGATGTAAATGAAAATTTGCGACAAAATTCAGGAAAGGACATAGTCCTCTAATTTTTGTCATTATCTTGTTTGCTGGTTACAGGCACACCGTTTCTTGGTGCCAACTGCCCACTTTTACAGCGCACGTAGAACATGCACGCGTGCGTACCAAGCACCGGCGCGTGTCTCGCAGGGCACCCGATCGCTGTTGCGGCGGTTCGGAAAGCGCCGGCCGGGCAGCGCTCTCCCGAGGCCTTTCGCAGCAGCCCACGCCGCTCTGCACGGCGCAGGGGCAGAGGAAGGGCAAGCGGCTCTGCGCGCGCCCTCGATGCGTTCCCGACGAGCATGGCGGCGCCTCAGGTTTCTGAACCCATTCCTGCTGCGGCCCGGCAGGCGACAGCCGCCTGCCTCTCGCCTGCCCGCCCCCGCCACCCCCCCCGCCTCCCCTCGCGAGGGGCCCAACCGAAGCGCCCCGCAGCCCGCCCCGCCGACAGACCTGGCTTTCCCCACGCACCGGCGCCGCAGCCCAGCGTCTCTCCGCCGCGGCCGGCCCAGGGGGAGCGAGGGGCCGCCGCGCCAGGAGCGCCGCGCGAGCGCCGTCCCGGGAGGCGGGCACCCGGGTCCTGCGCGGCAGCGAGCCCCGCCCCACGGCACGCAGGGGCCTGCTGCTCGGTCGCCCCCGCCGCCAGGCCAGCGCAATGCACCGCCGATGGCCCGTGGCAGGCCTGGGGAGCAGATTGCAGAGCCTGCGTACCGCACTCTAATAAAAACGTAGGAACCAAGACTTACTTATTTTAAACATCTTGCCCCTTTAAATATAAAATGTCCTGTAACAACGAGTAGTCAAAACCAGCTGTGATCTTTCTTTAAAAAGGGGAACCAGAGGGACAGCAGCTGGAACATCCGTAGTTTTTGTTCAGCCAAAAAAAAGAGCAAATTCTGAAATATTTGCACCCTGAGAAATAACCTTTAAAGATGCCATTTGCTTACTTTGAGTTACTGCAGGCTTAAAAAGCTCCTGTGTCCTCCCTCTTTGAAAATCACGATTTCAAAAGATAATTTCCAGTTTATACTGCCAGAATACATTTTAAGTTCTTAAATAAGTGCAGTTACTCCTGTAATACATACAGAGCTATTATAACAGCAGATACAAAAGCTGTGGACTATAGAATAAAGAGAGTGTATAGTCAAAGCACAAATACCAAGTATTCTGCATGGTTATGTATCTGCCCATGTCAAGAAGCTTTCTTTTTAGAATAGAAAGACAACATCAGAATTCCATGTAAAAATAAAAAAGTAAAACCTAAAGGAAAGTGTCTTTACATCACTTTAGAGGTTCACAGAACATTTTAAAACCACCTCAAATTCAGCATTCATGTAGAAACATTTTAATACATACATAAAAAGATAAATTACAATTTCAGTTTATGAACAGAGACTGCCTTCTGGTTCTTCTGTTTCTTCTTTAATTTGTTTGCATCTTTAATTTGCATTTTTACTTGATCTTGCAGTTGAGAAAAGAAGGCCTGGGATGATTTCAAGACCTTATCTTTACCTTCATCCTGTCAATGGACAAAATATTTGTTATAACCAAAAAATGTACAAACAATACCATTATGCTACTTACTAGTTACTCACATATAATGGTAGTTGACTGAAAAAACCCCAACTGATAATCAATTTTCAAAGGACATTTTTGACTGCATTCTTATACTACTCCTGCTATCTAAAGAAATAAAGAGTATGCTCCCTTTCTAATTAGCAATTAGCGTGGTAAGAACAGGCATCAAGAATAGATCCTTGCACATCATGAGCTACAACTACATATCGATGTTTTGTGTTCTGCTCTCCTTTTGAAAAGGTAAACAAACATTTTAGCAGTAATCAAGTTATTTTTCCTATTAGTTTCTAATACTTCAAAATTTCAGAGTTTTAAAAAATTTCCTTTATAAGGCATCATAGGTACACAAGTTTACTGTTTTCTAGCATGCAAAACAAAATCTTTCTGATGAAATTACAGAGAAGGCTCCACAGTAAGAAGTAGAAAGTTATATAGGAACATTCTATTTTGAAATAGCTTAAGTTACTCGAAGCTTAGAAAGAACTGAATGGAAACCTCATCCTCGATTATGCGTACAAGTAGTCCCATTTAATCAAGGGAATGGTTCAAATGCAGGAAATAAGAGTGTAAGTCTTAGTATCTACAGGAACACTACCTTGTGAACTTTGAAATAAATAAGTAGTACCTAATGCAAACAATCATTTCTGCTTTGTGAATATACTTTGATACAAACTAATTGTGTCATACAACTTTTTCTTATTTTTCCATAGCTAAAGATTAGGTTGCTTAAAAATTCAAATATATTTAAAATGCTGAGTAAGCTTCTAAAGATTCCAACAACCATTTAGGTATGTTTTATTCATAATTAAAGCAGTAACATCTATATGAACATGCATTAGAAACAAGGGGGTCCCTGCAAAGTGCAACCAGAGCTGTATTTTTTCAGGACTCTGTACTGGCATCATGCTGTCAGGAGAATTGGCAAAATCAGGACTCAAAAGGCATTCAAAACACTACTTTGCATAAGACAGTTACAAGTATGGATTAGAACAGTCCTTCCAAAACTGTAGTTCAAAAGAACACAGGAGAAAGCAAGGGGGTGGCAGGGAGAGAAAAAGAAAGGAAAAAAAAAAGTATGCATCTATGCATCTGCCCTTTGCATGTCTTCTTCCTACCTCTTTCTTTCCAGCAGCTCCATTTATCTTTTATATTTGCTTAGACATAAATAAGGTAACCAGGTCTGTGTGGTAAGCAGATATACTACTTGTGTACAACAATTTTTGAGGGTATGGAAAAAGATTAGGAGATGCAGCTGTGACAAGAGAGATGCGAGGGAAACAAACCCTATACTTTGTAATTGTGATAAAGTTCCCTTTCCTCTCTCTAGCTAAATATTATCTAGCCTTGGGATTTTAATATTCTTTACCTGGGAAGCTCCCAGTTACACAGGACTACTTAAGAGAGCCTTACCTTGAGCAGAGATGCTTTGCCTTCTTTTGTAAGCCTTTTCAATTTTGCTGCAGCAGCTTTTTTGCTAAGTTTTGTGCTTTGTTCTGGTTTCATCTTTTCAAGAAGCTTTTGACGTTTCTCCTTCTCTTTTAGCTTCATACGTTTACGAAGCTTTTTCTTTCTTCGTTCTCGTTTTTTGTCTGTGGTAGTCTTTTCTGCATCTGTTTTCACATCACCAGCTTTGTTCTTTTCCTAAAGTGAACAAGAGCTCTAGATCCATAAGCATGCAAAAGAAAAGACTCACTTCCAGTACTCAAATCTGTCGTAGTGTTTCCATTATTTCAATTGTTTAGCCAGCTCAGGGCAATAT